>NC_137338.1:4500572-5100572 GCF_965287045.1 Carcharhinus amblyrhynchos | reverse complement strand
AGTGTGTAGCTGATGAAGCTATTGTAGCGTTGCTCTGTAATTCTGAAGTGAGTTCAAGAGGGATTACAGGAAGGGAGTTTTCCTTCAATTTTGACTGCTGCGGTTCAGCAGAGGTCAGAAGGACACGCTGATCAGAGGAAGGAAATTTTGCAATGCTCGCCACTGTCCTCGAGACGGCAAAATTGTCAACTTTCATCAGCTGAGAAGCTGAATTATCGCCGCTGTATTGGAAGGTTGGGCTAACCTTGGCCTTCAGCATGAAGTCTGGATTCCAACTGTGTGTCTCATTCTGTGAAGGAATCTTCAAATCACAGAATCCGGTTTTAGTCACTCAATATTCTTACTGTCACATTACACACACTCACACACACTCACACACACACACTCACACATACTCACACACGCTGACACACACACACACATACACACACAGACTCACTAACACACACACACACACATACTCACACACTCACACATACACTCACACATACACACTCACACATACACACTCACACATACACACTCACACATACACTCACACACACACACTAACACACACACTCACACATACACACACACGCTGACACACACACACATACACACACAGACTCACTAACACACACACACACTCTCACATACACACTCACACTCACACAAACACACACACATTCACACACATACATACACACACACTCACACATACACACACACACACTCACACATACTCACATACACACACACATACACACACACATACACACACACACACGCACTCACACACACGCTCACACATATACACTCATACACGCTCACACACACACACACTCACACGCACTCACACACAGACATACACACTCATGCACACATTCACACACATGCACAGTCACACATACATTCACACTCACACAAACACACACACACACACATACACGCTGACACACATCCACACACACATGCACACACACACACACACACCCCCACATGCACACATTCACACACACACATGCACACACACACACTCGCACACACATTCATACACACACACACACACAAACACCACACACAAACACAGACACACACACATGCACACACAGGCCAGGTCTGAGTGGGGGTTGGAACATTAAATGTATTCGCTGCTGAGTCAGACAGGTTTGAGATTACAGAGGCAGCACAGACAGGGAAGTGGAATTGGGGCCACAATCAGGTTAGCATTGATCTCATTGAATGGTGGAGCAGGATCGAGGGGCCGAACAGCCTCATCCAGATCCAATATTGGAGGAATAGAAACTCAATATTAACAGGTTCCAGTGGAAATTCCCACTGGCACGTTGGAGGTTAAAGAGTGAGGTCAGTATTGTAATGTAACACATTATGGTACCATTGATTGGAGCTACGTGACTGTCTTATGCAGACAACACTATTGATCTCCACATTACAAATATTAAAATAAAGAGATAAAAAGGTGTTGTCTGTGAGCTTGTGATTGTCTGGAATTGAAACACTTGCAGCCAGATAGGGTAACACTCGTAGTAGGGCTTCTGTACAGCAAGAAGTGGGACATGTGTGGGTTTCCCAGCCTCCACTGGAGCAGGTTAAAAACATCATCAGGTCAGATACAACAGTCTGTTCATCCAGGCTCAGTTACTGCTCAGAGAAGAGCACTTGAGCTCTGTAATGCAGAGGTCAGCTATTGGTGAATATAGGTCTGTCACTGTATAACACTGGGGTACAGTACTGGTGGGGACGGGTCTGTCACTGTATAACACTGGGGTACAGTACTGTTGGAGACAGGTCTGTCACTGTATAACACTGGGGTACAGTACTGGTGGGGACAGGTCTGTCACTGTATAACACTGGGGTACAGTACTGGTGGGGACGGGTCTGTCACTGTATAACACTGGGGTACAGTACTGTTGGGGACGGGTCTGTCACTGTATAACACTGGGGTACAGTACTGGTGGGGACAGGTCTGTCACTGTATAACACTGGGGTACAGTACTGGTGGGGACAGATCTGTCACTGTATAACACTGGGGTACAGTGCTGGTGGGGATGGGTCTGTCACTGTATAACACTGGGGTACAGTACTGGTGGGGACGGGTCTGTCTCTGTATAACACTGGGGTACAGTACTGTTGGGGATGGGTCTGTCACTGTATAACACTGGGCTACAGTACTGGTGGGACGGGTCTGTCGCTGTATAACACTGGGGTACAGTACTGGTGGGGACGAGTCTGTCACTGTATAACACTGGGGTACAGCACTGGTGGGGACGGGTCTGTCATTGTATAACACTGGGGTACAGTACTGGTGGGGACGGGTCTGTCACTGTACAACACTGGGGTACAGTACTGGTGGGGACGGGTCTGTCTCTGTATAACACTGGGGTACAGTACTGGTGGGGACGGGTCTGTCACTGTATAACACTGGGGTACAGTACTGGTGGGGACGGGTCTGTCACTGTATAACACTGGGGTACAGTACTGGTGGGGACGGGTCTGTCATTGTATAACACTGGGGTACAGTACTGTTGGAGACGGGTCTGTCACTGTATAACACTGGGGTACAGTACTGGTGGGGATGGGTCTGTCACTGTATAACACTGGGGTACAGTACTGGTGGGGATGGATCTGTCACTGTATAATACTGGGGTACAGTACTGGTGGAGAGAGATATATCACTGTGTAAGACTGGGGTCCTGGTGGGAATGTCACTATATAACACTGGGGTACAGTATTGGTGGGGACAGCTCTGTCACTGTGTGAAAGAGAGGTTCAGTGTCATTTCTGCTGATGGCACAGTCTTCAGCACTGCTACCTAACAGCACCGGGGACCTGGGTTCGATTCCTGGCTTCGGCCAATGTTTCTGCAGAGTCTACACATTCTCCCTGTGTCTGCGTGGGTTTCCTCTGGGTGCTCCGGTTTCCTCCTACAGTCAGAAAGATGTGCTGGTTAGGTGCATCGGTCATGCTAAATTCTCCCTCAGTGTACCCAAACAGGCACCAGAGTATGGCGATTTTCACTGTAATTTCATGTGACACTAATAAATAAACTTTAAGTATTAAACTTGGAAAGTGCAGGTGGTTTTGAGGATGTGCTTAACGGGGACACTGCAGAGGGAGCTCACTCTCCATTCACTTGACGAAGGAGCAAACCCCAAAAGCTAGTGAGTTTACTATCAAATAAATCGGTTGGACTTTAACCTGGTGTTGTGAGACTTCTTACTGTGTTTACCCCAGTCCAATGCCGGCATCTCCACATCAGTGTTTGATGGGGACAGTGTAGAGGGAGCTTTACTCTGTATCTAATCCCATGCTGTACCTGTCCTGGGAGTGTTTGATGGGGACAGTGTAGAGGGAGCTTTACTCTGTATCTAACCCCGTGCTGTACCTGTCCTGGGAGTGTTTAATGGGGACAGTGTAGAAGGAGCTTTACTCTGTATCTAACCCCATGCTGTACCTGTCCTGGGAGTGTTTGATGGGGACAGTGTAGAAGGAGCTTTACTCTGTATCTAACCCTGTGCTGTACCTGTCCTGGGAGTGTTTAATGGGGACAGTGTAGAGGGAGCTTTACTCTGTATCTAACCCCGTGCTGTACCTGTCCTGGGGGTGTTTGATGGGGACAGTGTAGAGGGAGCTTTACTCTGTATCTAACCCTGTGCTGTACCTGTCCTGGGAGTGTTTGATGGGGACAGTGTAGAGGGAGCTTTACTCTGTATCTAACCCCGTGCTGTACCTGTCCTGGGAGTGTTTGATGGGGACAGTGTAGAGGGAGCTTTACTCTGTATCTAACCCTGCGCTGTACCTGTCCTGGGAGTGTTTGATGGGGACAGTGTAGAGGGAGCTTTACTCTGTATCTAACCCCGTGCTGTACCTGTCCTGGGAGAACTTTCCATTCACCTGACGAAGAGGCAGTCCCCTCGAAAGCTTGCGAGTATATTATCAAATAAATAGGTTGGACTAAAACCTGGTGTTGTCAGACTTTTTACTGTGTTTGATGGGGGACAGTGTAGAGGGAGCTTTACTCTGTATCTAACCCCGTGCTGTACCTGCCCTGGGAGTGTTTGATGGGGGGACAGTGTAGAGGGAGCTTTACTCTGTATCTAGCCCCGTGCTGTCCCTGCCCTGGGAGTGTTTGATGGGGGACAGTGTAGAGGGAGCTTTACTCTGTATCTAATCCTGTGGTGTACCTTTGCTGGGAGTGTTGATGGGGACTGCGTGTTGCTGTACTGTTTCAGTTTCCTGTCAGTGAGTCTCTGATGTTGGACGAGGAAGGCAGGTGTGGGGGATGGGTCGCCGGAGCATGGTTTGATGGTAGGTGAGTACTTTAATCATTGGGGCAGGGTGTTTGCTTAAAGGCACTGAGGCCAACTTCTGCTCAACAGCTGATGAGGAGGCAGTGTGGGGTAGTGGGCACTATACCGCGCGGTACACTTAAACACGAGGCAGCAAAGGAAAACTAAAATACTGCACGCTAACCTTGCATTTTACTCCCTCTCTCTCTCTCTCTCACTGACACTAATGCTGCAAACTTTAATTAGTAGCCTTGGGGAGAAATCCTTCTCTTTGTGGTCCTGTCGTTTAACTTCAGTGAGGGATACCATCAGCAAAATATCCTGCTTGTGGCCGATGGGGACTGATTGCATTCCTTTTTTCTTTCCTCTAACCTCCAATTCTCTCGCGTTTTGTTCAAGGTCCTAAATATTGATTCACTTTAAGGAGCTGTGAGCAAGGTCATGTCAGATCAGCGGTGTGAAGGTCGGGTAGCTGCGACTTGTGTTGGAGCCAGTGTGGAGAAAGAGGAGCCGGTTTATCATCTGGTCTTGGAAAGGCGATGGGAGATTTTCCAGTAGTCTGTGGGGATCGGAGTGGGCGTTACTGTCCTTCCGCGGGCAGTCTCGACCTCGTGTCCTTTGATAACTGCTGTGGCACGTTGTGGAGGCCTGCGCCTGCCTTCCAGGCAGGAGGAGGAAGAACTTTCGTTCGTTCAGCACCATTCGCATCCTCCAGGGTTTCCCAGAGTGGTTCACGGTCTGTGAGGAAAAGCTGATGAGCTCTCGCTGGTAAAGTTTTGCCCACATTGGGGCCATGAATGTAAGATAATCACCAGGAACTTCCTGAAGCAATTCAGGAATTTTACACGGATGGGATTTTACGGTCCCGTCGAGGTCAATAGAGTTTAGAACATCTTGGCACATTTTACAGCCCCGCCTGCACCTCAAGAAGGCCATGTAACCACCCCACCCCCCCCCCCCCCCCCATAGAGTCTTTGAGATGAATCGTGTCAATGATTCAAAGTGAAGACAGATAAACACATGTGGGAGAAAGGAATAGACAGATTCACTGATTCGAGTTAGATTAATTCGATGGATGGTGGGACATGGGGAAGTTCTGTGGAACAAAGGAACCTTGCTGTGTTTGTCTGTACACCTCTGAAGACAGGAGGGCATGTCAGCAGGATGGTGAAAAAGGCACACGGAGCACTTGCCTGTATCAATCGAGGCATAGATTACAAAAGCAAGGAAGTCATGTTGGAGTTGCATAGAATTTTGGTGAGGACACAGCTGGAGTACTGTGTGCAGTTCTGGTCACCACATTATTAGGAAGGATGCGATCGCACTGGAGGGGGTCCAGAGGAGATTCACCAGGATGCTGCCTGGGATGGAACATTTAAGTTATAAAGAGAGGTTGGGTAGGCTTGGTTTGTTTTCGTTGGAGCAGAGAAGACTAAAGGGTGACCTGATCGAAGTGTACAAGATTATGAGGGGCATGGACAGGGTGGATAAGGAGCAGCTGGACCCCTGAGTTGAAGGGTCAGTTGTGGGGGGAAATAGGTGTAAGTTGAGGGGCAGGATGTTTAGGGAGGATGTGAGGAGAAAGCTTTTTGACCCAGAGATCTGGAATGCGCTGCCTGGGAGGGTGGTGGAGGCGGGATACCTCACGTCCTTTAAAAAGTATCTGGATGAGCGCTTGGCATGTCGTAACATTCAAGGCTCAGGGCCAAGTGCTGGTAAATGGGATTAGGTGGGAGGTCAAGTGTTTCTTGCTTGTGGAGGCAGACCTGAAGGCCTGAAAGGCCTCTCCTGCACTGTATGAGTTAATGAATTAGATTGGGAGTGTGTGCTTTTCAGTGACATTGTCTTCCTAAGAGGGGTGATTATCAACTTGACCCCCAAAAGAGTAGAAATGGACATCGCAAGAACAATTGGTGAGCAGAAACTGGAAGGGGCTTTTCTGGTGATCTGGAGGTAGAAGAAACTTGCTGAAGATAAAAGATATGCTGTATTACTGCCCCAGTATTTAATAGCATTGATATTAACATTTCTGTCCAGCACTAACAACAGCATCTGTCAGTTCGGCTGAATGGCCAATTTCTGTAAGGTTGCATTGTGCAGCAGCCAACTTGTGCACAGGAAGAGCCCACAAGCAGCATTAAGTTAAATGTCCAAATAACTTGTCTCTGTGTTGACGGAGAAATATTGATCAGATACTGGAAAGGGCTTAAATCAAAGCAACATACTGTGGATCCTGGAGACCTGAAGATGGGAAGGCGATGGTCCAGTGGTGTTATCGCTCGACTTTTAATCTGGAAACTCAGCTAATGTTCTGGGGACTCAGGTTCGAATCCTGCCACAGCAGCTGGTGGAATTTGACTTCAATAAAAATATCTGGAATTAAGTTTTGACTGATGACCATGAAACCATAGTCGATTGTTGGAAAAACCCATCACATTCTCTATTGTCCTTTAGAAAAGGAAATCTGCCGTCCTTATCCGGTCTGGCCTACATGTGACTCCAGAGCCATAGCAATGTGGTTGACTTTCAACTGCCATCGGGCAGCTTGGGATGGGCAATAAATGCTGGCCAGCCAGAGACACCCATGTCCCACGAATGAATAAAAAAGATATAAAATAGAAACAGAAAATGCTGGATAAACTCAGCAGATCTGACAGCATCTTTGGAAAGAAAAAACAGAGTTAACACTTCAGGCTCTATATGACTGCCCTTTGGAACTTGATTTCTCTCTTCACAGATGCTGCCAGACTTGCTAATTTATTTTCCCCAGCAGTTTGGGTTTATATTTCTAGAGAGAGCTTCCTTGCTGTTCGTAAAAATGCCACGAGAATCTTGTCACAGCGTTACTGTTTATTCAGTCACTCACTGGGTAACTGTTCAGTCACTGTTTAATCAGGGTGAGGGTCACTCACTGTGTAACTAAACAAACAAAGAACAACCCAGCATGGGAAACAGGCCCTTCGGCCCAACGAGCCCGCGCCGCCGCATCACCCTACACCTATTCTACCCTGCGTGTCTACGAATGGAATCCCTAACTTAGCCAGATTCAGGAGAGAATAGTGTCAATTTGGTAAAGCCACTCAGCCTAAGAGCACATCTTTGGGGTGTGGGAGGAAACCGGAGCGCCCGGAGGAAACCCACGCATCCACAGGGAGAATGCGCAAACTCCCACAGACACAGGCCCAAATCCATGTGTCTGCACAGCTAGCAGTGATAGTCACCGAGCTGTTGCGGCACCCGTCTACCGGTCCAGGATCAAGCACACACACCGACACGAAGTACTAGGCCACTCCTGGAACCTCCAAGAGCAGCCCACGCACGACCCACCGTGTGCATGCCCCTCGTTTGACAACGAGGTGGACCTCCACCTGCGGAATAAAAGACAAAAACGTTAACATACAAGTCTGCACTTCCGGTGTCTCCCGAGGTTCTAACCCTTATTCAATAACCCCTGCCATAACCCTCCATCCTCGTTTCACTCATGTGCCTGTCTAAGTGAACCTTAAACGAGTCCAACGTTCCTGCCTCCACCACCCTACTCGGTAGCGCGTTCCATACTCCCACAACTCTCTGCGTGAAGAATCTTCCTCTCACATCCAAATTATACCTCTCCCCCCTCACCCTTAAATCATGACCTCTTGTAATTGTACTCAGTCTAGGGAGCAGTCTCTCACTATTAACTCTATCTATTCCCTTCAGTATCTTATATACCTCTATCATGTCCCCCCTCAACCTCCGTCTTTCCAAGGAGAATAGTCCCAGTTTCTCCAACCTTTCCTCGTAACCCAGTCCCTCCATGCCAGGCAACATCCTGGTAAACCTCCTCTGCACTCTTTCCAGAGTCTCCACGTCCTTCCGGTAGTAAGGTGACCAGAACTGGACGCAGTACTCCAAATGCGGTCTAACCAACGTTCTGTACAACTGAACGTTGTAACTGTGTAACTGTACAGAGTCACTGTTTATTCAGACTGAGAATCATTCACTGTGTAACTGTACAGAGTCACTGTTTATTCAGGGTAAGGATCGCTCACTGTGTAACTGTACAGAGTCACTGTTTATTCAGGGTGAGGGTCACTCACTGTGTAACTGTACAGAGTCACTGTTTATTCAGGGTGAGGGTCACTCACTGTGTAACTGTACAGAGTCACTGTTTATTCAGGGTGAGGGTCACTCACTGTGTAACTGTACAGAGTCACTGTTTATTCAGGGTAAGGATCACTCACTGTGTAACTGTACAGAGTCACTGTTTATTCAGGGTGAGGGTCACTCACTGTGTAACTGTACAGAGTCACTGTTTATTCAGGGTAAGGGTCACTCACTGTGTAACTGTACAGAGTCACTGTTTATTCAGGGTAAGGATCACTCACTGTGTAACTGTACAGAGTCACTGTTTATTCAGGGTAAGGGTCACTCACTGTGTAACTGTACAGAGTCGCTGTTTATTCAGGGTGAGGGTCACTCACTGTGTAACTGTACAGAGTCACTGTTTATTCAGGGTGAGAATCACTCTCTGTGTAACTGTACAGAGTCACTGTTTATTCAGGGTATGGGTCACCCACAGTGTAACTGTACAGAGTCACTGTTTATTCAGGGTGAGAATCACTCTCTGTGTAACTGTACAGAGTCACTGTTTATTCAGCAGGGTAAGGATCACTCACTGTGTAACTGTACAGAGTCACTGTTTATTCAGGGTAAGGGTCACTCACTGTGTAACTGTACAGAGTCACTGTTTATTCAGGGTAAGGGTCACTCACTGTGTAACTGTACAGAGTCACTGTTTATTCAGGGTAAGGGTCACTCACTGTGTAACTGTACAGAGTCACTGTTTATTCAGGGTGAGAATCACTCACTGTGTAACTGTACAGAGTCACTGTTTATTCAGGGTAAGGGTCACTCACTGTGTAACTATACAGAGTCACTGTTTATTCAGGGTGAGGGTCACTCACTGTGTAACTGTACAGAGTCACTGTTTATTCAGGGTGAGGGTCACTCACTGTGTAACTGTACAGAGTCACTGTTTATTCAGGGTGAGAATCACTCACTGTGTAACTGTACAGAGTCACTGTTTATTCAGGGTGAGGGTCACTCACTGTGTAACTGTACAGAGTCACTGTTTATTCAGGGTGAGGGTCACTCACTGTGTAACTGTACAGAGTCACTGTTTATTCAGGGTAAGGGTCACTCACTGTGTAACTGTACAGAGTCACTGTTTATTCAGGGTGAGGGTCACTCACTGTGTAACTGTACAGAGTCACTGTTTATTCAGGGTGAGGATCACTCATTGTGTAACTGTACAGAGTCACTGTTTATTCAGGGTGAGGATCACTCATTGTGTAACTGTACAGAGTCACTGTTTATTCAGGGTAAGGATCACTCATTGTGTAACTGTACAGAGTCACTGTTTATTCAGGGTAAGGGTCACTCACTGTGTAACTGTACAGAGTCACTGTTTATTCAGGGTAAGGATCACTCACTGTGTAACTGTACAGAGTCACTGTTTAATCAGCAGGGTAAGGATCATTCACTGTGTAACTGTACAGAGTCACTGTTTATTCAGGGTGAGGGTCACTCACTGTGTAACTGTACAGAGTCACTGTTTATTCAGGGTGAGGGTCACTCACTGTGTAACTGTACAGAGTCACTGTTTATTCAGGGTAAGGATCACTCACTGTGTAACTGTACAGAGTCACTGTTTATTCAGGGTGAGAATCATTCACTGTGTAACTGTACAGAGTCACTGTTTATTCAGGGTGAGGGTCACTCACTGTGTAACTGTACAGAGTCACTGTTTATTCAGGGTGAGGATCACTCACTGTGTAACTGTACAGAGTCACTGTTTATTCAGGGTAAGGATCACTCACTGTGTAACTGTACAGAGTCACTGTTTATTCAGGGTGAGAATCATTCACTGTGTAACTGTACAGAGTCACTGTTTATTCAGGGTGAGGGTCACTCACTGTGTTACTGTACAGAGTCACTGTTTATTCAGGGTGAGGATCACTCACTGTGTAACTGTACAGAGTCACTGTTTATTCAGGGTATGGGTCACCCACAGTGTAACTGTACAGAGTCACTGTTTATTCAGGGTAAGGATCACTCTCTGTGTAACTGTACAGAGTCACTGTTTATTCAGGGTGAGAATCACTCTCTGTGTAACTGTACAGAGTCACTGTTTATTCAGGGTGAGGGTCACTCACTGTGTAACTGTACAGAGTCGCTGTTTTTTCAGAGTGAGGGTCACTCACTGTGTAACTGTACAGAGTCACTGTTTATTCAGGGTAAGGATCACTCACTGTGTAATTGTACAGAGTCACTGTTTATTCAGGGTGAGGGTCACTCACTGTGTAACTGTACAGAGTCACTGTTTATTCAGGGTAAGGATCACTCACTGTGTAACTGTACAGAGTCACTGTTTATTCAGGGTAAGGGTCACTCACTGTGTAACTGTACAGAGTCACTGTTTATTCAGAGTGAGAATCACTCCCTGTGTAACTGTACAGAGTCACTGTTTATTTGATTTTTGATTTATTGTTGTCACATGTATTGGGATGTTTTGGGATTTTCCAGTCCTGCTGCAGTGAATGGAGATTTGGCTCAGTGCCAAATTCTCCATTCTCGCTGGGAGTGGCAGCGGGGCGTGCTAGACTGGAGAATTCCGGCCAGAGTACGTAGGAACATAGATAGAGGATTAGGCCATTCAGCCCATTGAGCCTGTTCCACGATTCAGTGAGATTATGGCTGCACTGTGGCCATATACCTGCCTTTGGCTCACATCTCTTAATATCTTCGCTCAACAAAAATGTATCTATCTTGGATTTAAAGCTGGCAACTGATCTGAAATCAACTGCTGTTTGTGGAAGAGAGTTCCAACCTCTATCACTGTTTGTGTGTGGAAGTACTTCCTAACATTTCTCCTGAACTGCCTGGGCTTGATTTTTAGACCAGGTCCCCTGTTCAAGAATCTCCATGATGTGGAGATGCCGGTGTTGGACTGGGGTAAACACAGTAAGAAGTCTCTCAACACCAGGTTAAAGTCCAACAGGTTTATTTGATAGTAAACCCACAAGCTTTCAGGGTTTGCCAACCAGGGGAAATAGCTTATCTTTATCCGCCCTGTCATTTCCTGTTAGTATCTTAAAGACTTTGATCAGATCATCCGTTAACCTTGTAACTGGTCCCTCCAAGGCCAATGTATCCTTCCTAAGGTGTGGTGCCCATATTGCTTCACAGTAACTCTAAGTGGGGTCTATCAGGGTTTTGTGTTGCTGCAGTATAACTCCTTAGATTCCAGTCCTCTAAAGGCCAACATTTCATTAGCCTCCCTGATCATTTTCTGCACCGATTTGTGGCATTTTAAAGATCTATTGCACCCGAACCCCCAAGTCCCTTTGGACATCTGCTGTATTTAACTTAATTTTATGTAGAAAGTACTCTAGCCAATCCCTTCTTGGTCCAAAATGGGGATAATTGGGTGGCCCTTTGATAGACCTAGCAGAGACCGGATGGACGGCATGGCCTCCTTCTGTGCTGTCGGGTGCTCTTTTTCATGCCAGCCTTTCTGTATCGAGGTCACCAGCCTGAGTGAGGTGCCCTCATTTCTTCCTTCCTGAACCACAAGGCTTGTTTTTGAGGTTGACACTGTGTGGGTGTCAGCTTGCCTGTGAGGTCTGCTTTCATCTGCTTCTGCGGCTGCAGACGGCCCCTTTGCCCTGACTTCCCATGTGATATTTCTGCCCATTTTATAACTTTAAAACCTTGTGTGAGATTTCATTTCCCCTGACGCACCAACCCGACCCAGTGACCCCTGCCCCTTCCATGGTAATGATGTGGGGAGATGCCGGCGTTGGACTGGGGTAAACACAGTAAGAAGTCTCGCAACACCAGGTTAAAGTCCAACAGGTTTATTTGGTAGCAAACGCCACTAGCTTTTGGGCATTGCCCCTTCATCAGGTTAGTGGGGAGTTCTGATCACAGAAGGGTACCCTTTGCCCCATGTCCACTGAGGCTCAGTTGGACATCATTCCTGCCTCCAGATCAGAAGATTATTGGGGAGGGGGTGATTTTCCACCCCCCCCCCAACCCTCTCCCTCGCTCTTCCCGCGGCAGGTCTCTCAGCAGCGGGAACCAGCCTGCCATTGGTGGGATCTTCTGAAAGTAAAGTTAAAAGTTTATTTATGAGTCACAAGTAAGGCTTACATTAACGCTGCAATGAAGTTACTGTGAAATTCCCCTAGTTGCCACACTCCGGCGTCTGTTCGGGTCAGTGCGTCTAACCCTTACGTCTTTCAGATTGTGGGAGGAAACCGGAGCACGCGGAGGAAACCCACGCAGAAATGGGGGGAACATGCAGACTCCACACAGACAGTGACCCGAGCTTGGAATCAAACCCGGGTCACTGGTGCTGTGAGGCAGCCGTGCTAACCACTGCGCCACCGTGCCACCCTACTGGTCCCACTGGTGTCAACGGAATTTCAAAATGTATCCCCATGGTGGGTGGGTGGGGGGGGTTCGCTGTCGGGAGGACTAAAAAACCCCACTGGCGAGAATGGCCAGAAAGATCTCCCCCACCCCGTGTTCACCTCAGAGGCCTGAGCATACGTTACAGCGCCTGATACTCCAGTAGAAACACTGAGCAAGCAGTGCCCAGTTGGCCTTGAAACTGATACCTGCCTAGCCCCCTCAAGTAAAAGATCCCACAACATTTCTTCAATGAAGAGCGGGTGTGGAAGTGGCGTGGGGTTGGGGGGGGAGGAGTTGGGGGGGTGGGTGATATCTGATAAGCTGATAATATAATAATCTGATAAGCTGGTTATATCCCCCCCCCCACCCACCCCACTGTTTGGCCACATTACACACGCACCGTCCACGCTGGGACTCGAACCCCGAGTCTCGGCCCGGTTGCAGGGACGACAATGACGACGCAGCAGAGATCAACAGTCCGGCACTCGAGGCTTTTGAAAGGCGCTATATAAATGCTGACTCTTTCCGTTCCCCCCCCCCCCACCCCCCGCTCTTTTGCAAAGGGAGAAAAGATGAAACAAAAACTGAACCCTGTTGCCCGTGCTGGACTGGAGGTTGCGAGGAAGTTTTCCGCTGATTTATTGCTTGACTTTGGTCTGGAGAAAATAATCAGACGGATCAAAGAAAGATGTGGCGATTGTAGATTAATGAGTCTCCTTCATCACTCAGTGAGTCGCTGCCTGCCTTCAGTTCTCTCTCTCTCTCTCTATAGTTATATATATATATATATATATATCTACAGAAGGCAGTTTCCTCCTGCTGTGTCTGGGAGTTCCTAAACTGAGAGTTGTTTGTGACTGGCGGGTTATTTCTCTGCTCTGTTTTGCATTTGCTGTCAGAGGGGTGAGAATCCAGGGCGCACGAGTGACTCCTCTGCAGCCCAAGTCACAGCCCTGGGATCTGTTCCGTTTCCCCGCCACGTTTTAAACCCAGATGTCAGATTAAACCAGTGCAGTAAGTAAAACAAACGGGGAGGTGGGGTGGAGGTGGAGGGGTGGGTGGAATCTGACTTAAACTTTGACCTTCCTTTGCTTTGTGGCTTTATGTCAAAAAAAAACAGAAGTGTTCGGGAGCAATTTCCACCCCTGTGGTGTTTTTTTTTTGCTAGTTGAGTTTTTGGATGTTCCAGCACGGAGGTTGGCACTGCTGCATCAGAGCACCAGGGACCTGGGTTCGATTCCCGGCTCGGGTCGCTGCCTGTGTGGGTTTGCACGTTCTCCCCGTGCCTGTGTGGGTTTCCTCCGGGTGTTCTGGTTTCCTCCCACAGTCTGAAGGACGTGCTGGCTCGGGTACATTGACTCGAACAGGAGGGTGGCAACTGGCGGAATTTCACAGTGACTTCATTGCAGTGTCAATGTAAGCCTCACTTGCGACGAATAAATAGACTTTACTTTGATTAGAGGAGTGTAGTGAGCAGATGCTTTGTTCCTTATAGACTCTTTCAGCACAGGAGGAGGCCCATCCTGGGTGTTTCAGCTCATTGAGAAAGCTATCCGATTAGTCCCCTTCCCCTTGTTCTTTCCCTGCTCCCCTGCATTTTTCCCTTTCCAAGCATTTCTCCAGCTCCCTTTGGCAAGTTATTGTTGAATCTGCTTCCATCGCCCTTTCAGGCAGCGCATTCCAGATCACAGCAGGCCACTGTGCAAATAAATTCTCCTCATCTCAGCACTGGTTTCGCTGTCGATTCTCGTAAGCCTGTCATTTCTGTAGCACCTTGAATGGCCTCAGGACTTCCTGAAGCGTTTTACCCATGAACTATTATTGAAGTGTAGTCACACTTTCAATCTAGCAAATTTGGGCACGGCAAACTTGTCCAGACTGCTCTGTGCAAATGCCCGGGTCTGTTCTGTAGCACTGTTGGACGAGGGATAAACCGGCCCTGGATACTGAAGGGAACACTTTCGCTTTTCTCTGAAATATTGCCACTTGAGAGGGCAGACAGAGCTTTGGTGTAGCCAAACTCAAAACCCTGTGGGCATGGTTTAGATGGCACGGTGGCACAATGATTAGCACTGTTGCCTCAGCCTCAGGGGCCCGGGTTTGATTCCCAGCTTGGGTCACTGTCTGCGTGGAGTCCGCATGTTCTCCCTGTGTCTGCGTGGGTTTCCTCCGGGTGTTCTGGTTTCCTCCCACCCTCCAAAGATGTGCGGGTTAGGTACATTGGCCATGCTAAATTCTCCCTTCATGCCCTGAGATGCGTAGGTTAGAGGGATTAGCAGGGTAAATATGTGGGGTTATGGGGATAGGGCCTGGGTGGGAGTGTGTCAGTGCACAGTCAGTGGGCCAAATGGCCTCTTTCTGAATGGTAGGGATTCTATGAGTCTATGATCTCACCCAAAAGACAGCACTTCCGGCAGCGAGGCACTCCCTCAGCGCAACACCCGGCATACCAACCTAGTTTCTTATCAGCTCACTGGAGTGGGACTTGACAGTCATAATCCTCTGACTGAGAAGCAAGACTACTCTCCACATTGAGTCATATCTGACATCCTGTGGGGATTTATAAAAGGGAAATCATGCTTAACAAATTGACTGGAATCTACCGAGGAGGGGAAGCCGGTGGATATAGCTTACTTGGACTTTCAGAAAACTTTTGACAAAATGTCGCACAGGAGATTAGTGTGGAAAATGAAAGTGCATGGGATTGGTTGCAGAGTATTGAGATGAATAGAAAACTAGTCAGCAGACAAGGTTGGGAATAAGTGGGTCTTTTTTAAAATGTCAGTGGGGGGTACCACAGGAATCTGTGCTCGGACTCCCAACTATTCACAATATATATTCACGATTTAGATGTGGGAAATATATGTAATCTCTTCAAATGACACAAAGCTTTATGGGTGAGAGAGTTGTGAGGGGGATGCAGAGATCCTCCAGTGTGACTTAGACAGGCTGAGTGAGTGGGCAAATGCGTGGCAGATGCAGTATAATGTGGATAAATGTGAGTAGCAAAGGCAGGAGGGCAGATTATTACCTGAATGGTTATAAATTCAGAGAGGGAAATACACACTGAGACCCGGGTGTCCTCGTACACCAGTCACTGGAGTGGGGGTGCAGCAGGCAGTAAAAAAACAAATGGTATATTGGCCTTCATAGCGAGAGGACTCGAGTCCAGGAGCAGGGATGCCTTAGAACAATTGTAAAGGGCCTTGGTGACATCACGTAGAATCATAGAACCCTACAGTGCAGAAAGAGGCCCTTCGGCCCATCGAGTCTGCACCGAACACAATCCCACCCAGTCCCTACCCCCATATCCCTACATATTATACCCACTGATCCCTCTAACCTACGCATCCCAGGACACTAAGGGGCAATTTCTTAGCATGGCCAATCAACCAAACCCGCACATCTTTGGCCATCTGGGATATTGTGTGCAGTTTTGATTCCCTATCTGAGGAAGGATGCTCTTGCTCCAGAGGCACTGCACAGACGGTTTACCTGACTGATTCCTGGGATGGTGGGACTGACGTATGAGGAGGGATTGAGTCAGGATTGTATTCACTGGAGTTCAGAAGAATAAGGGGAGATCTCATAGAAACAAACTAAATTCTAACAGGTCTAGACAGGGTGGATGCATGAAGGGTATACCCGATGGTGGACATGTCGAGAACCAGATTAAGGATAAGGGGTAAAGCTTATAGGACTGAGATGAGGAGAAATTTCTTCACCCAGAGAGTGGCAAGCACAATACAGAAAACAGCTGAGGTCAAATCATTGTTTGTTTTCAAGGAGTTAGATATAGCTTTTGGGCTGAAGGGGATCAGTGGATACGGGGGGAAGTTGGGTTTTAATTTTACACTCTAATCTCTTATGTGGCACTTTGGTGAAAGCCTTCTGAAAGACCAAATAAACCACATCCACTGGCTGCCCCTCGTCAACGCTTACATCCTCAGTGATTGCAATAGATTTGTCAAGCATGATTTCCCTTTTGTAAATCCCCACAGGATATTGAGTTGGATGGTCAGTGATGATGATGATGAATGGTGGAGCAGGCTCGAAGGACCCAGTAGCCTCCTCCTACCCCTGTTTTCTATGAATAGTAAGCCTGAGAGCCTGGGACCTCCTGGCTGGACCGAGAGGGCAAATTTAGCGGGAAGGCATCACCACTGAATATTTAACGGCCACTGGCTCACTGACAGAGGGGTGGCCTTTGAGTGGGGACAGATGTGAGGGAAGGCGTGAAGCCAGTAGCTTGAATGAGGCCAAGTTTCACAACTGAAACATCTCCCTTGGGCTAGCTGCTGGTGCCTAGAAACCATCAACGCAGTGTAGTCATCGTCTCCAGGATGAAAGTGTTTTATCCGTGTGAAAATGAGGTTCATTCCTGTGTTTGCCAGTTTGATTAAGGGGCTCAAATCTTCGTGCCACCTCAGGTTACAAAGCTCAGTGCGCGGGATGGTCAGAATGGGAAGGGTAAGATTCTCCTGACACATGGGTGGCACAGTGGTTAGCACTGCTGCCTCACAGAGCCGGGTTCGATTCCCGGCGGGGGTGACTGTGCGGAGTTTGCATTTCCTCCCCGTGTCTGCGTGGGTTTCCCCCAGGTGCTCCGGTTTCCTCCCACAGTCTGAAAGACATGCTGGTTAGGTGCATTGACCCAAACCGGCGCCAGGTTGTGGCGACTAGGGGACTTTCACAGTAACTTCATTGCAGTGTTAATGTGAGCCGACTGGTGACGAATAAATAATGTTGTAATATTGTGAGAGAAAAGCCGGACCCTACGTCTCAGCATTGAGGTGCTCAGTGCAGCTTTGTCGGGGTTAAGTGCTGCACTCTTGCCCTTCTGCGTACCAGAGTGATGAGGACTGACAACGCAGCGTTTTATCTCGTGGTTTCTGTTTGGGAACACTATCAGATTGCTGCATTTGTTGATTTATGAGCTTATACTCTTTCCGTGTGGTACAATGCAGTTCGTTCTCTACAGCGGGCGTGCACAATTCCTTACTCTGCAGAATTTGGGATGTGGGATTTCTGGTTCAATCTTTCAGGGTGCACCATTTTCCCTCAGCCTCCTGCTCAGGAAGGAAGGCCTCCCACTCTGCAATGGTTGGACCCAGGATTGATTCGATTTGATGTGATTTATTATTGTCACATGTATTAACATACAGTGAAAAATATTGTTTCTTGCGCGCTCTACAGACAAAACATACCGTTCACAAAGAAGGAGACTAGGGAGTCACTCAAATTTGTAAGGAATTGAATTAAAACATTGTTAGAGCGTTTAAAAGAGTTAGAATGAAGTTTTAGAAGCCTAGGACGAGAGGAAAAGATAGAATGAGAAGGTAGGCTGGGCACAGCTTGCAAGGAGTCACCTCGCTCCGGCGCCATCTTGGAGAAAAAAAACCCATTGTGCCATATAGGCAGCCACTGTCGGAGTCCCAGTGGAGCGTGTGTTAATATGAGGTCCTTGGGGAACTGTTTGGGACAACTGTGAGTTTCTGAGATTGGGTTAGTGCCAAATATGGCAGTGTGTTGACAGGGAGCCCCTGGTGGCTGTCACTGGTAGTGTGCATCAATGTGGGCGGGGAAATCGTTGACAGGTCATGGATGTGGGAGTGCAACATTCCTGCGTTTGCTAAGATCTCCCACAAGATTTAGTTTTTAGCAGACATTGGGTTCAGACATTTTGTATAAGCGATGGTTTTATGACGTCCAAGAATCTGGTCAGTAACTTCCACAGGGATTCTCCTGACTGGTCACTGTAACAAAATATCCCATAAAACAAGGTCTCTGCCAACCTTAACTTAGCAGACATTCGCAAAATAAACGCTGCTTAGTCTCGGACTGATTGACAATACTAAACATATCTAATGAACTACACCATCTGCAATTTGGACCCACCGAGTTAATGGGTTGGAAGTTTTCTGTAGATTGTACACGGGACCTGTGGGAGGTCTCAGCCTTCAAGACAAACTGTCCTGGATCTACACTGGCACACGAGAAGATAAAGAACAGTTAGTCTGGAAAACAGGAAAAAAAATCGCAACTATGGCTTTGGAAATTGGTCTTTTGTGCTTAGAACTTAAAGCTTCACTCCACATCTCACCCCACGCTGTACCTGTCCTGGGAGTGTTTGATGGGGACAGTGTAGAGGGAGCTTTACTCTGTATCTCACCCCGTGCTGTACCTGTCCTGGGAGTGTTTGATGGGGGACAGTGTAGAGGGAGCTTTACTCTGTATCTAACCCCGTGCTGTACCTGTCCTGGGAGTGTTTGATGGGGGACAGTGTAGAGGGAGCTTTACTCTGTATCTACCCCTGTGCTGTACCTGTCCTGGGAGTGTTTGATGGGGACAGTGTAGAGGGAGCTTTACTCTGTATCTAACCCCATGCTGTACCTGTCCTGGGAGTGTTTGATGGGGGACAGTGTAGAGGGAGCTTTACTCTGTATCTAACCCCGTGCTGTACCTGTCCTGGGAGTGTTTGATGGGGGACAGTGTAGAGGGAGCTTTACTCTGTATCTAACCCCGTGCTGTACCTGTCCTGGGAGTGTTTGATGGGGGACAGTGTAGAGGGAGCTTTACTCTGTATCTAACCCCGTGCTGTACCTGTCCTGGGAGTGTTTGATGGGGGACAGTGTAGAGGGAGCTTTACTCTGTATCTAACCCCGTGCTGTACCTGTCCTGGGAGTGTTTGATGGGGACAGTGTAGAGGGAACTTTACTCTGTATCTAACCCTGTGCTGTACCTGTCCTGGGAGTGTTTGATGGGGACAGTGTAGAGGGAACTTTACTCTGTATCTAACCCTGTGCTGTACCTGTCCTGGGAGTGTTTGATGGGGACAGTGTAGAGGGAGCTTTACTCTGTATCTAACCCTGTGCTGTACCTGTCCTGGGAGTGTTTGATCAGGACAGTGTAGAGGGAGCTTTACTCTGTATCTAACCCCGTGCTGTACCTGTCCTGGGAGTGTTTGATGAAAAGCTCATAAGATACAGGAGCAGAATTAGGCCATTCGGCCCATCGAGTCTGCTCCACCATTCAATCATGGCTGATGTGCTCCTCATGCCCATTTTCCTGCCTTCTCCCCATAACCCTTCAACCCCATTACCAATTAAAAATCTGTCGAACTCCTCCTTAAATTTACTCACTGTCCCAGCATCCACCGCACTTTGGGCTGGCAAATTCCAGATTCACAACCCTTTGTGATTTATTGGACATCGCTCTCTGCTGTGCTCACCTCTCTCTCAGTAACAGCCCATTGTTAATGCGAGACAACCTGTTGAGTTGGTTCAAATTGGCCGTTTACGATTCTTGTGTTTTTCCCCTATTTTCCAGGCGCTGTTTCCGATATCCGAGGAGAGCGACCGTTGAGAAAAGCGGAAGGGACTTGATTCACCAGGATCCCCAGATGTTCCAGGAAGGGCCGCAGATGGGAATTCCGTTCCTTCCCTGGAGTTGCCGCTTGGCTTGTCAACATTTGGGATACGCCAGCGATGGGCTCTTGTCATCCTTGAGTCGCTAAAACGGGAAGTGGAGGTGACAACGTCTCTGCGAAGTTGGACCTTTGGCCGCGTCTGATCCTGGGAATGGCCCTACGGAATTCCGCCTCTCCGCCACGTTCCAATGCGTTGCTATTAGAACTGGATCCGGAATATAACCCGGCCCGCGAATAAATGGACACGTAAATCTGGAACAAGATTCTTTTTGTTTGCATCTTCCCCTTTTTTTTGTTGTTTGTTTTTGTTTGAACATGACCCATGGGGAGGAGCTTTGCTCTGAGATGCAGCAGGATTCAGTCGTGTTAACTTACCTCGAGAGCGTTTTAATGCATCAAGCATCGGGGGCCAGTATGGGCACCCCGTCCACCAAGGGCACCTCCGACGAGGAAGGCGTGGCTTGCAAGACCTCCGCCAGCCGCAGTAGCCGAGGTGGAGGAGGAGGAGGAGGAGGGGGGGGGAGAGGGGAGCGCCTTGTGGCATCTCCCTCCTGCGAGCCTGCCGTCTCCTCCCAGCAGAGGACATCCAAATCCGCCTCCGCGCTGAACGTGAAGAAGGCCAGGCTCCTCCAGGCCGAGGCCTGGGACGGGGCCAAGAGGAGGAGGGTGTGCGGCCACGGGCTGGAGGCCAGCGACCAGGAGGGCGGCCTGCCCGCTGCCAGGCAGGGCAGGCTTGGCAAAGCCCAGCAGCAGCAGCAGCAGCACAGCACCTTACTGGCTTCCTTGCTCCAGTCGTTCAGCTCTCGGTTGCAGAACGTGGCGCTGTCCCAGCAGGGCAGTGCCCCCCTGCCAGGCCAGCTGCAGTCCCCGGGCACCCGCGCCTCCTCGCCGGAGGTAGATCTGAGGAGCTACGGGCTGGTGTCCAGCCACCTGCGAGCCCTGCTGAAGAACAGGGACCACAGCCGGAGCAACCGCCTTCCCAAGGAGAGCGAGGGCGCCTACCGGAGCCCCGTCGACCACCAGAGACTCTCCGGCTCCCCAGCCGACGGGCGGCCGGTTGGCGAGCCCATCTCCTGCTCCGCCAGGCTGCGGGCGGTGGCCAGCATGGTGGAGAACGGCGCCCGCTCTGCCGGCTCCCCCAAACCCAGCGTGGCCTGCAGCCAGCTGGCCTTGCTGCTGTCCAGCGACACGCAGCTGCAGCAGTATACCCGCGAGCACTCTCTGGGTGCCCGGGCCGTGCCGCCCTCGGCCAGCGAGAGGCTGGCCGCCATCGCCAGCCAGAAGGTGGCCGTGTCCTCGCAGCCCGAGCCGGCCCGGGAGCGCCCGCCAAAGGACAGGTATCGCCACGCCATGCCCAACGGCACCTCGGTGGCCTCGGAGTGCCCGAGCCAGCCGGAGATCTCGGAGCGAGCGGGGAGGTTTGTGGATCACGCCAAGAGCCCGTCTGGAACCTGGGAGAAGAGCAGCAGGGAGCGCAATCAGACGTCCATGTCCCCAAACAGCAGTAGCCTCCTCATGCACCTTCTCAACACCAACAGTGCCCCTAAGTCTTCACCCAAAAATGGCGCCGCGCCCGCCAATGGCCACCACTGGGCTGGCGCCGAAAGGAGAAGCTTCCCTGGCTTTGATTACCGCAGTCGGATGCCAGCCTGGGAGAAGCCAGTCAAGCAGGAAGCCAGCTCCTTGGAGGAGGCCTACAGCAGCGATGAGAGTTCTCGCTCCAGCTGCACTCCCATGGATCTGTCAACCAAGCCCAGGATCTGTGAGCCCATCTCGCTCCAGTCTCGCAGCTTGGAGCAAATGACTGAGTCTCTGCTCTTCAGTTGGAACCCCAAAGCCACAGGGGTCCGGAGTCCTGAGGCCAGGGAGGACCGCAACGTTCCCGAAGTTAAGAGCCACCAAAAAGTCACCCTCCTCCAACTGCTTCTCGGGCACCAGAACGGCGCCAAGGGGAGCCGAACGCCTGAGCCCCAGGCCCCCGATCTCAAGAACGAGAGTCCCAACAGCGCGGCAATGCATGCTGAGTCTTCATTGGCTGGCTCGCTGCTCAGCCGGCGAGTCAGGGGCCTGGAAACCTTTCCGCCGTCATCCTCCTCCTCCTCCTCTTCATCCTCCTCATCCTCCTCCTCCTCCTCCTCCTCCTCCTCCTCGTCCTTGCAAATGGCGGACAGGACCCCGGCCCCGAGGATCACCAACAGCTCGGCCAGCCGGCAGCCCCAGCTCTCGCCCCTCTGCCACGCCAACGAGGGCGCGCACCGCATCTTTGCCCGCCGAGGGAAGCCCTCGAGTGACCGGGAGCCCTCGCAGAACCATCTCTCCAAGCAGCAGACCCCGGCTGAGCCGGCCAAGAGTCACCACTTCCTGGAGCCGCTGCTGAACTCCGAATCGGCCAAAGCTCACCAGTTCCCCAAGCAGTCGCTCCCCCCGGAGCTGGCGAAGAGTAATCAGTACGTCTCGATGCAGTCACTCACCACCGAGAGCCAACTTTCCAATTTCTCCTTCAGTGCCAGCAAGCTGCTGCAGGATCTCGCTCACACTGGCTTCCACAAGTCCCCAGAGGTTTCCCAGGCAGACGCTGAGAATAAGAATGTGGCCCTAGGCTCCATGGAGGCCAGGGTAAGGGAGAACTCTGCCCCCCTCCTGTTCAACAGGCCGGCTGACTCTCTCTGCTTTCAGCAGCCGGTATTGCCAGAGTCCGGAGACGAGCCGACTAGACGCACCCTTCAGGCAGGTTCAGCATCCGGTGCGGATCTCGAAAACCTGCTGGAAAGACGCAGTGTCCTCCAGCTCCTTCTGAGGACCCCAGAGAAAGACAAGGTCCACGTGGGCAACTTGCATGGAAGACCAGGCGACCAACAGACCTTGGTAGGCGCCCACCCATCAGAGACCCGGTGCAACGGGCAGACCACCACCAATGCCGAACCCATCTCCATGGTCAAAGTCAAGACAGAGCCTGTCGAGGAAGAGGCTGGCTTCTCTTCAAACGCAGGGGCATTGGAAAAAAGTGCCAATTTCCAGCTTCCGATGCCAAGCAAGGCTGAGGAGAAACACCCATCCTTCCCAGTGGATAACGTGAAGCAAGAACTGGCTTCCCCACCTTTATCCCCGCCCATGACTCAGTCCCATTCCTCTCAGAAAGGAGGTGTCCTGAGCCAGCTGCTGCAGCGGGACAACAATGCCACCCTGGGCACCTACACCTTCAGTCAACATCCAAACACTGGCAGCCTCCAGGAGGCCCCGACGTCCACCTCTGGTTCCAACAGCCCCTGCAATGTTCCCAAGAAGAGGAAGATCCTCCCCGCCTCCCCCACTGACCTGGATAACTTGCAGAAGATGCTAGAGCAAGGTGAGGTGCGGAACAATCACTCCGTCTCTTCCAGGGGGGCAATGAATGGCCTTCCAGGCTTGCAAGGCAATGGCAGGATGTTGGATCTCCGGCCTAGCAACGGATTGGAGTTTGAATCCCGGAGTAACGGGAAGGACACCCAAGGCTTTAATGTCCTAAAGCAGCTTCTTCTCTCAGAGAACGGGATCAAAGTCTTGAGTCAACATCGGACAATTCAGAATGGTGGCTCACCCAGCGAGAGGGCGTCTCCCTGTGATCCAAAGCTGGAGGATTATCATTCCGCTCACTTCTACGGCAAGCGCGACCTGGATGTCAACGGGAAGGAGGCCACAAGAGGATTTGAGCCCGCCCGGTACCTCAGCACCCTACCCTCCAGCTCATCGGCGGACAACCCGCCCACCAACCGGGCAGCGCCGGACTCCGAGCGCCAGGCCCCCTACCGCGGCCCGCAGGCGGACTCGCCCTGGTTGACCAAGACGAACCCCATCCTCTATTACATGCTGCAGAGGGGCGGCAGCGGGGGGGAGGGCCAGCCTTTCGGCCTCAGCGCCCCGAGAGGCGGGGCCGGGGACGGAGAAACGGCCCGGAAGGAGAGGAGGACGCCACGGCAACGCGGCGAGCGCCCCCTGCCCGAGCGCTGGGTGAAGGACGAGCCTGCTGACTCTCCGGGTTACCCCCGCGGCCGCGAGGCTCTGACCCCCCCTGACCTGAGCGAAAGCACGCGCAGGATCCTGGAGAAAGTGGTGGCGATAAAGCGGGAGCCCGACTGAGAGGCAGGAGGACGGAGGGAGTGAAAGAAAAAAAAAACACACAGATAAAGAAAGCAAACGGACAATCCTGTCCATTCCACCAGGTCTTGTGCAATACACTCTGGATCAGCTAGATAGAAGGGCAAATGCTGCATATATAATATATATAAATAAAAATATAAGTGTATATAATATATATACCAGCGCTGACAGACAGCTTGTCCACTGGCATGGTGCCATGTCTGGAACTTGTATCTGTTGCCAGGAATGCCAAGGTATTGGAATCCACCGGTTTTTATATTGTAATTTTATATATACACACATATATGGATATCCGCACATATATATGTACATATATATAAAATAAATACAATGAGGATGATACCCTTTTGTCTTTGCCCTGTCACGGTCAGTGCTAAAGAATGATAATCATGTTAAAGGTACAGTAGGTTTTGTGTCCTGCATGCCCCACTGGGAGCCTTGCCTCTCTCATTGAGTTGGTGGCGCCAATTGACGGGCTTCTTAAAGGGCCCCTTTCCTCGGTTTTGCTTTGTGCCCGGTGACTCTCTCTCCCTGTTTGACTAACCAGCCAGCTTTGGTGCCAGTCTCCTTGGCATGCTCCCTGTGAACTGACCCCTCGTCCCGTACTCCGGCGACGTGTTCCAGGAAGCGAGAAAGAAACCGGATCTCAGTTTGTTACCGCGTTTGCACATTTCTTTGACTCATTTTATTTCCGCCCCCCCCCCCCCCACCCCCCCCCCCTCCCCTCCGCCCCCACCACTTCCGATTCCCCTCGATGTTTTTCCAGGCTCTGTCGTCACGCAGATGCGCGTTTATTTATTTTCTTGTGGGGGGGGGGGGGGGGGTGCGGCGTTGCTTAGAGGCTCGCGAGCTCTCACTCTCTGGACGACGCTGACCTTTTGAAGTTTCTTTTTGTCGGTTTAAATGCATCTCAAACTTTGAAAGCCACTAAAAGGTGTCACACGTGACGCTTACGTCAGGACTTCTCCCAAACGGAGCTGGGTTTTTGTTCCGTTTTCCTCACCGCGACCACGTCATCCGTCGCTAAACGCGTTACACTTTCATCGTAAATAGTTTCTTTTGCCGGAACTTTGAACTCTCCCTCTCTCGTTGGCGGGGTGGGAGTTGAGGGGGGGGGGGGGAGAGTTTTCACCTTTTCTCCCCTTGCTGTAATGTAAATTGTAATGTAAAAAGTGTGTATATATACAGTACGCCTATGTATGGATGTTGGATGGGGGAAGATGCCTATTTTGTGTTGCATGCCTCTGCATTTGCAAGTGTGAAATATTGTATAGTTATATATGCATATTTTGTCCAATCTAATGTTAAAAAAAATCACAGAAAAAGTAACCCTTCTAACTCTGCGAACCGCATGGAATGAAAAGCATGTGGAATCCCTATGCACAAAAAAAAAATGTGATGTGTTAATTAAAAAAAAATGGAGAGAAAAAAAGAGAATTTAATGTCTTAATAATCAAAACTTTAATTACTTAATCAGTCTGTACATTGTCTGTACATTGTCTGTACCTGTGTGGCCTGTCACTGAAGAAGTGGGTAGCAGGGTATATTTTGAAAGTTATATGTCCTTTTTTTTTTAAAGAAGTGTTTTAAGCAATGTTTATTTCCCGAATCCCATCATTTCCCTCCTCCCTCCCCACCGCCATGCTGAAAGTCGCTCTCGTATGTAGGTGGGTGTATTTATTTATATATCTTTTAATTTAAAAGTACAAATTTTGACAATCCATTCTTCCTGGCAGTGCAAGCCCACGTTGGTCCATTTGACCAACCACCCAGTCTTCACGGGACTCTGTAGCTTGACAATTTTTATTTCTTCTTCCTTTTTTTGTATAAAAACATAGTTGCAGTCTCGGCTGAGAATTTTGAGGTTTTTTTTTACACAAGACTGTAGGTTCTTAGTACAACTAGGATGACTGGCTATTATCGAAACAGCCCACGACAGAGTCTCCATGCTGTTTTATCTTTTGCTCTCCAGCCCGGGAAACCAGGACAGGTCGGGGCTTTGGATCTAGGGGGTGAGGCGGGGGGGGAAGGTAAGGCCAAGAGTAAGTGAGGCTTGGGGCGATCTGGTTGAACCAGCCAGAAGTTGCAGTCAGAGAGATGAGCAAAGACATCAGGGACTTGAGTTGGGCACCCAAGCAGGAGTCGGGGGTTGGGGGGGGGGGGGTTGCTACGGATCTCAGAGACCAGTTGGAGTCAAGTTCGTGCCCGAGAATCGAGGCTTGTGGGGTAACTAGCTGAAGTCACGGCTCCGGGCCAGTAGGACCAGCAGGAGTCTTGCAGGCCATCGAGGCTGGGGAGCTGCGGCGGAGTCGGGGCTGTTAACATTTCACACGAGAGCATCTCCTCTGGGTAACCCCGAAAATTCAACCCAATACGACGGACTTTCAATGATCCCAAGACTCCCATTGTCTTCCAGAACAGTCTGCTCCAGCACTGTGGGTTGACCAAGGTGTTGCTGCGGGTGTATAAGACTTCCTAAGATAGTCATTCTTTGATTTGCAATCCCGGGTTCGGTGCGATGAGCCAGTTAGCCCCTTTTCTTTTTAAGGTGTGTACTTTCTTGACAATAAATGGCCGTGCTCCAGTTGTGTGTTGCGGTTAACCGATTCTTCCACATGACGTTTAACTTCAAGCCATCGACGGAATGTTCCAGATGCCAACCAGGATGAAAGTTGAGCGCCGAGTGCCATTTTGAATTTCTTTTGACGAAACTTAATTCAGTTTTCTGTAAATATCCGGATTTAGGTTCTTTTTTGTTGATAAAGAATGCACTGTAAACGATGGGAAATATTAGATTTTTAAAAAAAATAATATTTCAGTACTAGTATTTTGGGTTTAATTTGGTCTTTTAGAAAATGTTGCGCCTGATCTAATATGAACCGTGAGAACTGTACCAGTTTTTTTTGTACTCTGCAAAAAATAAATAAACTTTGGAATGAGAGGTGTGCATCCCTAAATTTGGTGCCTTTACAAAGTCTGTCTTTTCCTCCCATGTCTTCATTCCCACCTTGACATTCTTACACACAAAAAGAACAAAGAAAAGTACAGCACAGGAACAGGCCCTTCGGTCCTCAAAGCCCGTGCTGACCATGATGCCCAAACTAAACTGCCCTTACTCGGTCTATTCCCTCTCAATCACGTACCCATCCAGCTGCCTCTTAAATGTTGCTGATGTGCCTGCTTCCACCACCACCTCTGGCAGCGCACTCCAGGCACCCACCACTCTCTGTGTGAAAAACTACCCCCCTGCACATCTCCCTTAACCTTTCCCCCTCTCACCTTGAACCTGTGCCCCCTTGTCATTGACACTTGAGACCAGGCAACATCCTGGTGAACCTTCTTTGCGCTCTCTCTCCAAAGCTTTCACACCATTCTGGTAGTGTGGTGACCAGAACTGCATACAATACTCCAAATGCAGCCTAACCAAGGTTTTATGTAGCTGCAACATGATTTCCCAACTGTTGAATTCAGTGCCCTGTTTTTGATATCACTACCACGGAAGATGATATGTTCTTAGATCTCAACTCTTGGGGCGTCTGTAGGATGACCTTCTGTTCCATGCCTCACCGTTCAATATAATTATGTCTGATCATCTCCGTGTAAGCCTTTATCCCACACAATCCTCATATCCCTTTCTGTCATTGGTATTTAGAAATCTGTCAATCTCTGCTTTAAACAAACCCAATGACTGAACTTCCACAGCCCTCAATCAAGGGAAAAACCTGACCTGCATCTATCCTGTCTAACCCTTCAAGTATTTTGTAGCTTTCAAAGAAATCACCTCTCATTCTTCAAAACTTTTGAGAATACAGGGCCAGTTTATGATGACACGGTGGCACAGTGGTTAGCACTGCTGCCTCACAGCGCCAGGGACCCGGGTTCGATTCCTGGCTTCGGTAACTGTCTGTGTGGAGTCTGCACGTTCTCCCCGTGTCTGCGTGAGTTTTCTCCGGGTGCTCTGGTTTCCTCCCACAGTCTGAAAGACGTGATGGTGAGGTGCATTGGCCATGCTAAATTCTCCCTTAGTGTATCCGAAGGCCCTGGAGTGTGGCAGCGAGGGGATTTTCACAGTAACTTCATTGTTAATGTAAGTCTACTTGTGACTAATAAATAAACTTAAAGATTGCCCAATCGCTCTTCATAGAACTGTCCTAGCAACAAGTTTGATGAACCTCCATTGCACTCTCTCTGTGACGACAACACCCTACGGCACGGGGAGCAAAACTGCACACAGTACTCCAGGTGTCATCTAACTAAGGTTCTAAGCAATTGAAGCTACTCCTGTATTCAAATCCTTTTGCGATAAAGACTAACATACCATTAGTCTACCGAGTTGCTTGCTGCAATTGCATGTTAGCCTGCGGTGACTTTATTGGTGAAGACACACACTCCTTTTGTACACCTACACTTTCTAAATCTCTCACCGTTTCAGAAATACTCAGCACATCTTCCTCCTATCAGAGTGGATAACCTCCCATTTTTCCACATAATATTTCACCTGTCGTGATCTTGCCCACTCACTAAGTCTGAGCAAATTCCACTGAAGCCAGTTTACATCCTTTCTTACAGCACATTCCCACCTGGATTTGTGCCGCTTGGGAATACTACATTTGTTTTCCGCATCTAAATCATTGAGATATTTGTGAACAGCTGAGACTCCAGCACGGAGCCTATGAATTCTGAGTAGGAGTAGGCCATTCAGCCCCTTTAGCCTATCCTGCTATTAATACAATACCTTCATGTCTGACCGATTGTAACCTCAACCTTACATTTCTGCCTACGCCCGGTAACCTTTCACCCCCTCGTTTGTCAAGAACATACCTAGCTCTGCCTTAAAAGTATCCAAAAAATATTCCACTCAGAGAGAAAAGAATTCTCCTCTGCCATCAATGAGCAAGCCCTTATTTTTAATCAGTAACCCCTCGTTATGGATTCTCCAACAAGAGGAAACATTCTCTCCACATCTGCTGCATCAATACTATCTCAGGATCTTAAAATGCTTTGGTCAAGTTGCCTCTTACTCCTCTAAACTCCAGCAGAAACAAACCTAACCTCCCCAACCTCCCCTCATAAGACAACTGCCCATTCTTGGCATGAGCTTGGTAAGTCTTTTCTCAAAGGCCTCTGATGCATTTACACCTCGCCTGAAATAAGGAAACTGATATTGTGCACAGTATTTCAGTTGTCTTCTCACCTGCTCAACATCTTCCAGGACAAAGCAGCCTGTTTGATAGCTACCCTCTCCACAAACATTAAACCTCTCCATCAGTGATGAACAGTGCCAGATGTATATACCATCTGCAAGGTGCACTCCAGGAACTCATCAAGGCTCCTTATCTTCTCTGCCATTTCTCTATTCTCCAGTATAAATTCTTCTCAATCTGCTTATAATGGACCCACCCATTATAGAGTCATAGAGGTTTCCAGCCCTTTGGCCCAACTGGTCCATGCTGCCCCTTTTTTTCACCTCTAAGCTAGTCCCAATTGCCCATATTTAGTCCATAGCTCTCCATACCCATTTTACCCATGTAACTGTCTAAATGCCTTTTTATAAAGCAAAATTGTACCCACCTCTACGACTACCTCTGACAGCTCAGTCCAGGCACTCACATCCCTCTGTGACTCCACATAGGCAGTGACCCAAGCCGGGAATCGAACTCAGGTCCCTGGAGCTGTAAGCCAGTAGTGCAACCACTCTGCCACCATGCCACCCATAATAATGTTTGTTTATCAGAGTCCTGTATGTCTCAATAAGGCCACCTCTCATTCTTTTAAACTTCAATGAGTGCAGCCTGATCTACGCAACCTCTCATAAGAAAAATTCTCCATATCCAGGATCAACTTAGTGGATCTTCTCTGGACTGCCTTAAATGCCAGCATATCTGTCCTTAGATAAAGGAACCAAAACTGTTCACAATACTCCATGTGTGTTCTAACTAGTGCCTTGTATGATTCTAGCAAGACTTCCCAATTTTTATACTTCAGTTCCTTAGAAATAATGGCCAACATTCCATTTGCCTTCCCAATTACCTGCTGAACCTGAGTGCTAGCTTTTTGTGAATTATGCTGAAGGACTCCTAAATCTCTCTGTGCTGCAACTTTCTGCAGTCTTTCTCCATTTAAATAATATTCAGTTTCTTTATTCTTCCTACCAAAGTGCATAACACTACATTTTCCTGCGCTATATTTCATCTGCCAAGTTTTTGCCCACTCATGTAAACTGCCTAGATCTCTCTACGAACTCTTTGGATGGGATCTTCCCGTCCTGCCTGCCATGGGAATCGTAGCGGGCGAGACACGGACCATGCAAAGGCCCATTGATCTCGGGCAAGATTTTCCAGTCCTAGGGCAAACACAGCCAGAAATTTGCACCCCTTGAATTATCCTCACTACCTGCTTTCCCATCTATTTTTGTGTCATCCGCAAATTTGACAATATTACATTCACTTCCCTTGTCCCAGTCACTAATATATATTGTAAATAATTACGGTCCCAGAACTGATTCCTATGGTACTCCACTAGTTACAGGCCTGAAAATGCCCCTCTTATCTCAACCATCTGTCTTCTATCGGTTAGCCAATCCTCTATCCGTGCCAATGTACTCCCCTCAACACCATGGACTCTTACTAATTAGCCTTTTGTACAGTACCTTATTGAATGTTTTTTTGGAAATCCAAATATACAACATCTTCTGGCTCTCCTTTATCTATCTGCTGTTACCACCTCAAAGGATTCTACTAAATTTGTAAGGTGTGATTTGTCTGCCTTGAAGCTATGCTGCCTCTGCTTGATTATGCTGAGCATTTCTAAATGCTCTGCTATTACATCCTTTATAATGGATTCTAATTTTTTCCCAATGACAGAAGTTCAGCTAACTGGCCTGTGGTTAACTGGTTTTTTGTCTCGCTCCCTTTTTGAATTAGAATGTTACACTGCTGTTTTCAAATGCATTGGGACTTTTCCAGAATTTAAGGATTCTTAGAAGACCAGTGCACCCACTATCTCTGTAGCTACTTATTTTAATAGCCCAGGATGTAAGCCATCAGGTTTGGGGACTTATCAACCTTTAGCCCTATTAGTTTCCCTAGTTCCTTTCCTCTAGTCATAGTTATTGTCTTTATTTGCTTGCTTGTTTACACTCATAGCTTGTCTTTTCCCTTTGTTTTGGTCATCTTTTGTTAGTTTTTCAAATTTTCCCAACCCTTTGGTTTCCCACATAATTCAGGATGCGCATTCCACTTGTCTGAGGTGACCTGCCATACAATAACTTTAAAAACTACTTATTACAATTCTAATAAATAAAATAACTTACCAGTTGCTCACCAATCAGCTTTTTCCCTGCACTGAAGTAAGCACTAACTTCTGGAGGTGGAAAGGGTAGAAGAAAAGAATATCTCCCTCATCTAACTCCCTCACTCACCAAACTCCCAACCTGATGCCCTGTGCTCTCAAAGCAGAACACAGTGCAGACTATAGGGTAGACGCATTAGGACAGAGATGAGGAGACATTTCTTCACCCAAAGAGTGGTGAGCCTGTGGAATTCATTACCACAGGGAGTAGTTGATGCCAAAACATTGAATGTATTCAAAAGGCAGCTGGATATAGCACTTGGGGTGAATGGGATCAAAAGTTATGGGGAGAAAGCAGGATTAGGCTATTGAGTTGGATGATCAGTAATGATCATGATGAATGGCGGAGAAGGTTCGAAGGGCCAAATGGCCTCCTCCTGTTCCTATCTTCTATATTTCTATGTATGTTCCTATGTCTTCAGAAGGAGGATAAAATGAAGAATTGGTTCTTCTGGTACAGAGGTTTAGCCTCATCATTTACACCGACTTGCTGGATCCTCCATCATTGAGAACAAGAATATTTGTGGAAACTTCTCCCCTGTTAATTCTCCACCACCATTCATGGCTAGGTATGGCAGGGTCGCAGTGCTTAGATCTGATCCTAAATCCTGTCCCTAAATTAGTCTCCCCTCAATCTGGTTTCCAATGTGGAGTGCCATAAGCGCAGACAAGGGTCATGAGTGGAGAGGGGACTCACAATGTCGAAATGGCGGCGGGGGCTCGTTGGGCTGAAGGGCCTGTTTCCCGAGCTGTGTTGTTCTTTGTTGATCTGTTTTAGATCTGTTTTGTTCTGATGTTGCTTGCGAGACGTATATTGACTGAGGAGATGATGGGGATTTCCCCAGCTCTTCCTTGAAATAGGGACTGTGATCTTTTGCTTCAACTTGAAAGGGTAGATGGAGCCTCCATTCTACAGAACCTCTCACAGGGGGTGGAGGTGGGGGTGGGGGGGGCAGTGGTGGCAGTCCCTCAGTACCGCGCTCTGGTGTCAACTGGGAATCTGTGTTCGGCCCAGTGGAGTGGGACTTGAACCAAAGACCTACCAACTCCAAGTCAAGAAGGTTGGGTTAACATTTCAACTCACTGACTTTTTTTCAGACATTCCAGGCGAACAACTTGTGTTCGAAGGAATTTTTTAATTAAAAAGCCAACGTGTGCGGCAGTATGGAGATGATCAAATGACAGAAGTGATGATGGTGCAATACAAGGGGAGATAATAACTGGAGAGATTGGAGGAGCAAATGATGTAACTGAGACCCCAAGGATGTGGGGGTGTTCACAGGAGAATTACAGCTCGAAGGAAGCATAGAATCATAGAATCCCAACAGTGCAGAAGGAGGCCATTCAGCCCGTTGAGTTTGCACTAACTCTCTGAAAAAGAATCCCACCAAGGCCTATCCCATTCCCAGAACTCTCTTCTAATCCCCCTAACCTACCCACTGTTTTGGGATACCAAGGGGCAATTTAGCATGGTCAATGCACCTAACTAGCACGTGTTTTGGATTGTGGGAAGAAACCGGAGCACCCAAAGGAAACCCACGCAGATATGGGGAGAACTCCACACAGTGACCCAAGGCCGGAATCGAACTAGGGTCCCTGGCGCTGTGAGAGAGCAGTGCGAACTACTGTGTCACTGTGCTGCCCACGAGATGAAATTGGGAGCTGGTGTGAAGTGCTGCTGAAGGATCTGTGTTCCTGCTGCTTATAATGTTATGAAAGCGCTTCTCAAAGCCAACGCCTTGGTCAACATTTATCCTTCAATTAGAATCACTCCGACACTTTAACTGGTTGTTATCATATTACTGCCTGCACTGGGCTGCGGTATTTCTCTGTCTTACAGCAGGGCACATCCAAAAATAAATTAATTGGCTGCAAAGTGATCTGGGATCCCCTGGGGTCACAAAAGGCATCATATAAACATTCTTCTCCACTGTCTCAGGAGATAATTGGTGTCACTCTCGGACTCCTCTCACAAGAAACTACTCCAGCTCTGTCCCTCATCAGAGGATTTAACTGGAGGAGGGACTGGCACAGGTTGGGTAGGGGGAGCCGAGGGAGTGGTTGTTACAGAAAGACAAAGAAATATAGAACAATACCAAGAAAGGGAAGATTGATTCCAATGTGTTACAGCAACATATTGACCCGCTGGATAAGAACAAGGTTTAATCTGGACACTTTCCCAGGCCTATCTTGTACAAAACTCATCAAAATTGTAATTAATTTCACCAAGTTAATGAGATCCCTTCTCCACTCCATAACCGGACCCCTCCCCCAATCCCATCTCAAAGGCATCTGGAGTATGTGTCGAGCCACACCAGAGATGTCGAGGATGTGTCTCGCACTAATTAGCTCATTGCACCATGACAACTATTCCACGCCTATTTCAGCCTTCCTAGTGAAAAGCAACACTTCTCCTGGTTACTCGGACAGGCTTGTAGCACCCTCACCAAGTTGAACCCCTACCAAGGGGAATTGTGAATCTGATAAATGGGCAAACCGGAAATAAAAATGAACGTGGGTGACAGATTCAGTAATGCCCTTTAGTTCAACCAGTGTCAGTCGTAGCCTCCCAGCTCAGTGACTATCACTGATTGCTGTGCAGACACATGGATTTGGGCCGGTGTCTGTGGGAGTTTGCACATTCTCCCCGTGCTTGCGTGGGTCTTCTCCGGGTGCTCCGGTTTCCTCCCACACCCCAAAGATGTGCTATTAGGCTGATTGGTGTAACAAATTGTCCCTAAATTAGTTTTCCCTCAATGTGGAATGCTATAAGCATAGACAAGGGTCATGGGTGGAGGGGGGGACTCGTAATGTTAAAATGGCGGCGTGGGCTCGTTGGGCCGAAGGGCCTGTTTCCCAGGCTGTTTTGTTCTTTGTTCTTAACCTCTCACAGGGAAGGTTGTGGACTTGTCTCTCAATTCAGTGGCTTGGGCACAGATTCTAGGCCAATATTCCAGTGCCACACTGGCAGAGTGCTGTTCTGTCACCATTTGGATGATACTTTAAACCAATCTGCCCTCTCAGGTTGACCAAGAAGAGTTGGGGGCTTCTTGCCAATGCCTTGGTCAATAGTGACCCCTCACCCAGCATCATTAACAAGCAAGGTCTAGCAGCGTCTTTGTCGAGAGAAACGGAATTAATGACCAGGGTTTCCCCCAAAAATTCAAAGTAATGAATTTGTGTGAAACCTGGAGTAAATCCCGTTGGTCTTTTTCAGCGGGGTTTTAAAAGTGAATCTGTGCACCGCAGAGGTCACGAGCACGGAGCATTCCTGAAGTCCGGGGTGAGGCCTACTCTCGCTGAAGAGGCTGAAATCAGGCGCTGAGTGGCCTCTGTGCATGCACACACCTCCGGGAGAACGAGGAACAAACCCCCCAGTGAGATCACAGGCCTCTCACCCACCCCCTCCCACCACGGACAGCACAGGCCTCCCCATCCCACAGTGACACGGATATCACTGCCCCATCCCACAGTGACACGGATATCACTGCCCCATCCCACAGTGACACGGATATCACTGCCCCATCCCACAGTGACACGGATATCACTGCCCCTTCCCCATCCCACAGTGACACGGATATCACTGCCCCTTCCCCATCCCACAGTGACACGGATATCACTGCCCCTTCCCCATCCCACAGTGACACGGATATCACTGCCCCATCCCACAGTGACACGGATATCACTGCCCCTCCCCATCCCACATTGACACGGATATCACTGCCCCTTCCCCATCCCACAGTGACACGGATATCACTGCCCCATCCCACAGTGACACGGATATCACTGCCCCATCCCACAGTGACACGGATATCACTGCCCCATCCCACAGTGACACGGATATCACTGCCCCATCCCACAGTGACATGGATATCACTGCCCCTCCCCATCCCACATTGACACGGATATCACTGCCCCATCCCACAGTGACACGGATATCACTGCCCCATCCCACAGTGACACGGATATCACTGCCCCATCCCACAGTGACACGGATATCACTGCCCCTCCCCATCCCACAGTGACACGGATATCACTGCCCCTCCCCATCCCACATTGACACGGATATCACTGCCCCATCCCATCCCACAGTGACACGGATATCACTGCCCCTCCCCATCCCACAGTGACACGGATATCACTGCCCCATCCCACAGTGACACGGATATCACTGCCCCATCCCATCCCACAGTGACACGGATATCACTGCCCCATCCCACAGTGACACGGATATCACTGCCCCCTCCCCATCCCACAGTGACACGGATATCACTGCCCCTTCCCATCCCACAGTGACACGGATATCACTGCCCCCTCCCCATCCCACAGTGACACGGATATCACTGCCCCTCCCCATCCCACATTGACACGGATATCACTGCCCCTTCCCATCCCACAGTGACACGGATATCACTGCCCCATCCCACAGTGACACGGATATCACTGCCCCTTCCCCATCCCACAGTGACACGGATATCACTGCCCCCTCCCACAGTGACACGGATATCACTGCCCCTCCCCATCCCACAGTGACACGGATATCACTGCCCCTTCCCCATCCCACAGTGACACGGATATCACTGCCCCATCCCACAGTGACACGGATATCACTGCCCCTTCCCATCCCACACTGACACGGATATCACTGCCCCATCCCACAGTGACACGGATATCACTGCCCCATCCCACAGTGACACGGATATCACTGCCCCATCCCACAGTGACACGGATATCACTGCCCCATCCCACACTGACACGGATATCACTGCCCCATCCCACAGTGACACGGATATCACTGCCCCATCCCACAGTGACACGGATATCACTGCCCCTTCCCATCCCACACTGACACGGATATCACTGCCCCATCCCACAGTGACACGGATATCACTGCCCCATCCCACACTGACACGGATATCACTGCCCCATCCCACACTGACACAGATATCACTGCCCCTTCCCCATCCCACAGTGACACGGATATCACTGCCCCATCCCACACTGACACGGATATCACTGCCCCATCCCACACTGACACGGATATCACTGCCCCTTCCCATCCCACAGTGACACGGATATCACTGCCCCTTCCCATCCCACAGTGACACGGATATCACTGCCCCATCCCACACTGACACGGATATCACTGCCCCTTCCCCATCCCACAGTGACACGGATATCACTGCCCCATCCCACACTGACACGGATATCACTGCCCCATCCCACAGTGACACGGATATCACTGCCCCTTCCCCATCCCACAGTGACACGGATATCACTGCCCCTTCCCATCCCACACTGACACGGATATCACTGCCCCTTCCCCATCCCACAGTGACACGGATATCACTGCCCCATCCCACAGTGACACGGATATCACTGCCCCTTCCCATCCCACAGTGACACGGATATCACTGCCCCTTCCCATCCCACAGTGACACGGATATCACTGCCCCATCCCACACTGACACGGATATCACTGCCCCTTCCCATCCCACAGTGACCCGGATATCACTGCCCCTTCCCATCCCACACTGACACGGATATCACTGCCCCTTCCCATCCCACACTGACACGGATATCACTGCCCCATCCCACAGTGACACGGATATCACTGCCCCTTCCCCATCCCACAGTGACACGGATATCACTGCCCCATCCCACACTGACACGGATATCACTGCCCCTTCCCCATCCCACACTGACATGGATATCACTGCCCCTTCCCCATCCCACAGTGACACGGATATCACTGCCCCATCCCACAGTGACACGGATATCACTGCCCCTTCCCCATCCCACAGTGACCCGGATATCACTGCCCCTTCCCATCCCACACTGACACGGATATCACTGCCCCTTCCCATCCCACACTGACACGGATATCACTGCCCCATCCCACAGTGACACGGATATCACTGCCCCTTCCCCATCCCACAGTGACACGGATATCACTGCCCCATCCCACACTGACACGGATATCACTGCCCCTTCCCCATCCCACACTGACATGGATATCACTGCCCCTTCCCCATCCCACAGTGACACGGATATCACTGCCCCATCCCACAGTGACACGGATATCACTGCCCCTTCCCCATCCCACAGTGACACGGATATCACTGCCCCTCCCCATCCCACAGTAACACGGATATCACTGCCCCATCCCACAGTGACACGGATATCACTGCCCCTTCCCCATCCCACACTGACACGGATATCACTGCCCCTTCCCCATCCCACAGTGACACGGATATCACTGCCCCATCCCACAGTGACACGGATATCACTGCCCCTTCCCCATCCCACACTGACACGGATATCACTGCCCCTTCCCCATCCCACAGTGACACGGATATCACTGCCCCATCCCACAGTGACACGGATATCACTGCCCCTTCCCCATCCCACACTGACACGGATATCACTGCCCCTTCCCCATCCCACAGTGACACGGATATCACTGCCCCATCCCACACTGGCACGGATATCACTGCCCCTCCCCATCCCACACTGACACGGGTATCACTGCCCCTTCCCCATCCCACAGTGACAAGGATATCACTGCCCCTTCCCCATCCCACACTGACACGGGTATCACTGCCCCTTCCCCATCCCACAGTGACACGGATATCACTGCCCCTCCCCATCCCACAGTGACACGGATATCACTGCCCCCTCCCCATCCCACAGTGACACGGATATCACTGCCCCTCCCCATCCCACATTGACACGGATATCACTGCCCCTTCCCATCCCACAGTGACACGGATATCACTGCCCCATCCCACAGTGACACGGATATCACTGTCCCATCCCACAGTGACACGGATATCACTGCCCCATCCCACACTGACACGGATATCACTGCCCCTTCCCATCCCACACTGACACGGATATCACTGCCCCATCCCACAGTGACACGGATATCACTGCCCCATCCCACAGTGACACGGATATCACTGCCCCATCCCACAGTGACACGGATATCACTGCCCCATCCCACAGTGACACGGATATCACTGCCCCATCCCACAGTGACACGGATATCACTGCCCCTTCCCATCCCACACTGACACGGATATCACTGCCCCTTCCCCATCCCACAGTGACACGGATATCACTGCCCCATCCCACAGTGACACGGATATCACTGCCCCATCCCACACTGACACGGATATCACTGCCCCTTCCCATCCCACAGTGACACGGATATCACTGCCCCTTCCCATCCCACAGTGACACGGATATCACTGCCCCATCCCACACTGACACGGATATCACTGCCCCTTCCCCATCCCACAGTGACACGGATATCACTGCCCCTTCCCATCCCACACTGACACGGATATCACTGCCCCTTCCCCATCCCACAGTGACCCGGATATCACTGCCCCTTCCCATCCCACACTGACACGGATATCACTGCCCCTTCCCATCCCTCACTGACACGGATATCACTGCCCCATCCCACAGTGACACGGATATCACTGCCCCTTCCCCATCCCACAGTGACACGGATATCACTGCCCCTTCCCATCCCACACTGACACGGATATCACTGCCCCATCCCACACTGACACGGATATCACTGCCCCTTCCCCATCCCACAGTGACACGGATATCACTGCCCCATCCCACAGTGACACGGATATCACTGCCCCTTCCCATCCCACAGTGACACGGATATCACTGCCCCTTCCCCATCGTGCAGTGACACGGATATCACTGGCCCTCCGCACTCCCCAACACCCCCCTCTACACACTCAGCACTGGCCTCACTGCTGCCTTCAACACAAATAGCGCTGTGTTCCATGCACACCCTCTGCCTGTGAGCATTTCCCCCCCCCCCCCCTCCCCCCCACAGTGAGTGAGAATGTTGAGCATTGCATCCCCTCCTCCCTGGATACAGGACCTTGTTGAATGAACCAGTGCCAGCCACTGTTCCACACTCAGGGCCATTGCCCAAGGGGTTGTGCAGCAAAAGCATTAAGGGAATTGTTGGCAAATATGAGGTTATCCACTTTGGTAGAAATAATAGTAGGAGGGATTATTATTTAAAGGGCGAAAAACTGCAGCATGCTACGGTGCAGAGGGACCTGGGGGGCCTTGTGCATGAGTCGCAAAAACCCAGTCTGCAGGTGCAGCAGGTGATCAAGAAGGCGAATGGGATGCTGGCCTTCGTAGCGAGGGGGATAGAATATAAAAGTAGGGAGGTCTTGCTGCAACTGTACAGGGCACTGGTGAGGCCACAGCTGGAGTACTGTGTGCAGTTTTGGTACCCTTATTTGTGAAAGGATATATTGGCCTTGGAGGGAGTATAGACAAGGTTCACCAGGTTGATACCGGAGATGAGGGGTTTAGCTTATGAGGAGAGATTGAGTAGATTGGGCCTGTATTCATTGGAGTTTAGAAAGCTGAGGGGGGATCTTATAGAGACTTACAAGATAATGAAGGGGATGGATAGGGTAGAGGTAGAAAGATTCTTTCCACTTAGAAAGGACAGCAGGACTAGAGGGCACAGCCTCAAAATAAGGATGGGGGGAGGGGGGGTACAGTTCAGAACGGAGTTGACGAGGAACTTCTTGTCTCAGAGGGTAGTGAATCTCTGGAATTCTCTGCCCACTGAAGTGGTGGAGGCTACCTCGCTGAATATATTTAAGACACGGGTAGATAGGCTTCTGATAGACAAGGGGAATTAAGGGTTATGGGGAGAAAGCAGGAAAGTGGAACTGAGCCACTTCAGATCAGCCATGATCTTATTGAATGGCGGGGCAGGCTCGAGGGGCTAGATGGCCGACTCCTGCTCCTATTTCTTATGTTCTTATGTTCATCTGCAGTTAATGCCAGGGCCCTGACACCTCGGCTCGCAGAGCAGTGCCACAAGAAACTTCCTCGGGTAGCAAGGGTGAGTCGGCATCCCATGTGTGCTGTACCAACAATGTCAAACCATCACCAGACATCTCAAGGGCATCCAAAAACCATCCAGCCCCCCCCGCCTCCGACCCCACCCCCGCAACCCCCGCGCCCCTCCCCACCCCCAACTCCACCAGGAACTGCATCCATGAAGTGGAGATGCCAGCGTTGGACTTGCCTGGGCTTGTAAGATCTCACTAACCATCCTGGCTGGAGAAGAACTCACACTGTGCTGAATCCTCTCTCTACTCACATTGCCTGTACCTCTAAAGACTCGATTACCTGTTAAGACTCGCATTCCGTCCATTATCTTGTAACCGAGTTTGTGTCTATGTATTCCCTGTCTGTGAACCAAACTGCCACTCACTTGGTGAAGCACTCCAAAAGCTGTTGGACTTTAACCTGGTGTTGTGAGACTTCTTGCTACTGTCCCCCACCCCCCGTCCCCTTCCAGGCAGCGCCTCCCAATGGTGATCCATTTCCCCAAAATGGGTAACCCAAGCTCCCCAACTCAGGCACACTCGTGCCCTTCCACATATCCATACTTTCAATCCCCCATATGTCCCCATGGGAGAAAATTGGGCACACCCACCATGATAGAGCGCAGACTGGTGGCGGTGTCCCTGATCTGTGGCTGCTGATGCTCTGTGGGTAGTGTGCCCTGGAGCTGGCAGAGGAAGACTCCATGATTAGAATGGTGACTGACCTGGATTGGCCTCCAGTATGCATCAGCTTAACTCTCTTCCTCTCTTTGAATTAAGTGCTACGCTGCGTGGGCTGCTTTCCCTCCCCTCTCCTCGCGTGTGTTCTTTGTTACAGTCATAGACCCTGATGCACCAGGCCCTTCGGGTATCAGCACCACCCCCCATCCCTGCTGCTCCCGAACCAACTAGCCAGGATACCGTGGGTGACACCTTGGAGGGAAGCTCTGAAGAATCCTCCAAGGACAGCACCACTGAATCAGCGCAGGCGTCAACCGCACAACCCACCAACACAGTGGCTGTCACGACAGTGGGTCACGTTAGTGATGAGGCTTCTGGGCCACTTACTGGTGAGAGCATCGCAGACCCTGATGCACATTGGGTGGAGGCGGGCACATCCAAGAGCGCAGTGGAAGGCTGTCTGAGGTGAGATTCAAGATGAGGTTGGCACGGTAGCACAGTGGTTAGCACTGCTGCTTCACAGCTCCAGGGACCCGGGTTCGATTCCCGGCTCGGGTCACTGTCTGTGTGGAGTTTGCACATTCTCCTCATGTCTGCGTGGGTTTCCTCCAGGTGCTCCAGTTTCCTCCCACAGTCCAAAGATGTGCGGGGTAGGTGGACTGGCCATGTTACAATTGCCCCCTAGTGTCCTGAGTACATTAGAGGGATTAGTGGGTAAATGTGTAGGGATATGGGGGTAGGGCCTGGGTGGGATTGAGGTCAGTGCAGACTTGATGGGCCCAATGGCCTCTTTCTGCACTGTAGGGTTTCTGTGATGCTAACTGACCCAAAGCCAGGTGCTGGGCCTCAGGGTTCGTTCATCCCAAGGCAGGCTGAGATGCATCAGCAAACCCGGGGAGTTGTACAAGGACTGTCAGCAACCATGCTGCGACTGCAAGGCTGTTTAGAGGAGTCCAACAGAGTGCTGTTGTGGGAGGTGGTGCCCGTACAGCGTACAAACCAAGCCAACACTGAAAGGATGGTGACCACAGTGGAAAGTCTGGCCCAGGGATCTGTCCTCATGGGCGACAGGGTGCCAGCCATCCCGATGGCACAGCAGGTCATAGCAGAGGCACAGGAGGCCACGGATGTCAATGGCATCCAGGAGGCACATCGGTCTGTGCCTATGGGCGCAGGGGGCATGTTGGAGACACTGCTGGCCATGGCTGGGTTGCTCACAGGGATTCTACAGACACAGCAGGCAGTGTCTTGACAACTTATCCCAGGCTCAGAGGGCTACTGCTGAGGGACCCTCTACTTCAGAGCCTGGCTCGCTCACAGATTGCTGTAGCGGAGGGGCTTCAGAACTCCGCCCAGTCTCAGGGGGCTAGGACCTCCAGGACTGGTATGGCCAGGTGATGCTGGAGCTTCTGTATCTCACCCGTCTCCCCAATCAACTTTTGAAAGTTCCATCAAAATTAGTGTGTGTGTATTTGAGAGTGTGTGTTTATGTGTGTGATGGGCCAGAATTTTCCAGCCTATTTCACCAGTAGGATCTCTGGTCCTGCCGTGTCCTGCTTGTCAGCCCCGTAAGAAGCCTCACAACACCAGGTTAAGGTCCAACCAGTTTATTGGATAGTAAACCACAAGCTTTCGGAAACGCTGTTCCTTCGTCAGGTCTGCGCATTATCTGTCAACCTGGTGTTGTGAGACTTCCTACTGTGTTTACCCCAGTCCAACGCCGGCATCTCCACATCATGTCAGCCCTATCACAGGAGAAGCCGCGGTGGGGGGAAGGGGCTTGAAAATTCCACCCTCTGTGGGTTCATGTCTATTTGTACATCCATGTGTGTATATGTAATCATGTGTGTGTGTGTATATGTGTGAGTGTGTGTGTGTGTGTCTGTGTGTGTGTATGTGTGAGAGTGTGTGTGTATGTGTGTGTGTGTTTATGTGAGTATGAGTGTGTGTTTTTGTGTGTGTGAGTGAGAGTGTATGTGTGTGTGTGTATGTGTGTATGTGTGAGAGTGTGTGTGTGTATGTGTGTGTGTGTGTGTGTGTATGTGTGTGTGTGTGAGAGTGTGTGTGTGTATGTGTGTGAGTGTGTGTGTGTAAGTGTGTGTGTATGTGTGAGAGAGTGTGTGTAAGTGTGTATGTGCATGTGGTGTGTGTTTGTGTGTTTATGTGAGTGTGTGTTTGTTGTTTGAGAGTGTGTGTGTGAGTGTAAGTGTGTGTATGGTGTGTGTGTGAGTATGTGAGTGTGTGTTTGTGTGAGTGTGAGTGAGAGTGTGTGTGTGTATGTGTGTGAGAGTGTGTATGTGTGTGTGTGTGTGTGTAAGTGTGTATGTGTGTGTGATGTGTGTTTATGTGAGTGTGTGTTTGTGAGGGTGTGAGCGTGTGTTTGTGAGTGTGTGTGTGTGTGTGTTTGGTGTGGGCTTGTGTGAGTGTGTGTGTGTGTGTGTTTGGTGTGGGCTTGTGTGAGAGTGTGTGTGTGTGAGTGTGAGTGTGTGTGTGTGTGTGTTTGGTTGGGTTTACGTGAGTGTGCGTGTGTCAGTGTGTGATGTCCATATGTGTATCTGCATTTATCTATATCTTTGTATGCCTGTTCATGTGCACATCTGTATGTGTGCTTCCCTCCCCTGGGAGTTTGTCAGAGGCCCTGGGAAAGGTTGTGTCTGGCAGCATAAGGTTTTTTTTGAGGAGTTTTGATTACCGCGTGGTGAGGTTACGGGCTCAGACACAACACAGGTATAAATAAGTCACAATCTGTTCTTTTGTCACTCATTTGCCCCGGGGGTCAGGCTTTTTGTTTCCCTGAGTGGAACTGGGCCCTGGCTTTCATTCAGCAGGAATCTGGGTTGTAATTAGAGAATAAAAGCAGTTGTACATTACAACCGGTATCAGCCTCCACCCAATAGGTCAGACCATTGATTAAAACTAGGTTACGGCTCTGTTCAACCATGTCAGTTCTTTATTCCCAGAACCAGCAGCAGTCAGGAGGTCAGGCTATTGATGAGAACTAGGCCGTGAGCCATACTTAGAGCTGCAGAAACCTGAAACAAGCATGAAGATGACAGGGTTCAAACACTTTGTGGCTTTGTAATAACAATATAATACACTCAGGTTATTACAATATATAATCTTGGGATTAGATTTCTCTTCAATTCTGTTCCCTCAATCTCACTGCAGTGCAAGCTGAAAGAGAAAAGGAAAACCTCACATTTTCATATCGCCTTTTCATGGCCTCAGGATGTCCAGAATCACTTTAAAACCACCGCCTCAGCACTTATTTGGAGGTACTGACTTTAACATGGGAAACATGATGGCCAATTTGAGCACAGCAAGATCCCACAAGCACCAATTCAATCCGTGATTTTAGTGATGTTTGTTGGTCAGGAAGGGAGAACCCCCGTTACTCTGTATAATAACTCCACGGAGGCGAAATTCCAGCCACCGAAGTACTTTACTTACACCATACATCTGTACACAGCCAGCTCCCCCGTTGCTCCCTGCCGACTGCAGGCTGGGAGTCTGACACACCTGCTTTAAATAGGGAGCATGAGGCTCCCTGATTTAACCATCAGTCAGAACTGATCAGATAGTCCATACTCGAGCAAGCCAATCTTATTAGCCTGGCTGAAGTCATCACAGTCTCCTTCCAGAAACTGACTGTGGGACCTTATATACCCACGCACAAGACAACAGATTGGACTTTGGTTTCTTGCCTCAGCTCATAGGTTTATAAGTGAATAAGACATAGGATTAGAATTAGGCCATTTGCCCCATCGCGCCCGCTCCGCCATTCGATCATGGCTGATGTGCTCCTCATGCCCATTTTCCTGCCTTCTCCCCATAACCCTTCAACCCCATTACCAATTAAAAATCTGTCTAACTCCTCCTTAAATTTACTCACTGTCCCAGCATCCACCACACTTTGGGCTGGCAAATTCCAGATTCACAACCCTTTGGGAGAAGTAGTTTCTCCTCAACTCTGTTCTAAATTTGCTGCCCCTTATCCTGAGACTATGGCCTCTTGTCCTAGGATGCCCCACAAGAGGAAGCATCTGCTCCACATCGACTTTTCCCATATCTTTTATCATCTTGTAGACCTCAATTTGAACTCCCCTCACTCTTCTAAATTTCAGGGAGGCCTAAACTGTTCAACCTCTCCTCGTACAACAAACCCCTCATCTCTGGAATCAATCCAGTGAACCTCCTCTGAACTGCCTCCAATGCCACTACATCTTCCCTCAAACAAGGGGACCAAAACTGTGCACAATACTCCAGGTGCAGCCTCACCTGAAAGACTTCATCTCCAACTCAGCGCAGCAATACAGCAGTGGGAAAGTAGATTTTGTGCCCGGGCCCATTGGCGTGGGACTTGAAACCAGCTTTGTGACTCACAGGTGAAAGTGTTACCCATTGAGACCAAACTTAATCACCTGGATCACCATCAGCAGTGAGGGGAGATTAAATTGGAGATAATCATGCTTTCCATCCTGTCCGATTTAGCCTCAGTGTTACTGAACAGAGGAGTAGAAAGGAAAATCCTTTGTCACTGCATTCTGGTGGCATTCCCAGCATCCCCTGAGGATCATGCTCATTGCCCTCCTCCTCCAGTTAATGGTCACACACGCTCGCATATATACACATGCACACTTGCAAATAGGCAGACACACACACATACACACATGCACACACACATGCACACGCACACATACACTCACACACATGCACACACACACGCACATACACACACACACGCATATACACACATGCACACACATGCACGCACAACACATACACGCGCGCATGCACACATTCACACACACATTGGCATTGTTGCTGCTAAACATGCTGATGATACAAAAATTCTTTGGAAAGAAAGCTATGAAGCAGAGATAAGCAGGCTATAAGGGGACATGGACAGGTTAAGTGAGCAAACAGAGTTCTGACAAATGGTCTAACATTTGGGAAAATGTAAAATTTTCCATTTTGGTAGCAAGAATGAAAAAGCAGCATAATACCTAAATGGAAACAATGGAGGTTGGAGAGCCCGGAGGTGTAGAGGGATCTGGGTGTTTGAGTGTCTGAACCACAAAAGACTTGTATACAGCTACAGCAAGAATGAGAATGTGATCATTTTTTGCGATGGGAGTTAAATACAAATATAGGGAGGATATGCTTCAGTTTTATAAGGCATATGGAGTGATGGCCTCCTTAATTCAGGAAAGATGTAAATGCATTGGAAGCAATTTGGAGAAGGCTTATGTGACTGTTGCGTTAGTGTGCCTTTTGGGAATGTTTTTTAATCATGCTTCTTTGCAGCTTTTTCAAGCAAATCCTTGGCAAGATTTTATTGGTGTTGTATTGTCTGTAGCTGGTGTCCTCTAATTGTTACTGAAGAAATATAATGAATATCATGTTTATTTTTAATCTGAACAAATGCAGGGCCCTGGGGCTTTTATGGTCCTTTTGGAATTGCTGGGTGGAGCATGGTTGACAGGTCAGGTGGTGCCTGGAGATGTCTTTTTTTTCCACAGAGAAGTCCAAGGTTTTAGTTTAATTTTTCTCAAATGCTGTTGGGACTTGAGACAGAAAGCAGTGAACCTTGTTTTCCCCTTTCTCTGGAGTTGAAAACTTTGTTTTCTGTTAGTTGTTAGTAAGAAGCTGGTGGAGACAGGCAATGCCTCTGTCTGTCTGTCTCTCTCTCTCTTTCTTTCTCTCTCTCTCTCTCTCTTTTTCTCTCCAGAGATGTGCTGAAAGTTCTAGGGCTGGAAAGCCTCAGAGTTTTAATCAATATTCAAAGGATGGAGTCACAGTAGATGTTAAAAAGTTACAAACTGCAGCATCACATGAACATATTTGCTTTTTGTGTGCCAAGTTTAGAAGGGGGTGTATGGTTGTTGGGTGACTTGGAACAACATAGATAGCTAGCTGTTAAGGTTTATACTATATCATGGTTGATTCTTGTAATTGGTAAAAGATATGTTTTTTTTTCTTATTACATTTTAACTGTGCTCTTAAATAAAGATTGTTTTGATAAAAGCTTCCTGGTGGGTCAGTTGAATCATACTGGAATGAAACATCTTATGCTCACGAGTGTCAAAATTAGAGATAAAGCGTAGGATCTAGACTAACTACACAAAACACACTAGAGTTCCTGGTCTGGATGTTAACATGACCAATATCTGGATTGGGAGAGGTGCTTATTCGGAAATGTTGGACATGCTGGGCTTGGATCTGCTGGAGTTTAGAAGAGTAAGAGGCATGATTGACACCAACAAGATCCTGAGGGGTACTGACAGGGTGGAGAGGATGTTTCCTCCTGTGGGGGAATCTATAAGTTTAAAAATAAGGGGTCATCCATTAAAAATGGAAAGGAGATGGGTGTTGCTCTCTCAGAGAGTTATGAGTCTTTGGGAATGTTTAGGACAAGTGGATTCTTGATAAGAAAGAGGGTGAAAGGTTAACATGAGTTATTAGGAACATGGAATTGAGGTCACAATCAGATCAACCGTGATCTTAATAAACAGAAGAGCAGATTTAAGGGGCTGAATGGCCTGTTTCACAGAGAATTTGTACAGTGCAGAAGGAGGCCATTTGGCCCATCGAGTCTGCACCGACCACAATCACCATTCCTGGAACCCCACATATTTACCCTCCAATCCCCTGACACTAAGGGTCAATTTAGCATGGTCAATCCACCTAACCCACATATCTTTGGACTGTGGGAGGAAACCAGAGCACCTGGAGGAAACCCATGCAGATACGGGGAGAATGTGCAAACTCCACGCACAGAGTGACCCAAGCCGGGAATTAAACCCAGGTCCCTGGCGCTGTGAGGCAAGCACAGTAAGAAGTCTCACAGGTCTCACTGTGAGGCAACAGTGCTAACCACTGTGCCAGACTGGGTGAGGATGGCAGATTTCCTTCTCTAAAAAGGACATTAGTGAACCAGATGGGTTTTTCCAACAATCGATCATCATTGTCGCAGTTGCCATCACCGAGACCACTTTTATAATTCCAGATTTATTAATTGAATTTAAATTCACTGGCTGCCATGGTGGGATCTGTACCCGTGTCCCCAGTGCCTTACCCTGGGCCCCTGGATTCAGTAATATTATCAGTGTGTGTTCCCACAGGGAAGGAGAAGACCGCCCACCGGGTCTCAGCTGACAAGGGGGGCTTTGCGGTGCAGACGTAATGGGTCAAATGGCCTCAGTCTGTGCTGTGACAGTTCTGATGAGACAATCGGGGAGATAGACTGAACTGGGGGACTGTGGCTTCTCTATCCTCCTTTTGGACAGTAAATCAGGTTAATATTCCTTCCCCGCTCATCTGCAGGTTTTAAAACGGAGGGAGGCAAAGGAGGAAGAGAGAGGAGGAGGTAAAATGACGCTTGTCAAAGTTGTCTCTCAATCAAACGTTGTGACAGGGACCAACAGTCACACTGCTGGTGGAGATTTAGGCTTTTATTTTCCCCAGTGTCTGTGATGAAGGGCCAGGCATTGCAGCAAAGAGTTCTGGTGGCAGGGAGCTGTTTCCATGGTGATGGTTAGTTTGAGAATGAACTTTACCATGGTTCGAGCTGCCTGTTTAATTGCAGAGTCATGGAGGGCGGGGGTGGAGGGGGGGGACAGGGGCGGAGAACAGCGAGAAGCCATTGTGCCCGTCTCCTGTGCCACCTGCTGGTGGGGATGATGAACGGCAACCAGAACTGAGCAACTGAAGGAGTCTATTCAGCCCCTCAAGCCTGTTCCTCCCCTTCAGTTAAGGGGATGCGCACCCCAATGTCATTTAGCCCCCAGGGTTCCATTTCGCTTGGGGGGATACTCCTTTTTTTCTCATTGGTTCATGGGATGTGGGTATCGTTGGCTGGGCCAATATTTATTGCCCATCCCTGAGGGCAATAAATTGCTGTGGCTCTGAAGTCACATGTAGGCCAGACCGGGTAAGGAGAGCAGATTTCCTTTCCTAAATCACATTAGTGAACCAGGTAGGTTTTTCCAACAGTGGTTTCATGGTCATTAGTAGATTCTTAATTCCAGATTTTTATTGAATTCTAATTTCACCATTTACCATGGTGGGATTTGAACCTGGGTCCCCAGAACATTTCCTTGGGCCTCTGGATTACTGATCCAGTGACCACGCCACTGCCTCCCCTACCTAACCAAAACCTACTTACTTCAGTCTTGAAGGCTCTAATTGTCCCACAGTTTCTCCAGCCTTCAGAAAGGAAATTGTTCTAGATTTTCATAGTCATTACGTGAAAAGATGCTGAACAGCCTAGCTGTTCCTATTCCCCCTGACCCTGAACTCTCTCACTAGGGGCACTACTGAATGCTGATTCATTATCTGTTAATGTCAATAGGTGAGGACGTGGATAGGTGAGACTGAGGGGTATGGGAGAAGATGGATAGGAGGGATTGAAGGATATGTTGAGGGATAGTTCAGAAAGCCCACCAGTGCCTCTACTTTCTCAGAAAACTAAGAAGATTTGGCACGTCAGCTATGACTCTCACCAACGTTTACAGATGCACCATAGAAAACATTCTTTTTGGTTATATCACAACTTACTATGGCTCCTCCTCTGCCTAAGATGGAAAGAAACTACAAAATTTTGAGAATGTAGCCCAATCCATCAGGCAAACCAGCCCCCATCCACTGACTCTGTCTATACTTCCTGCTGCCTTGGCAAAGCAGCCAGCATAATTAAGGACCCCACGCACCCCGGACATTCTCTCTTCCATCTTCCTTCAGGAAAAAGATACAAAAGTCTCAGGTCACGTACCAGCCGACTCAAGAACAGCTTCTTCCCTGCTGCTGTCAGACTTCTAAATGGATTTGCCTTGAATTAAGTTGATCTTTTTCTACAACCTAGCTATGGCTGTAACACTACATTCTGCACAGTCTGGTTTCCTTCTCTATGAATGGTATGTTTTGGCTGTATAGCATGCAAGAAACAATACTTTTCACTGCACACTAATACATGTGACAACAATAAATCCAATAAAATATGGGGGGAATGTGGGTGGGTGGGTGGGACTGAGGGATATGGGGGGATGGTGTGCAGGATGGATTGTGGGATATAGGAGAAGGTGGGTAGAGGGGATTGAGGGATATGGGAAAATGTGGGTTGCTGGGATTGAGAGATATGAGGAGAAGTTGGGTAAGTGAGACTGAGGGATATGGGGAGAAGGTGGGTAAGTGAGACTAAGGGATATGGAGAGAAGATGGTTGGTGCAATTGAGGAATATGGGAGGAATGTGGGTAGGTGGGATTGAGGAATATGGGGCAATGTGCATAAGTGAGATTGAGAGATGGGGGGATGGTGAATAGATGGGATTGAGGGATATGGGGGGACGGTGTATAGGTGGGATCGAGGGATATGGGGGGATGTTGTGTAGGTGGGATTGAGGGATATGGCTAGAAGATGGGAATGTGGAGATTGGAGTGATATTTTCTCCACACATCTCTCACAAGTCTGAGGTGAATAACATGCTTTAAGCAAATGTGGAAATCGTTACCAGAGGGATTAGTTGAGGAAAATGGTACAGAGGTTGTTAAGAAGAGGATGGATAATCAGATGAAGGATAGAGAAATAAAAGGTATTGGTAATAGTTGAATGAGGGAGGTTGGTAGGAGGCCCCTGTAGAGCATAAATGTTAGCATGGACTGGTGGGGCCAAATGGCCTGTTTCTGTGTTGTATATTCCATCTAACTTTATATAATCTGAATAGCAAAGGGTCTTTAAGGTCACAACCCATGCTGTAGATTGACTCTAAACTTCCTTGAAGGCCATTACATCCTCCACCATATGAGGGAAACATTATTAAAGTGGCTGCTGTTATATGGAGAAATATGCATTAAACCCATGAGATTGCCTCAGCAACAAATGAAACGATTTATGGGTTATTCTGTTTCTCTGGTCAAATTCTGACCAGGGTGGGACGTGGGACCGGACATCTGGAGAACTCTCTTCTCCACTTCTCGGAATAGTCCTGAGTTCTTTCCCACTCACCTGTTGGGAACCAGATCAGTAAATCCAAGTTTTATTATCAAGATGGCCCAGACTCCAGCTTTATTTGATTTTGGCATTAGTGCGAGCATAAATTATTCCAATCCAGGTGTGATTCTATTGGTTTATTTAGGCTTTCAGAAGCCTTTCGACAAGGCCTCATATAGCAGACTACTATGTAAAGTTAAAGCACATGGGATTGTGGGTAATGTCTTGAGATGGATAGAAAACTGGTTAGCAGCTAAGAAGCAAAGAGTTGGCATAAATGGGCCTTTTTCTGATTGGCAGTCAGAGACTGGTGGGGTTCCTCAGGGATCTGTGAAAGGACCCTGACTGTTCACATTGTATATTAATGATGTGGAAGAGGGAACTGAATATATTAATTCCAAAGTTGCAGATTATACAAAGTTGACTGGGAGGGTGAGCTGTCAGGAAAATGCAAAGATGTTTCAGTGTAATTTGGACAGGCTGAGTGTAATGTGGATCAATGTGAGGTTATCTGCTTTGATAGCAACAATAGGAAAACAGATTATTACTCGAAAGGGGTACGTTGAGAGGTGGACACTCAACGAGACCATGACGCCCTCGTTGCTGAAAGTGTGCAGGTACAGCAGGCAGTAAAGAAGGTAAATGGCATGTTGCCCTTCATAGCTAGAGGATTTGAGTAGAGGGATAGGGATGTTTTGCTACAACTGTACAGAGCATTGGTGAGGCCACACCTGGAGTATTGTGTGCAGTTTTGGTGTCTTTCTCTGAGGAAGGATGTTTTTGCTATACAGGGGGTACAGCTGAAGTTTACCAGGCTGATTTCTGTGTAGGCAGGTCTGTCATATGAGGAGGGATTAAGTCAGTTGGGGTTATATTTACTGGAGTTTAGAAGAGTGAGAGGGGATCTAAAATTCGAACAGAATTAGACAGGATAGATTCACAAAGAATGTTTCCAATGGTGGTGGAGTCCAGAATAGGGGTCACAGTTTGAGGATAATGGGTAAACCTTACAGAACTGAGGTGAAGAGAAATTTCTTCACCCAGAGGGTGGTGGATATGTGGAATTCACTATCACAGAATGTAAATGAAGCCAAAATATCTGATTTGAAAAATAAATTAGATATCACTCTTGGGGCTAACTGGTTCTGAAGAAGGATGTATGTCTATGGGGATATTGCTTAAGTTTGAACTATAGAGATCATCACTCTTGGGGCTAAAGGGGTCAAGGGATATGTGAAGAGAGGGATCAGGATATTGAATTTGATGATCAGCCATGATCAAAACGAATGGCAGAGCAGGCTTGAAGGGCCAAATGGCCTACTCCTGCTTCTAGATTCTATGTTTCTATGACCCAATAGGAACCTTTTATTAAAACAAATTTTATTTAAGATGGCAGAATATAAGAAAACAAATTAGCATAACTTTTCCCAGTTGAAATATCTAAACATGACAAGTTATAATGCTTAATCCCTGGCTATCTCTATAGTCCAAATTTAAGCAATATCCCCATAGACGTACATCCTTCTTCAGAACCAGTTAGTACCAAAAAACTGATATGCTCATATGGATGCAAGATGTCCAGCCTTTTAACACTTAAGCACAGAGATCCAGAAAGATACCAATCTTCTGTCTCCCATACAGCAGTCTCTCATGAAAGACCTAACTTCAAAAAGTAGAGCATCAGGGAAAGCGGCCAATTTTTTGGCAGATCCCAGTCTCTAATCTTCAAAAACAGAAAGAGCTATTTCTCTCCACAGCTTCCAAGCAGTAATTGAACAGGGTTTCCTTCTCTGAGCCATGCCCCACCAAGGCACATGACTTTTCCTGTCAAAATCCTAATCAAACCCCACTCTGAAAAACCCAGGGAATAACACTAGCATAACAACCCTGCATTGGTCTAGATTGAAACAAACATTCCAAAATCAAGATCGATTATGTTGCTGCAGTATCAACAGGGGATGCTGGTTATAGACAAAGTGGCATTGATAGCTAGAAGTGACTGCTAAAAAATATTCTGCACAAGAAACATGACACAAATACATTTCTTAAAGGTGCAGTATCATCGCACATCGGATCAGGTGGATCTTAGATATGGCTGGAAAATGAATAGACGGGATTGCAAATTGAATACCAGAGATGCTTGTTGGGTCAAATGGTATTATCTGCTCCCAAAAAATTTAGAAGAATGCGAGGTGATGCATTTTGGCAGATCAAACCAGGGCCGGACTTACTCAGTTAATGGTAGGGCACTGGGGAGAGTTATAGAACAAAGAGATCTAGGGGTACATGTTCATAGCTCCTTGAAAGTGGAATCACAGGTGGACAGAGTGGTGAAGAAGGTATTCAGCATGCTGGGTTTCATTGGTCAGAACATTGAATACAGGAGTTGGGATGTCTTGTTGAAATTGTACAAAACATTGGAAAGGCCACAGTTGGAAAACTGTCTCCAGTTCTGGTCACCCTTTTATAAAAAGGATGTTATTAAACTAGAAAAAGTATAGAAAAGATTTACTAGCGTGCTACCAGGACTTGATGGTTTGAGTTATAAGGAGTGGCTGGATAGACTGGGACTTTTTTCTCTGGAGCGTATAAGGCTGAGGGGTGATCTTATAGAGGTCTATAAAATAATGAGGGGCATAGATCAGCTAGATAGTCAATATCTTTTCCCAAAGGTAGGGGAGTCTAAAATTAGAGGGCATAGATTTAAGGTGAGAGGGGAGAGATATGAAAGGGTCCAGAAGGGACAAATTTTTCACACAGAGGTAGTAGTAGAGGCAGTTACAATTTTGCCTTTTAAAAAGCGTTTAGACAGTTACATGATTAAAATGGGTAGAGGGGGATATGGGCCAAACACAGGCAATTGGGACTTTAAAAAAAGTTCTTTAAATAAAGGTGGCATGGACAAGTTGGGCTGAAGGGGCTGTTTCCATGCTGTAAATCTTTATGATTCTATGATTGGATCCTATTGTTTTCTAAAAAAATTAATTTTTAGGATATAAGCATCTCCAGCAAGATTGGCCCCCTTGTTTTGCCCCTTGAGAATGTGGTGGTGAGATACGTTCTTGACCTGCTGCTGTCTGTGTTGGTGAACAAGTTCCTGCGTTGTGGCTTGGTCGGGAGTTCCAGGATAGTGAGGAAGGAATGGCCAATATATATTTCCATGGCTTGCAAGTGAGCTTGGAGTAAGTGCTGTTAGTCCTGCCAGCTGTCTGGGAAATGGAAAAATCCACAGTGTGAAAAGTGGTGGGAATATTATAAACACCACACAGCCCTGGGATTGGGTCATTGGCAAAGAGAAGGTCAGGATAACTTTCTTGTCGGTCAGTTTAGTCTCGCTTAGTAGATTTTGTTGAGTTCTCAATAAAACACATTCTTTTGCCAGTCTGATGATAAGAGAACTAAATCAGAAATCTGAAAAACAAAGAGAGGTATTTCTAAATTCATTGCTGAAAGAGCTGACTGAAAATTGGCCTGTTATCCTATTGGCATATAAGGACAGTCGTATCAAAACCAGAAAATGCTGGGAAATCTCAGCAGGTCTGACAGCATCTGTGGGGAGAGAATGGAGCCAATGTTTCGAGTCTGGATGACCCTTGATCAGAGCTCTGGAAAAATTCAAAATGTAAGCATATTTATTAGTTTCAAAGTAGGCTTACATTAACACTGCAATGACGTTATTGTGAAAATACTTTAGACGCCAAACTCATGTTTGGGTACGCTAAGGTATAACTTACCGTGGCCAATGCCATGGTAAATGGCCAGCACATCTTTCAGACTGTGACTCTTTATACACCAATGACTATATGGCCAAATTCCCTTCCAACTTGATTTTCAAGTTTGCTGATGATACCATCTTAGTGGGTTGGATCTCAAACAATGATGAGACAGAGTACAGGAATGAGATAGAGAATCTGATGAACTGGTGCAGAGACCATAATCTCTCCCTCCATGTCAACAAAACGAAGGAGCTTGTCATCGACTTCAGGAAGCGTAAAGGACAACATGCCCCTGTCTATATCAGTGGGGATGAACTAGAAAGGGTCGAGAGTTTCAAGTTTTTAGGTGTCCAGATTGCCAACAACCTGTCCTGTCCCTCCCCATGCCAACATTATAGTTAAGAAAGCCCACCAACTCATCTATTTTCTCAGAAGACTAAGGAAATTTGGCATGTCTGCTACCGCTGTCATCAATTTTTACAGATGCACCAAAGAAAGCATTCTTTCTGGCTGTTTCACAGCTTGGTATGGGCTCCTGCTCTGCCCAAGAAACTACAAAAGTGAATGTAGCCCAATCCGTCACATAAACCAGCCTCCCATCCATTGACTCTGTCTACACTTCCCACTGCTTCGGCAAAGCAGCCAGCATAATTAAGGACCCCACCCATCCTGGACATTCTCTCTTCCACCTTCTTTCATCAGGAAAAAGATACAAAAGTCTGAGGTTATGTGCCAACTGACTCAAGAACAGCTTCTTCCTTGTTGTCATCAGACTTTTGAATGGACCTACCTCGTATTAAGTTGATCTTCCTCTACACCCTCGCTATGACTGTAACACTACATTCTGTACTGCCTTGTTTCCTCCTCTATGAATGGTATGCTTTGTCTGTGTAGCACATAAGAAATAATACTTTTCGCTGTAAGCTAATAAATGTGACAATAATAAATCAAATCAAAGTGAGAGGAAACCGGAGTACCCAGGGGAAATGCACGCAGACACAGGGAGAGCGAGCAGACTCCACACAGACAGCAACCCAAGCCGGGAATTGAACCTGGGTCCCTGGCTCTGTGAGGGAGAAGTTCAACAAAGGACTCCTGAACAGTGAACTCTCTATGTTTAAATTTTAATTTGACCAAAAAGTAACCTCCAGCTGTATGACTTATTACAACGAGCAAAGTACAGCACAGGAACAGGCCACTGGGTCCATCAGACCTGCACCGACACATGATGCCTTTCTAAACTAAAGATCTCTGTGCCACTATGTGGCCTGTATTCCTCTATTCCAAGCCTATTCATGTATCTGTCAAGATGCCCCTTAAAAGTTGCTCTTGTATCATTTCTTTGCTTGTTTGTATTGCAAAGGTTGGGACATGGCTTTGTAAATATCTTTATATCTCTATCTGGGTGGTTTGTCAGCTCTTCTCGTTTAAATTCGAGCAAGCCTATCCTTTGCAATCAGCACATACACGGCTAAGTGCAGACATTGAATTCTTCATCCTTATAAATTACATAAAACCCTGCTGCGCCCAATGAGGAGTGGGAAAGAAAGTGAAAGTCCCATGTCCTGATTGACCATAATACAGTCATCATTATCTAATTAAGGGTTATAGGGAGAAAGGGAATTAAGGGTTATGGGGAGAAAGCGGGGAAGTGGAACTGATTCACTTCAGATCAGCCATGATCTTATTGAATGGCGGGGCAGGCTCGAAGGGCTAGATGGCCTACTCCTGCTCCTATTTCTTATGTTCTTATCTAAACAGAAGCCGCTACCGTCTGCATAAGTGAATGTACAAAATCCCACGGGGCTACTTTGGAAAAGAGCAGGTGACAGCTCCCTGTGTTCTGGCCAATATTTATCAGTAGATCAGCATCATAAGAAAAATAGATTTCCTGGTCATTATCACACTGCTGTTTATGGGAGTTTGCTGTGTACAAATTGGCTATTATATTTCCCAAGTTCTAATAGTGATTGCAATTTTAAAGATGTGTATGTTCGGGGGGATTAGCCATGCTGAATGTGTGGTGTTACAAGGATAGAGCTGGGGAGAAGGCCTGGGTAAATTACTTTGTCAGAGAGTCAATGCAAAATTGATGGGCCGAGTGGCCTCCTTCTGGAGTGTAGGGAATTGTATGAATTTGAAGGTATTTCATTGACCGTAAGGTGCTTTGAGGTGCCTGGCAGTTGTGAAAAGCACTATATAAACACAAACCTTTATTCCTTTTAGCTGAAGAGTGACTTTAGGAATCATAAACACCAGCCTTGGCCTGGTGGGCCGAATGGCCTACCTTTAAACTGCAAATACTGTGTGATTTAACATCTTAGGATAGCCATGATGTGGAGATGTCGGCATTGGGGTGGGGTGGACACAGTAAGAAGTCTCACAGCGCCAGGTTAAAGTCCAACAGGTTTACCTGGAGTGATGAGCTTTCAGAGCTCTGCTTCTTTATCCACTCACCTGAGGAAGGAGCAGCGCTCCGAAAGCTCGTGGTTCCAAATAAACCTGTTGGACTTTAACCTGGTGTTGGTGTTACTGTCTTAGGATAGAGAATGGAAATGATGTGAGCTATGGTGTTTAGTGACCTTAAATGTTCGAGAGAAACTGAGGACTTTGGACTCATGACTGCAGGTTTCTCCACCACTCATGTTTTCTTCACCTCATCGCTGCGTCAGTTGCAGACAGATTGACGGAGACTGATTGTGAGAATTAACAGAAGCTTTGTTAATGTTCTGTCATTTGATTACAAGGATGGTAGGAGATGTGGAAAGATTTTTTTGTCTTTTTGATCTAGCAATTCCAATCTACTTATGTACAATCAACCTCGTTAAGCTAAAAGACTTTGTCGGGTGATTCATTCCAGAAGAAGGCCATTCAGCCCATCGGGTCAGTTGTTGCTCTGGAAATCCAATTAGGTCCCTCCTGATAGATCTGTAGACTTTGCTTCCCTTCAATTTATCCAATTCTCTTTTCGATGTTACGATTAAATTTGCTACCAATACCCTTCTAGGTGGCGATTTCCAGATGACTGCATAAAAGCGTATTTCTTCATATGCTTTTGCCAATCACCTTAAATCTGTGTCCTCTTGACATTGACCCGATGGGCTGAATGGCCTCCTTCTGTACTGAATTATTTGACAACTCTTTTAGCTCAACAAGGTTTAACATCCTCTATCAATCTCTCTTAACCTTCTCTGTTCTCTGTGTAACTGAAGTCCATTAACCTTTGCACCTTGGGACTAGTCCCTCCTGCACTCCCTATTTTCAGATACAGAATGTGGAGGTTATTGCTGGCTGGGTTAAAAAACTTGAATACTGCGGCATGCGACAGGGATGGGGAAACAGATTGCACGGTGATCCATCTGAGCTTTTAATAGCTCTGAATCCAGATTAGTCAGAAGTTTCATCCAGCGTTAATCCCCACAGCAGTGGCTGAGCCTCTCACTCAGTCTCGCCTGTCAGCAGCGGTGCGGAGACAGTCGGGTCTCTCCCAGATTATCCAACACTGCCCCCACCTCCTGCACCCACACCGCATCCTGCTACACCTCGCCGAGAAGGATGAACCTCTTTTGTTTCTCCCTGGTAAGTCCCGTCTCCTGTAGGTTCTCCATGGGAGGGTTACAAGCAGGTTGTAGCTTCCACAGGGTGGAGGCTCAAAGTAGGCATGGCAGCTTGTTGATTGTAAAGTGGGTACGCGCTCATTGGAAATGCATTCCACCTTTGATTTAATTCCCTTCGTAAGCAGGAATGAAGAGCGATCACCGATGAAAGCTTCTTGCTCACCAGAAGAAAATGCAATAAATAAATTAATCTTCAAAGTAACTGGAGATGGAAGACGATGGCTGCTCCTGTAATTTTTGGAGCGATCACACGCAGTGCTTTTTACGGTCATTGATATTAATGCACCAATATTAGAGAGGTGATCTCAGTTAATTTCTCGTAGCCCAGGCATGTTTTAGTGTTTGTGTGTTATTGACCTTATTTATGGGGATAATGTTTGGACCAATTTGTTTGACAAGGGTCAAAGATTTCAATGTTGAACGTAGAAAATAAAAATGAGTGTAGCTGCCCCAGGTCTCTGGGTCCAGTGACAATACCACTACACCTCTGTGAGAGGAGATGGCGGTAGTCACTGGACTAGCAATCCAGAGACCCAGGGCAATGCCCCGGCAACCCAGGTTCAAATCCCACCGTAGCAGATAGTGAAATTTGAATTCAATACAAATATGGAATTAAACGTCAAATGATAACCATGAAACCATTGTTATAAAAACCCATTAGGTTAATTAGTTTAGTTTATTTATTAGTGTCACAAATAGGCTTACATTAACACCGCAATGAAGTTACCATGAAAATCCCCTGGTCGCCAAACTCTGGTGCCTGTTTGGGTACATTGAGGCAGAATTTGGCATGGCCATTGCACCCTAACCGGCATACCTTACGGACTATGGGAGGAAACAGGAGCACCCGGAGGAAACCCACACAGACATGGGGAGAATGTGCAGACTCCACACAAACAGTGACCCAGGTTGGGAATCGAGCCTGGACCCCTGACTCTGTGAGGCAGCAGTGCTAACCACTGTGTCACTGTGCTGCCCTAACTGTCCTTTAGGAAAGGCAATCTACTATCCTTACCTGGTGTGGCCTACATGTGACAGCAATGTGGTTGATTCTTAGAAATGCCCTCTGAAATGGCCAAGTGAGAAACTCAGCTCACCGGCAGTTAGGGATGGGCAATAAACGTTGGCCCAGCCAGCAACACCCAACGAATAAAATAATGGAAAATCAGGAACAATTTGGTTCCCCCGTCAGCCCATGACTGATATTTTCCTCATTTCATGTCTGGGTGGTTGTAATTGTGTGTATTTACAGACTAATCGATGAAGATTGAGTGTGATGATTAGTCAATAACTACATTAATGTTGTATCATGTGATGAGCAGGATGCTAGAAGCTGCTTTAGATGGAGCTTAGCTTTTTCTCACCTCGTTATCTGATCGTTTTGTTTCTATATTCTGTCGTGGGACGTGAGTGTCACTGGCTGGGCCAGCATTTAACATCCATCCACATTTACCCTTCAGCTAAGTGGTTTCTGAGCCGTTTATGTGTAAACTCCATTGCTGTGGCTTTGGAGTCACATGTAGGCCAGACCAGGTAAAGATGGCAGATTTCCTTCCTTGGAGGACATTAGTGAACCAGATGGGTCTCTAGGACAATCAATGCTAGTTTCATGGTCACCATTACTGAGAACAGCTTTCAATTACAGATTTTAAGAATTGAATTTAAATTCCACCAGCTGCCCTGGTGGGATTTGAACCTTTGTCCCCTGAGCATCAGCCTGGGCCTCTGGGTTACTAGTCCAGTGACATCACCACTCTTACTCTGCCTCCATCATCTGCACCCATCTTTCCCACAACTTTGTTTCTCTTATTGATTTGTGGGACATGGGCATCGCTGACCATTATTGCCCATCCCTAGTTGCCTGAGGGCAGTTGAGAATCTACCACATTGCTGTGGCTCTGGAGTCACATGTAGGCCAGGCCAGGTAAGGATGGCAGATTTCCTTCCCTAAAGGACCAGATGGGTTTTTCCAACAATCGACAATGGTTTCACGGTCACCATAGATTCCTAATTACAGACATTTTTTATTGAATTCAAATTCCACCATCTGCCGGGGAGGGATTCGAACCCGGGTCTCCAGAACATTAGCTGAGTTTCTGAATTAATAATCTAGCAATAATACCATTAGGCCATCGGTCCCTAATTCTAACTCTCCCATCAGGTTTCTCTTCTACCTTCTTTCCTTTCCCAAATGCGGCGACCAAAACTGCACACAGTACTCCAGCTACGGCCTCACCAGTGCCCTGTACAGTTGCAGCAAGACCTCCCCGCTTTTATATTCTATCCCCCTCGCTATCAAGGCCAACATCCCATTCGCCTTCTCGATCACCTGCTGCACCTACAGACTGGGATTTTGCAATTCATGCACAAGGACCCCCAGGTCCCTCTGCACAGTAGCATGTTGTAATTTTTCACCATTTAAATAACATACCATTTTACTATTATTTCTTCCAAAGTGGATAACCTCACAATTGCCAACGTTATACTCCACCTGCCGGATCCTCGCCCACTCACTCAGCCTATCCAAATCTCTCTACAGACTTTCCGCGTCCTCCAGAGACGCATTTACCCCACGCATTTACCCCAGCTGGTCTCTCTGGCACTAAGGGGCGATTCAGCATGGCCAATCCACCTAACCCCACATCTTTGGATTGTGGGAGGAAACTAGAGCACCCACGTAGATACAGGGGGAATGTGCAGTCTCCTTATCAACAGCGACGCAAGCCAGGAAACGAACCTGGGCCCCTGGAGCTGTGAGGCAGCAATGCTAACCATTGTGTCACTGTGCCATCCTTATTCTTATATGGCTAGTCCAGTTTAGCTTCTGGTCAACGGTTACCCAACAGGATGTTGGTAGTGGGGGACTTAATGGTGCTGATGCTATTGAAAGTCAGGGCAAGTGGTTAGATTTTCTTTTGAGGAAGATGGCCATCGTGCAAGGCTAGAATTCACACCTCCAACCCCACAAGTCCTTGTTTTAACAAACGGTTTAATCGCCTTGTAAACAGGAAGGTTCCATGGATAGTCTGTATGAACCTGTTAAAGGTCATCAGGACAAGAGGGGCCTTGCGGCTGAGGCTGATGTCACCAATCCATCTCTTCCGGACCCTGCTGCAGCTTGGAGGTTACCGCAAAAATCAGAATCCTTGGTAAGTGAGAAAAATGCGTTGTGCCATCCTTAACCCGTGTCAGTGACTCTGAGCTTGTATTTGTATGATAGATTTCTCTAAAATTGTGTGTATCAAGATAAGTTTGATCTGAGTAATGGAATTAAAACTGCGAAGTTTCAGTGAAATCAGGCACAGAGGAGATCGTCACGTTCCTGGTCTCATTTTGCAAACACGGAATATTCAGGGAGGCTGGGTGGGTATCCAGTGGGTGCCTGGAACTCGCTGCCAGAGGGAGGCAGTGGAAGCAGATACTATAGTGATTTTTAAGGGGCGTCTTTACAAATCTATGAATCGGATGGGAATAGAGGGATATGGTGCTCGGAAGGGTAGGGGGTTTTAGTTCAGTCGGGCAGCATGGTGGGTGCAGGCTTGGAGGGCCAAAGGGCCTGTTCCTGTGCTGTAATTTTCTATGTTCTTTGCTGCTGAGGTAAGAAAAACACTAACTTTCTTGAAAAATGTTTTACTATGCCTTCATTTTGCCATGAGGTCTCTGAGAGAGAGCTGGATCATGTGATGTTGCATCGCTTCCTGTGATGATGTACGTGATATCTCATTAGCATATCATACCGTTAGAATTAATCCTTTATATTACAGAGATGGAAGTCTTAGAACCATAGAATCCCGACAGTACAGAAAGATGGCACTCAGCCCATCGAGTCTGCGCTGGCCCTCCACCACCCTATCCCCATAACTCTGCACATTTATCATGGCTAATCCACTTAACCTACACATCTTTGGACTGTGGGATGAAACTCGAACATGTGGAAGAAACCCACAGAATGTGTGACCTCCGCACAGGCAGTCATCTCAGGCCGGAATCAAACCCAATCCCTGGAGTGGGCGAAGTCATAGAAAGGGCACTCCTCCAGCGCTGCACTCAAATATTAGCCAACATTATGTGGAAATTTGGAATTTTCCCCTGGCATGTGGCTGAGAATGTATGGAGGGGAATGTCCAATTTGGAAAACATTAAGATTTTTGAAGTAACTAAAGCCTGACCTACTAAGTATTTCTAGTATTTTCTGTTTAGATTTCAGATTTGTGAATATTTGTGATATATTTTGTTAAGTAAAGAGCATTCAGGAAAATGGAGCAGGAACAGGTGAAAAGAGTTGAGATATGGATCTACCCTGCTCAAACTGAATGTAGGGCAAACGCAAAAAGCTAAATCTCAGTCATGAATGTTCCAGTTGTCCCAGTACCCTTTTTTCTGGGAGTGCGAGGAAGGAGAGTTCCAGGTTTCTACTATCATGTGTGTGGTTGTGCTCTGAAAAGGTCCAACATGATTTTCCTGCACTCCAACAGAGGCTGCACTTCAAACAGTACACCAATGCAAGGTTTATGTCACCTCTTTCTCTGTGGTGTCAATTAAGGAAATCGTTTCTCGTGTATCTACTCTGTCACATCCTTTCATATCTTTAAACAGCTCCATTAGAGGGGTCACCCCACAGTTTCCTGAACTGAAATATGGAATCTCTACAGTGCAGAAGGAGATCAGTGGGCCCATCAAGCCTGCACCAACTCTCTGAAAGAGCATCTTATACAGGCCCCCTCCTATCCCTGTAACCCCATGCATTTATCCTGCTAATCCCCCTAACCTTTACATCTTTAGATGCTAAAGGGCAAATTCAGCATGGCTAATCCACCTAACCCAGCACATCTTTGAAGTGTGGGAGGAAATCGGAGCACCCGGAAAAAAACCCAGACAGACATGGGGAGAACGTGCAGTCTCCATACAGACAGTGAACAGAGGCCAGGAAACTGAACCCAGGTCCCTGGCAGTGCTAACCACTGTGCCACCATGTATAACTAGTCCTCCTAATTTAACCCTTTGAGCCCCAGGATTATTCTGGCTATAACTAACATTATTACTCTATGGTGTTAAATTCTCTTTTATCTCATTGGATGCCAGGATTGTTGCTGCCTTTCTGGAATTGGGGTGTACAATTCTCTGATGTAGAACAAAATCTAATCAGATTGACAACATTAGCTCAATGGTTAACACTGCACCACTGGGTCAGAAAGCTGTGAGGTCAACCCCCCCATTCAGAGTGACCCCTCACGGTGTCACACCATCAGAACTGCATGGAAGATCCTGAAGACACTCGACGGGATGCTAAAAAAAAGGTCTTGTTTGCTCTCACAAGTGGATGTAAAAGATCCTTTGAAGAAACTTTCTCCCTGCTGCCGCGGTCATCATTCATCCCTCACTGATCACTTATCATTTTAACAATGTTGATTGTGGGATCTTGCTGTGTATAAAATTTGCTGCTGTGCTTCCGACACTGCAATGGTGACTACGTCTCAGAAGGTAGCTCATTGGCTGCTAAGTGTCTCGGGGCTTCCTGACGCTACTGAAGGCGCTATAAAAATGTAAGTCTGTCTTTCTCTAGTCGTTATACTGGGGGAGCGCAGCAGGACAGGGCCTTGTTGTAACTTCACTTGGAAGCACACCCAGCGCATCCAACACTTACTCGTCAGAGAATAAAATTCTGGTGTACAAAAAAAGGCAGAATTTTCCAGTCTCCCCCACTACGGGAATCGTAGAGGGCGGGACAAGGATCGTGCTAAGGTCCGGTGACCTTGGACTGGATTTTCCGGTGTTGCGGCCGTAAAATCCCACCGGATTGTTGGAATTTTACCGCCTTGCCTGTCCTAGGGTCATAAGATCCCGCCCAAGGAGAATGCTGTTCTGCGAGCCTTGCCTACCCGGGTTCTGGGGCGGACGTGTCGATAAAATCCCATGTGTTGATTGTGAAGGAAGAGGCAGGTAGATTTTTAATGAGTTGGGTTTTGTAGGGCTGTGGTGAATGGGCAGGAAAGTGGTGTTGGGGCAGAGGTGGGATCAGCCATGTTCGTACTAAATGGCGGAGCAGACTCCAGGGGCTAAAATGCTTATTCCTGCTCTGATTTCTTGTGATTCTTATGATTTTATGATAAATAAAGTGTTCGAATTAATTAAGATCTCACTAAGACTTGGACTCCAATTCAACAGATGCTCATAAGACTTATTGATTTAGTATCATTATGTCTGTGACAGCCTTTCACCAGTCACTAATTCCTATATCTTGTGGTTTTCCAGAAGTTTGAATAATCAGAATATTTTACACAGACACGCAAATGTTCCTCAAACCTCACCAAGTGCCTCAGAGTGATACATTGTCCTTCCGTACACAGACTCGCGCGGTAGTGATTGATGTGGCACCCTGGATACTTATGTATACATGCACCTAACAATATAGTCCCTCCCTCTTTGAAAATCACGTAACCGTATAACACTCCCATCTATTTTTAGGAGTTCTCTGAATCAAGCAAGCTGGAGACAAGAATGCGGAAAAGGGCAAAGTAAGTTAAATTTATTGCTTTTCACAGCAAATTGTTTGTTAGCTGAAAACTTTTCCAACTTTTGAAGAGGTTTCCAGCTGAGAACATCCAATGGACATCTCCGATATTGCCATCCGTAAGCTTCAAAGAGGTCCACATCTTTGTCTAGTTGAGGGGTGGCATTTTCTGCACCCCCTCCGTGGCGTGTTTTGTGATGGTGAAGGCAGCCTGTCCATTGGGATCTTTCTCTCCCGTCACTGCCAATGAAGTTTCCTGTTGTGTGTGCCCTCCCTCACCAGGAAATCTGTGGTGGTGGTGGGGGGTGGAGGTCACTGTCAGCAGGACTGGAAGATCCCAGCAGCGGGAAGGGCAGGAAAACCCCACCCGAGGGAATTGGGAAACTCAGGATTTGACAAACCAATCCAAGAATCAGAGATTATGATTACGAGGATAGACAGGAGAATGCATTGATCTCCTTAAAACTCAAAAGGCTAAGAGGAGATAAAGTTTATTTAGGAAGGTTATTTATTAGTATCACAAGTAGGCTTACATTAACACTGAAATGAAGTTACTGTGAAAATCACCCAGCCGCCACTCTCCAGCACCTGTTTGGGTTACACTGAGGGAAAGTTTAGCGCGGCCAATCTATCTAACCAGCACGTCTTTTGGATTGTGGGAGGAAACCGGAGCACCCGGAGGAAACCCACGCAGGTACGGGGAGAATGTGCAAAATCCACACAGACAGTGACCCAAGCCAGGAATTGAACCTGGGTCCCTGACGCCGTGAGGCAGCAGTGCTGACCACTGTGCCAGTCCATTAATAGAGGCATTTAAAATCATGAAGCGATAAATTGCAGTAAATAAAGACAAACAGGTTCCAACAGCTGAAGGGTCAATAGCCAGGATACACGATTAGCAAAGGAACCGGAAACAACATTGGGGAAAACATCTGAAGCAGTGAGTGGGGCTAGGATTTGGAATGTACCAGATGCAGGGGTGATGGATACAGACTGAATAGTAGTTTAAAAAGAAGAATCGTAGAAATACTCAAAGGAAGAAAAATTATAGGATATGGAAAAAGGACAATAGAGTGGCACTAATTGGATTACTCTTTGTTACTATCAACTTGATGGGCTGAATGGACTCCTACAGTGCTATACAATTCTATGATTCAATAGGAGCTTTTCCTATCTTAATGCTTTTGCATTTTTTTTAACTATTTAGTTTTTTTTTAATTAGAAAATCACCCTGTATTTATGTAGCGTCCTTATTGCAAAAATCACCCAGTGTTTTTTTCTCAGAGCTTTGGGAGCTTTTCTTAATTAAAGAAGCTATAGCGGTAGAAATTGGTGTCGGAAGGAAATAAATAAAATTGCTGTGAGCAAAGAAGGAAATTGTAGAGTTGTGTCCCAAGTCAAAGGAAGCAGAGAGGGGATAGTTTAAGCAAAGTCTTATAGGAGGATTCGGGTGTGGAGATGCAGAGAGCATCGGGGAGGGAATTCCAGAATACAGGGGCCTTGTTGGTTGCTGATAGTGAGAGAAATGAACCACGGGGAGAGGGGCTGGGGGCCAATGCACAGAACAGTAAAGGTAGAGAAATGGATAACTCTGGAGAGGATGGGGTGTACTGAGAACCATAGAGGTTTATAGAATGACAACACGCCCTTTGGCCCAACTTGTCCATCTGCTCCTTTTTTTTAACCACTATGCTAGTCCCAACTGCCTGCATTTGGCCCATATCCCTCGAGACACATCTTACCAATGTAACTTTTTAGAAGACAAAATTGTACCTGCTTCTACTACTACTTCTGGCAGTTTGTCCCAGACACTCACCACCCATTGTGTGAAAAAATTGTCCCTCTGGACACTTTTGTATCTCTCCCCTTTCATCTTAAACCTATACCCTCTAGTTTTAGGCTCCCCTATCTTTGGGAAAAGATATTGACTATCGAGCTGATATGTACCCCTCATTATCTTATACACTTCTATAAGATCACCCCTCAGCCTTCTATGCTCCAGCGAAAAAAGTCCCAGTCTATCCAGCCTCTCCTGAGAACTCAAACCATCAAGTCCCAGTAACATCCTAGTAAATCTTTCCTGCACTCTTTCTAGTGTAATAATATAACGGACTAGTGAAGATTACAGAGAGAAGGAGGGATTAATCTTGAGGTGTTACCAGACTGGGAGCTAATATAGATGAGCTAGCAGCATGGTGATTGGCAGTCACAATATGGGCAGCAGAGCTTTGAATGATTTGCACGTTATGGAGGTTGAGAGAGACCAGTCAGGAGAACACTCAAGTAATTAACTCTGGAAGTTGAAAAATCACAGTTGGGCATTTCAGACAATGCTGGGCTGAAGTAGGGATTAAACTGAGGCGATCTTAATCCTGACGATAACTCGGGCTTGGATAGATCACATGAATAATGATGATAATAAAGTTGAGTAATAAGTTAAGACTTTCATGATGATAGAGATACAACACAATGAGGGCTGTTGGAAAAATAACCAATTGATTAGGCCTCCATGGGCTGATCTGGATGCAGTGATGACACATCGGTTCAGTTAGCTCATGGTTAGGGCCTACGTGGTCTTCCAGAGGGTTAAAAGAACTGTCAGTGAAATAGCGGGTGGAATTCTCTGGCTGCGTGGGTCTAAAAGCTGGAAATTCCTGCCCAACCATCAATGGCTTTTCACATTCTCCACAACTCGCTCACTAAAATTCCAATGGTGGCCAGGATGGGAGAATTCCGGCCAACGACTCCAAGAAGACCAATTGTCACCATCAATCATTTCCATGGATGGCAAAGGACAGGGAGTGAGTGCGGTCTTACCCACACTCTGAGATGTTCATGTCTCTTTGGCTTTGCGGATCAGGGAGTGGGAGCTGCCCATGACCGTAATAGTGGGGAGAGTGCTTAGGGTTTCCCAACTCCACCACTGGTCAGGGTGAAACCTCCTGCCATGATGCAGGATGCAAAGGTTGCTCCTTGCATCTTATGTTAAGTATTGTCATTGGCATCATCATTTAAGGCACGCCGTGAGTCTTTGCCAGATAACTTTGTCACAGTCAGATCTGGAGATCAAGCTGCAATAGTGACTGTAGATTGATTTTATGTATACAATTTGTTTTCCATGTCTATCCATTACTCAATGCACTTTGCTGGAAAACAAAAGACCGCTTAAATTAGAAAATGTTACTGTAGTTATGTCTTCTGCAGCTTGGAGAGATCTTCTTAAATCAATCCTGCAGACTATTTGCTGTAGTTCACACTATAAATAGACTCTGTAGACTGTTTGCTCCAATGTGCTGTACAAATAGACTCTGTAGACTGTTTGCTGAATAGATAAACTTTGTTTAGTGAAAAATAAGCTCTGTTCGCTGTGAGTTCTAGGAATGTGATATATTCCCAACTGATTAGCTGATGCAATAGTGTCAATTAGAAAGTGTTTAAGCAAGAAGACTCCCACACCGTTTTGTTTATATTATTCCTCAGACAAGAAGCTTCAACCATCTTGTTTAATTGTCACATATTAATTTTCTGTTTTAATTCTCTTTCTTGAAAGAAATTCCTCTCAGAGGCCGGTATCTGATGGCGCATCCCTGGGTTTGTAGCAATGTCTTTGTTAAACGTGTTCTTGTGTTTGTCTAAGTGGTAACCCCTTTGTTCTGGAACCTCAGTGACTCTTTTGCTTAGAGCTGTGAAAATGAGGATCTTATTGAGGCAAACAGCATAGACATATATTAAGTGAAATCAGGTACATGTGAGAGGAAGGAAGGAATAGAAGGATATTTCGGATCGGGTAGGAGGGACATCCTGCGGAAGGTAATAATCTCGCCAGGGCCAGTCTACTGGTATCACACCCCTTTATTTAACATATAGAAAAAGCGGGTCCATGGCTTACAGTAACACTAGTCGGAAGCTCTGGAACTATATATAATACATCACTCTGAGTTGAGAGCATAGTCTTTGAGCCTCTGTGTTTGTCTCTCAGGAAACTTAGCCAATCGGGAAGATCATACTTCAAAATCCCACAGGGACACCTATTGATGATGTCCTATGTCCTTCATGGCCAATATATAGAATAGGACCATAGAATCCCAACAGTGCACGGGGAGGCCATTCGGCCCATCAAGCCTGCACTGACAACAATCCCACTCAGATGCTATCTCCTTAGCCCCATATATGTACCCTGCTAATCCCCTTGACACTTTACCCTGCTAATCCCCTTGGCAATTTACCATGGCCAATCAACCTAATCCGCACACCTTTGGAGATAAAAACAGAAAATGTTAGAAAATCTCAGCAGTCCTGACAACATCTGTGGGGAGACAACAGAGCAAAGTTTCGAGTCTAGGGCTGATAGTTTGTAAAGGCTTGTAAAATCTCACTTGAAGCCAATGGAAAATTCAGTTCAGTGAGTATCGGGGTGGGCGTGCCAGTAAAATTCCGGCCAAGATGAGTCTTTGTCAGAGCTCGGTCAGGGCTCTGACAAAGGGTCATCCCGATTCGAAATGTTGCCTCTATTCTCTCCCCACGGATGCTGTCAGACCCACTGAGATTTTCCAGCATTTTCTGTTTTTGTTTCAGATTCCAGCGTCCGCAGTATTTTGCTTTCATCTATGGAGACATCATGGAGCAAAATCACCAGCATGGAACAGTTGGGCCAAATGGCCTGTTTCTGTGACACCAATTTTTACGTAATTCTAAACAATCACCGTTGTGTTTAAAGATGTTTCAGAGCGCATAGACCTTGTGGGGGAAATGCCTGTGCCCAAAGTTAAAATGTCTGCCTTTAAGTAAAAGCAAATTACCACGGATGCTGGAATCTGAACCGGAAAGACAAAATGCTGGACAACCTCAGCGGGTCTGGCAGCATCTGTCAGGAGAGAAAAGAGTTGACGTTTCAAATCCAGACTACCCTTTGTCAAAGCCTGCTCTGAAATGCTTTGACAAAGTGTCATCTGGACTCGAAACGTCAGCTCTTTTCTCTCCTTACAGATGCTGCCAGACCCGCTGAGATTTTCCAGCAGTTTCTCTTTTGGTTAACATCTGTCACTAGTTTTATGTAGATTGAAATTCTTGGGTTTAAAATGGGGGTTCCTGGTTAAATACAAAGTGGAGGATTGGAGAGAATAAATGAGGATGAGTTTTTATGTAAAGTTTCATCACACCTTTGGATCTAAATGCAGAGTTCTTACTCCTTTACTCTTTCATGGGGTGCGGGCAAGTTTGCAAACATCCTGGCCCAATTTCAGGCAGTGTTCAGGGAAGAGAGGCATCGAGGGAACGGAGCTCCGAGCAGGACTGAAAACCACGGCTTCAGTCTTCCCAGTATTAAATTGAATGGAATTTCTTATCACCCAGTACTGGGTGGTGATAGTGAGGTAGAGCTGCAGCTATCGGTGTACGGCTGAAAACCGAGGCTGTGTTTTTGGGCAATATCATGGGGGGGGCAGCCTGTTGATCGGGGGAAGGCGGGGGGGGGGGGGGGGGGAGCCGAGGATAGGCACTTGAGGCAAACCAGAGGTAACTGCGCAGAGAAGCCATTCGTTTCGGTTATGTTTAGACAGCTAAGAATGCAGAAGATTGGGGAAGTATTGGTGGACAGACAATTCTGTGGTTAACTGTGTCAAAGAGAGTTTAAGGAGGATGAGGGGGGATAATTAAATAAAAGCAAAACGCTGCAGAACCTGAAATAAAAACAGAAGGCGCTGGGAAAATCTCTGCAGGTCTGGCAACATCTGCGGGGAGAGAAAGAGAGATAAAATTTTGCATCCAAGGTGCCAGTTTGGAGGAAGGATATTTTATCTTTGACATCGCCATACAGTTTATGATTTTTTTTACTTTATTAAGGGCTATTTTGGGTCATGCGACAGGGTCAGAAATCTGATTGGAGGGATATAAGCATTGGTTCTAAGAAAGGTAGAAAAACATTGGAGTGTTGCAACAAATGGCATTCCAGACCAAGTCTTCCTTTTCTTCAACTAACTCCTCTTGTTTTGTAAGTTTTCTTTGTAAATACCTGTTGCTGTTGCTTTCCTTCATGGTCTGCCCCGTGTCCATTTAAATTAATTCAGTTTTAATAACTTTATCCCCATCCATTTTTCCCCTCCCTTTGGGGAGTATTTGATCACATTGTAATCAGTGTATGCTGACTGGCACTGAGTGAGAAATGCCCAGTGGTCTATGTTGAACACCACCGCAGGAGCGAGGGTGAGTTAGACCGGAAAGCTGTGGTGGGAAAAGTGAGTTTCTAAAATCTATGGTTTGTGTGAGATCGTATGGAGTGAGGGAGGTGAGGATTGCGGGAGGCGAGGGTTGAGGGAGGTGAGGATTGAGAGAGGTGAGGATTGAGGGAGGTGAAGGTTGAGGGAGAGAGGAGTGAGGGAGGTGAGGATTGAAGGTGAGGAGATCTAGTAAACAGGGAGACTATTGAAAGAGGTGGAGTACATGAAAGCCTTGACCTGGCCTAATACAGCCCTCTACATAGCTACCTGACAATGCATTCCGCTGTGTTGTTGGTGCCCTGGGAGCCTTCTTTGCCCTGTGTGACTGTTAGGGTGGAAGATGCTTGGGAATGTGCAACTTAAAGGAGGATTCCTCACTCCAGGTATGACATCGCCATGGTAGGCTACCGCAGAAAATGCAGATGCATGGGATTGAGGGTGATTTAGCAGTTTGGATCAGGAATTGGCTAGCTGATAGAAGACAGAGGGTGGTGGTTGATGGGAAATACTCAACCTGGAGTTCAGTTACTAGTGGTGTACCTCAGGGATCTGTTTTGGAGCCACTGCTGTTTATCATTTTTATAAATGACCTAGATGAGGGTGTAGAAGGATGGATTAGTAAATTTGCAGATGACATTAAAGTCGGAGGAGTTGTAGACAGTGCAGATGGATGTTACAGTTTGCAGAGGGACACAGATAAGCTGCAGAGCTGGACTGAGAGGTGGCAAATGGAGTTTAATACAGAAAAGTGTGAGGTGATTCACTTTGGAAAGAGTAACAGGAGTACAGAATATAGGGCTAATGGGAGGACTCTTGGTAGTGTCAACGAGCAGAGAGATCTCGGTGTACATGTGCATAGCTCCCTGAAAGTTGGCACCCAGGTTGATAAGGTTGTTCAGAAGGTGTACAGTGTGTTAGCTTTTATTGGTAGAGGGATTGAATTTCGGAGCCATGAGGTCATGTTACAACTGTACCAAACTCTGGTGCGGCCACACTTGAAGTATTGCGTACAGTTCTGGTCACCGCATTATAAGAAAGATGTAGAGGCATTGGAAAGGGTGCAGAGGAGGTTTACCAGGATGTTGCCTGGTATGGTGGGAAGGTCTTATGAGGAAAAGCTGAGGGACTTGAGGTTATTTTCATTGGAGAGGAGAAGGTTATGAGGTGACCTTATTGAGGCATACAAGATGATCAGAGGATTAGATAGGGTGGACAGTGAGAGCCTTTTTCCTCGGATGGTGATGGCTAACACGAGGGGACGTAGCTTTAAATTGAGGGGTGGTAATTATAGGACGGATGTCAGAGGTAGGTTCTTTACTCAGAGGGTAGTAAGGGCGTGGAATGCCCTGCCTGCAGCAGTTGTGGACTCGCCAACTTTAAGGGCGTTCAAATGGTCAGTGGATAGGCATATGGGTAACATTGGAATAGTTTAGGTTAGAGGGTCATTAGATTGGTTCCACTGGTCGGAGCAACATCGAGGGCCGAAGGGCCTGTACTGCGCTGTAATGTTCTATGTTCTATCAGAGGGATCTAGGTGTATGTGTACATAGATGTGTACACATGTGTACATGTGTACATAGATCTATGTGTACATAGATCCCTGAAAGTTGGGAATCAAGTAGATAAGGTTGTTAAGAAGGCGTACGGTGTCTTGTCGTTTATTGGTAGGGGGATTGAATTTAGGAGTTGCAGCGTCATGTTGCAACTGTACACTACTCTGGTGCGGCCGCACTTGGAGTACTGTGTGCAGTTCTGGTCCCCACATTACAAGAAGGATGTGGACGCTTTGGAGAGGGTGCAGAGGAGGTTTACTAGGATGTTGCCTGGTATGGTGGGGAGGTCCTATGAGGAGAGGCTGAGGGATTTGGGGTTGTTTTCGTTGGAAAGAAGGCGGCTAAGAGGGGATCTTATTGAAACATATAAGATGATTAGAGGTTTAGATAGGGTGGATAGTGATAGCCTTTTTCCTCGGATGGAGAAAGCTAGCACGAGGGGGCATGGCTTTAAATTAAGGGGGGGTAGTTATAGGACGGATGTCAGGGGTAGGTTCTTTACCCAGAGGGTGGCGAGGGATTGGAATGCCCTGCCTGCTGCAGTTGTAAATGCGCCTAGTTTGGGGGCGTTTAAGAGATCTGTGGATAGGTTTATGGACGAAAAGGGATTGGTATAGGCTAGTGGGTCATTGTTTTTGTAACTGGTCGGCGCAACATCGTGGGCCGAAGGGCCTGTTCTGCGCTGTAATGTTCTATGTTCTATGTTCTATCGCGGTTAGTTGGCATTGCTCTTTGGATGTATGGAGCATAGACAGGCCATTGGATTATGTCGCTTGCTGCCACCTTCCACTTCCCGTGCACTCCCTTCCCTTTGGAGCCTTGTATAATAGATGCATGAGTGTGCACGCACACATAAAACACAGACACATCCACTTAAAATCACACATGTGGGAGACAACATACAAATACACGTGTACACACAAGATATACACATGTACACAGCCACTCAGAAACATACACAAACACACACGAGGCATACACATGTACACAGCCACTCAGAAACACATACAAACACAAACACGAGACATATACATGTATACAGCCACTTAGACACACATACATAGACCCCTATTTATACATCAGCACCTATTCTTTTCTGACTGTACTTTCTCCTGCTGCTTGTCACAGATTGGAACGTCGATTGTCTGTACAAGGAACTTGTCAAGAATCCTGAAGGAAATCAGCTGCTTAAGGTAAGGGGAAAAGAAGACAAGCTTTCTCACACCAGCCCTGGCTATTCATTACACTGAGATTTTAGTACTGACCAGATTCCAATATGAGTTATTTGTCACAAGCTGTGTGTATGAGCATTGCTTTGCAGCTAAGCTCCAATCAAGCTTAAAGCCCTAAGTTTAGAAATTAGATTAGATTTGAATAATCATTGTCACATGTATTAGTATACAGTGAAAAGTATTGTTTCTTGTGTGCTATGTGACACAGCATACCATTCATAGAGAAGGCAAGGAGAGAGTGCAGAATGTAGTGTTACAGTCATAGCTAGGTTATAGAGAAAGACCAACTTAGTGCGAGGTAGGTCCATTCAAAAGTCTGTTGGTAGCAGGGAAGGTGATGTCCTTGAGTTGGTTGGTACGTGACCTCAGACTTCTGAATCCTTTTCCTGATGGAAGAAGGTGGAAGAGAGAATGTCCGGGGTAGGTGGGTCCTTAATTATCATGGCTGCTTTTCTGAGGCAGCGGGAAGTGAATAAATATAACTTATTTACAGAGTCACTTATTACAAACATGTGTCTCCCAACCTAACAACCACTGCTTCAGTCAGTTGTTATTTGTCGGAATGGAAGGAAATCTCCAGTTCATGTCCTCCAGCTGCTGACAATGAAATACAATTCATAGACATTTCATTTCTCTACAGCATTCTCGGCAACATTTACCTCTCCAGCTAACATCATTTAAAAAGATGATCTGATTACTCTTTATGGGGCCCAACTGTATGAAAATTGGCTGCCACATTTCGCACATGAATACACTTTAAAAATTATTCCAAATCATTGCTTGGTTATAGGGAATTTGAGTATTCCTGACATATTGCTGAATTTTTTTTATCTTGCGCTCGTCAGGACAAACACAAGAATGCCAAATTTCAAACAATCAACAATTTATACTTCAAGAGAAAAGAGTGCTGCTTGGTTGCTAATGAGCTCTGACTGGCTGAGCTGTTGTCATGGGGAAAGCCAATCCAAGCTCCTGGGTAATTCAAAAGAAGTGCAAAGCTTGAAATTCTGTTTCTCTCACCACGGCTACGACCAGTCTGCTGAGTTTTCCAGCATTTTCTGATCTTATTTCAGATTCAAGGTCATGAATGTAGCCCAATCCATCACGCAAACCAGCCTCCCATTCATCGACTCTATACCCCACTGCCTCGGAAAAGCAGCCAGCATAATTAAGGACCTACTCACCCCAGGCATTCTCTCTTCCACCATCTTCCATGGGTCAACCTGGAATTTCTACGTTGGAGTCTCTGGAAGGAGACCGGAAGCTACAACCCTCTGACTCGGAAGCAATAATTGTACCCACTGAACCACAATGGAGAGAGTGCCAGAGCTGGAAACATGTTTTCAATTAAGGAACTTCAAAGCTTTGCGGCACGTTAGGACATCCACACTTTTGATTGCTTTTCTTTAATATTTCTAACCTTGAAAATTTCCAGCCTGCACAAATATTGGCCTGTGATATTTCTACATTGAATTTAGAGGTCTACACCTTGGAAACAGACCCTGTGGCCCAACTTGTCCATGCCGCCCAGCTTTTAATCCCTAAACTAAGACCAATGGCCCGCGTTTGGCCCATATCCCTCTATACTCATCCATGTAACTATCTAAATGCTTTTTAAAAGACAAAATTGTACCTGCCTCTACTATTATCTCTGGCAGCTTGTTCCAGACTCTCAGCACAGAATTGTCTCTCTGGACCCTTTTGGATCTCTCCCCTCACATCTTAAACCTGTGCACTCTAGCTTTAAACTCTCCTACATTTGGGTAAAGATATTGACTATCTAGCTGATCTGTGCCCTTCATTATTTTATAGACCCTTGAAAGGTCACCCCTAAGCCTCCTATGCTCCAGGGAAAAAAAGTCCCAGTCTATCCAGCCTCTCCTGAGAACTCAAACCATCAAGTCCTGGTAACATCCTAATAAATGCTTTCAGCGCTCTCTCTACTTTAATAAGATCCTTTCTATAATAGGGTGACCAGAACTGTACACAGTATTCCAAGTGCGGCCTTACCAATGTCTTGTACAACTTCAACAAGACGTCCCAACTCCTGTATTCAATGTTCTGACCATTTACAGCATAGAAACAAACTCAAAAATGGGAAATGCTCGGCAGATCAGACAGCGGCTGGAGAGAGAATAGAGCCAATGTTTCAGATCAGGATGAACCTTTGTCAGCGCAGACGGAAACAGACTACTCGGTCCAAAGTTAGTGTTTATGCCACACACAAGCCTTTTCTTATCTTGTTTCATCAAACCTGTTGTGTCTGTCTCTTTAAAACAGCACAGCAGTAGTGGGTCACCTGACTTGAGGGACCAATGGAAACCGAGAGTGAATGATCATCCCACAAGTCCTCTCTCTCAGGCAGAATACATAAGAACATAAGAACATAAGAAATAGGAGCAGGAGTAGGCCATCTGGCCCTTCGAGCCTGCCCCGCCATTCAATAAGATCATGGCTGATCTGTTGTGGCTCAGTTCCACTTTCCCGCCCTCTCCCCATAACCCTTAATCCCCTCTCTTATCAAAAACCCATCAACCCGCTTCTTAAAAATATTTAGCGAGGCAGCCTCCACCACTTCAACGGGCAGAGAATTCCAGAGATTCACCACCCTTTGAGTGAAGAAGTTCCTCCTCAACTCCATTCTAAACCGCCCCCCCTTTATCTTGAGGCTGTGCCCCCTAGTCCTACTGTCTTTTTTGAGCGGGAAGAGTCTCTCCACCTCTATCCTATCCATCCCATTCATCATCTTATACGTCTCAATGAGATCTCCCCTCATTCTTCTAAACTCTAACGAGTACAAGCCTAGTTTATTCAGCCTCTCCTCATAGCTCAACCCCCTCAACTCCGGTATCAGCCTAGTAAACCTCCTCTGCACTCCCTCCAAGGCACCTCCAATACACCTCCAATACACCTTGCAGCCATGTAGTAGACATGTACAATCTGGAGCACTGCTCCAGACAGCCTCCGGCTAGAACCTCCTCTACATAATTCCTCGTTATCAATAAATACCTTTTGTTCCTAACAAAGTTTGCAACCTCTTGATGATGACTGAAGTGTGCCCCACTATTACAGAACCCTATCATATTCTCCTCTTTCTTTCTTCCTCAGGTACTCATCGCAATTCCCTCGTTTTTTTGTTACAGGTACAACCGGGCAGCGAGGAGACAGAAGAAATTGGAACTTTAAAGCGTTTACAGAAACTGGTGTGGAGCAAGAGGAGCCAGGTTTCCGACGATGGAAAGCAAGCCCCACTTCCTCACGGTAAGCCTCGCAATCAATTTTCATTCCTACATTTCCCCAAGTTTCATTTCCTGTCTTTATCCAAGTGAGTCAAGTATACTAGGGTGTGTAAGTATTGGCAGCAACGCAACAGATGCCCGTTGTCTGGTCGCAATGGATTATACCCTTGAGGTGGACTTCTCTGCAGTGTCAGAAACTGATACCAACACTCACACAGACCTCTACTGTCAATCCAATCTCAAGGCTGCTGGTAAGGTATGACACTGGACACTAAGACTTTCCCAGTTAATCGATTGATTCATGTAGTGCACATTGTGTCTGTCTGTTTAGGATCGGCCAATGATCCAGGGTTCCAGCATTCTCTCTTTGTGATAATGTCCCTAGCCAGGGGAAACAACTTTCTTGCATCAAGCCCTGTGAAATTTTGGAATGCTTCAATGAGACAGTCTCTCATTCCCCTGAACTCTGGAGTGGAGATGCCGGCGTTGGGCTGGGGTGAGCACAGTAAGAGGTCTCACAACATCGAGTTAAAGTCCGACAGGTTTATTTGGTAGCACGAGCTTTCAGAGCACTTCTCCTTCATCAGGTGAGTGGATAAAGGAGCATCACTCACCTGATGAAGAAGTGGCGTTCTGAAAGCTGGTGCTACCAAACAAACCTGTTGGATTGTAACATGGCATTGTGAGACTTTTTAGTGAACCCTGGAGAATACAGGTTCAGTCTCCTCAGTCACATGGTGCAGCTGGAGGAGGTTACCGATTTTGGGAGAGTGAGGCCATGGTGGAGTCTCAACATGAGAATGTGAAGTTTAAAGCGAAAGCATTGTCAGTCCAGGATTCAGTGTCAACCAATGAAGACAGAAGGCAACAAATGTTTGCCCTTTCAGAAGGCTTTCAACAAAGTCCCACAGATGTAAAATTAAAGCGCATGGGACTGGGGATAGTGTCTTGAGTTGGATAGAAAACAGGATTGGCAGACAGGAAACAAAGAGTCAGGAAACAGCAGCTTGTGATTTAGTGGGGACATCGCAAAGATCAATGCTGGGATTCTAGCTATTCATTATATATTAATGATTTAAAGAATGGACTGAAAGTAATCCCTCCAAATTTGCAGATGGCACCAAGTTGGGTGGGAGGGTGAGCTGTGAGGAGGATGTAGAGATGCTCCAGTGTGATTTGGACAGGCTGAGTGTGTGGGCAAGTGAATGGAAGTTGCAGCATAATTTGGATAAATGTGAGGTTATCCACTTTGGTAGCAAAAAATGAGAAGACAGGTTACTCCCTGAATTCCCATGTTAGGAGAGACAGCGGTGCCTGAGTGTCCTCATATACCAGTCGCTGAAGGTAAGCATGCAGGTGCAGCAGGCTATACAAAAGGCAAATGATATGTTGCCCTTCATAGCGAGAGGTTTCATGTACAGGAGCAGGGATGTGTTGTTGCAACTATACAGGGAGTTGGTGAGGCCACACCTAGAGTATTGTGTGCAGTTTTGGTCTCCTTATCTGAGGAAGGATGTTGTTGCTCTAGAGGAAGTGCAGAGAAGGTTTACCAGGCTGATTCCAGAAATGGCAGGATTGACGTTTGAGGAGAGATCGTGTTGGTTAGGATTGTATTCACTGGTGTTCAGAGAAACGACGAGTAATCTCATAAAAACTGATAAAACTCTAACAGGGCAGGGCCGGTCCAGAAAGGATGTTCCAGATGGCGTGGGTGTCTAGAATCAGGGGTCATAGTCTGAGGATGCAGGGTATTCTCCTGTGAACCTGTATTCTCCAGGATTCACTAAAAAGTCTCACCACACCAGGTTAAAGTCCAATGGGTTTATTTAGTTAGCACGAGCTTTCAGAATGCCGTTTCTTCATCAGGTGAGTGATGCTCCTTTATCCACTCACTTGATGAAGGGGCTGCGCTCTGAAAGCTCGTTCAGATTCGGGACGGAGAAGTGGAGAAATTTCTTCACCCAGAGACTGGTCAGCCTATAGATTTTACTACCACAGAAAGTCATTGAGGCCAAAGCATCTTGACTAGGATTTTACAACCTTGTTCATCCCAAAATCATAAAATCCTGCCTAAAATCCAACGGAGCTTCCCATTGTCTGCCCCTCTCTTGCTCCGATTCGCGTGGTGGGCGGGGCTATAAAATTCCCACCTGGATGTTTTCAAGAGGCAGTTAGATATAACGCTTAAGGGGGTCAAAGGCTATTGGGGGGGGAAAGGTGGGATCAGGCTATTGAGTTGGATAATCAGCTATGGTTGTAATGAATGGGACAGCAGGCTCAAAGGGTTGAATGGCCTCCTCCTGTTGCCATTTCCAGTGGTTCTATGCTGGGTTCACTGGGTTTCAATGTCCATCGGTGAAGAGCCAGTGCTGGGTCTGAATATCTCTGAGGTAGGAAATGAAAACCTGATGTGGGTGTTTCTGCTGATTTCTATGCAATCCACCCAAAACGGAATGTTGGTGTATGTTTGCTCTTCTAATTTGTTCTCGGGACATCCTTTAGTGAGGCTGTTATTTATTGCCCAGCATTAGTTGTTTTGAGAAGGTGGTGGTTGGCCTTCTGGAGGAGGCCCCATCTCAGGTGGATGTCGAAGATTCCATGGCATTATCTCACCGAAGAGTGGGGAATTTCTCCCCGATGACCCGGTTATTAGCATTTGCTGTTTGTGGGACCGGAATCTTCCAGTCCTGCTGATAGTGCGCACCCCCTCTCCCTGCCCTCCCCCGCCCCCATGGTTCCCTGGAGGTAGAGGGTGCGAACAATGGGAAACCCCATTGACAGTGACAGGATCTGAGAATCTTACTGCTGGCCAATGGCAAGTTGCCTTCAATGCCATGAAACACACGTGGGGTTGGGAGGGGAAGAGGGGGTGGGGAGGGGGAATGGTTTGGGGGGGCACGGAAGGGGTGGTGCGGGGAGGGAGGTGGAAAATTCCATCCTGTGTCTTCTACATTATAACATTTACTACACTTCACAAAGTACTTCATTGGATGTAAAGAGCTTTGGGGTTTCCCAAGGTCGGGATGGATGCTTTTTAAATGTAAATCTTTCCTTGCGGTGAAGTTACTCCCACAATGGTGTCACGTAGGGAATTCCAGGTTTTTGATCCAGCTAGGATCAGTGAAAGCCAAGTTAAAAGGTGAGTGAGGAGAAATTTCTTAACCCAGAGGGAGGTGAATGTGTGGAATCCATGACCACAGAAAGTAGTTGGAGCCAAAATGATGTGTGATTTCAAGAAGAAATTAGATATAGCTCTTGTGGTGAAAGGGATCAAAGGATATGGTGGGGGGGGAAGAGGGATTAGAATATTGAATTCGATGATCAGCTATGATCAAATGAACAGTGGAGCAGGCTCGAAGGGCTAAATGGCCTCCTCCTGCTTCTAGTTTCTATGTAAAATGATTCAATAATATGGACAAGTTGCTTAGATGAGGCTTGTCCAGCTTTGAGTGTGGAAGATTTAAGGAGTGGAGGGGATCCAATCAAGGGTTTTAAGCTGGTTAAAGCATTTGATAGGATAGATGGAGCAAACCTATTTCCTCCAATGAGTGAGAACGAGGAGGTATAACTTGGAAATGAGCAGCAGGCTGTTCAGAAGAGATGAATCCTGAGGAAGGGACAGCGCTCCGAAAGCTCATCATTCCAAATAAACCTGTTGGGTCTTTAAACTGATGTTGTGAGACTTCTTACTGTGCCTATCCCAGTCCAACGCCGGCATCTCCACATCGTAGCCGAATGGCAGAGCAGGTTCGAGGGGATGAATGGCCTGCCTCCGTCACAATGTTCCTAAATAATGGCAACAGTGTCCAATTGGGGGCGGAGTGCGTGACTTGAAGGAAATCTTAAAGGTGATGGTCCCAATCAGAGAATCACCTTGGCCTGTGATATCTGTGAATGTTCAGATGTCCCAGGACCCCACATCCCCAGGAAAGACAGCACCTTCAGGAGAAGCGATGATGAAATTAAGGGTAGAACTGACAGAGATGACAAAGTTTTCTCTTTGTTTTAAAACACTGGCGGCATGTTTTACACTCTTACTTGCATTTAATGTCACTATGGCAACGATTTTATGTTTCCCCTGATTCTCCCCTCCTCCCCTATGTTGTTTTGCCCCGACATTGTTGAAGACACCGGCCCTTACAAACATTTCTTACACCTGTCACACACGCACTTCCTTCCAGAGGGTGACATGAAGTCACAACACCATGATTCATCTTTCAATATTTATTAGAAAACAACTTTGGAAGTGAAGAGATTTGAGAAACCGGTATCATTCTCTTTGGAGTAAAGAAGGCCAAGGGACATTTAAAAAAACAGATGGTGCTGGAGCGAGGCAACTTGTGGGCTTTCCCTAGTGTAGCTTCTAATTCCATCTTTTATTTTCATTCTATGCTCTTAAAACTTATTCCTTTAAACTGTCACATCCTATCTGTAACTGTAACACTATATTTGCACCTCTCCTTTCCTTCTCCCCTATATACTCTGTGAACAGTATGCTTTGTCTGTATAGTGCACAAGAAACAATACTTTTTACTCTATCTCAATGCATGTGACAACAATTTGTTTTTTATTCATTCATGGAACATGGCCATCGCTGGTTAGATCAACATTTATTGCATATTCCTAGTTGCCCAGGGGCAGTTGAGAGTCAACCACATTGCTGTGGCTCTGGAGTCACATGTAGGCCAGACCAGATAAGAACGGCAGATTCCCTTCCCTAACGGACATTAGTGAACCAGATGGGTTTTTCAGTCAATGGTTTCATGGTCAAATCCAGATATTTTTTGATTGAATTCAAATACCACCATCTGCCATGGTGGGATTCGAAATTGGGTCCCTAGAACATTAGTGAAGTTTTTGGTTTATTAGTCTAGCGATAGTACCAGTGGGCTATTGCGTCCCCTAATCAAATCAAATCAAATCAAAGAAGTGCTCGAAATTATGATGCATCTTGGTAGAGTGAATAAAACGAAACTATTTGCCTGGCAGAAGGGTCAGTAACCAAAGGGTGCAAAATTTAAGATCGTTGCCAAATGAACAAGGGCCTGGAGAGGGTGGGGGGGGGGGGGGGGGGTGAGGGGGGTCGGGGGTGAGAGGGGCAGGGTGATGAGAATTGTTTCCATACACTGCCTGGCAGGGTAGGGCAAGCAAATTTGACAGTAATGTTTGAGAGGAAGTTGGATAAAGACTCAAAGAGGAAACATTTACAGAGCAACGGAGAGGAGTGGGACAAATTCACTCATCCCACTAAAGAGCTATCATGGGTATGGTGGGCTGAATGGCCACCTTCCATGCAATTTTGTTTACTCTTTCATGGGAGGCAGGTGTCGCTGGTTAAGCCAGCATGTTTACTGCCCATTCCTAACTGCCCCTTGAGATGGTGGTGGTGAGCTGCCTTCTTGAACCCACTACAGTCCATGAGGAGTAGGTACATCCACTATGCTTTTAGGGAAGGGGTTCCTGGATTTTGACCCAGTGACATTGAAGGAATGGCTGATATATTTCCAAGTCAGGATGGAGTGTGGCTTGGAGGGGACCTTTCAAGTGATGAAGTTCCAATGTGTTTGCTGCCCCTGTCCTCCTAGAGGTTGTAGCAGTCGGAGGAGCCTTGGTGAGTTGCTGCAGTGCCACTGTGCATCAGTGGTGGAGGAATGGATGTTTGTGGAAGGGATGCCAATTGAGCTTTATCCTGGATAAAAATTTGGGAAACACAAGCTTGATGTCAAGCTTTGCTTCCTTTCCTGGTTTTCCTTGCCATTGCTGACTTTTTCTTAATGACCCTTTCTATGCTCTGGGCCTGACCCTATCTCCAAGTTTCTCAGTTAATGAAAAGGATAAACATGCACCAAGTGAAAACATTGACAATTCAAGATTCTTCCACCTACGACATTGACCCAAACCTAATCATCAATTAGCTGTCTCATTAGATGTAAATTATTCAAAAGCTTTTCTTATGTTGCCTGTATCCTAATGTGCCAAATCACATCCGTAGAATACCTCCAATGCAGAAGGAGGCCATTCAGCCCATCAAGTCTGCACCAACTCTGCAGCACAGCATTACCACCCAGGCCCTTTCCCTGTAACCTAATGTATTTACACTGCTAATCCCCCCTAAACTATGCATCTTGGAGCGTCAAGGGCAATTTAGCATGGCCAATCCACCTAACTTGCACATCTTTGGACTGTGGGAGGAAACCGGAGCATCCAGAGCAAACCCACGCAGACACGGGGAGAATGTGCAAACTCCACACAGACAGTGACCCAAGGTCGGAATTGAACTTGGGTCCCTGGTGCTGTGAAGCAGCAATGCTAACCACTGTGCCACCGTGCCTCCCAGTCACCTGTCACCCCAACGCTTGCTGGGACTCATTGATTCCTGATCAGAGAGTGAAAGAGGTTTACAAGCGTGGAAATAGGCCCTTCGGCCCAACTTGTCCATGCTACTCCTTTTTTTTAACCACTAAGCTAGCCCCAATTGCCTGCATTTGACACATATCCCTTTATACCCATCTTACCCCTGTAACTGTCAAAACACTTATTAAAAGGCAAAATTGTACCCGCCTCTACTGCTGCCTCTGGCAGCTTGTTCCAGACACTCACCACTCTCTGTGTGAAAAAAAGTTGCCCCTTTTGTATTTCTCCCCCTCACCTAAAACCTATGCCTCTAGTTTTATACTCCCCTACCTTTTGGAAAAGATATTGACTATCTAGCTAATCTATGCCCCTCATTATTTTACAGACCTCTATAAGATCACCCCCAACCCTCCTACCTCCAGGGAAAAAAGTCCCGGTCTATCCAGCCTCTCCTTATAACTCAAACCATCAGGTCTCAGTAGTATCCTGGTAAATCTTCTCTGCACTCTTTCTAGTTTAATAATATCCTTTCTGTAATAAGGTGACCGGAACGGAACACAGTATTCCAAGTGTGGCCTTACCAATGTCTTGTACAACTTCAACAAGACGTCCCAACTCCTGCATTCAATGTCCTGCCCAATGAAACCAAGCATGCAGAAGGCCTTCTTTACCACCCTGTGCAGCAGTGACTCCACTTTCAAGGGGCTATGAACCTGGAGCTATGGTCTGCAACACCCTGGTTTTAACATTCCCACCCTTGTTTTCAACTGTGGATCGATGGCAAAATTACACTCTAGCGTATGTTAAAAGTGCTATATAAATGCAGCTTGTTGTTGATCTCTCAGTGGGTACGTATGACCTTGAGCATTCACCAAACAATTTTCCATGAGGAACATGCCCCTTTTAAGGTTCCAGAACTCTCTCTTTTGTTTTAGTTAGCAATTGATGATGGAGATTTGCTTCAATGTGAGAATTTCAATTACAGCATTTGCCGTTTGATTTAGTGCCCGTGTGCTTTGTTCTAGCTGACCTCGAAGTTGCTGATGCAGAAACAATATCCCACAACCCATTGTTAGGCAGGGTCGAAGTGACCTTGAGAGGAGGTCACGTACTGCTGAGTGATCATTAGAACGTAGCCAGAACGTTGCCACCCTCACACTCATTTCCTTCACCTTTGTAAGCCCTCATTTTCAACGCTGTTCCTTTTATTGCTCTGATCCCTCCCCCCCACCCCCCGCCCCCCCCCACAACCACCACCACCACCACCGACCCTTCGCAGTTTCAGACAAGGCCTACCCCATAGCGAGGTCCCACCTAGGCTAAGGAATGCGAGCGACAATGTCAGCTGTTTAGCGGTGAAGAGGAAAAGATCCTGGTTCTTGCAAGTGCATATTATACCCACTAATCCCTCTAACCTACGCATCTCTGGACACTAAGGGGCAATTTCTTAGCATGGCCAATCAATCTAATCCCTTTCTCTTCAGCGCAGAGAAGGCTGAGGGGGGGACATGGTTGAGGTGTATAAGATTATGAGGGACAGGGTGAGCAAAGAGCAGCTGTTCCCCTTGGTTGAGGGGTCAATCACGAGAGGGCGTAGTTTTAGGTTGAGGGCCAGGAGATACAGAGGGGATTTGAGAAAATAAAATTCACAGAGGGTGGTGGGAATCTGGAATGCACTGCCTGGGAAGGTAGTGGAGGCTGGAAGCCTTACAATCTTTAGAAAGCATCTGGATGAGCCCTTGAAATATCATAACATTCGAGGTTGTGGAACAAGATCAGGAAAATGGGATTAGTGCAACTTTAGTGGTAGTTATTGTCGGTGCAGACTTGATGGGTTGGAAAGCTTTTTCTGTACTGTACACGCTATGAGAAAAGCAACTCCAGATGTTTAAACCCGTTAATCCAGCCTGTCACTCCCAATGCTACCTTAGAGGATGAGAAGGGGGACTTAGTGGTAGGGGATGGGGATATGGCTGAGGCCTTGAATAACTTTTTTGTTTCGGTCTTCACGGAGGAGGACGTGAATAATTTGCCGGGTGTTAGAGATGGAAAGGTGGTAGGAGTGGAGGGCCTGAATGACATCGTTGTTACTAGAGAGGCGGTGCTCGACAGACTGGAGGGGCTGATTGTGGACAAGTCCCCAGGACCGGATGGAATGCATCCGAGGGTTCTGAAAGAAATGGCGGAGGTGATAGTGGATGCCTTGGTGGTTATTTTCCAGACGTCGCTGGATTCCGGGGAAGTGCCGGAAGATTGGAAAACGGCTAATGTTACGCCGTTGTTTAAGAAGGGTGCCAGGCAAAAGGCGGGGAATTATAGGCCGGTTAGTTTAACGTCTGTGGTAGGTAAAATGTTAGAATCCGTCATTAAGGAGGAAATAGCGAGGCATCTTGAGGGGAATTGCTTGATAGAGCAGACGCAGCACGGTTTCGTTAAGGGGAAGTCGTGTCTGACAAATTTACTGGAGTTCTATGAGGATGTGTCTAGAGCGGTGGATAGAGGAGAGCCGGTGGATGTGGTCTTTCTTGATTTTCAGAAGGCGTTTGACAGGGTACCTCACAAGAGGTTATTGCAGAAGGTCAGGGGACATGGAGTTGGGGGTAGGGTGTTAGCGTGGATAGAGGATTGGTTGTCAAATAGGAGGCAGAGAGTGGGCGTCAATGGGTGCTATTCGGATTGGCGGTTGGTGACTAGTGGAGTGCCCCAGGGGTCGGTGCTGGGGCCTCAGTTATTTACCATTTATATAGATGATCTAGAGGAGGGAACTGAGTGTATGGTGTCGAAATTTGCTGATGACACCAAGATTGGTGGAACGGCAAATTGCACGGAGGGTGTGGAGAGCCTGCAGAAGGATCTAGATAGGCTGGGCGAATGGGCCAGGAAATGGCAAATGGAATTTAATGTTGGCAAGTGTGAGGTGGTCCACTTTGGTAGGAATAATGGTAGGAAGGATTATTACTTACGTGGCGAAAAACTGCAGCAGGCGACGGTGCAGAGGGACCTCGGGGTCCTTGTGCATGAGTCGCAAAAACCCAGCCTGCAGGTGCAGCAGGTGGTCAGGAAGGCGAATGGGATGCTGGCCTTCATAGCGAGGGGGATTGAATATAAAAGTAGGGAGGTCTTGCTGTGGCTGTATAGGGCATTGGTGAGGCCGCAGCTGGAGTACTGTGTGCAGTTTTGGGCGCCGTACTTACACAAGGATATTTTGGCCTTGGAGGGAGTGCAGAGGAGGTTTACTAGGCTGATACCGGAGTTGAGGGGGTTGAGCTATGAGGAGAGGCTGAATAAACTAGGCTTGTACTCGTTGGAGTTTAGAAGAATGAGGGGAGATCTCATTGAGACGTATAAGATGATGAATGGGATGGATAGGATAGAGGTGGAGAGACTCTTCCCGCTCAGAAAGGACAGTAGGACTAGGGGGCACAGCCTCAAGATAAAGAGGGGGGGGCGGTTTAGAACGGAGTTGAGGAAGAACTTCTTCACTCAAAGGGTGGTGAATCTCTGGAATTCTCTGCCCGTTGAACTGGTGGAGGCTGCCTCGCTAAATATTTTTAAGACGCGGGTTGATGGGTTTTTGATAGGTGAGGGGATTAAGGGTTATGGGGAGAGGGCGGGAATGTGGAACTGAGACACGACAGATAAGCCATGATCTTATTGAATGGCGGGGCAGGCTCGAAGGGCTGGATGGCCTACTCCTGCTCCTATTTATGTTCTTATGTACACTGAGGTTGTGCTGTGCAGTCCGAGTGCGATCAAGGATACAAAAGAATATGAAGCTAAATCTCTGCAGTTGAGGTGCAGGGCCTGGTCAAATTGAATGCTCAGAGTATTCTTAGAATCCGCACAGTGCAGAAGGAGGCCATTTGGCCCGTCAAGTCTGCACCGACCACAATCCCACCCAGGTGCTATCCCCGAAACCCCACACATTTACCCTGCCAATTCTCCTGTCACTAGGTTCAATTTAGCATGGCCAATCCACCTAACCCACACATCTTTGGACTGTGGGAAGAAACTGGAGGAAATCGGGGAGAATGTGCGGACTCCGCACAGACAGTGACCCAAGCCAGAATCGAACCCAGGTCCCTGGGGCTGTGAGGTAACAGTGCTAACTGCTATGCCACCGTGCCATTCGAGGAATGGGGTTCTCCGGTTCTTGTATTTTCCTTAATTTGTTCATGGGAAGTGACATAGCTGGGACTAATTTCTCTTGAGAAGGTGGTGGTGAGCTGAGCCATTTCAGAGGGCAGACAAGAGTCAATCACATTGTAGCTCTGGAGTCACATGTAGGTCAGACCGAGTAAGCACAGTAGATTTCCTTCCTTAAACCAGATGAGCTTTCATGATAATCCAGTCATCCATGATCACAGTTACTGACACCAAACTATTCAACTCCAGAGTTTATTTCATTAATTGAATTTAAATTCTATCTGTAATGGTGGGATTTCACCTGTCTCCCTGTCAGTATCTAGTCTAGTTTGTAACCATATGGGTGGCATAGTGGTTAACACTGCTGCCTCACACCACCAGGGACCCGGGTTCAATTCCAGCCTCGGGTGACTGTCTGTGTGGAGTTTGTACATTCCTCTTGTGCCTGCGTGGGTTTCCTCTGGGTGCTCTGGTTTCCTTCCACAGTCTGAAGATGTGCAGGTTAGGTGGATTGATCTTGCTAAATTGCCCCTTACTGTCCCAAGATGTGTAGGTTGGATGGATGAGCCATGAGAAGTGCATGGATTTATGGGAATAGGGGGAGAGAACCTGGGTAGCAAACTCTGCCAGAGAGTTGGTGCAGACTCAATGGGCTAAATGCCTTGTAGTGATTCTATGAAAATCACCATGCTACATATGTATGGATCCCTAAGTTGTCCAGTGTAAAATCACTTACAAATCCCCCTGAGGGGCGACCTCATTGAGGTGCTCAAGATTACGAGGGGCTTGGACAGAGTGGATAAGGAGCAGCTGTTCCCTTAGTTGAAGGGTCAATTATGAGGAGACACGTTAAAAGTGAGGGGCAGGAGGTTTGGGGGGGGATTTGAGGAAAAACCTTTTTACTCAGAGGGCGGTGACAGTCTGGAAAGTGCTGCCTGGGATGGTGGTGGAGGTGGGTTGCCTCACATCCTTTAAAAAGTACCTCGATGAGTACTTAGCACATCATAAGATTCAGGGCTTTGGGCCAAGCACTGGGATTATGTAGGCAGGTCAGGATCTTTCATGCGTTGCTGCAGATCTGATGGGCCGAAGGGCCTCTCCTGCACTGTAGAACCCTCTGATTCTGTGAATGTGCCAACTCTTAGTTTTTCCACAGTGTGTCTCTGTGGGTAACACTCTCAGCCCTGAGCCAGGATTTGTGGGTGGATCTCAAGCACAAAGCTCAAGGCTGGCATGCCCAGTGGCGCCCAGAGGAATTGCCGCAGTGGGTTGCCATCTTTCAGAAGGGATAAGAACATAAGAAATAGGAGCAGGAGTAGGCTATCCAGCCCTTCGAGCCTGCCCCGCCATTCAATAAGATCATGGCTGATCTGAAGTGGCTCAGTTCCACTTTCCTGCTTTCTCCACACAACCCTTAATTCCCCCGTCTATCAGAAACCTATCTACCCGTGACTTAAATATATTTAGCGAGGCAGCCTCCACCACTTCAACGGGCAGAGAATTCCAAAGATTCACCACCCTTTGAGTGAAGAAGTTCCTCCTCAACTCCGTTCTAAACTGCCCCCCCTTATTTTGAGGCTGTGTTCTCTAGTTCTGCTATCCTTTCTAAGTAGGGAGAATCTCTCTACCTCTACCCTATCCATCCCCTTCATTATCTTGTAAGTCTTTATAAGATCCCCCCTCAGCCTTCTAAACTCTAATGAGTACAGACCCAGTCTATTCAATCTCTCCTCATAAGCTAACCCCCTCATCTCCAGTATCAGCCTGGTGAACCTTCTCTGCACTCCCTCCAAGGCCAATATATCCTTCCGCAAATACGGGGACCAAATCTGCACACAGTACTCCAGCTGCGGCCTCACCAGTGCCCTGTACATATTAAACGGAGAGTCAGTCTGCCCTCTCGGGTGGATGTTGAAAGATCCTTTGGCGCTATTAGGAACAATAGCAGGGAGTTCTCCCCTGCGACCTCTGGCAGTACTCATCCCACAAACAACATCATTAAAAACAGATTATCTCGTCATTAGCTATAACTGCTGTTTGACCTTGTTGTGTTGCAAATTGACTGCACCATTCCCTATATTACAACTGTGACTAGACTTGAAAAGTAATTAATTATCTGTGAAACATTTAAGGATATCCCGAGGTCATGAATTGCAATATGAAGGAACGTCGGGGTTGGGAGGAGGCCATTCAGCCCCTCAAACGCTTTCCATCGATCAATTAGATCAACGCTAATCTGTCTGTCAACTCTATTTACTGGACTTGATTTCATATCCTTTATTAGGAAAACACTTTGCCAAACAAGGTCTATTAATCTGTTTTAAATGTTTCAATTGATACCCCACCCCTCCCATTCCTCCCACACCCCACTCCCCTTACCCCCTACTAGTCCCCCCCCCCAACTTCCCCCACCTCCCGCTTCCCCACAACCCCAGTCTCAACAATGTTTTGCGGAGAGTGTGTTCCAAACTCCCAGTTCCCTTTGTGCCAAGAAATTCTTCCTGGCGTTCCTCCCCTCACGTTTTAAGGTTCTGTCCCCTTGCCCTAGACCGGTGGCAGAATGGTTAACACAGCTGCCTCACAGTGCCATGGACCGGGTTCAAATCCAGCCTTGGGTCACTGTCTGTGTGCAGTTTCCGTGTTCTCCCCGTGTCTGCTTGGGTCCCCTCTGGGTGCTCCGGTTTCTTCCCACAGTCCAAAGATGTGCGGGTTAGGTGAACTGCCCTTAGCGTCAGGGGGTTAGTAGGGTAAATAAGTAGGGTTGTGAGGATAGGGTTTGGGTGGGATTGTGGTTGGTGGAGACTCGATGGGCTGAATGTCCTCCTTCTGCATTGTACGGATCCTGTGATTCTATGATGAAAATCCACCAGAGGGTTTAGTCTGTCTTTAGACAGCCTGTCAGATCATTTAAATTCCAGATCTACTTTAACAAGGACCATTGGAAAGACAAGCTTATGGCCAAGATCTTCTGTCCTTGTTCCCGGCTGGAATTTTCCGCTGCTGCTGGGAGTGAATGTAACTTTTGCCAGAATGCTAAATTCTCCATCCTTGCTCACAACACGTCCCTTAAGAGTTACGTGAAGGGGTGACAGTAGATAGGCAATGGCAAACATTCAAGAAGAACATGGGGGAACGGCAGCAACTGTTCATTCCTGTCTGGCACAAAAGCAAAAGGGATGAGAGGGCCAATCCTTGGCTTACACAGGAAATTAAAGAGAATATCCGATCCAAGGAAGAAGCATACAGATTAGCCAAGAAAAATAATAGTTCTGAGGATTGGGAACAGTTTGGCATTCAGCAAAGAAGGACCAAGGGATTGATTCAGAAGGGGAAAAATACAATGTGAAAGTGAGCTTGCAGGAAACATAAAGACTGACACTAAGATTTTCTCGATCCGCGAAGAGATAGAGGTTGATGAAGACAAATGTAGGCACCCTACAGACCGAAATGGGGGAATGTATAAAGGGGGACAAAGAAATGGCCGAGCAACTGAATACAAACTTTGGTTCGGTCTTCATACAGGAGGACACAAATCAAATGCCAGAAATATTGAAGAATGTAAGATTTAGTAAGAGGGAACAACTGAGAGCAATGGACATTAGTAGAGAAATAATGCTGGGAAAATTGATAGGATTGAAGGCGGATAAATCCCCAGGGCCTGATCATCTACATTCCAGAGTACTAAAGGAAGTGGCTCTAGAAATAGAGATTTGATTTGATTTATTATTGTCACATGTATTAACACACAATGAAAAGTATTATTTCTTGTGCACTATACAGATGAAACATACTGTTCATGGAGAAGGAAAGTAGAGAGTGTAGAATGTAGTGTTACAGTCATAGCTAAGGCGTAGAGGAAGATCAACTTAATGTGAGGTAATTCCATTCAATAGTCTGACAGCAGCAGGGAAGAAGCTGTTCTTGAGTCGGTTGGTACGTGACCTCAGACTATTGTATCTTTTTCCAAAGGGAGAAGATGGAAGTGAGAATGTCTGTGGTGTGTGGGGTCCTTAATTATTCTGGCTGCTTTGCCGAGGTAGCAGAAAGCGGAGACAGATCGATGGATGGGCGGCAGGTTTGCGTGATGGATTGGGCTACATTCACAACCTTTTGTAGTTTCTTGCGGTCTTAGGCAGAGCTGTGACGCAACTGGAAAGAATGCTTTCTATGGTGCATCTCTAAAGTTTGGTGAGAGTTGTAGCAGATGTGCCAAATTTCCTTAGTCTTCTGAGAAAGTAGGGGAGTTGGTGGGCTTTCTTAACTATAGTGTTAGCATGGGGAGACCAGGATATGTTGTTGGTGACCTGAACGCCTAAAAACTTGATGTATTGGTGGTCATCTTCCAGGATTCTATAGACTCTGGAACAGTGCCTGCAGGTTGGAGGGTAGCTAATGTCACTCCAATATTCAAAAATGGAGGTGGAGAGAAAACAGGGAATTATAGACCAATAAGCTTAACATTGGTAGCAGGGAAGATTCTCGACTCCATTATCAAGGACTTTATAACAGAGCATTTAGAAAACAGTGGCAGGATCAGACAGAGTCAGCATGGATTTATGAAGGGGAAATCATGCTTGACAAATCTGTTGGAATTTTTTGAAGATGTAACTAACAGAATTGACAAGGGAAAACCAGTCGATGTGATATATTTAGACTTTCAGAAAGTGTTCGACAAAATCCCACACAAGAAATTATCGTGCAAGATTAAAGTGCATGGGATTGGAGGAAGTGTATTGAGATGGATAGAAAACTGGTTGACAGAGAGGAAACAAAAAATAGGAATTAATGGGTGCTTTTCAAATTGGGAGGCAGTAACAAGTGAGGTGCCACAGGAATCAGTGCCGGGACCCCAGCTATTCACAATATATATCAATGATTTTGGATGAGGGAACAAAACGTAACATCTCAAAGTTAGCAGATACCAAGTTGTGTGGGAGGGTGAACTGTGACGAGAATGCAGAGATCCTTCAGAATGATCTGGATAGGTTGGCTGAGTGGGCAAATCAATGGCAAATGTAGTATAATTTGGGTAAATGCGAGGTTATTCACTTTGGAAGCAAAAACAAGAAGGCAGATTACTCCCTGAATGGCTATAAATTGGGAGAGGGGGAGTGTGCAGTGAGATCTGGGTGTCCTTATACACCAGTCACTGAGGGTAAGCATGCAGGTACAGCAGGCGGTAAAGAAGGCAAATGGTATGTTGGCCTTCATTGCGAGAGGTTTCGAGTACAGGGGCAGAATGTGTTATTGCAATTATACAGGGTCTTGGTGAGGCCACACCTAGAGTATTGTGTGTAGTTTTGGTCTCCTTTTCTGAGGAAGGATGTCCTTGCTCTCGAGAGAGTGCAGTGAAGGTTTACCAGGCTGATTCCGGGGATGGGGGTACTGAAGTATGAGGAGGGATAGACTAGGTTAGGATTGTTTTCACTGGAGCTCAGAGAATGAGGTGGGGGGGCGGGGAATCTCACAGAGACTTATTACATTCTAACAGGGCTGTACTCGGAGTTTAGAAGGATAAGGGGGGATCTTATAGAGACGTATAAGATAATGAAGGGGATGGATAGGGTAGAGGTAGAGAGATTCTTCCCACTTAGAAAGGACAGCAGGACTAGAGGGCACAGCCTCAAGATAAGGGGGGGTGCAGTTTAGATCGGAGTTGTGGAAGAACTTCTTCACTCAAAGGGTGGTGAATCTCTGGAATTCTCTGCCCATTGAAGTGGTGGAGGCTACCTCGCTAAATATATTTAAGTCACGGGTAGATAGGTTTTTGACAGACAAGGCGATTAAGGGTTATGGGGAGAAAGCGGGAAAGTGGAACTGATCCACTTCAGATCAGCCATGATCTTATTGAATGGCGGGGCAGGCTGGAAGGGCTAGATGGCCTACTCCTGCTCCTATTTCTTATGTTCTAGACAGGGAAGATGCAGTGAGGGTGTTCCCAATGGTGGGGGGAGTCCAGAACCTGGGGTCACAGTCTGAGGATTCAGGGTAGACCATTTAGGACGGAGGTGAGGAGATATTTCTTCACCCAGAGAGTGGTGAGCCTGTGGAATTCATTACCACAGAAAGTAGTTGATGCTAAAGATCAGTGTAAATTTAGCAGAACGTCTTTGCTTTTGAATACTACCCCTCTGGAAATGTAGCTCAATGTCTTTTCATTTAAATTCTTTAATGACCTTATTCACTTGTGTTGCTATTTTTAATGATCTGTATGTTTGTACCTTGAGGACCCTCTATTCCTCTGCCCCATTTTGATACTTAAGCGTCCAAGGAATAAAAATCGCCTTTTTGTTCTTCCTGGTTATGTTGAAGCCCATTTGCAAATTGCACATCCATTCTGCAAGTTTATTAATGTCCTCAGTATTAATATTTTCAATATTAAGGGAGGATGTTGGTGATGTCACTGGATGAGTGATCCAGAGATTCCCAGGCTAATGCTCTGGGGACATGGGTTCAAATCCCATCATGGTGGCTGGGATTCATTAGTAACTCTGTTATTGGAGCTAGTCTCAGTAATGGTGATGATAGAAATATCATCAGTCGTAGTAAAAACCCATCTGATTCACTCGTGCCCTATAGAGAAGGAAATCTGCCATCCTTACCTTGTGTGGACTCAATGTGACACCAGATTCACAGCAATATGAATCATAGAATCCTAAGTGTGGCACAGTGGTGCCTCACAGCACCAGGGACCCGGGTTCAGTACCCAGCTTGGGTCACTGTCTGTGCGGAGTTTGCATGTTCTCCACGTGTCTGCGTGGGTTTCCTCCGGCTTCCTCCCACAGTCTGAAAGACGTGCTGGTTGGGGTGCATTAGCCATGCTAAATTCTCCCTCAGAGTAGCCGAACAGGCGCTGCAGTGTGGCGATTGGGGGATTTTCGTAGAGTCTTAATTGTGGTGTTAACGTAAGCCTACTTGTGACATTAATACATAATAAATACAGTGTATATGAAGATCATTGGGCCTGTACCGACAACAATCCAGCCAGGCCTTATCCCCGTAACTTAGCACGGTCAATGCACCTAACCTGCACATCTTTGGACTGTGGAGGAAACCAGGTCACTCAGAGGAGATCCATACAGAGAATGTGCAAACTCCACACAGACAGTCACTTGAGGCTGGAATTGAACCCGGGTCCCTGGCACTGTGAGGCAGCAGTGCTAACCACCGTGCTGTGGTTGTGGGGTAATTGTCGATTACAAACGCTGACCTTGCCAGCAACACCCACAGCCCGTGAAAGAATAAATTGTTGGAAATGCCATTGACCTGTGTCTGTGTGTGTGTGTTTTTGGTTGATCAGTTCCTGGGCAGGCATCAGATGACCCCACGTGTGCACTGAAACCATTGCATCCACAACCAAACCCGCAGGAGAAGAAATGCATTGCGGAGACACAGAGGGACGTGTACGGGCCAGACCCTGACTGGGACCTCCCCTCCCAATCACTGATCACCATCCGTAGCCCCAAGTGGTACGAAACGTCCGAATTCTCCTCTCCGTGGGACTGGAAGCACCATTCCTGTTGTAAGAAGCAGCAGGATTCCGAAGATGTCCGGTTTGACGGGACCCTGCTGGTGGAGCGCGGTTGGTATCCCTTCCCTCCGCACACCTATCATTGCCAGAGCTTTCCAAGCTCCATTGCTGGAATGGGCCTGCCGGAAGGATGGGTAGGTAAATGTTTCAATATGAGCGAATGACCTTTCACCTTGAGCGCAGAGGCTGTAGGTGAGACTGTCAGACAGGAGGGAATCATTCCATTTTACCTGTTTGCGTGTACAGTAAAGAAAAGAAAGAACCTGCATTTATATAGTAATCGCCATACGCAGATAATTCCCTGGTTTCGAATCCCACGGCCGATAGAAAATTTGAATTCAGTAAGAACCTGGAATTAAAAGTCTACTGATGACCATTGTCGATTGTCGGAAACACCCATCTGGTTCACTAATGTCCTTTAGGGAAGGAAATCTGCCGTCCTTACCCGGTCTGGCCTACGAGTGACTCCAGACCCACAGCAATGTGGTTGACTCACAACTGCCCTCTGAAATGGCCCAGCAAATCACTCGCCTCAAGGGCAACCAGGGATGGGCAATAAATGCTGGCCCAGATGACAGTTCCCGAATCACAGAATTGTTGTAGCACAGGAAGAGGCCATTTGGCCAATAGCAAACAAGCAAATGACTTAGTGCCATTCTCTGCCTTTTCCCTGTACCCTGCACATTATTTCTATTCAAGTAATTGCCTAATATTCTCTTGAATGCCTCGATTGAACCTGCCTACACCACACTTCCGGACAGTGCATTCCAGATCCCAACCGTTCATTGTGCGATGGAATTTTTTTCTCACGTTATATTTGCCTCTTTTGTGAATCACTTTAAATCCGTGCCCTCTTGCTCTTGAACAGTTTTTCCTGATCTACTCTGTCCAGGCCCCTCATGATTATGAGCATCTCCATCAAATCTCCTCTAAGCTGCTTTCTCTCCCGGAACAGTCCAAAACTCTCTAATCAATCCTCATAATTGAAGTTTCTCCTTTCCAGAACAATTCTTGTAAACCTCTTCTGTATCCTCTCCAAAGCGCTCACATCCTTTGTTATGGTTCAAGGTTAGAAACTCCAAAGTGCTTTATGAAGCCTGCTTGAATCATAAGTTTTGCATCTTTAATTTGGCTAGGGTAAGCATGAGACATTTCACTTTGGGTATGATTTAAATGATCCACTGGGGAGCTTTGCTCAAACAAAGTTTATTTAAGAATATAGTTAACACATATAGTAAGAAACTTAGCAAGAACTTTTATCAATTACAAACAAGAAACAAACAATCATGATAATGTATAACTCTTGACGAAGATCTCTGCAATGTCCCAATCAAATCAATCCCATGGACAAAAGACCCTTTCACAGGCTTAACACAGCACAGACTAATGCTCACGTGATACTGGGATCGAGGCCAGTAGTTGAATTCTGCAGTCAAATGCTCTTGAGACTCAGAACAGTTTGAATTCAAGACAGCTTCCCAAAACAGCAGAGAGAGTCTGGTCCGGCCCCCCAACCACAGCCCATTTTTATCATTCAGGAAAGCAAGATTTTATTTTCAGATAACCAAAGAATTTTCAAAACAACAGGGAGAGAGGGAAAATACTTCTTTTTAGCTTGTTGTCCCTTCTAAAAATAAAAACTCAAACCTACAGTTCCAAACTGAAACTGAAAATGAAATACCTGTCACTGGAGCCGCCTGCTGTTTTTTAACTCCTCCGAACAATGACATCACTTTTGGCTGTGAGCACTAAAGGTACACTAATATCATACCTTCCTATAGTGTGACCCCCAGAACTGTACACAATATCCCAGCTAAGGTCTGACCAGCATCCTGTATAAGTTCAGCATAACCTCTTTGCTCTTGTATGTCCCTATTAATAAAACCCAGAATACTATATGCTTTAGGACATAGAACTCTACAGCACAAACAGGCCCTTCAGCCCACCAGTTGCACCGATCATATCCATACCCTACCAGGCCTATCTATAACTCTCAATCCCATTAAATCCCATGTACTCATCAATTTAATTGCTCTCTCCACCTGTCCTACCAACTTCAATTATCTAAATACATATACACCCTGGTCCCTCTGCTCCTTCACTCCATTAGGAATTTTACCCTTTATTTTGTATTGTTCCTCCATGTTCTTCTGACCAAAATGCATCACACCACACTTCTCCACATTGAACTGCATCTGCCACCTATGTGCCCACTCCACCAATTGGTCACTATCCTTAAGTTCTACATTGTCCTCCTCACAATTTAAAATGTTTCCTAGTTTAATATCATCCACAGATTTTGAAATTAAACAGAGAAACATTGAAATATAGAAACTAGAAGTAGGAATAGGCCCTTCGAGCCTGCTCTGCCGTTCATTTTGATCATGGTCAATCATTGAATTCAATATCCTGAGCCCCCTTCTTCCCATATCCCTTGATCCCTTTAGACCCAGGGTATTATCTAATTTATTCTTGAAACCAGACAACGTTTTGGCCTCAATTACATTCTGTGGTAGTGAATTCCACACATTCACCACCTTCCAAGCGAAGAAATTTCTCCTCACCTCAGTTCGAAAAGGTTTATCCCTTATCCTCAAACTATGACCCCTAGTTCTGGACTCTCCCACCATTGGGAACATTCTTTCTGAATCTACCCTGTTAGAATTTTATAAGTTTCTATGAGATTCTCCTCCCACTCTTCTAAACTCCAGTGAATATAATCCTAACCAACTTAGTTTCCCCTCATATAATAGACCTGCTATCCCAGGAATCAGCCTGCTAAACCTTCGCTGTACCCCCTGTATAGCAAGGATAAAAACACGAAAATTGCACACAACACTCCAGACATGGCCTCACCAATGCCTTGTATAATTGCAGCAAAACATCCCTATCCCTATACTCCAATCCTCTCGCTAAGAAGGCCAACATACCATTTGCCTTTTTTACTGCCTGCTGTACCTGAATGCTTAACTTCAGCAACTGATGCATGAGGACACCAAAGTCTGACTGAGAATCCACCCCTCAATTTACACCTATTCACGTAATAATCTTTTTTACTCATAATATTTTTACGCCACACTCCTGTACCTGTTCGGGTACTCCTAGGGAGAATTTATCATGGCCAACACATCTAACCAGCATGTCTTTCAGAATGAGAGGGGAAACCGGAGCACTCGGAGGACACGTGGAGAATATGCAAACTCAGCACAGACAATGATCTAAGCCAGGAATCGAACCTGGGTCCCTGACACTGTGAGGCAGCAGTGCTATCCACTGTGCCAATCTGCCGCCCAGAAGTAAAGCAGATATGTTTAGACTTTTAATTCCAATTTTCCAGATTTTAATTAGATTCACATTTCACTATCTGGTTAGGATTTGAACCCAGGTCTTGCTCTGGATTACTAGTCAAGTGACAATCCCACTGTGCCACAGTCTCTCCATGGGGAGGAAAGCATCTTGAGTCAACTCTTCTTCAGAACCAAGAGATGTTTTGTTACATTAGTTGCAATAGTTACAGCTATAGAGAGTTATAGAACAAAGAGAACTAGGGGTACATGTTCATAGCTCATTGAAAGTGGAATCACAGGTGGACAGAATGGTAAAGAAGGCATTTGCCATGCTTGGTTTCATTGGTCAGAACACTGAATACAGGAGTTGGGATGTCTTGAAGTTGTACAAGACATTGGTAAGGCCACGTTTGGAATACTGTGTAAAGTTCTGGTCACCCTATTATAGAAAGGACATTATTAAACCAGAAAGAATGCAGGAAAGATTGACTAGGATGCTACCAAAACTTGATGGTTTGAGTTGTAAGGAGAGGCTGAATAGACTGAATAGACTTTTTTCCCTGGAGCGTAGGTGGCTTAGGAATGACCTTATAGAGGTCTGTAAAATAATGAGGGGCATGGATCAGGTAGATAGTCAACATCTTTTCCCAAAGGTGGGGGAGTCTAAAACTAGAGGGCATAAGTTTAAGTGAGAGGGGAGACATATAAAAGTGTCCCCAGGGGCAATTTTTTCACACAGAGGGTAGTGAGTATCTGGAACAAGCTGCCAGAAGTAGTAGTAAAGGCAGGTACAATTTTGCATTTTAAAAACATTTAAACAGTTAGATGCGTAAGATGAGTATAGAGGGATATGGACCAAATGCAGGTAATTGGGATAAGCTTAATCGTTAAAAAAAGGGCAGCATGGACAAGTTGGGCTGAAGGGCCTGTTTCCTTGCTGTAAACCTCTATGACTCTCTGGGTCTAAGCGTACCGTCTAAATGTAAATTTTGTCATGTAACCCCAAAGACTGAAAATGACGTGACTCTTAACGCAGCTTAGAATATTATCAATGCAACCGATCAATGTGTTTTCAGGAGAAATATTTGGTAATAGTGTTTGACCTCTGTTAAGTCATGATTGCATTGGGTGTGGACAGGGGTATGTGTCACATTTACTCCGTTGTCTCTATCCTTTCAGTAACTTTATGCAATGCCTTTCACTGCTGATGCAGTGATGGTTAGTCAAGGGAAGGAGGAAATGGTGAAAGAACGTATGCGAAGGGTGACTGGATTTTATCGTTATTATATCTTGGCTCACCCTTTGTCGCTGAACCAGTGCACCTCCCCCCATCACAGTGGGCAGCAGACTGGCATCCAGTGGGATTGTAGCATAGGAGGTACGTCACAGAATGTCACAGCTCTGATCATTCCCTGATTGCTTTAACAGTGGGCCAGCAGATAATAATGGACTGAAGGGCCTCCTTCTGTGCTATATATTCCTATGTCAAGGGACAAGGGGAGCAGAATGTTTATGGTGTTCAAGCACCACCACCCTCTCTTTACCCTCTGAAATTTATACCGTCTTGCCTCTATTTGAACAATCCTTTGGAAAAGGTGGAATTAAGCTCAGTGGAAAGGGCACAAGAACAACTGCTCTCAGAGTTGATCATTTCAATCATTGAATAGTTGGGCTTGTGATTTTAAATGTTCATCAGAATATCATAGTGAATAGTCACAAAGTTATTGACTCACAAGTCTGTCAGTAACTAGGTTTCAACAGATTAGTGATACATAATTAATGTTTGGAAACCATGAGCAAAGGTACATCGGAAATTGGAGTAGAAGTAGACCATTGGCTGCATCGATGTTCAATAAGATTATGGATGATGTTTTACCTCCACTTCACTTTTCTACCCAATCTCCTTACTGTCCAAAAATCAAGGGAGGTGCTGGTCTACTGGTATTCTTGCTAAACTATTAATCCAGAAATTTGTTCTGGGACCCAAGTTCGAACCGCACCATGGCAGATGGCAGAATTTGAATTCTATAAAAATATCTGGAATTAAGAATCTACTGATGACCACGAAACCATTGTCGATTGTCGGAAAAACCCATCTGCTTCACTGATGGCCTTTAGGGAAGGAAATCTGCCATCTTTTCCTGGTTTGGCCTACATGCGACTCTGGAGCCACAGCGATGTGGTTGACTCTCAATCGCCCTCTGAAATGGCCTAACAAGCCAATGGCAATTAGGGATGGGGAATAAATGCTGGCCCAGCCAGCGATGCCCAAGTCCCATGAATGAGTAAAAGAACAGATCTATCAGTCTCTGCTTTGACTATTTTCAATGACTGAGCTCTCACAGCTCATCAGGGGTAGAGATTCCAAAGATTCACGTCCTATTGAATGAGGATGCTTTGTGTCAGTTGGCCCGGGGACCACATGCGGCCCATCTGGGTGCTGCCCACAAAACATTTTGTTGACCATTGCCCACGCGCGGGGTTCCACTAATTTCCATCCATGTATTTATTGGCACGTATGAAGTGATACACATGTTAAAGCAAAGGTTGGTGAAGTAACGTGTCTGCAGATTGCTCACAATGTTGACTCTGAGAGCCGTGCGCTCCCTCTGTGTCCAGAGCGTCAATATTTCTTTTGCTTTTGCCACTTGATGTTGACCTACGATGGACCAGTCACGCCATACATCAAGACAACGCACGCACTTGAAGGTATTTCACCACCAAAATCGTGCTAATATCGTCAGCGTGTACCTAGTCATCGGTTCTTTGGCAGGGACTCTTTACGGACGAGGGCAATGAAAGGAAATGGTGAAACAGGGGAGGAAATGTAATATCACAAAACCCTTCCAACAGCACTTCCCCAATATAAATATACACAAGCACATACACACTCATATACAATCACACCTGTGTACAAGCACAGGAGAATACAACCACACATAGTCAGGAACATAGATTTATTAGCGCCTCCAAACCTGAAGCTTTTATCAGATAGGAGGACAAGGGCAGCAAACCCATGGGAACATCACCAGTTGCAAATTCCACTCCAAGCCACTCACCATCCTGACTTGGGAATGTATCGCCGTTCTTTCACTGTCACTGGGTCAAAATCCTGGAACTCCCTCCCTAACAGCACCGTGGGTGTACCTACACCACATGGATTGCAACAGTTCGAGGAGGCAGCCCACCACCACCTGGTCAAGGGGAGTTAAGAAATGAGAATGTTGGTCTTGCTAGCATCGCCTACATCCCACGAATGAATAAAAAACACGCACGCACATACACATACGTGTCTATCTTTTCTTGCCTTACTGCAAAGCGCACTTATCTCCATCTCATGCTGTCTCCCTTTCTGCATATGCACGCACCTCTTTCCCTCTGCATGTCTCTCACAGTTAGCATCATGCTCTCCCACCTTCTTCCACACAGAGATATCTCCCAATTGCTCATCCACTACCTCACTCTCCATGTTCACCCCTCGAACACTCATTTTCACCGCTTCTTTACACACACATATCCCAACTCCACATCCTCCGCACACATAGCTTAGCAATCCAGAGGCCCAGGAGAATGCTCTGGGGACCTGGGTTCAAATCCCACCACAGCAGACGGCGGAAATTTAATTCATAGAACCAGAAGGAGGCTATTCGGCTCATCAAGTCTGCACCAACCACAATCCCACCCAGCCCCTATCCCACGTACTTACCCTAGCTATTCCCCCGACACAATGAAGCAATTTAATATGGCCAATCAACATAACCCACGCATCTTTGGACTGTGGGAGGAAATTGGACCACCTGGAGGAAAACCACGCAGACATGGGGAGAATGTGCAGACTCCATAGCGATAGTGACCCAAGCTGGGAATTGAACCCAGGTCCTTGGCGCTGAGAAGCAGCAGTGCTAACCACTGTGCCGCCGTTCCACCCATTATCTTCATCCTCACGATCACAAATGCGAGTCTTCAGCCAATTTGATTAATTCCCCAAATCAAGGAGCTTGATACCGTCCAGGACAAAGCAGCTCACTTGACTAGCACCTCATCTATCACCTTAATCATTCAATCCCTCCACCACTGTGACAAGCATGTGTTCCAATGACAATTTACTGCAGCAACTCACCAGGATTTCTTTGACAGTACTTTGGAATCCTGCAATAGCTACCACACGGAAGGACAAGAACAGCAGCTGTATGGGAACACCACCTTCTGTAGGTTCAACTTTAAGCCACACACTATCCTGTCTCAGTAGTACACTGCCATTCCTTCATTGTGACTGGACCCAGATTCTGGACCTTCCTTCCTAATATCACATGGTGTACATGGACTTCAGCAAGGCGTTTGATAAGGTCCCCCATGCAAGACTTCTTGAGAAGGTGAGAGGGCATGGGATCCAAGGGCCTTTGGCCTTGTGGATCCAGAACTGGCTTGCCTGCAGAAGGCAGAGAGTGGTTGTGGATGGGTCTTTTTCTGAATGGAGGTCAGTCACCAGTGGAGTGCCCCAGGGATCTGTTCTAGGACCCTTGCTGTTTGTCATTTTCATAAATGACCTGGATGAGGAAGTGGAAGGATGGGTAAGTAAGTTCGCTGAAGACATGAAGGTCGGTGGTGTTGTGGATGGTCTGGAAGGATGTCAAAAGTTGCAGCAGGACATAAATAGGATGCAGGACTGGGTGGAGAAGTGGCAGATGGACTTCAACGCGGATAAATGCGTAGTCGTCCATTTTGGCAGAACCAACGGGATGAACGAGTACACTATCAAGGGCAGGAGTCTTAGTAGTATTGAAGAGCAGAAGGATCTTGGGGTCCGGGTCCACAGGACTCTTAAATCGGCCTCGCAGGTGGAAGAGGTGGTCAAGAAGGCGTATGGTGTACTGGCCTTCATTAATCGAGGGGTGGAGTTTAGGAGTCGGGAGGTAATGCTGCAACTTTATAAGACCCTTGTCAGGCCTCATTTGGAGCACTGTGCGCAGTTCTGGTCGCCTCTCTATAGGAAAGACGTAGAAGCTATTGAAAGGGTACAGAGGAGATTGACAAGGATGTTGCCTGGACTGGGAGGCATGCCTTATGAAGTTAGGTTGAGGGAGCTGGGTCTCTTTTCCCTGGAGAGATGAAGGTTGAGAGGCGACCTGATAGAGGTTTACAAAATGTTGAGAGGAATAGATAGGGTGGATTCTCAGAGGCTATTTCCCCGGGTTGAAATGGTCGCTATGAGAGGACACAGATTTAAGGTGCGGGGAGGAAAGTACAGAAGTGATGTTAGGGGTAAGTTTTTCACTCAGAGGGTGGTGAGTGAGTGGAATCGGCTGCCGTCAGTGGTGGTGGAGGCGAACTCGATGGGGTCTTTTAAAAGACTTCTGGATGAGTATATGGGGTTTTATGGGATTGGGGGTTATAGATAGGTGTTGATGTGATCGGCGCAACTCGTGGGCCGAAGGGCCTGTTTGTGCTGTAGTGTTCTATGTTCTATCACTGTGGGAGTACCTACACAGGGAATGCAGAAGTTTAATAAGATGTCTCACCACTTCTTCTTCAGTAAATGCTGGCCAAGCCAGCGACACCCTCAACCCATGAACGGATGTATAAAAAATGAACCAATTGAAATGCTATTTTCCCTCTGCATGTCAATGGCTTTGTGCAGGGTAGTTCCGTTGGATGATAACTGGACTCTTAATTCTAGGGGCATTGTTTCAAATCCTGCATAGGATAATAAATTTCCTGAAGCATGATGCTATCTGGACGGCACAGTAGCACAGTAGTTAGCACTGCTGCTTCACGGGTCCTGGGTTCGATTCCCGGCTTGGGTCACTGTCTGTGTGGAGTCTGCACGTTCTCCTTGTGTCTGCGTGGGTTTGCTCTGGGTGCTCCGGTTTCCTCGCACAGTCCAAAGATGTGCGGGTTAGGTTGATTGGCCATGCTAAAATTGCCTGTAGTGTCCCGAGATGTAAAGGTTAGAGGGATTAGTGGGTAAAATATGCAGGGATATGGGGGTAGGGCTTGGGTGGGATTGTGGCCAATGGGCTAAATGGCCTCTTTCTGTACTGTAGGGATTCTAAGTCATTCTACTTTATTATTTTTTAATTGACCTTTACCAAGAAGTATTACAATCAATTCTCCACAGTCTCCAAGTTCTTTGGAAATTGGAAATCTTTCGCAGTTGGGAATGGGGTGCTATGTTAGCACAGTGTTTAGCACTGCTGCTTCACAGTGCCAGGGACCTGGGTTCAGTTCCCAGCTCAGGTCACTATCTGTGTGGAGCTTGCATGTTCTCCTCATGTCTGTGTGGGTTTTCTCCTGGTGCCGCAGTTTCCACCCACATTCTGAATGACATGCTGGTTAGGTGCAGTGACCCGAACAGATGCCAGACTGTGGCGACCAGGGGAATTTCACAGTAACTTCATTGCGGTGTAATTGTAAGCCTTACTTGTGACTAATAAATGAACTTTAATCTCATTCACTGAAATTTCTCAACAAATCTTCATTTTTGTCACAAGCAGATTTTATCGAGAAAACAGTTGATAAATGATTGATAAACTGGGTATAAGAACTTACAATTAGTTAAGAAAGAACAGAACAAAAAATAGACAGCTTAAACTTTATTGTTAGTCTGTGTTTAGCCGACTTGTTCATTTTAATAAGGAAGCTGAAACTAAGGTCCAGAATTTGCCACCATGCAGATCTTCTCTGCTGTGGCAAAAATGGCAAGTGAGTCTGGAATTCTAAGTCCTACCCCTGAATATAGCACTCCTTATTTTCACTAGAGCCAGACTGGAGCCAGGTTGCCATCAGTATGTGTTTGGTAAAGGAAGCAGCTGGCCATTTAAATCATCAGCTGCCTCCACTGAAATGAGACTGTTGCAGGACAGGAGTTTGCAATCTGGAGCGTACAGATTAGACCAGGTAAGAGGAGGTCTGAACTTGGTAGATTTGTTTGGATAGTAAGGACACACTTTGGAGATGCAACACTTTGGATAGGGTCCTGGGACACCTTTGATCCAGGTAAGGTTCCCTTTGGGAGAGGAATTGTGCCCTTTTGGATTGTTAAAAGTCAATGTGATTGTCTGTAAAATTGCAGTAATGCATTGGAAATGTCAAAGCTGCCAAGGAACTGCCAAAGGATATGAGTAGAGTTGGCATGGAGTAGATAAGGGCAATGGGTGATGGGTAAGGGGCATTGGTTGCCATGAGTGGGCAGAAATGGAGATATGGGCTACAAAGGGTCTTTTGGATGTGGAGAAGCATAGGCAGAATGGAGGGCATGGGGATGTGTAGAGAGGCATGATTTGGCATGGGGCTATGAGGGGCAATGCATTGTGGCAGGCATGAGATGTCATAGGTTGGCATGGATGGGACATTGGACTTGTGTGATGTGGGTGAAGTGTAAGGGCTGTTTTTTGTTCTAATATATTTTAAAAATTTAATTTAAGCAAATTGCCGGAGCATAAAGGCAGGACTTCAGCCCAGCCTGCCTCTCCATCCAACAGCCTCTGCACTTATTCCAGGGCCTGACTTCCACTCCGCCCACCTCCTCAAGAACATGGAAGGCCTCATACATTGACATTTACACTCCCAGGACAGGTACAGCACGGGGTTAGATACAGAGTAAAGCTCCCTCTACACTGTCCCCCATCAAACACTCCCAGGACAAGTACAGCACAGGGTTAGATACAGAGTAGAGCTCCCTGTACACTGTCCCCATCAAACACCCCCAGGACAGGTACAGCACGGGGTTAGATACAGAGTAAAGCTCCCTCTACACTGTCCCCCCATCAAACACTCCCAGGACAGGTACAGCACAGGGTTAGATACAGAGTAAAGCTCCCTCTACATTGTCCCCATCAAACACTCCCAGGACAGGTACAGCACGGGGTTAGATACAGAGTAAATCTCCCTCTACACTGTCCCCATCAAACACTCCCAGGACAGGTACAGCACGGGGTTAGATACAGAGTAAAGCTCCCTCTACACTGTCCCCATCAAACACTCCCAGGGCAGGTACAGCACGGGGTTAGATACAGAGTAAAGCTCCCTCTACACTGTCCCCATCAAACACTCCCAAGGCATATTGAGCGTCGATTCCTTTATTCTGTGGTCATGTTAGATGACACAGTAAGAAGTCTCACAACACCAGGTTAAAGTCCAACCAGTTTATTTGACAATAAACCCTTTCATCAGGTGTGTGAAGGAACAGCATTTCTGAAAGCTTGTGGGTTTCCTATCAAATAAACTGGTTGGACTCTAAGCTGGTGTTGTGAGACTTCTTACTGTGTTTACCCCAGTCCAACGCCGGCATCTCCACATCATGTCAGATGAGACAGAGTTTCCGATGTTTGAAAAGATGATGGTGTTGAGAGAGATCAAGTACCAGATTTGTCATGATTTTTTTTTTGTATCCTGTCTGGGAATGTAGCTGAAACCTAAATGCCAAAATGTGCTCAGGAAATTACCAGAAAATTTCAATTTCTTTGTCAGTTGGTGCTGAATATCCTGCAAAAAAGAATGTGGTGATGAACTCAGTAATACAGAGTAATCAGAAAGCAAGTGGAGGGAGTGGATTTGTGATTTGCTGTGGGGAAATTGCTGTTACTTTTTTTGGTGAGATATTTGTGAAAATTGCCAAATTTCTAATTCACTGTTACTGGGTCACTTGCTGCTCTTACTCTGGTTCAGAAGCTTTCAGCGATGTTCCTCTATCTCATCGCTGCAGATAAAGCTTCCGGCTTCTCTGAGGAAGTCGAGTTTTAATGTTCTGATCTGACACATTTTGTGGTTTCGTGACAGTTGCTTCTTCAGCTCTTGTTAAGCTGTGGCAGTGTTTCTATTTCACTCGCGTCGTGCAGGCTTAATCAGAGCTTGGAAAAATGATACGTCGAAAGCCCTCAAACGCTTCGGATAAAGAGAAATGCTTAAAGCCGAAGGTAAGTTTGGCATCCAGGGATTGTGACATGTCCCTGCTCTGTAGAAAGAGGGAACATCTTATCTGAGTGTGTGGGATTTGGCAGCAAGAGGCTACTGTCCAGGGCTTGGAGCATTGAAGCCATTCCAGCAAAACAGTCTGATATGTTCGCCGAGCTTTTGATTCTATCTTGAACATAACAAGATGGTAACAAACACCGAAAGTTGGACAGGAATTACTTTGTTCCAAGTCTATTTGTTAGTGTCACAAGTAGGCTTACGTTAACACTGCAATGAAGTTACTGTGAAAATCCCCTAGTCACCACACTCCGGCGCCTGTTCGGGTACACTGAGGGCATATATAGCATGGCCAATGCACCCAACCAGTATGTCTTTCGGACTGTGGGAGGAAACCGGAGCACCCGGAGGAAACCCACACAGACACGGGGAGAATGTGCAAACTCCACACAGACAGTGACCCGATCTGGGAATCAAACCTGGGTCCCTGGCACTGTGAGGCAGCAGAGCTAACCACTGCGCCACCATTTGTTGGTATGTTTGGATTCTGTAGAAAGGTAGTGTCTAAGAAAGGGTTTGGTTGCTTGGCAGTCTGTATAAATAGATCTGACTGGAGAGGTCCAGTGGACTAAGTGAGGGGGTGTTTAATCCATTCGCACTGTTGAGTGGGAGGTGGTTTTCTTCCATTGCGATTCTGCATAATGGCAATGAATATACATGATGTGGAGATGCCAGCGTTGGACTGGGGTAAGCACAGTAAAAAGTCTCATAACACTCACATTATAATCAGTATTCTGTAAACTGTGTGTGCCTTTATATGCTCTGTTTGTGAACAGAACTCTCTACTCACCTGAAGAAGGAACAGCGTTCCGAAAGCTTGTGGGTTTGCTATCAAATAAACCTGTTGGACTTTAGCCTGGTGTTGTGAGACTTCTTACAATGAATATCCAGACAATTGGTCACTGGGATTTTGTATAGTGTGATAAATAAATGAAAGGTTTTCATTAGGAACTGTATCTGTGGATGAACTCATGCCAAATGGATCTGAGATAGAGAGATTAGACATGTCAGCCATTCTCTATCCCTTGGTGTCCAGGGCATCAAAGCGATGTCCTCCAGGGCATAAACGCAGCAAAATTCTTGCTGGTGGTCAGACTTTGCTGACCTCTGGGTAGAAGGTGCTCAAACCTAGATACAGGTGAATGTAGCACCTGTGAAGGCTCCCAAAGTCAAATAGCTTTCTGAGGTCTTGGGCTCTGAGGCACCTTCCATAGATCTCATTGCCTCTCGACCTGTCTCTTTTGCTTTAAGATGTGGAGATGCTGGCGTTGGACTGAGTTTTATTTTAAAGATTTTCCTTATATCTTTTTCACCTTGGTTACCTGTCTTCATGTCCTTGTGAAATATTGCTTCTTGTGTTCCTATGTTGGAAACTGTTACTGCATTAAAGATCTATCCTTGTGCAAGTTGTTGCTGTTCAGACTCAGGCTTCAGGAGTGAGCACTTGTGTAAGGAAATGCAGGGTGGCGATCACCTGCAAAGCCCCAGTTCAGTGAGACTGAAATTCCTCAGACTGGGAGAGAGGTGATGCTGTTCGAAAGTGGGATAGGGGCTTGAGGGAGGGAGTGAATATGTAATCATAGAATCATAACATCCTACAGGAAGCCATTCAGCCTATCGAGTCTGTACGACTACAATCCCACCCAGACCCTTTCTCTACAATCCTCTGCATTTGCCCCAGCTAGCTCCCCTGATACTAAGGGACAAGTTGGCACGGCCAATCCACCTAACCCACACATCTTTAGACTGTGGGAGGAAACCGGAGCACCCGGAGGAAACTCACGCAGACATGGGGAGAATGTGCAAACTCCACACAGACAGTGACCCAAGCTGGGAACTGAACCCGGGTCCCTGGAGCTGTGAGGCAGCAGTGCTAACCGCTGTGCCACCGTAATTGCCCCTGTCTGGCATGTACTTTTTCTGAAGTTGATTGCAGCTTCTAAAAACTATAACTGTCTAATTCTGCAAAATTCTCAAACAAGTCTGGTGCAGGGGATTTGGGAAGCTCCCTGGATGAGTGATCACTGATGGTAACCCCCAGCACCCATCGAATAATAAACTCCACACTGAGCGTCCTTGCGAAATTTCCTTCTCTGGACTCAAAAAGGTTTTGATGAAGCAATGAGCTCATTTTTTTTATATAGCTCTCAACCATTCAAGGCATTAAGGCAAGGTTTCTAATCTGTCTTTTTATGTTCATTCTTCCCCCACAGTTCACGGTGCCTGTGCTGTACACAATGAGTTTGGGAACATAGTCTGCATTGGGTCATAGTCTGAGGATAAGGGGTAATAAACTTAAAGCAGAGATGGGGAGTAACTACTTCTCCCAAAGGGTTGTGAAACTGTGGAACTCGTTACCCCGAAATGCAGTGGACGCTGAGACAGTGAGTAAAGTTAAGGAGGAGTTAGACAGGTTTTTAAATGGTAATGGGCTGAAGGGTTATGGGGAGAAGGGAGGAAATAAAATAAAAACAAAATAAAATAAAATTCTCCTCCTATATCTCATCTTGTAAGGTTGCAAGGCAAAAGGTGCATGAGAGAGGAAATAACTGGGACTGCAGGAAAAGGAATGATTTGTAGAAATGGAACAATTCAGTGCTGCATTCTGTGAAGGTTTTTGAAGTGTACATTTGTATACCTGGATGTGTTTACATGTCTGTGACTGTCTTCATGTGTATGTGTATGTGGTATTCAACAAATGTGTTTGTGTCTGCTGCATTTCCATCTGTTGAATGTGGACATGTATGTGTGCGTGGGTGTGTGGTTGTGGGTGTATGTGTGTGCCTCTGTGCTAAATGTATGTATGTCTTCAAAAATGTGTGTACCTCTTTGTGCATGAGGTGCTATATACGCGCTATATTTGTGTATGTGCGGCTGGGACTTTCCTCCCTGTGTGTGCCAAAATTCACGGTAGTGGACAGTGGCATGCTGTTCGTACCAGCAGGATCTGTTATTCCCACCGTAATCAATGAACACGTCCTTCACCACTGGGAAAGCTGGAGCAGGGCTGTAATTTCCCACCAGTGTGAATGGCAACAAGATTTCAGCGTCCATCCTTGCGTCTGTCTGGATTATATTGAGCATGTTTGTGTGTGTGTGTGTATGTATGTATGTGTGTGTGCATGTGTATGTATGTGTTTGAGCGCACGTGCGCATGTACGAAAGTAAATGCTGTTTACTTTGAATCAGTTTGAATTTCATAGAATTCCTTCAATGCAAAAGGAGGGCATTCAGCTCATCGGGTCTGCAGCAACTCTCTGACCAGAGCATCATATTCAGGTGCATGGCAAGACCTCACAAACAGCAGTACCACAATGATTAGAGAGTGAGGTTGCTTGAAGGACAAATATTGGCCCAGGACACCAGAGAGAACTGCTCTGTTCTCTTCCAAGTATAATACTTGAGAGACCAAACAAGGCCTTGTTTTAACACCTTATTTGAAGGGCGGCACCTGTGACAGTGCAGCACTTCCTCAGTACTGAACTTTATGTGTCAGCCTGGACTTTGTGTTTGTAGTGGGACTTGAGCACACAACCTTTGGATGTAACGGCTCAACAACTGAACTCCAGCCCTAGTTAGTGAGATGAATCATACCACAGTGCTCGGTCATTCGCGATTGTTTTGCGCTTCTGTGCGGAGACACCAGAGCAAAGGGGTTTGAACAACCAAATTTTACAGATGATTTTAGGCAGCAGGTGGCAGACAGGACCATTCGCACTTGCGGCCCACAATTTAATTCACCCCCTGTGATGAGTTTGGAGGTGGGGAGGGCACATTTAATCAGGCTGCACAGTGGTGGGTATAAATCCTGCCGTGGGAACCCAGCCATCTTCCAGCCTCTTCCCTGGCAGGAAGGTCCATAGACAACCATCCCACCCGCTGCCAATTCAGGCCTTTTATTCTTTCATGAGATATGGGTGTCATTGGCTGGGCCAGTATATAATGCTGATCTCTAATTGCCCTTGAACTGAGGGCAGTCGAGAGTCAACCACATTGCTGTGGTTCTGGAGTCACATGTTGACCAGACCAGGTAACGTATTTTCTTCCTGAAAGGACATTAGTGAACCAGATGGATTTTTATTTATTTATATTACATATAAGGCTTACATTAACACTGCAATGAAGTTACTGTGAAAATCCCCTAGTCACCACACTCCGGCACCTGTTCGGGTACACCGTGGGAGAATTTAGCATGGCCAATGCACCTAACCAGCACGTCTTTGAACTGTGGAAAGAAACCTGAGCACCCGGAGGAAACCCACGCAGACACTGGGAGAATGTGCAGACTCCACACAGACAGTGACCCAAGTCGGGAATCGAACCCAGGTCCCACCAAGGTCAATTACAATTGCCAATGGTTTCATGGGCATCACTAGACTTTACTTTCCTGCTTTTTATTGAATCAGATTGCACCATGGTGGGATTCGAACCCAGCTCCCCAGAGCATTACCCTGGAATCTCTGGATTATTAGCCGAGTGAAAATACCATTGCGCCACTGCCTCCTCAGAGTGATTCAGAGGGTAACTGCTGTTGTCAACACAGTGCTAGGCCCGGGGCAGGTGGAAGCTCACAATGCAGTCAGTAGGACATGTAAATCCGTGCAGGATTGCTCATGAGATCCCAGAGGGGTTCCCTCATTCAAAAGAACTCAGTATCTGATTGAGGGACCTGACAACAGGAAGGTCTGCTCAAAACCACCCCCCTGTTCTAGATGATAGCCACCACTCCCCCTAAGCCCCCCCTTCCCACAAAAACCCCACCCTCTCCACCCTCTCTCCTTTCCTTCCCTGGCCACAGCCCACCACCATCATTCATCTACAGCCTGCGATCCAGCGACAATTCTCGGCCTGGGGTAGGTGTCACACTGGCGCCACTGCCTCCTTGAATGCCTACAGCATTTCCCAAGGTGGGGAGGGGGAAAACCTCCATCCCTCAGGCTGGTTGATCTTGTGGAAGGCCCACTGCTTGCCCAGTTAAGTGTCTGGGTGCCATCCCCAAATAAGGCAATGCCAGGTTCCTGCTGCCTTTTCCAGCCGGGAGATGGTGGGGGATAGGGGGGAGCAGGGGGCCGGGGAAGGGTGGAGGAATGGAGGAAGACGAGACCCCCAATACCCCCACCATCTCTGCTATTAAATCCAGCCCACAATGTACCTATGAACACGTTGACGTTCTGAAGTCGAGAAGTGCAGCAAGTAATGAGAGACAGCTCCCTTCCAAAGAAGAATAACTACTTTTATTATAGATACAGGGTTCATTAGAATGGTTCCAGGCTTGAGGGACTTCTCCGTTTTTAGAATGGAGAAGGTTGAGGGGAGGTTCAGTAGAGATGTTCAGAGTAAATAAGGAGAAACGGTTTGCAGTGTCAAGTTAGTGGGTGATTGGAGGACATGGATTCGAGGTAAAGAGCAACTGAACCAAAGGGAAATGGAGAGAAATATTTAATTGATCTGATCTGGAATGTACTGCATCAAAGTGTGGTGGGTGCAGATCCAGCAGCAAATTTCATAAAGGAATTGGATAAATACATGAGAAGCAGAACAGAGGGAGACAGTTCAGCCTCTTGTGCTCTGAAAGAGATTTGTTCTATTCCTCTGCTCCTCTCCCATTGCTATGCGAGTTTTCTTGCCCCCCTTCTTGATTAAGAACATAAGAACATAAGAAATAGGAGCAGGAGTAGGCCATCTAGCCCTTCGAGCCTGCCCCGCCATTCAATAAGATCATGGCTGATCTGTCGTGGCTCAGTTCCACTTTCCCGCTTTCTCCCCATAACCCTTAATCCCCTCGCTTATCAAAAACCCATCAACCCGCGTCTTAAAAATATTTAGCGAGGCAGCCTCCACCACTTCAACGGGCAGAGAATTCCAGAGATTCACCACCCTTTGAGTGAAGAAGTTCCTCCTCAACTCCGTTCTAAACCGCCCCCCCTTTATCTTGAGGCTGTGCCCCCTAGTCCTACTGTCCTTTCTGAGCGGGAAGAGTCTCTCCACCTCTATCCTATCCATCCCATTCATCATCTTATACGTCTCAATGAGATCTCCCCTCATTCTTCTAAACTCTAACGAGTATAAGCCTAGTTTATTCAGCCTCTCCTCATAGCTCAATCCCCTCAACTCCGGTATCAGCCTAGTAAACCTCCTCTGCACTCCCTCCAGTTTACTTCTCCACTTTGCTGCCCTCACCCTCTCAGGCAGCATATTCCAGATTTGAACAATTTCTGGGGAAGCACAATTCTCAGCTACTCTCCTCTTGCCCTTGCCAGGATGATCTAAAATTGGTTCTCTCTCCTCATTGCCTCTGCTGCGTGCTGGTGTAGTTTCTCTCTATCAGCTAACAAAACCCGTGCATGTGGCAACATTTACAAGAAAAGAATGGCCACATCAAAACCCCTTTAACACCGTTTTTGATATTTTTAGCGCTAAACCTCATCGCTTTTCATTTGTAGTTAAATGTCATTTCACTGTTTACCCGTGTCAGCTGGCGTCGCGCAGGGTTTGTTTGTAGAGTGCACTGTATCACGGACATGGTGGGGACAGGACGAGGCCATTCAGCCCCTCAGGTCAGCCCAGTGTCCAACTCAATTCTGACTGAATTGTATCTTAATTCAATCTACCCACCTTGGTTCCTTAACCCTCATCCCCTCACCCTACAAAAACGAAGCAGTTTCCGTTTTGCAATGTTTGATTCACCCTCAGCCTTGCCGGCTTTGTGAAGGAGAGCATTCCAGATTTTCACTCCTCTTTTTGTGGGTACATCTAATTCCTGGTTCACCAGGGTGTTGCCTGGGATGGAACATTTAAGTTATAAAGAGGGGTTGGGAAGCTTGGGTTGTTTCTGTTGGAGCAGAGAAGATTGAGGGGTGACCCGATCGGGGTGTACAAGATTATGAGGGGTATAGATAGCGTAGATAAGGAGCAGCAGTTCATCCGAGTTGAAGGGAATTATCAGTTACAAAGGGACACAGGCGAGGGGCAGGAAGGTTATTGTGATTTGATGTGATTTGATTTACTATTGTCACATGTATCAGTGTACAGTGAAAAGTACTGTTTCTTTCGTGCTATACAGACAAAACAAACCATTCATAATTTAGGGGGATTTGAGGAAAAACGTTTTTACCCAGAGGGTGTTGACAGTCTGGAATACACTGCCTGGGAGGGTGGTGGAGGCCTCACATCCTTTAAAAAGTACCTGGATGAGTACTTGACAAGCCATAACATTCAAGGCTATGGGCCAAGTGCTGATAAACGGGATTAGGTGAGGTTTTAGGTTTTTTCTTGTGTATTGATGATGTGGAGATGCCGGCGTTGAACTGGGGTAAACACAGTAAGAAGTCTCACAACACCAGGTTTAAGTCCAACCAGTTTATTTGATAGTAATTACTATCAAATAAATTGGTTTAAGTTCAACCTGGTGTTGTGAGACTTCTTATTGTGTATTGATGCAGACTTGATGGACCTTGTCTGCACTGGACGATTCTATGATCTCCATGAATAGTCTGGCTCGAATGTTAGTGTGTTATCCCTTTGTTCCGATCGCTGCCCACAGAAAGAAATGGTGCCTCTCCATCTACCCTGTTGAATCCTTTAATCACCTTAAACACATCAATTAATTCACCCCTTAATCTATATCGACAGAATAAAACCCAATCTATCCTGTCCTTTTATAATTTAACCCTTTTAGTCATAAGAACATAAGAACATAAGAAATAGGAGCAGGAGTAGGCCATCTAGCCCTTCGAGCCTGCCCCGCCATTCAATAAGATCATGGCTGATCTGTTGTGGCTCAGTTCCACTTTCCCGCCCTCTCCCCATAACCCTTAATCCCCTCTCTTATCAAGAACCCATCAACCCGCTTCTTAAAAATATTTAGCGAGGCAGCCTCCACCACTTCAACGGGCAGAGAATTCCAGAGATTCACCACCCTTTGAGTGAAGAAGTTCCTCCTCAACTCCGTTCTAAACCGCCTCCCCTTTATCTTGAGGCTGTGCCCCCTAGTCCTACTGTCTTTTTTGAGCGGGAAGAGTCTCTCCACCTCTATCCTATCCATCCCATTCATCATCTTATACGTCTCAATGAGATCTCCCCTCATTCTTCTAAACTCTAACGAGTACATTATCCCACTATCATTTGTTGACTCTCCGTTTTGACACTCCCTTCACGCCAAGATATTTTTCATGGAGTGCAGTGCACGTGATTAAAAGCATTTACTCCCCCATGGGGTCTAACTACAGCATTTATTCATTGCAAGAAAGCAGCATCGAATTTATTTTTTCTTACTATCCCTTGAAAACTACCCTCAGAATCACAGAATTGTTGTAACGCTGAAGGAGGCCATTCAGCCCATTGAGTTTGCACCGGCTCTCCGAATGAGCAATTCTCCTGCCTTCTCTCCCCATAATTCTGCACATTCTTCCCTTTCAGGTAAAGTCTAATTCCCTTCTATTGACCCAGCCTCCATTATACGCTCAGGCAGTGCACTGCAGACACCAACCAGTTGCTGTGTAAAAATTCTCTCCTCATGACACCAGTGCTCCTTTTGCTTTTTACTTTCAATCTGAACTGTCTCATTCTCAATCCTTTCATGAATGGAAACAGTTTTTTTTTCCCTCTCCGCTCTGTCCAGACCTCTCGTGAGTTGAGCATCCCCTTCTTCTCAGCTTCTTCTCACTGAGGAAAACAGTCCCAATTTCTGTCATTTATCTTCATAACTGTAGTTCCTCACTTTTGGAACCATTCTTGAGAATCTTCTCTTAACTCTTTCCAATGCCTTCATATTCTTCCTATAGTGCAGTGCCCAGAATTGGGCAAAATACTTTAGCTGAGGTGAGTGACTTATACAAGATTAACCTCCTTACTCATGTACATGATACCCCATCAGTAAAGCCCAGGATACTGTGTGCTTTATTAACATGGACATGAACCCTTTGGCATGTGGAACTAAGATACCAGTGCCAGGAAATCTTCATTTCAGGCCTTTGACCTTAACTTGGTTTACCAGACCTGCGTTACCCAGTGAACCCTGCCACCACCAAAGGCTTAACTCATCCGTCATACCACCTCCCCAAACACCTTCTTCCCTCAGAATGACCACAGCTTGAGGACAAGGTTCTAACAGCCTGATGGCACCAATGGTCCGACTCTTGGTGCATTTTGGTTGACTGTGGTGCCTCCTGTAAAAAAAAGTAAAGTTTATTTATTCGTCACAAGTAAGGCTTACGTTAACACTGCAATGAAGTTACTGTGAAATTCCCCTAGTCGTCACACTCCAGCGCCTTTTCGGGTCAGTGCACCTAATCAGCACACCTCTCGGAGGAACCCGGAGCACCCGGAGGAAAAACACACAGACATGGGGGAGAACGTGCAAACTCCACACAGGCAGTGACCCAAGCCAGGAATTGAACCCATGTCCCTTGTGCTCTGAGGTGGCAGTCCTAACCACTGTGCCACCATGCCACCCACAGTAAAGCACTGATAAAGCACCAATAAAGCACTGGCACTCACCGCTCCTGGTTCAGCTACGTGGTGAGAGTGAGAGCCGGCAACTAGAACTGGTGACCATAGGACGGGAGTGGGGTGACATTTTGATTTGACTTGATTTGTTGTTGTCACATGCATCGGGATCCAATAGGGAGTGGGTTGGGGAGCTGGGTATCTCTGAACGCACGCATGAAGATCTGCAACAGCTCTGATAGCAACAAGGTGAATGGAAATGGATTAAGTATGTCATGTGTGTGTGTCACTTGTTGCAGTTTGGTAGATTGTAGAGATAGTGTTAGTCCTAGAACCACGGTGGCTGCTGTAACCAGACCTTATCGCTGTAACTTCCTCTAGCTAAGCTCTCTGTATTTCTCCATTTCTGTCCTGTTGAGCATCCGGTTTCTATCCTCTGACTTTCAGCTGCCTGGGCTCTAAGCTCTGGAATTCCCTTCTCCAACCTCGCCAAGGGATGGGCAATAAATGCTGATGTGGGTATGCCGGCGTTGGACTGGCGTAAACACAGTAAAAAGTCTGACAACACCAGGTTTTAGTCCAACCTATTTATTTGATAATATACTCACAAGCTTTCGGGGTTAGTCCCTTCGTCAGGTGAATGGAGAGTGGTCACGGGCATTCAGCCTCTGACCTTCGGGTAAGCATTCTCCAAGGCGGCCTTCACGACACACGACAGCGCAGAGTCGCTGAACAGAGACTGATAGCCAAGTTCCGCACACATGAGGACGGTCTCAACAGGGATCTTGGGTTCATGTCGCACTATCTGTAACCCCCGTGACTTGCCTGGGTTTGCAAAACCTCACTTACTGTACTGTCTGGAGACAATACACATCTCTTTAACCTGTGATCAGTGCTCCTTCCACTCACATTATCAGCCACTTCAGGTCTTGAACAGCAGGTTAGGTGTAAGGATTCGCATTCTAATCAGTAATCTCTAAACTGTCTGTGCTTTATATGCTCTGTCTGAGGCCAGAACTCTCCATTCACCTGACGAAGGGACTAACCCCGAAAGCTTGTGAGTATATTATCAAATAAATAGGTTGGACTAAAACCAGGTGTTGTCAGACTTTTTACAATAAATGCTGGCCAGTCTGTGACACCCATTCCCCACCTCACCCCTGCCCCCCCAACCGAATGAACTCAAAGTGCTCTCTGAACCTGTCCTGTCACAGTTAATGGTTTCTGCTCGTATACACCCAGGTCCCTCTGCTCCTGCACCCGCTTTAGGCTTGTACCCTTTATTTTACGTTGTCTCTCCGTGTTCTATCGAAATGAATCACTTCACAATTCTCTGCATAGAACGTCGTCTGCCACCCATCCGCCCATTCTATCAACTTGCCTCTGACCTTTCGAAGTTCTACGTTACCCTTGTCACACTTCACAATGCCTCAGTCTTTTCATAATCGGCAAAATGGGAAGGCGACAGCATAGTGGTATTTTCACTGGACTATTAATCCAGAAACTCAGCTCATGTTCCGGGGATCCGGGTTCAAATCCCACCATGGCAGACAGTGGGATTTGAATTCAATTTTAAAGAAAATCTGGAATTAAGAATCCACTGATGAAAGCATTGTTGGGAAAGCCCATCTGGTTCACTAATGCCTTTTTAGGGAAGGAAATTTGCCATCTTACCTGGCCTGGCCGATATGTGACTCCAGAGCCACAGAAATATGGTGGCTCTCAACTGCCCCCTGGCAACTTAGGGATGGGCAATAAATGCTGGCCAGCCGGCGATGCCCGTATCCCAAGAATGAATAATAATAAAAACAAAATTGAAATGGGCTGTCATATTAATATCAAATAGCCATGGAGTCTTGCGCATGGGACAGATTTATAGGTGACATGAAGAGTTTCCCAGCTGCACGCTGAACTCAGCCAACTGGAGGATGCTGTGGTGAGGAGGAGGGGGAGGATATGTTGGTGGTGGGTGAGGGGTGGGTGGGGGGGGAAAGAATGAAAGCGATCAGCCAGAGTGCAAGTTCCCATTATCCATCCAGGACCACTTGCCGGTTCCATAGAATTTCAGGAAATGAACAGGCTATTTGGCCCATCTGGCGTATGTGGAGGGCCCTGGTGGACTGGGGCGCGTGTCCTCACCATCCACACTGTACTGTGTGTGAGCGCTGCACTACTGGAGCTGCCACCTCTTCAGATGTTAAACCATGGCCCCATCTGCCAGCTAGATAAATCTGATAGATACCATGCCGCAGTTCAAAGAACAGGAAATACTACGATCTGATGCATTGGCCAACACTCTCCCAGTGGGGGAAAAAACAATTTAGACTGGTAATGGCATTGGCTCCTGATTGTCCACTGCATTTCTTCATGTAGCAACAGTCAATGCACTTCAAAGATTGTCTCTGGAATGTGTAGGGACATCCTGACAATGAGAAAGATATTATATAAATGCAAATTCTTTCCTCATTTAACAAGACTGCCTTTATCACAACATTTCTTAGTGTGAAGCACTTTGACCGTGGGCCCCAGACCAGTGCTGTCATGGTTTCTTTTCTCGCTAGACAGGGTAGATTCAGAAAGAATGTTCTCAACGTCCAGACTAGGGGTCATAGTTTGAGGATAAGGGGTAAACCTTTTAGAACTGAGGTGAGGTAATTTTCTCTGTGTGCAGAGTTCACTACCACAGATGCAGTTGTCACCAAACGTTGTCTGATTTCAGAAAACAATTAGATAAATCTCTTGGGGCTAAAGGAATCGAGGGATTATGGAAGGAAGGGGGTAGGAAATTGGGATGATATGAGGTGTGTGGGGATATTGAATTTGATGATCAGCCGTGATCAAGATTGATGGTGGAGTAGGCTTGGAGGGCTGAATGGCCTACTTCTTGCTTCTAGTTTCTATGTTTTCATTTCTGTTACCAATTAAGCAACTCTTTACCACTATCTTTCCATGATTAATATCCTTCCTATGATTAGGTACCTAGAAATGTGCGCAAAATGTCAAGTGCTATTACTCTGCATTCATGGTAGACTCCACACTGTTCAAATGTGTCTAAGTGACAGATTATCGTCACCATCATCTCACATGACCGAAGAACCCATTGCGAGATTGGCACTGCGCCACCTCTAGCTTTCATTTAGGTATGTCTGATCTTGCGAGTAAGTTGTCCTCAAATCATTCTGAACCAAATTAATGCTGTGTCCAAAATATTGAACATTAATCCAAATAGGCCATTGACCTTATCAACTCTGTTTCTGTATCTGCTCCAAACAAAGTCTCCTGATACCTTAATTCCTCTCACTCCACAAACTCAATAACACCTTGTAACATTTAAATTTACTTCCGTTTCTCCAAGCTTCTTATGTTTACCACCTGCGTCCTACCCTTAGTTAATGGTTTGGGAAAGTTAATATGTGTGTAATTCTCGAAGCAGATGCTGTATTGGGTTTAGGCTCCTGAAAGGGTTTGGGCTTCTCTCAATCATGAGGAGAGTGTGAGTGTGAGCCATTCTCCAAAGGAATTCTCCGACTCGGGTTAGAGTCATAGGCCGCGATTTTCTGGTCACGCTACGCCTGGCGCAGAACGTGTTAGAACAGAGGGGAGCTGGATAAGTGGTTTAAAGGGTTCTTACCCAGTAAGGGCAGGAAACAGATCAGCATATTAAATTGGTTTGCAAAAGTGGAAGCTAAACCACAGGGCTGTCAATCAGAATTAGACTGTCTACATTGAGGTCAGAATCAATGGGGTACTTGAGGTGCAGTCAACCGTGAAAGGAAATCAAAATAAACACAGGTGGCTGGAGGATGATAGGAATTCATTGAGCTATCAGCTGAATCTTTTCCTAGACTTTGCACCTTGAACTTGTTACAGATCAAAGGCTTCAAGTGCAATGGATGGGGTTGCAATGCTTTCCACTTACTGGGAACAGCAACTTCAAATCAGGTCTCCCCCCCACCGCTCAGCCTTCTCTGCTCTAAGGAAACCAACTCCAGCCTCACCAGACGCTTTCTGAAATGCTCCATCTCGGGCAATCTCGTTTGCACCCTCTCTAACGCAATCACATCCTTCCTACTGTGTGGTGAACAGAACTGCACACAGTACTCTAGCTGTGGCCTAACCAGTGCTTTATACAGCTCCACCTTCGCCTCCCTGCATATTCAATGCCTCGGCCAATAAAGGCAAGTATCCCACGTACCTTCTTAACCAATTTGTCTATTTGCCCTGCTGCTTTCAGGGATCTTTGGACATGTACCCCAAGGTCCCTCTGTGCTCCCTATGGTGGGAGTCCAGGAAAGCCTTACCCGGTTTAAATGCTGTTGCATCTGATGCAGTTTGAACGTTGCTGGGTCAAAATCCTGTAACAGCACTGTGAGTGTAGCTAAACCACACGGGTCTGCAGCAGTTCAAGAAGGCGGCTCACTGCCACCTTCTTAAGTGTAATTAAGAATGGGCATAAATGCCAGTGATGCCCAGATCTCAAAGACTGATAACAAAGAATAATTAGTTGCTAATTTATGCAATCTTGTGAATTAGCCACAGTTAAATTAAATTAAGTTATATGAAGAAAAATTGTGTGGCTACAATACAGAACACGTTAAGTTCCAATTACTTAGCCACATGAATTATACATACAAAATGGGAAGTGCAGTCTACCCTTATCTACAACCATCCTATCATGGGATTATAGAAGCTGAACATTTTTCTGTTTGAGGGCCCAGCAGGAACAATAATGTGGATTTATATAGCGCCTTCAAAGCAATGGAACTTCCCAAAGCGCTTCACGGAGTGACCATCACATCAAGTCTGACGGTGAAACACTTAGTGAGGAATAGCTGATCGAAAACAGGGTCAGAGAGATAGGATTAAAGGAGGAAAGCGAGGTGGGGATGTCAAGGGAGGGGATTCCAGAGCTTAGGGTCCAGGCAGCTGAAGGTCAGAGGATGGAAACCGGATGCTGAAGAGAAGCTTAGCTGGAGGAAGTTACAGAGATAAGGTCTGGTTACAGCAGCCACTGTGGTTATTGGACGAACACTATCTCTACAATCTACCAAACTGCATCACACACTGACATGACATACTTAATCCATTTCCATTCACCTTGTTGCTATCAGAGCTGTTGCAGATCTTCATGCGCGTGCTCCGAGACACCCAGCTCCCCAACCCACTCCCTATTGGATCCCGATGCATGTGACAACAACAAATCAAGTCAAATCAAAATATCACCCCACTCCCGTCCTACGGTCACCAGTTCTGGCTGCCGGCTCTCACTCTCACCACACGGCTGAACCAGGACCGGTGAGTGCTGGTGCTTTATCGGATACAGAAGGCACCGCAGCCAACCAAAATGCAGCAGGTGTCGGGGCGTTGGTAACCCTGTCTCCAAACCCTGGTCATTTTGAGGGAAGGAACTGCTTGGGGAGGTGGTATGATCGACGAGTTAACCCTTTGAAGTTGGCAGGATTTAGCGGTCTGGTAAAACAAGCTAAGCTCAAAGACATAAGTATCTTTGTTCCACATGCCAAGGGGTTCATGGTCGCCCTTTGAGTCTTTGCGAAGTTGTTAGGTTTGCTTTATTGTTGATCAGTTTTGCATTGTAAGATTTGTGGAAATGAGTGTGGGCGAGAGGAAGGATGGAGCTTTACCAATTACTTGACCAAGTAGTCAGTCTCCACAACCTGCCTGCCTCTATGTGCTGTATGTGCTTTATCACAGTGACACAACAAATTGCATTTCGATAGCACCTTCAATGTTGCAGAAAATCCCAAGACACTTGACAAGATTAAGACCAACAGAAACATTTTTGACACTAAATCATGGAAAGGGATTTCACGATGGATGCTGGGTCAAAGAGGGAGGTTCTAAAGATAGTCTCAAAAGTAGGTCAGAGCGATAGAGACAAGAAGAGGATTAGGGAGGGCATCCCTGGGCTTAGAGTTTAGGCAGTTGAAGGCAAGGCCATCAAAGGTGGAGGGATTAAAATAGATTATGCACAAGAGGCCAGAATTTGAGCAGACATCACAAGGACTGTTTGGGCTGGAGGAGATTACAGAGGTAGAATGGGCTATGACATGGAGCATAGTAAACAATAGAACATAGAACATTACAGTGCAGTACAGGCCCTTCGGCCCTCGATGTTGCACCAACCGGTGGAACCAATCTAATGACCCTCTAAGCTAAACTATTCCAATGTGACCCATATGCCTATCCACTGACCATTTGAACACCCTTAAAGTTGGCGAGTCCACAACAGCTGCAGGCAGGGCGTTCCACACCCTTACTAACAAGGAAGAGAATTGAGTCGTTATCAGATTAGAAACCACTGTAGGTGACTATCTGAAAGCCCATGTCAAAAGACATAACTTGAATTTCTTCAGTACCTTTCACTTCACAACCAATGACGTACTTTTGAAGTGTAGTTCCAGCGTAGGAAATGCAGCAACAATTTTCACAAGCAAGTTTCCCCAAAAGGCAACCTGTCAGATTATCTCTTCTTAAATGCGTGGGGGTTTGCCAGCATTTTAATGACTCCCACTGCACTGCTGCCTCAGCGCCAGGGACCCAAGTTCAACTCCAGCCTCGGGTCACTTGTCTATGTGGAGTTTGCACATTCTCCCCGTGTCTGTGTGGGTTTCCTCCGGGAACTCCAGTTTCCTCCCACAGTCCAAAGATGTGCGGGTTAGGTTGACTGGCTACAGGCCACACTTGGAAAACTGTGTACAGTTCTGGTCATCCAATTATAGAAAGGATCGTATTAAACTAAAAAGAATGCAGAAAAGATTTACTAGGATGCTACCGGGACTCGATGGTTTGAGTTATAAGGAGAGACTGGATAGACTGGGACATTTTTCTCTGGAGCGCAGGAGACTTAGGGGTGACTTTATAGAGGTCCATAAAATAATGAGAGGCAGAGATCAGCTATATCCCACTTTTCACATCTTACCTATGTAACTATCTAAATGCTTTTTAAAAGATAAAATTCCACCCGCCTCTACTACGAGCTCTGGCAGCTCGTTCCAGACACTCACCACCCTCTGAGTGAAAAAATTGCCCCTCTGGACCCTTTTGTATCTCTCCCCTCTCATCTTAAACCTCTGCCCTCCAGTTTTAGACTCCCATACCTTTGGGAAAAGATGTTGACTATTTAGTTGATCTATGCCCCTCATGAATATCATCCCTAAACCTCCGACGCTCCAGGGAAAAACGTCCCAGTCCCAGTTGCTGATCGCTATTGTTATTCTTACTGAACAAAAATCTCTTGATCTGAATCTTGCACTGACCAGTGAGGCTATTTCAGTGGGCAGTTCAGCCAACCACATTACTGCCGGTTTGGAGTCACCTGTAGACTAGATAAGGATGGCAGATTTCCTTTGCTGCAAGGATATTAGTGAACCAGATGGGTTTTTACAATGATCAGTGATAGTTGTGGTGGTCACTACTTAGAATCATAGAGTCCCTACAGTGCAGAAGGAGGCCATTTGGCCCATCGAGCCTGCACCATCAACAATCCCGCCCTATCTCTGTAACCCAATATATTTACCCCAGGGGCAATTGAGTATGGCCAATCAACCTAACCTGCCCATCTTGGGAGTGTGGGAGGAAAATAAGCATCCGGAGGAAACCCACACAGACACGAGGAGAATGTGTAAACTCCACACAGACAGTGACCCAAGGCTTGGATTGAACCGGGGCCCCCTGGCACTGTGAGACAGCAGTGCTAACCCACTGTGCCACCATGCCGCCCACAATCTGATGGCTACGTCGATGGAGATGATGACCTCCAACCCAGAGGTGGGAACTATCCGCTGGGCCACAGTGGTTAGCACGGCTGTTTCGCAGCACCAGGGATGTGGGTTCAAATCCGCCTGGGTGGAATCTACACATTTCCCCCTGTGTCTGCGTGGGTTTCCTCCGGGTGCTCCGGTTTCCTCCCACACTTCAAAAATGCGTTGGTAAGGTGGATTGGCCGTGCTAAATTGCTCGGGGAGGGGGGAGCTACAAGAAAGGTGAGTACATGGGGTTGGGGGGATAGGGAATGGGTGTGACTGTTGTCGGTGCAGAACCCATAGAGCTCCTTCTGTACTGCAGGGGCACTATGATTCTAACATGAGTGGAGCTATTTGAGGACCAACTCCAACAGACGTCCACCCTACAGGAAGTGCTTTAACAATTGGCCTGTAATTCTTTATACATGCAAAATGGTAAATTCACACGTTTTAGACCTACGCCTCTTCAACATTCACAGCATTTGACACTAATCACATTTTCACTCTATATTTGGGCGGGCACGTAACTGCAAGTTAGCAGTTGGAGTATTTCATAGAGGGAGAGTGTTTGCGAGTGTGAAGGTGGGTCTGATTCACAAACTTATCAACCAGGGGGCGGTACGGTAGCACTGTGGTTAGCGCTGCTGCTTCACAGCGCCAGGGACCTGGGTTCGATTCCCAGCTCGAGTCACTGTGTGAAGTTTGCATGTTGTCCCCACGTCTGCGTGGGTTTCCTCCGGGTGCTCCGGTTTCCCCCCTCATTCTGAAAGGCGAGCTGGTTAGCGGCATTGACTCAAACAGGCACCGGGCTGTGGCAGCTAGGGGATTTTCACCGTAACTCCATTGCCGTGTTAACGTAAGCCTTACTTGTGACTAATGAATTAACTTCAACTTTAATTTTCTCAATGGGCAGAAGGTACAGTAGAAATTAGATGGTACACACTGACTCACGAGGATGCCCGTAAATTACTGCGGATGCTGGAATCTGAGACAGAAACAGAAAGTACTGGAAAATCTCAGCAACTTTGACAGCATCTGTGGGGAGAGAGTAGAGCCAACATTTCGAGATTTGATGATCCAGACTCATTTTTGAAATACCAGTCACTTTGGCCCATCGAGCTATTAAAAGGAATTCCCACTTCTGCCAGCGGGCGATAGTGAGAATCATAGAGCCCTACAGTGCAGAAAGAGGCCCTTCGGCCCATCGAGTCTGCACCAAACACAATCCCACCCACTAATTCCCCTAACCTCTGCCACCCTGGACACTAAGGGGCAATTTCTTAGCATAGCCAATCAACCTAACCCGCACGTCTTTGGACTGTGGGAGGAAACCAGAGCACCTGGAGGAAACCCACGCAGACACGAGGAGAATGTGCAAACTCCACACAGACAGTGGCCCGAGCCGGGAATCGAACCCAGGACCCTGGAGCTGTGAAGCTGCAGTGCTGACCACTGTGCTACCGTGCCATCCTGTGAGCCTTGCACAGGCGTTAGATTGCATTGTAGGAGAAAAAAACCCTCAACATTCTCCTCACAAAACTATCTCTCTGAAAGGCACTGACTGAACAGGGACGTGCATTTAACATTTCATCAAAATATTGACCAGGGAGGATCAGCACTAATGCATTTTTGTTAATCCGGCTGGGGTGAGCAAGGTGGTAGAGTTTTGGCCAATATATGTAGTGGAGTCTTTAATGCACTCAGAAAATAGGGGCTTCTAGCAAAAAATAACCTGACAATCCTCACTGAATTATTTGTGGGGGTACCACGTATATTAGTGAGGCAAGATGTGATGGATTTGGTACAGACCGATTTGGGGAATCCTTTGGGAATTGAGATGGAGTTCTAAGGAGGATAGTGAACTGGATAGGAAGCTGGTTAGAATGGTGTAGAAACTAAGGGAAAATAAGAAAGTGTGATGGTGTCTGACAGAGGTCAGGCCATCTCTAGCCACTGAGTAGATCAACAATTTTAAACGGAGAGGGTACCAGGTAGCAGGAACTTGCCGATGATGTCAAAGTAGGAAGTAGCGTTAATTCTTTAGAAAACCAAAGGAAGAGGATGATAAGATCGAGAAGGTAGGATTGAGGGTTGGAGAGTGACAACTGGAATCCAACACCAGTGAATAAGTATGAGGCGTTCTGGTAACAAAAAGATAGAAGCAGCAATGATGTTCAGAATGGACGTCAGGCTGGTGCTGAGGAGGAGCAGAGGGATACAGGGATATCTGATTCACAACTGCAAAAGTAATTCAATTTCAATTCTCTCTCTCCCTTTCCCTTGGCTGATCTAGCTGTAGAGGAACAGCTATAATTTTGCATTCAGGTTATTAAGCTAGATTATTGCATCTGGAGGAGTGAAGGGCATTGCTGTGATATCGAGTAGCACAGAAATATTTACAGCACTGAAGGAGGCCATTTGGCCCATTGTGTATCTTCAGTCTAATCCCAGCCTTGTTCTGTAGCCCTGTAAGTTACAACACCTCAAGTGTCTTTCAGGTGTGAGTCTTTCTGCCTTCAGCATCATATCAGGCAGTGGCTCCAGACTCTCATCAACACCTGGGTGAAAGATTGTCCTTCTTCATTTACTGTAGTTTATGGAGTATTAGATGATCTCATGTGTAATTATGACCCAATTTTATCAGCACCAGGGACTATGGGCATAATGCTACCAGCTTGCCAGTCTATTGGCACGGTGAGCTGGTAAGATTGTGTGCGAGGCCATAAAATCTGGTTTGCACCCGGTTTGGCGTTGCACATGATGTTCCTGACCCTGCTTTGCCAGCAGGACTGACTTTGCACCCAGATTTACATAGGGTCGACTGCATTTCAATTCTATTAGCACATCTGGGACAGCTGTTTCCAGCCTCCTGGGCACTTGCCCCCCTCGTCAGTGTGACCTCATGAAACAGTAGCTCTGTTCTCACTCCACAAATGCTGTCAGACCTGCTAAATTTTCCAGCATTTTTTGTTTCTGTTTCATTAGGATTCTCGTTGGTATGAGAAGATGTGAAAAAAAGATTTGGAGAATGGTCAATTTGCTCATTAACACAGTGCAGGATGTGGCCAGTGTAGATGTGGGTGCAGGTCGGTGTGTATAAAGTGATGAATGGGTGAGAGTGGATAGACAGGAGCAAACTGTTTGGAGAATTGAGAGTCATAAATACAAGTTTATTTTTAAGAGATTGCGGACAGAGCTGGAGAAACTTTTCCACGCAGTGCTAAGAGGGTGTGGCATTCACTCACTGACCAATTCTTCCCACTACCCAGCCAGCATATAACTTTTAACCAACACGACGTTGACATATTTTCTCTGGACCTTTCTGCACATAAATTGACTTTGCATTCCTACACGACCGAGAATACAGGTCAAAAGTAGTATGTTGGGAGCATGAAGCACTTTGGAGCTTTCTCAAGTCAAGAAAGGTGCTATATAAACACAAGCTCTATGTTCCTTTTGTTACAGAACTTGTGTTGAGGAGGAAACCATTCTGACTAACAAGATTGGTGGGTGAGGGATAAAGAGTTGAAGGGAGATGGGAACTGTGCGTGTAAGTGCGATAAAGTAGACTATTTGCTCAGGTGTAGGGTAAACGCTGACACAGACTTAACGAGCTGCATGGATTTTTTTCCATGCTGTTACTTCCATTTGTTTCCAAAGAATCCCTGTAGTGCAAAATTAGGCCATTTGGCCCATCAGGTCTGCACTGACTCTTCGAAAGAGCATCCCACCCAAGCCTACACCTGCCCTATCCCATTTACCCCATGCATTTACAATGGTTAATCCACCTAACCCCCACATCTTTAGACACCGAGGGGTAATTTAGCACAGCCAATCAACCTAACCAGCACACCTTTGGATTGTGGGAGGAAACCGGAGCATCCAGAGGAAACCCACGCAGACATGGGGAGAAAGTGCAGATTATACACGGTCACCCAAGCTAGAAATTGAAATCAGGTCCCTGGTGCTGTGAGGCAGCAATACTAACCACTGTGCTACCATGTAGCACTGGAGCTAAGTTCCCAGAACGGAAATCTCCATTGGCCCTGGGCGAGCTTTTACGATCTCGTAAAAGCCATAAAATCCCACCCAGTTATTTCCACCTCCCTGACTACACTATTTCCTCTGTTTTATCAGTTCATCTATTCTGAAATTCTCATCCCATGAATTAGCTACCTCCAGACTCAACTATTTCACTGCTCTCGAGGTCAATGTTCCACCTTGTACTCACTGGAAAGTGGCGTCCATCCAGAATTCTGTTGTGTGTAGTCTCAGGCCAGACCCCATCACCCCTGTGCTCGCTGACGAACATTGGCTTATCGTCCAGCAATGCTTCATTTTAAGATTGTCACCCTTGTGTTTACGTACCCTCATGGTCTCGCACCCCCGCCACTATACAAATCTCAGTAACCTCCTCCAGTCCCACAAATCCCAGAGGTCTCTGGATTGTGTCAATTTTGGCCCATCCTCGACTTTAATCGTTCCACTACTGGTGACCATGGCTTCAGCTGCCTGGGCCCTCACTTCCGAAATTGCTTCCCTCAACGTTTCTACCTCATTCCCTCTCCCTTCTCCTTTAAGACACTCAACTAACCCTACCAATTCATCCAAGTTGTATGGGCAGAATGGTGGCACAGTGGTTAGCACTGCTACCTCACAGTGCCAGGAATTTCCAGTTTGATTCCTGGCTTGGGTCACTGTCTGAGTGGAGAGTGGAGTCTGCACATTCTCCCTGTACCTGCGTGGGTTTCCTCCAGGTGCTCTGGTTTCTTCCCATGGTCTGAAAGATGCACTAGTTGGGTGCTTTGGCCGTGCTAAATTCTCCCTCGGTGTACCCAAACAGGTGCCGGAGTGTGGCAGCTCCGAGATTTTCACAGTAACTTATTGCAGTGTTGATGTCAGCCTCCTTGTGACACTAATGAATAAACTTTAAGTTTTAGGCTGCCATTCCAGATCACCTTGCAATGCTTGGTGTCGATTTTTGTCGATGACACTGCACCGAAACATTAAGGGAAATGTTACCATGTTAAGTGTGAATCTAAGTTGTTTTTATTATTAAGCTAACTAGCCTTTAGTTATCCCAGTGACTTATGCCTCCCATTGGGTGCCACACTGACACTGTCCTGTTGATGGAATGGATCTCCATGTTCTGGGATCCACACTCTGTTGGGAGCATTGGTAAATATTTGGCGGTTCAGTTGGGTTAATAGGAAGTCCGAGGTCATCTCCCCAAACCAAAAAGAGCTCGGAGAGTTGCTTTACTGTGTCTTGTTGGGTACTGGAACCAGCATCTTGGCTCAACGATCAAACTCTTACTTATGAGCCAGGAGATCATGGATACAAATCTCACCCCACAGGACCTGAGCGGACAATCCAGGTTAACCGTCCCAGTGCAGTGCTGGGGGAATGCTGCACTGTCAGGAAGTGCAGATAATACATTAATAAAGGCAAAATCCTGGGCTGCTGGAAGCGGAAACAAAAACGGAAAGTGCTGGAACATCTCAGCAGGTCTGACAGCATCTGTGGAGAGAGAATAGAGTCAACGTTCTGAGTCTGGATGACCCTTTGTCAGAGCATTGGTTTGTCTGCTCATCCTACAGGATGTGATGGTTCTCATTCGTGCCATTTCCTAGGGTAGGTTTCCCTGATGTTCTCGTCAATGCTTATCCATTGGGATCTCAGGAAAGGCAGATTATCCCAATTCTGATCAGCCGCTGTTATTTGTGGGACCTTGCTGTGCACAGATTGGTTGCAATCTATCTCGTATCAAAACAGTAATGACATTTCAGAAAGGAAAGACTGAATTGGCTGCAAGCTGCTTCGGAACTTCCTGTTGCTTTGAAAGCTGTGATATAAATTAGCCAGGGCTGGGGCCGTGACCCTCACAAAGTTTAAGAACCATTTAGGTGAGCACTTGCAACACTGCTATATAAGGCTCTGGACCAAGTGTTGGAAAATGGGATGAGAGCAGGTAGGTGCATGATGGCTTGCACTGATGTGATAGGCTGAATGGCCTCTTTCTGTGCTGTACGAAGACTTGAAACGCATTTCTTATCATTTCACGGAAGGCGATGTAGTGTGACCGCATTCTAGCTGCCTTAAAAGGATGTTCCAGGAATTGCACAATTCAAGTTACAGAGAGATGGTTTTAAGATAGTGGGTTCTTGCCCTGTCCTCAATTTGGTAATTACCTCCTTCAGATACTTGAACCTTGTCACGGTGACGTGTCTCCTTGAAACACACACACGATGGGTTGAATGGCCTCTTACTGTATCATGACTATTTCATTGTCTTGACATGTGGATGGATTTCCCTCACAGTGGTGGCGCAGTGGTTAGTGTTGCTTCCTCAGGGACCTGGGTTCGATTCCCAGCTTGGGTCACTGCCTGTGCGGAACATGCATGTTCTCCCCATGTCTGTGCGGGTTTCCTCCCGGTGCTCCGGTTTCCTCCCACAGTCCGAAAGATATGCAGGTTGGATGCATTGGCCATGCTGAATTCTCCCTCAGTGTACCCGAACAGGTGCCAGAGCATGGCAGCTTGGGGATTTTCACAATAACTTCATTGCAGTGCTAACGTAAGCCTACTTGTGACACCAATAGATAAAAACTAAACCCCTTTTGATCATACTTCTTGGGGTGGCAATGGAGTATTCTGAAATTTGGATTTGTTTTTAAGCAAATTGTCTTTCCCTCAGTGGCCTGTCCACCCATCTCCACAGATCTCAGTGAAATGTACAATTCCTAAGGGACAGAAAGGGCAGATGTTTGCAATGGGAGGCTGTGATCCCTGGCTGTGGAGTCCAGAAGTGGAGGACAAGTACATGGATGGGAAAGGTTTGGAGGAACATGGGCCATACAGAGGCAAATGGGACTAGATCAGTTTAGGAAACCTAGTTGTCATGGAGGGCTGAAGGGCCTGTTTCCGTGTTGCATACCTCTATGGCTGGAATTTTACCGCCCTGTCCATCACAGGAATCGAAGCAAGCAAGGAGCAGACGATAGGAAAGTCCATTGACCTCGGGTCGGATTGTATGATTTTGGGATGGGCGAGGCCGTAAAACCCAACCTGTGGTTGGAATTTTATCCCCTTGCCTGCCCCAAAATCAGAACGGCATTCTCTGTTGGCCCTGGGTGGGTGTGCCGCTAAAATCCCACCCCATGATTCTGTGACTGGGATCAGGGGGCTGACAGTTCATACTGAAGTGAGGAGAAAGCTCTTCACTCAGGTGGCCGTGAATTTTTGGAATTCTCCACCCCTGTAGCTGTGAAGGTTCTTTTGCAGGATATGGGTAACTCTGGCTAAACCAACCCATCCCAAATTGCCACTGGGGAGGTGGTAGTGAGCAGGTGAATAGTCAGTTGTTGAGTATATCCCAGATAGAGACTGATAGAGATTGGACACATTGGGAATTGGTGTGTATGGGGATAGTGTGGGACAATGGAAATGTCAGTTAGAACTATATTGAACAATGTAGTGGGTGGAGGGACGAGCTGGCCCACTCCCTGTACCGTTTCTGCAGCTCAACAGCATCATCTCACAGAATTCAATAGGATAGACAACAGTGAAATCAACGAGACTGCCCTTGGCGATCTTCAAAGGGTAGACAAAGAGGACTGTGTCTGCCGACTAACTGGGTCTGTGACAGTTAAGGTTTATTTATCGCCACAAATAAGGCTTACATTAACACAGCAATGAAGTTACTGTGAAATTTCCCTAGTTGCCACAGTCCAGTGCCTATTCAGGTAAATGCACCTAACCAATTAAAAATCAACCCCATTTCAAAAAAGTAACCCAGATGACAGCAAATTGGCTAGTGTCAGACCCCACGCTTGGACAATGTGTTACTTCTGAATGTGGGTCAGATGTAACATAGAAGGAGCTTTACTTTGTGACTAATCCAGTGCTGTACCTGTCCTGGGAGTGTTTGATGGGGACAGTGTAGAGGGAGCTTTACTCTGTATCTAACCCCGTGCCGTACCTGTCCTGGGAGTGTTTGATGGGGACAGTGTAGAGGGAGTTTTACTCTGCATCTAACCCCGTGATGCATCTGTCCTAGGAGTGTTTGATGGGGGACAGTGTAGGCGAAGCTTTACTCTGCATCTAACCACATGCCGTACCTGTCCAGGGAGTGTTTGATGGGGGACAGTGTAGAAGAAGCTTTACTCTGTGTCTAACCCCATGCTGTATCGTCCTGGGGGTGTTTGATGGGGACAGTGCAGATGGAGCTTTACTCTGTATCTAATACTATGCTGTACCAGTGCTGGGAGTGTTTGACAGGCACAATGTAGAGGGAATTTTACTCTGTATCTAACCCTGTGCTGTGCCTGTCCTGGGAGTGTTTGATGGGGACAGTGTAGAGGGAGCTTTACTCTGTATCTAACCCCGTGCTGTACCTGTCCTGGGAGTGTTTGATGGGGGACAGTGTAGAGGGAGCTTTACTCTGTATCTAACCCCGTGCTGTACCTGTCCTGGGAGTGTTTGATGGGGGACAGTGTAGAGGGAGCTTTACTCTGTATCTAACCCCGTGCTGTACCTGTCCTGGGAGTGTTTGATGGGGGACAGTGTAGAGGGAGCTTTACTCTGTATCTAACCCCGTGCTGTACCTGTCCTGGGAGTGTTTGATGGGGACAGCGTAGAGGGAGCTTTACTCTGTATCTAACCCTGTGCTGTACCTGACCTGGGAGTGTTTGTTGGGGACAGTGTAGAGGGAGCTTTACTCTGTATCTAACCCTGTGCTGTACCTGTCCTGGGAGTGTTTGATGGGGGACAGTGTAGAGGGAGCTTTACTCTGTATCTAACCCCGTGCTGTACCTGTCCTGGGAGAGTTTGAAAGTAACACTAGTTATCTTAAATGGAAACTGTTTTGTCTTCCAGCACTCACATCCTCACATTGACAAGCAAATAAATTACTGATAAATTATTCAAATGTCAGTGGCTTCTGCAATAGATGAAACTCATTCTGGTGAGTTCCAACATGCAACTAAAACACTTTGCACATTGGCCAAATATGTGTTGCCACATGAACAAGGTTACAGATGCATTATTGATGGTGGACAGTTTAGCTTGTAACAAGGTGAGAATGTTCTTTCTCAAACATTGCCCATACAAGAAGTGATCTTCTCTCTGACCACCTTACTGTCAATTGGAGCTAACTCTACACAAACTGTGCCATATTTCCCTGCATCACAGTAGTATTTACACTTCAAATGTATTTAATTGACCAAAAGGACAAAATGGACAGTATGGTGGCACAATGGGTGACACAATGGCACAGTGGTTAACGCTGCTGCCTCACAGCGCCATGGACCCGGTTTCGATTCCCAGCTTGGGTCACCGTCTGTGTGGAGTTTGCACATTCTTGCCGTGTCTGCATGGGTTTCCTCTGGGTCCTCCAGTTTCTCCCACATGCTAAATTGCCCCGCAGTGTCAGGAGGATTAGCAGAATAAATATGTGGGGTTACGGGGATAGGGCCTGGGTGGGATTGTCAGGGTTGTAGGCTCGATGGGCCAAATGGTCTCCTTCTGCACTGTAGGGATTCTATGATTCTGAAATTAATTTAGGAATAGGTGCTATGTAAATGTAAGTTACTTCCAGTAGTCTGTCAGTGCTTTGGTGAGGAAGCACTGAAGGCTGTTAGTATTTATAACAGTCTGTGATTCTGGGACAGGAGTGTGTCAGTATTTACAGGGGTCTCCGGGGAGTGTGTCTGTATTTACAGGCGTCTCCAGGGAGAGTCTCTGTATTTACAGGGGTCCCTGCGAGTGTGTCTGTACTTACAAGGTCTCCGGGGAGTGTGTCTATATATACAGAGGTCTCCGGGGAGTGTGTCTGTATTTACAGGGGTCTCCGGAGAGTGTGTTTGTACTTACAGGAGTCTCTGGGGTGTGTGTCTGTATTTGCAGGGGTCCTTGGGGAGAGTGTGCCTGTATTTACACGGGTCTCTGGGGAGTGTGCCTGTATTTACACGGGTCTCTGGGGAGTGTGCCTGTATTTACACGGGTCTCTGGGGAGTGTGCCTGTATTTACACGGGTCTCTGGGGAGTGTGCCTGTATTTACACGGGTCTCTGGGGAGTGTGCCTGTATTTACACGGGTCTCTGGGGAGTGTGCCTGTATTTACACGGGTCTCTGGGGAGTGTGTCTGTATTTACATGGGTCTCTGGGGAGTGTGTCTGTATTTGCAGGGGTCCTCGGGGAGAGTGTGCCTGTATTTACAGGTGTCTCTGGGGAGTGTGCCTGTATTTACACAGATCTCTGGGGAGTGTGTCTGTATTTACAGGGGTCTCCAGGGAGAGTGTCTGTATTTACAGGGGTCTCCAGGGAGTGTGCCTGTATTTACAGGCGTCTCCAGGGAGAGTGTCAGTATTTACAGGGGTCTCTGGGGAGTGTGTCTGTATTTACAGGAATCTCCAGGGAGACTGTGCCTGTATTTACAGGGGTGTCTGAGCAAGTCTATGAAACAGCAAGTTTTTGGAATGTTGTCAGTATTTAATTGGAGCCTGCTTGCGACAGTTGAATATCATGTTATGGTAAGAGCTATATGGTGATATTAAGAAGCTAAAATGGTGGTTAAATGTTAAACAGGATGAGTCAGCTCTTACTGCACGTCAGTCCTGCTCTTTAGGGAGTGTTTCTGAGAATAATTCAGCTGCTTTAAGATTGCATCATTGTAAAATTCTCCTGAGGCAACGGGTACGAAAGTTGCCAAAGCAACACCGAGGAACAGAGCTCATTTTCCCTGCTATTTACTCCCTTCTCGTCTGAAGGACTGCTTCACTTGATGGCCTGGTCCAAAGTACACCAGATGGTGACTGTTGGGAAGCTGTTCAACTGTGACAGGCATCACAAACCTGTCTGGTCCTGTCCTGTCCTCCCTTGGTGATTATAAACACACAGCCTTTCAGGCAGAGGACGACTCTCCACTACATTAATGCTCATTTCTCTCCTGCAAGGCACTTTGAGATGCCTTACTGCCAGCAGTGGCACTACACAAACACAAGTTGTTGTTATCATCACAGTGGCATGCAGAATTGACCCTGAATGTGTCAAAATGTCCAGGTTAGGTGGGTTAAATGGGGACAGGGCAGAGTGGAGGCCTGGGTGGGATGCTTTTTGGGAGAGTCAATGCAGACTTGATGGGCCGAATGGCCTCCTTCTTCATCGTCGGGAGTCTATGATTCTAACCCACCCAAACCCAAAAGCACTTCATTTGGTGTGAAACGCTTCGGAGTGTTCTGACGACGTGAAAGATGTTATATAAATGCAAAGTTATCACTCTCTCCATCTCAAGATGTTGATTACTAGCTGGCGGCTGGGTGTTCTCATTGAAGGTTTAGCAGCCGAGAGGCGCAAAATCTTTCCGAACCGTGTGGAATTTGACCAACCAGCAGTGGCGAGAGAGAGTTGGCTACCTGATTTGTTGGCCATGTACGGGCATCCCCTCAGGTTAATCCGGAGGTTAGCCAGCTGCCACAGTGGCGTTTGAGAAGTGGACGTGGTGCAGTGGGCAGCATCCCCACCGCTGGGTCAGAAGATCAGGGTTCGAGTCCCGTTCCGGCACAAGACGGCCAAGGGAAGGGGTGAATATGAACTATGGCCAAACCGGTCTATTGGTGAATCTTTCCAATATGTCTGATGGCGGATGGTAAGGACGAGACGGTTTCCTGGTCTGCAGAAGGCAATGGCAAACCACAGCGATACTTTGCCAAGAACCATCGTGAATCAATATAATGGAGGTCTATCATTGCAATTGCTCTCACGGGGGATTATATCTGAAAGAGGAGCATTTGGGATTAGGTGAAGGATGAAAATATGTCCACTGGAATTCTTTGGCCATTCACACCCTACCAGCTCTGCCAGCGCTGACGGAGAATTTGCTACTCAGCCAAATCTCTGTTCGCTGCAGCAGGACTGGAGAATCCCAGCCACGTAAGACTATAAGATATAGGAGTACAATTCAGCCATTCAGCCCATCGAGTCTGCTCCATCTCATGGCTGATAAGTTTCAACCCCATTCACTCGCCTTTTCCCTGTAATCTTTGATCCCCTTACCAATTGAGAACCCATCTATCTCTGTCTTATATACACTCAATGACCCGGCCTCCTCTGTGGTAATTAATTCCACATCCTGTGGCTGAAGAAATTCCTCCTTATCTCAGTTCTAAAGATCCAAGGGCTGTGTTCCCAGATTCTAGTATCTCCTACTAATGGAAACATCTTCCCCACACCCACTCTATCCAGGCCTCTCAGTATTCTGTAAGTTTCGATGAGCTCCCCCCCCCCCCCCCCCACTATCCTTCTAAACTCCATCGAGTACCAGACTCAGAGGCTCCTCGTACGTCAAGATTGGAGAATTTGACCCGTCATTAGGATAGTTAAGCTGGCCCTCTCCGGCATCCTGGCCGTGGTGAGTTTAGGGTCCTGTCCTACTTAACCCACCATCTGCCAATTCAACATTCACCATGGTGATTTTTGAAAGAAGATAAATGTGGCAGATCGAGTTGGCACCAAAACTAAAAGGGCATGAATAATTAGTTCTTCAGCATAGGGCTCTGCACTCCGAATAAGCCCTCCACCATTCTTCCAGAGGTTTGCGAATTTTCTGGGGTCAGCACTCTCATCGCTGAGTCAGAAGGCCACAGGTTCATGTCCCGCTCCAGGAACGTCAATCACTTTTATCCAGGCTGACATCCCAGTGAAACCCATTCTCTTCATTCGTGGGACGTGGGCCTCACTGGCTGGCCAGCACTTTTTGCCATCCCTAGTTGCCCTTGGAGAGCAGTTGAGAGTCAACCACATTGCTGTGGCCCCGGTTTCACATGTAGGCCAGACCAGGTAAGGATGTCAGATTTCCTTCCCTAAAGAACATTAGTGAACCAGATGGGATTTTCCAACAATTAGCAATGGTAGATTCTTAATTCCAGATTTTTTTCATTGAATTCAAATTCTACCATTGGTGTGTTTCATACCTTGGCCCCTGGAACATTAGCTGAGTTTCTGAATTAATAGTCTAGCGATATTACCATTATCCCCGGGCTTCCTTTCAATAAAATATATTTTTTGAACGTGTTAAAAATGAGATGCAAGTCTCGGAGAGACTGTCTGAATTTTCACGGAGACATCCTGTTCTGTTCAGAGGATTTCATCATTGCTCTTACCCAACACCATTTGGGTGTATTCATCGCGTCTGATTACAACACTCACTGTCTGCAAACTGGAACAGGAGGTGAATGCTTAAAGAGAGATTAAATAAAAATTTCATTTCTCTGCTTCCCGTTTTCAATTTCCCACCTCCAGTTCAGGGTGAGAGTTACTCACTCCTGTGTTTGACTCAATAAGATGTTTTGATCATAGTGACACTGGTAATTTTCAACATTGTCCAAGGATGTGTGGGTTAGGTGAATATTGGCCATGCTAAATTGCCCCTTTATGTCCCACGATTGGGGGAATTAGCTGAGTAAATTTGTAGCATTACAGGGATGGGGCCTGGACAAGATGATCTGTCAGAAAACATTGAAATCATTGGTCAGAACATTGAGTACAGGAGTTGGAACGTCTTGTTGAAGTTGTACAAGACATTGATAAGCCCACACTTGGAATACTGTATACAGTTCTGGTCACCCTATCATAGAAAAGATATTATTAAACTAAAAAGACTGCAGAAAAGATTTACTAGGATGTTACTGGGACTTGATGGTTTGAGTTATAAGGAGAGGCTGGATAGACTGGGACTTTTTTCTCTGGAGCGTAGGGGGCTGAGGGGTGATCTTATAGAGGTCTATAAAATAATGAGGGGCATTGATAGATGAAATAGATAGTCAAAATCCAAAGGTAGGGGAGTCTAAAACTGAAGGGCATAGGTTAAAGATGAGAGGGGAGAGATACAAATGGGTCCAGAGGGGCATTTTTTTCACACAGAGGGTGGTGAGTGCCTGGAAAAGCTGCCAGGGGTAGTGTAGAGGCAGGTACAATTTTATCTTCTAAAAAGCATTTAAAAACATGAATATGGAGGGATATGGGCCAAATGCAGGCAATTGGGACTCGCTTAGTTGTTAGAAAAAAGGGCGATATGGACAAGTTGGGCCAAAGGGCCTGTTTCCATGCTGGATATCTCTATGACTCTGTCGGAGAGTCGGTGCAGATTGGATGGGTTGAATGGCCTCCTTCTACACTGTAGGGATTCTATGATTCTGTTCAATGAAATAATTCTGGTCGGTGCTGAGAAGATCGGAGTAATGCCCTCACCGGTTGATTCAAATTTCCCGATGCTCTTTGCCACAATACTTACGGAGGTGTTAACCTTCCCAGTCGCTCCCTCTGCTCCACCTGCAATCCCCTCGTTCTCAGTTAAACGTGTAGAGTCAGACGCAGGGAGGTCTACTCAGGAAATTTCCTGACCCAGCAGGTCGGGCTGGGGAGGCAGGGGTGGAATGGAGTCGGACCTGCGACTCGAAGACTGTTTGGAGGCAGCCACAGTGACAGGGGAGTGCCAAGGCAGGCTGGTTAGAAGGTCCACCTTGGTTCTCTGGGATCGTGGCCTGGTTGTAGTAAAAGACGCCTGGTCCTCTTGCCTCTATTCCTCACCCAACACACTGCCTTGTACCCCTCACTTACCCTCCATAAGCCCTCCCATGTTCCTCATACCTCTTCATGCCTCTCACACCCCCTAATTCGCCTCTATGCCAGCTCATTCCCTCATGCCCCCCCCATGCCTCCTGTTGCCCGCATGCCTATCTCCATGTGCCCTGTAATTGAACCAATGAACCATGTTACAGCAGCGACAATGTTCATACAGAAAGATTAATTTAGAAATCACCTTTGAAAAAAATCTGCTACTCGTACAACCTAATCAAAGAGACAGAGCTATTCACAGTTTCAAAAACACTTCATACCTCATTCTCGTTCCATTGAACTTACAGACTTTGAAAAAAAATCAAAGAAAAATATCATTGTCATCTCATAAAGCAATCAACCAATCAAAGCAAATTCTCCCCTGTCATCTGCATATCTGTGCAAACAGATCACTACTACTATTTCCATTGGTGTGCTTTGGAGTTCATCCAAGCATCCATAATGAGGACATCCTAAGAAACAGATGACTGGCCACCTATTTATGTTGATATAGTTGCCAGGTGGCCTCATTAGACTCTGACATTCTTACCACATCACAAACCCCTCTTCCCTGCTCTATCAACTGTCACCTCCACCAATAAGTTCGAGGAGTTCATTGACTTCTTCATCACTAAGATTCTCACCCTCTATTGACATTTTCCAACCTTCGCATAGCCCAATAAAATTCAACCTGGCCTTAGGCTTGAACCTCTCTCTAGTTTCTCTGTCATTTCCCCTTAGCCGCTTTTCGAGCTCATTTTGTCGGAGACTCATACTCTGCTCTGTTGACCCTATTCCCACTAAAATGTTGACCACTTGTTGCCCACCTGCCCTGCACACCCCCCACCCCCAATATAGTTGAGAAAGTCTGGTGTCATAGTTTCTCCTCTCAAAAAAGACCTGACCCTGGTTCTTTCCGCTTCTACATTTCATGTCGCACTTTCTAACTTCTCCCTCAATCTTTGAACGAGACTTTCGATTTTGAAATCCATGGTATTTTTTGAATCTGTCAAATTCCCTCCCTAACAGCACTGTGGCTGTACCTACACCATGGGGGACAGCAGCATTTCTAGAGGGCAGCTCACCACCATCTTCTCAAGGGGCAATTACGGATGGGCAAGAAACATTGAGCTGAACCAACAATTCTCACATCCTGTGGAAGGATAGATTTTCTAAATTAGCTTTCCTCCCTGGCCACCTCCCTGAAACATCTTTTATCAAAGTCCAAAATTATGTAATCCCTGAGCGACAATTTCCTCAGCCCATATTAAAGCTGCTGACATGACAACAAGGGTTGAATGACGAGGACTGGTTGTGTGGACTGTGTCATGCTCACGGTGGCACAGCAGTTGGCGCTGCCACCTCACAGCACCAGGGACCCGGGTTTGATTCCCAACTTGGACCACCATCTGTGTGGAGTCTGTACATTCTCCCCGTGTCTGCGTGGGTTTCCTCCGGGTGCTCTGATTTCCTCCCACAGTCCGAAAGATGTGCGGGTTAGGTGCACCAGTACAAGAGAAACAGTTTAAGCCAGTTTCCTCAAATTAACAAACTTCAAGTGCTCTGTAGTCGAGAGCTTGTATCTCTGTGCTTCAGTCTGGATGAACTGAAAACTGAAACTATTAATTTCAGTTAGATGCTAATTACTAAATACAAACCTAAGTGGACTCGTCAAAATGTCTTTTGTCACTTGTCTGGTACAAAACGTAAAGAAGTGATGGATTTTGGGCCATTTTACAGTGTAGAACGTTAACAGCATTATCGAGAATGTTATGCCAAACGGCCAGTTTATGTTTAGTGGGTTCTATTTAAGAAATGTTTCCTTTACGCCCAATGTCAGAGGAAATGACACCAAGCCAGATTCATTGTGGCACCAAGTATCAGTTCTACTTTCCTAATTTCCCATGTTTATAAAACCCGCGCCAGTTCAATGATGGAGCGTTAAACATTCACAGAATCACTATAGTGCAAAAGAGGCCATTCAGCCCATCGAGCCTGCACTAACCACAGGCCCTATTCCCGTAACCCCACCCCTTTACTCTGCTAGTCCCCCTGACACTAAGGGGTAATCAAGCCACCTAACCCACGCATTTTGGACTGTGGAAGGAAACCCACTTAGACACGGGGAGAACATAGCCAGTCACCCGAGCCCAGAATTAAACCTGGGCCCCTGGCGCTGTGAGGCAACAGTGAACAAAGAACAGCAGAGCACAGAAACAGGCCCTTTGGCCCTCCAAGTCTACGCTGAGCGTGTTGTCCTGTCTAGACCAACTGCTAACCACAATTCAGGGTTTATACCGGGCTGTGGCTTTCTCCAGCTGTCTTTGGCCCAGTGCCAAGCAGTGGGTTTTTCTCAGTATCTCTGCTGGGCTGTGAACAATCCTGACTATTCCTGCTGGGAGCAGGGGTCAACAGCCCTTGTGAAATAGTACAAAAGCAGCATGACAGGGACGGGCAGGGTGCTGGTGTTGTGTGTGAAAGGTAGGCCGTGAGAGTGAAGAGGGTGGTGGGGTTGGTCGGGGTAGGAGGTATTGTTAAGCATGAGGGCAGGGCCTTGAGACTATAATAGCAGGAAGGAGTGCTTAGACTTAACGAATAATTATAACTTGTCTTTTTGACTTTGTCATTATCATCAGTCCAAAGATGTGTGGGTCAGGTTGATTGACCCAACTATCAGGGGGATTAGCAAGGTGTGGGGTTATGGGGATAAGGCCTGGGTGAGATTGTGGTCAGTGCAGACTCAATAGGCCCAATGTACTCCTTCTGTACTGTAGGATTCTAGGATTCAATGAGCTGGTGACTCACAAACTTGCCTCAAATCAGTCAAACTCGTCCCGGTCACCCAGGATCGGTCTTCGAAAGGTTGCTTGGAATTAAAGGAGAAAAGGGACACAGAGTAAATAGGAAAATTCCTGAAAATGTGAGACTTTTGGCCAGTCTAATTGGGTAAACACAGTAAGAAGTCTCACAACATCAGGTTAAAGTCCAACAGGTTTATTTGGTAGCAAAAGCCACGAGCTTTTAGAGCACTGCTCCTTCATCAGGTGAGTGGGAGTTCTATTCACAAACAGGGCATATAAAGACGCAAACTCAATTTACAAAATAATGGTTGAAATGCGAATCTTTACAGGTCATCAAGTCTTAAAGGTACAGACAATGTGAGTGGAGAGAGGGTTAAGCACAGGTTAAAGAGATGTGTATTGTCTCCAGACAGGACAGTTAGTGAGATTTTGCAAGCCCAGGCAAGTCATGGGGAATACAGATAGTGTGACATGAACCCAATATCCCGGTTGAGGCCATCCTCATGTGTGTGGAACTTGGCTATCAGTCTCTGCTCAGCGACTCTGCGCTGTCGTGTGTCGTGAAGGCCGCTTGCAGAACGCTTACCTGAAGATCAGAGGCCGAATGCCGTGACCCCTGAAGTGTTCCCCAACAGGAAGGGAACAGTCTTGCCTGGTGATTGACGGGTGATGTTCATTCATCCGTTGTCGTACTGTCTGCATGGTTTTCCCAATGTATCATGCCACAAGACATTTTTTCCTGCAGCGTATCAGGTAGACAACGCTAACCGACTTGTAGGAGTATGTACCGTGTCTACTTGATACGCTGCAGGAAAGGATGCCCCAAGGCATGGTACATTGGGGAGACCATGCAGACACTATGACAACGGATGAATAAACACCGCTCGACAATCGCCAAGCAAGGTTGTTCTCTTCCTGTTGGGGAACACTTCAGGGGTCACAGCATTCGGCCTCTGAACTTCAGGCAAGAGTTCTCCAAGGTGGCCTTCACGACACACGACAGCGCAGAGTCGCTGAGCAGAAACTGATAGCCAAGTTCCACACACATGAGGACGGTCTCAACAGGGATCTTGGGTTCATGTCACATTATCTGTAACCCCCACGACTTGCTGAGCTTGCAAAATCTCATTAACTGTCCTGTCTGGAGACAATATAAATCCCTTTAACCTGTGCTTAATGCTCTCTCCACTCACATTGTCTGTACCTTTTAAGATTTGATTACCTGCAAAGACTCGCATTTCAACCATTATTCTGTTAATTAAATTTGTGTCTTTATATGCCCTGTTTGTGAACAAAACTCCCACTCACCTGACGAAGAGGTAGCGCTCCGTTTGCTACCAAATAAACCTGTTGGACTTTAACCTGGTGTTGTGAGACTTCTTACTGTGTTTACCCCAGTCCAACACCGGCATTGCTACATCAGTCTCATTGGGACAGTGACAAAGAACAAAGACGGATTGTGAATGGCCCTTTGAACTGAAGGCAAAGATGGAACTGTGACGGAACAAAGAAGTAAGTTGTTCTTTTGTTTCTATGCTGCTGTTTGCTCCGTCCTGGTGTAGATCTTGACTGGCTTCCACTTGTCCCTAATAGCACACTCTGGTGATCAATTCACTTGGGTGGCACGGTAGCACGGTGGTTAGCACTGCTGCCTCGCAGCGCCAGGTCCCGGCTTAGGTCACTGTCTGTCCGGAGTTTGCACATTCCCCCCTCCGTGTCTGCGTGGGTTTCCTCCAGGCGCTCCGGTTTCCTCCTACAGCCTAAAAGACGTGCTGGTTAGGCACATTGGCCATGCTAAATTCTCCCTCAGTGAACCCGAACAGGCACAAGAGTGTGGCAACTAGGGGATTCTCACAGTAACTTCATTGCAGTGTTAATGTCAACCTACTTGTGACAATAATAAATAAATACATTTGTGATGCCAGACAATCAGTGTCAGCAGCCATTTGACTTTCGGGGACATTGCATTCTGCCTTCACCCAATATTGGTGCTGGCCAGGGATCAGGAGCTGGGACTCCTGTACCTTCCCTATCCAAAATCCTCATGCACTCAGCCAGCTAACCCTGCGCAGGTCTCCAATCAAATCTGGAGCCTTGCTGGTCTCACTGGGCAACGGATTCAACGAACAAATGATGAGTCGGGTTTTTACAACGAAACTAATTTCTTACTGGAAAAAGCAAGAGAAACCCCAAAATTAATCAGGTTTTCTTAACGTGGAAGTGAAACAAGAAATGTATTAAAATAACTACAGTTGTTCAAACAAGACCTGCTGACAAGCATTTGGGAGTTATATAAAGAAGGATTTAGAATCATTGAATTGTCAAGACGGGAAAGGAGGATATTAATATCAAGAATGCTTCTGTTGAAGAAAGAAATACAGTTCAGTCAATGAAGCACTGATCCTCTGACAGTGCGGCACTCCCCCGGCGCTGTCCCTCTGACAGTGCGGCGCTCCCCCGGCGCTGTCCCTCTGACAGTGCGGCGCTCCCTCAGCGCTGACCCTCTGACAGTGCGGCGCTCCCTCAGCGCTGACCCTCTGACAGTGCGGCGCTCCCTCAGCGCTGACCCTCTGACAGTGCGGCGCTCCCTCAGCGCTGACCCTCTGACAGTGCGGCGCTCCCTCAGCGCTGACCCTCTGACAGTGCGGCGCTCCCTCAGCGCTGACCCTCTGACAGTGCGGCGCTCCCTCAGCGCTGACCCTCTGACAGTGCGGCACTGGCCCTCAGCACTGACCTCAGTCCTGGCTGGCACAGTGGCACAGTGCTGGTACTTGTGGAATTTCCGGGGCCAGTAATTGGCCTACCTGTTCAAATGTTCAAACCCAACCCTGACTCTATCTAAAACTTCAAACTCCAACCCCAGTATAGTCTAACTTGAAAAGACCAATCCCAGTGTTATCCACACTCTAACCCCGGCCCAGTCCAAATCTCTAAATTCAATGCCAACATTGTCCAGAATGCTGGAACCCAAGCCCCATTCTGTCCAATCTCCCAGACTCTGCCCGTATCCTGCCCAAACCTTTATGACTGGCACTGAGCTCGGGCACCTGATTGTGTACTCACCTGGTCACCCGAAGCACCTTCATGTTAAATACCAACAAAACCTGCTTTTGGGCAGAAAAGATTTCTCTTAATTTTGGAACTTTGCATCACTTTGAAAAGCCAATTAGATGCTTCTTTTCAGAAAAGGTTTGTTGATATCGCTGGGGTCTTTTAAAAGACTTCTGGATGAGTATATGGGATTTAATGGGATTGGGAGTTACAGATAGTTCTATGGCCTGGTAGGTAGGGATGTGATCGACGCAACTTGTGGGCCGAAGGGCCTGTTTGTGCTGTAGTGTTCTATGTTCTATATTGATATCTTTTCATCTGTTCAGCGCAAAACAGATAAAAACAACCTCATCCTCTGAGGAACAGCGACCAATCTCCATGCCATGATTCCACTGTTCTCTCATCAATAAACTCAAAAATCACTTTTGGTATATTTTAGTTCATTGCAAAGGATGCTAACAACCCATCTTGCAACTTACTACTTTGGATGGAGTGTGAAGCATGCTGTCCCTGTTCTGGGAGTGTTTGATGGAGCAGTGTATTGAGAACTTTACTTTGTATTTAACCCCACGCTGTCCCTGTCCTGGGAGTGTTTGATGGGGACAGTGTAGAGGGAGCTTTACTCTGTATCTAACCCCGTGCTGTCCCTGTCCTGGGAGTGTTTGATGGGGACAGTGTAGAGGGAGCTTTACTCTGTATCTAACCCCGTGCTGTCCCTGTCCTGGGAGTGTTTGATGGGGACAGTGTAGAGGGAGCTTTACTCTGTATCTAACCCTGTGCTGTACCTGTCCTGGGAGTGTTTGATGGGGACAGTGTAGAGGGAGCTTTACTCTGTATCTAACCCTGTGCTGTACCTGTCCTGGGAGTGTTTGATGGGGACAGTGCAGAGGGAGCTTTACTCTGTATCTAACCCCGTGCTGTCCCTGTCCTGGGAGTGTTTGATGGGGACAGTGTAGAGGGAGCTTTACTCTGTATCTAACCCTGTGCTGTACCTGTCCTGGGAGTGTTGGATGGGGACAGTGTAGAGGGAGCTTTACTCTGTATCTAACCCTGTGCTCTACTTGCCCTTGTCAAGGTTGTGTATGAGGCCTTCCATGGTGGAATATGAAGATGATTCTCACTGTTTGGGAACGAAAGAACAAACACATTAATATAACTGCATTCAAGATTTCAGAACTTGTCATGCACTCAGCAACCAATTAAGTCATTTGGAATTGACTGGAGTTTACACTCCAGTCTTAGTGTAAACTGGAGAGAAGGCAATCAAAGCAATGTGATCAGAGAATGACTGGGACTGTCGCGCTGTTCCAGTGTGAGACAGCACCTTTATATGAGGAGAGGGGGAAATTGCTGCAGCTAAAAGTAACCTTAAAGAATAATGTTTGGGAGCACAGCATTAGCAGCCCTCAAACTGTGCAGATTAACCCAGGTATAAACGGGCTTCTGACTAAACAGTACTCTTTCTCTTGTCTTTATCACAGCGCACCACCAGTTTTGGGAGCTTCGACCGATTCAGACATCATCCAAACACACCAAAGTCGGAGGAGAAAGCTGACAATAGTGTAGGTGTTCTTGTTGTCAGGTTATGGTGACAGTGTGAATCGAGTGATCTTTTTGTACCATTTCAGGCTGGAGATTAGTGTGCCGTTGCTCAACGGCTAACCAACTCTATTAGCAGCTAATAATTCTATTAGCAGCTCATCCAACCTAATATATGCTGCCTCTCACTTTTATTGACCCTGTCAGTGTGTTTGTATTCCACACTTTATGGTCTTTCGTACTGTCCCTGCTTCTCTTCAGATCTCTCACTCTTCCTGACTCTGTCTGTCTCTGCCTCTGACAACACCTTTCCCAACCTCATGCGTTCAGTCTCTCTTCCCCTGACTACGGACATCCCTCTCCCAACATCCCTCTAACCTTGACTATGGCCATCCCTCTCCCACCATTTCTGTATGAGTGTGTGTGTGTGTGTCAATGTGTGAGCATGCACATATGTGTGTGTGTGTGTGTGTGCATATGTGTGAACATGTGTGTATATGTGTGTATGCTTCTTTTGAATAAATTGAAGACACAGCTTCTTCACTTCTTTTGAGGGAGCAGGACAACTCCTCAGTTCTTAAAGAAAAGCCCCTCCAGCTTCTTCATTTTATTGCTAGACTATCTATCTGGACGCTGGGTTGAGATTCACATATTGGCCAGACACGGCAAGGATGGCGGAAGAATCCTACAGTGCAGAAGGAGGCCATTTGGCCCGTCGAGTCTTGCCTAGACCACAATCCCACCCAGGCCTTATTCCTGCAACCTCGAGTATTTATCCCGCTAATCCTCCTAACCCAAACATCTTGGGACAACAGGGAGCAATGTAGCATGGCCAATCTGCTTAATCTGCACATCTGTGGACTGTGGGAGGAAACCGGAGCATCCGGAGGAAACCCACGTCGACACGGGGCAGGGGGGATCATACAGACTCCACACAGTCACCCGAGGCTGGAATTGAACCTGGATCTCTGGTGCTGTGAGGCAGCAGTGCTAACCACTGTGCCACCGTGCTGCCCACAAGATGGATTAAATTTTATCTGCTGTCATGCTGGGATTTGAGCCCATATCCCTCTGGGCCTCAAGACTCCAATCCTACACCTCAACACTACAGTTTCCTCATGGTAGCCCCAGTTTTCTGGAGACTCCTGGATAATTCTGGAGGATTGTCAATCCTACTTTCTGGAGGCAATTTGACTGAAAGAGATCATGCCCAAAGTCAAGTGAGACAATAATCATGAGCAGGCAAGGCAACTCACTGCCTGATTCAGAGAAACTGAGGCTAACTGTAACAGCTAGTCTGTGTGTCACTCAGAAAAAAGAGATTTGTCTTTCGTCAGTGTCTATCATGACTTCAAAATGTCCTAAAGTGCTTCTCAGCCAATAAAAGTTCTTCCTTTTGTCACTCATTTATGACAGTGTGGCCACTGTCATCATGTAAGGAAACTCCGCAGCCAATTTGTGCATAGCAAGCTCCCACGCACACAGCAATGAAAATATGATCAAATAACGCCGTGGTGATGTTGGTTGAAGAATAACCATTGACGCTGGAGAGAAATCCCATGCTTCATTACACCAGGGGATTTTTTTTTTGCATTCACCCGCGGAAGCAAATGGACCACCATTGTAGCGGTTCATCCAAAATGTGCATCTCTGACAGTGTGACATTCCCTCGGCACGGCGCTGGGAGTGTCAGACTGGAGTGCGTGGTCCTCATGTCTCTAGAATGAAGGTTTGGAACCCACGGCCTCTTGAACGGAAGGGATGAGGGTTTTACCATAAAGTCACGATTACTATATAGACCAGAAGTCCTCATTGAAGCACAGGTCAGAAGTGGGGAGGAGGTGGGGAGGGGGGGTTATAGATTCATAGTCACTATGGTACAGAAGGAGGCTATTCGCCCCATTGAGTTGATGCCAGCTCTCTGTAGACCAATCCAATTAGTCTCAATCCCACCCATCCATCCACCTGATATCACTGCAGCTATGACAGTTCAATTCCCCCAGTGCCCATCTCATTTCCTTCTGAACTCATTGCCAATGACTCCTCATTGTTAAGAATCTTCCAGAAAGACAACTTATGTCAGGAAGAACATACCTGTAACCCCAGGGAGCAAATGTGTTCCTGTCCAGTTGTTGGTTGCCACCTCAGTTCTCATTGGTGGGGGAGGAGGAGTTGTCCATGGTTTTAGGCCCAGGTACACCATGGTGACGGCGCCACCTGATGGCAGGCAGATGAGATGCTGTCTAATGGAGGAGGCCTTTACAAAATGGCCCTGCCCACTAAATACCAGCTGAGTGTGGATCCGGTGATAAGGATCAACAGCTGTCAATCAGTGCGACCTCTGAATCACAGACCATAGCATGTTAATAGCACAGAAGGAGGCCATTCGGACCATCATGTCAATGCTGGTTCTCCCAAGGGTACATTCACTGTGCACCATGCCCTACCTTCTCCCTGTAGCCCTGCACATTCTTCTATTTAAAATTATAATTCAATTCCCTCTTGAATGCCTCGGGTTAACACACCTCTACCTCAATCTCAGGTAGTGCATTCCAGATCCTAACCACTCACCTCTTTGATTTCTTCCACCATTGCTTCTTTTGCCAATCCCATGCCCTCTCGTCCTTGATCCTTCCACCAACTGGGGCATTTTCCCCCTGATGATTTTCAATCAGATCTCCTCTTAACCTCTCTGCTCCAAGGAAAACTGTCCAAAAGTGTCCACTCTACCCACGAAACTGAAGATGACTGATTAATATCAAAATGAGAAACTTATCAGGCTGGATAGTGATGCTTCCTAGAGTTGGGTAGCCCATTGACACCATTGTTTGGTCCAATGAGTGAAAGATGGTCACTGCTGTTTTGGTATTAAGTATCTGATGCCTGTTCCTCAGTGAGCGGCCAAGGGTTATCAGGGTGAAAAGGAAACTGGAGGAAAATACAATTAGCATTGCCAATCCTTTGGGATTGTCCTGGAGTCTCCAGAAATTAAAGTTGATTGGAAAAGTATCTCTCTACCTTTCCTCGTTGAAGAAGCTCCTTAAAATCTTGTGGGTACAAATTGGCTTCCAAGCTTCCTGCATTACAACAGTCACTACACTTCATAGAATCATTAAACCTCTACGGTGCAGAAGAGGCCATTCGGCTCATCGAGTCCACACTGGCTCTCTTACCCAGGCCCTCTGTCCTGTTCTATTCCCATTAACCCCACACATTGACCATGGCCAATCCACCTAATCTTTGACCTTCAAGTTGGCTGTGATGTGCGCAGGGACTTCCTGTGGTCATAGCAGATGCTCGACAAATGTGGGTTCTCGATTAACGTTTTGCAGTAAAATTCCTTTCTGGGTGGAAGTGTCGCTTAAAGAGATGACTGGAATGTTTTTTTTTTGAAAAAACACACCCTCCGCGAGGGCGCGACCGGAAGGCGTTTGCAAACCGAGTAACGAGGAACTTCTTCTCCTTGATAGAGTGGTGAAGCTGATCAAAACTCTGAAGCCGTTGGAGAACAGCATGCGGTAAAGTCTGGACAGAATGGGAGCGGCCTGGGAAAAACCATGCGTGCCATTTCCAAAACCATGAGGAAAAAAATGGCACGAAAATATGCCAAAGCTCTATCGGAGGAATTGGTGAGTTTTAATGTCACTTAACCGCGCTCATCCTAACCCACTCGCAAAGTGACCATTTCCTAATCGCAGTGATAATATTGATCCATCAAAACCCCTACAGTGCAGAAGGAGGCCACTTGGCCCATCGGGTCTGTACGGACAACAATCTCACCCAGGCCCTATCTCCTAATCCCACACATTTACCCCGTTAATCCCTCTAATCTATTCTCCCTGGGACAGTAAGGGGCAATTTAGCAGGGCCAATGCACCTAATCTGCACATTTCCAGACTGTGGAGGGAGGAAACTGGAGCACCCAGAAGAAACCCATGCAGACACGGGGAGAACATGCAGATTCTGCACACACAGTGACCCAAGCCGGGAATCGAACCCAGGTTAACCACTGTGTTGCATCTCTAATGAGCAATAGCACAGTTCCTACCAATTAACAAGGCAGCATTTAAAAGGGCCAATTGATCAAAATAGCAGCAGGATTTAAAGGATCATAGACTCCTAAGAGTGCAGAAAGAGGCCATTCGGCCCATCATGTCTGCACTGTCTCTTCGAGGGGCATCTTGCTCAGGCCCGTTCTCCCACCCTATCTCATAACCCTGTGCATTTATGGAAAATTTACATCCGGGGTCAACGGGGATTTCCATTTTTGGTCCCTCGCCCGTGCCAATTCCGTTACGGGCAATGTTGTCGAGTTCCGGCCTGTATATCTCTTCATCAGACTGAAGAATGTCAGATGCTGGGTTTTTTCCAGCATTTTCCGTTTTCGTAACTAGATAGCATCTTGTCAATATTTGATTACAAGCTAAAACCCTTTTAACTCTAATTCCGTCTTAAACTTGTCAAACATTGGTTAGACCACACTCATACTATGCATGGTTCTAGTCTCCATATTACAAAAAAGAAGGTACGTGTACGAATGAAGGTGCAAACGTAGATTTACAAGAATGATATCACACTATGATACTCATCATGATAGAGTGACTAGAACAGAGGAGGAGGAGAAGCTGAGGGGTAAACTGATTAAAATCTTGAAAATTATGAAGAGATTTGATAGGATTGACATAGAGAAGAAGTTTCCAATCGTACGAGAGATCATAAAGAAAGATAGTCACTAATACATCCAATAAGGGATTTGGAAGCAGGGTCTTTACCCAGAGAGTGCTGAGAATGTGAACTTGCCAAGACAGGGAGTGGTTGAGGTGAACGGTGTGGATGCATTCAAGGGGCAGTGAGATAAACACATGAGGAAGAAAAGAATATGGCTGAAAAAAGTGGCATGCTATCAAAGTTTTTCACTTTGCACTCATCAGAATGGCTAATGACCAGAAGGAATAGAAGGAGATGCTCTTAGTCTTAGATGACACTAGTTGCAAGAGGCTTTTGTGTGGAGCTAATTGAGTTGAATGGCCAGTTTCTGGTTATAAATACTATGTTATACTTTACTGCCTCCCAATGTGGGGTACAGTTTGCACTAAACACTGACTGTAGTTTAACCTTAGCCGCAACTCAGAGTGGAGTAGAAGCTAACTGGGGCGAAAGGTCAGATGGCAGAAGAAGAGTTATTGATGTGTACATAACACTGCCAGGAAATGCTGGAAAATCTCAAGAAGTCTGACAGCGTCGGTGGAGAGAGGATAGAGCCAATGTTTCGAGCCTGGATGATTCTTCGTTAGAGCTGCAGACCATAGAGTATAGGGGGATGTTGATATTGTTCTGGTGGGGTACAGGGGTCGAATTGACAAAGATCCCAGGGACAAAGAGAATGTAAATGGTGGTGATCAAGGCTAAGAATGGTGCAGATAGCGGCCCATTGTGAGATTAGAATGGTGAGCAGTGTTACCCTGAGACATGTGACAAACAGCCCTAGAGGGATGGGGAGGAGGGAAGATAATAGTGAGGGAAAACAAGATGGAAAGCAAGATTTTAAAGTAGACCAGATTAAGTGAGGTGCACGTGAAGAGCTGCTTCACCTGAAAAGAATGTTTAGGCCCTTGGATGGTGAGTAGGTAGTGGGTAAAAGGGGCAGGTGCTGTACCTTCTGAAAAAACATTGGAAGGTGCTGTGGGAAGGGGGTGAGGTATTGGGGCTGATGGAGGAATGGACCAGGGTATCCTGGAGGGAATGGTCCCTGCAGAATGCTGACATGGAGAGTAGGGGGAAAGTGTGTTGGGTAGTGGCATCGTGTTGGAATTGGTGGGAATTACAGAGGATGATCCTTTGAATGCGAAGACTGGTGGGGTGAAAAGTGAGGAAAAGTGGACCTATTCCGATTCTGGGAGAGAGGGGTGGGGATGAGATGAGTGGCCCGGGGCATGGGTTGAACGCGGTTGAGAGCGCTGTCAACCACAATTGGTAAGAAGCCATGATTAAGGAGAAAGGAAGACAAAATGGCAGCGTCACTGTGGGACGTGGCATCATCAGAACAGATACATCGGAGGTGAAAGAACTGAGAGAATGAAATGGAGTCCTTGCAGGACATGGGGTGCGAAGAGCTGCGGTCGAGGTAACTGTGGGAGTTGGTGGGTTTGTACTGGATACTGGTGGGCAGTCTATCACCAGAAGTGGCAAGGAAGGGGAGGGAAGTGTCAGATTTGGACCATGTGAGTGTGATAGAGGGGCGGATATTGGAAACAAAATTGAAACTGGCTATCGCATGGCAGGGTTAAAATCAAATGGGCGTTGCCATCTTAAAACTCAGTTTGCTTGGTGTTTCCATGTGGGCTACACTAAGTACCAGAGTGCTAATTTCCCAGAATCAGACAAGGAACCCCACAGGTTGGACAGTTTTGAGTGAGCATGGGGGCTTTTGACGTAATGTTTCTGTTTCATTGTGCAACTGTGGACAAAAGTTGGCCAAGGTTACAAAGTCTGACCACAGAAAAGGCGAGTAACTCCACACAGCAATGCAGGAGCCATGTTCTAAATGGTACCAGATGTGATGCCACAATCAGTGGAATATTTTAGCGTCCAAAGTTCATGATTTATCAGATTGAGGTTTTCGAGATATGAAGAAAAGCAATTTAAGATAGACACGGAGGAAATGATTGATGATTCTAGGACGTAGAAACATAGCCTAAAAATTAAAGTCAGAACTTTCAGAAGCAAAATTAGGAAATGTTACAAACAAAGGCTGGTAAAAGACTGGAACTCGGCTCTGCGAATGGTAATTGATGCAAGATCAATTATAATTTTAAAACTGAGATTGTTAGATTTTTGTTAAAATAAAAATATTGAGGTTGTGGGGCAGAAGTGGGAATGTTGAGTCATTAAACTATGGAGTAGGCCCAATTTCTGGTCCTAGGTGATCTCATTGGTTCTGGGAGTGAATCAGCAGCAGTTACAATTGTCCAAGGTTTTTGAGGGGAAAACTTGTGTTTTTCAGTGCGACGCCAATGCAGAAGATCCTGCAAGCCAAGCTACAGGAGAACATGAACCGGAAGAAGGTTCCCTGAAAGCTTGCGAGTCCATGGAGAGTCTCTATAGTCTGAACAGTGGTCAAAGCTCATCTAGTAAGTCAACTGAAGAGTTTTTCTGAGGATGTATTTTGTCATGGGGCCAGTAATAGTCACAGACTAGATGCCACACTGTCACAGAGTCACAGGGGCGAACTTTTCCATTCTGCCCACCATGGGAGTCGAGGGGCGGACCATTGGAAAGGTCTGTGGAGCTCGGGTGGGACTTTCTGGTTTTGGGGCAAACACTGCCAACAAATCCCACTCATAAAGTTTTATAACCCATTCTGTCTGTGCTGGCGGTTAGCCCCAAGAACTATATCGAAATTCTTCTTGAAGTCAGACAATGTTTTGGCCTCATCTACTTTCTGTGGGAGTGAATTCCACACATTCACCACCCTCTGGGGGAAGGAATTTCTCCTCACCTCAGTTCTAAAAGGTTTACCCCTTAACCTTAAACTATGATCCCTAGTTCTGGACTCTCCCCCACCATCAGGGACATTCCTTCTGAATCTACCCTGTCTAACCCAGTTAGAATTTTATAAGTTTCTATGAGATTCTCTCTCACTCATCTAAACTCCAGTGAATATAATCCTAACCGATTGAGTTGCTCCTCATATGACAGACCTGCCATCCCAGGAATCAGCCTGGTAAATCTTCGCTGTACTCCCTCTATCGCAAGGACATCCTTCCTCAGATAAGGACACCTAAACTGCACACAATACCCCAGGTGTGGTTTCACCAACGCCCTATACAGCAAAACATCCCTACCCCTACACTCAAATCCTATGAAGGCCAGCATAGAAATTAAAAGCAGATGGAGGCCATTCAGCCCTTCGAGCCTGCTCCACCATTCATTTTGATAATGACTGATCATCAAACCCAACATCCTGATCTTCTTCCCCCCCGCCCCATATCCTTTGATCCCTTTCACCCCAGTCCTGCTCAGATCACCTGTGTAAATTACAAGGGTTAAAATGATGAACATCTTTTTCTGTTACCCTGACCATAGTGAGGAAATGTGCTGGTTTTTAAACTACTTCAGCAGATTCTGAAGATAGCAAACTCAGGCAACGAGCTGCCCAAGCGGGCAATGTGGTTAACAGTACATCACAAAAACAACCACCCACGCTTGCTTATCAGTGGCTCTGTACCGATTCTTAAAGGTACAAAGAGAACTGTCAATTTATTCCATTTTTCTCTGTACCCAAAAGGGTATCACCTGAGGTGTAAGGAGACTTCTCACTTTCTGTCATGGAGGCTGGACAAGTGTTAACCCAGTCAAGCCTATCTCGAAAACCAACACCCAGAAAGGATCCCAGGATTATTTGTTCCATTGGTGCTTGTTATGGGCGTGTTGCGCGCTTTTGCTTGCAAGAGTGATCATATTCTGAACGTAGAGTTCGAGAATCCTTCATCTGTGAACCAAACACATCCAGAAACCACCCTTTCTTTTAACCTCATCGACATTTAGCACGGGGAATCTAGCTGTTTTTCTACATTGTTTACGTGGCGATTTTTGTGTTAAATATGTCAAAAAGGAACTTGTTACAGCTACCCTGTATTTACAATTCAGCAAGAAATCCCACTACACCAGTTTAGAGTCCAAACGGGTTTATTTGTAGCAAAAGCCGCAAGCTTTCGGGACAGCCTGTCCCTTCGTCAGGTGTTGTGGGATTTCTTTCTGTTTTACCCCAGTCCAATGCCGGCATCTCCACATAATGTTTATTATTCAGCGACAGACCTTTGCTAGGTTGGTGCCAGAGTTGAGAGGATTGGTGTATGAGGAGAAACTGGGGCTATACTCATTGGAATTCAGAAGAATGGGAGGAGATCTTGTAGAAACATATAAGATTATGAAGGGAGTAGGTAAGATAGAAGCAGGGAGGTTGTTTCCACTGGCAGGTGAAACTAGAACTAGGGGATATGACCTCAAAATAAGGGAGAGCGGATTTAAGACTGCGTTGAAGAGAAATTTCTTCACCCAAAAGCTTGTGACCCTGTGGAATTCCCTGCCCAGCAAGTAGTTGAGGCCACCTCATTAAATGTTTTTAACAACACCAGGTTAAAATCCGACAGGTTTATTTGGTATCACAAGCTTTCGGAGAGCCGCTCCTTCATCAGGTGAGCGGATAAAGGAGCAGCACTCACCTGAGTGAAGGAGCAGCGCTCCGAAAGCTCGTGATTCCAAATAAACCTCTTGGACTTTAACCTGGTATTGTGAGACTTCTTACTGTGTCCACCCCAGTCCAGCGCCGCACCTCCACAAAATGTTTTTAAGGTAAGGATAGATAAACTTTTGAACAGTAAAAGAATTAAGTTTTATAGTGAGTGGGCAGATAAGTGGAACTGAATCTAGGAAAAGATCAGACATGGTGTATTGAATGGCAGAGCAGATCTGAGGGGCCAGATGGCCTACTCCTGCTCCTAGTTACATAAGAACATAAGAACATAAGAAATAGGAGCAGGAGTAGGCCATCCAGCCCTTCGAGCCTGCCCCGCCATTCAATAAGATCATGGCTGATCTGTTGTGGCTCAGTTCCACTTTCCCGCCCTCTCCCCATAACCCTTAATCCCCTCTCTTATCAAGAACCCATCAACCCGCTTCTTAAAAATATTTAGCGAGGCAGCCTCCACCACTTCAACGGGCAGAGAATTCCAGAGATTCACCACCCTTTGAGTGAAGAAGTTCCTCCTCAACTCCGTTCTAAACCGCCTCCCCTTTATCTTGAGGCTGTGCCCCCTAGTCCTACTGTCTTTTTTGAGCGGGAAGAGTCTCTCCACCTCTATCCTATCCATCCCATTCATCATCTTATACGTCTCAATGAGATCTCCCCTCATTCTTCTAAACTCTAACGAGTACAAGCCTAGTTTATTCAGCCTCTCCTCATAGCTCAATCCCCTCAACTCCGGTATCAGCCTAGTAAACCTCCTCTGCACTCCCTCCAGGGCCAAAATATCCTTGCGCAGGTGCGGCGCCCAAAACTGCACACAGTACTCCAGCTGCGGCCTCACCAATGCCCTATACAGCTGCAGCAAGACCTCCCCACTTTTATATTCAATCCCCCTCGCTATGAAGGCCAGCATCCCATTCGCCTTCCTGACCACCTGCTGCACCTGCAAGCTGGGTTTTTGCGACTCATGCACAAGGACCCCGAGGTCCCTCTGCACCGTCGCCTGCTGCAGTTTTTCGCCACGTAAGTAATAGTCCTTCCTACCATTCTTCCTACCAAAGTGGACCACCTCACACTTGCCAACATTAAATTCCATTTGCCATTTCCTGGCCCATTCGCCCAGCCTATCTAGATCCTTCTGCAGACTCTCCACACCCTCCGCACAATTTGCCTTTCCCCCAATCTTGGTGTCATCAGCAAATTTCGACACCCTGCACTCGGTTCCCTCCTCCAGATCATCTATATAAATGGTAAATAGCTGAGGCCCCAGCACCGACCCCTGGGGCACCCCACTAGTCACCAACCGCCAATCCGAATAGCACCCATTGACCCCCACTCTCTGCCTCCTATTTGACAACCAATCCTCTATCCACGCTAACACCCTACCCCCAACTCCATGTCCCCTGACCTTCTGCAATAACCTCTTGTGAGGTACCTTGTCAAACGCCTTCTGAAAATCCAGAAAGACCACATCCACCGGCTCTCCTCTATCCACTGCCCTAGACACATCCTCATAGAACTCCAGTAAATTTGTCAGACACGACTTCCCTTTAATGAAACCGTGTTGCGTCCGCCCTATCAAGCAATTCCCATCAAGATGCCTCGCAATTTCCTCCTTAATGACGGATTCTAACATTTTACCTACCACAGACGTTAAACTAACCGGCCTATAATTCCCCGCCTTTTGCCTGGCACCCTTCTTAAACAACGGCGTAACATTAGCCGTTTTCCAATCTTCCGGCACTTCCCCGGAATCCAGCGACGTCTGGAAAATAACCACCAAGGCATCCACTATCACCTCCGCCATTTCTTTCAGAACCCTCGGATGCATTCCATCCGGTCCTGGGGACTTGTCCACAATCAGCCCCTCCAGTCTGTCGAGCACCACCTCTCTAGTAACAGTAATGTCATTAAGACCCTCCATTCCTACCACCTTTCCATCGCTAACACCCGGCAAATTATTCACGTCCTCCTCCGTGAAGACAGAAACAAAAAAGTTATTCAAGACCTTAGCCATATCCCCATCCCCTACCACTAGCTCCCCTTTCTCATCCTCTAAAGGACCAACGTTCACCCTAGCCAGCCTCTTCCTTTTTATATATTTATAAAAACTCTTGCTATCCTTTTTTATATTAAGTGCTAGCCCAGCCTCATAGCTTCTCCTACCCTCCTTTATCAACTTCTTTGTCAATCTTTGTTGACATTTAAACCTTTCCCAATCCTCTTCTCGCCCACTACTCTTAGCTACTCTAAATTCCTCCGCTTTTAATTTAACACTTTCCTTCACCTCCTTCGTTATCCACGGCTTATTACCTCTCTTCCTACTGTCCTTTTTAACCATCGGAATAAATTTCTGCTGAGCACCAAGAAAGATCTCCTTAAAGATCCTCCACTGCTCCTCAGCAGACCTACCTTCCAACGCACTCCCCCAGTCCACATTCGCCAATTCTTCTCTCATCCTACCATACTCCCCTCTATTCAAACAAAGGACGCATGTCCGGGAACCCACTTTCTCCTCCTCCATCTGCACCAGAAACTCCACCATACAATGATCACTCTATCCTTCACCGCAAGGTCCCTAATTCTACCCGCCTCATTACATAGCACCAGATCCAGGATAGCTCGCTCCCTCGTCGGCTCCAACACACACTGTTCAAGGAAATTATCCCGGCAGCATTCCAAGAACTCCTCCTCGAGCCCACCTCGTCCAACATGGGTCGACCAATCAATATGCAGATTGAAATCTCCCATAACTACTGCCGTCCCATTCCTGCACGCCGCACTTATTTGCGTGTTAACAGCCCGCCCCACCTCCAGATCATTATTCGGGGGCCTATAGACGACACCCACCAGCGTCTTCCTCCCTTTGCTGTTCCTAATCTCCACCCACAACGATTCCACGTTCTGCTCTTTGGCTCCGATATCATCCCTTGCTACCACCTTGATACTATCCTTAATCAGCAGAGCTACGCCACCCCCTCTTTCCTCCTGCCTATCCTTCCTAAACACTTGATAGCTCTGTACATTCATCTCCCAGTCCCTGTCACCTTGCAGCCACGTCTCTGTAATGGCCACCAGATCGTATCCAATTGTGTCGATCTGCGCCACCAGCTCATCCACTTTATTCCGAATGCTTCGTGCATTCAGATAAAGCGCTTTCATCCCAGCCTTCACCTGGACCCTATTTGCCGTAACGCCACCAATTGGGACATCCTCGGCCTCTTCCCTTACCTGTACCCTATCCTTAACTTTAGACCTCGTAGCGTCACCTACCCTCGCACCCTCCCCCCCACTAATTAGTTTAAAGCCCTGTCTACAGTCCTCTTTACTCGATTCGCCAACACTCTGGTCCCAGCACGATTCAGACCAACCCCATCCCGCCCGAACAAGTCCCACCTACCCCAATACTGGTGCCAATGCCCCATAAATTCGAACCCATTCCTCCCACACCAATCCCTGAGCCACCCATTCACTTCCTTTATCCTGTCAACCCTACGCCCGTCTGCACTCAGTTCAGGCAGTAGCCCAGAGACGACCACCTTGTCGGTTCTACTTTTTAATTCCATTCCCAGCTTCTCATACTCCCTCCCCAGATTGTTCTTGTGTTCTAACTTTTCTAGACTAGCTAACCTAGGCTTTAGCTTATTGTTGTGCAAGTTTATACACGCTATCCGAAAAGTGAAATGATCCAAATTCTAAAATGCAATGGGCAATGTGGGTTTTGGATTAAGGAATCTCAAACAGTATTTTGTTTGAAGATAAACTGCTCTGCGGCCATAGTCATAGGTATCCTGAAGGCTGGTGAAAGGTGGAGCTTCCGAGGGCCAACTTATTTTTAATTTTGATTTATTATTGACCCACTTATTGGGACACAGTGAAAAGAACTGGGGGGGGGGATTCTCCCCAAAAGATTCTAAGTGTTGAATTTGCTTGAAAACGGGATTAAATCACGCTGGTTTTTCAGTGGGAGTTGAGAGGAGAATCTCCCACACTCTGCACACTGTAGAGTGTACCATCACTTAAACTGTCAGGGGGTGGGCCTATTGCCCCTGGAGAGGCCGGCAGCATAGCGCTGAGTGGGCCATTGCGCATGCGACTATCTGTCAGCACTGAGATCTGCGCATACAAAGTAACTCCTGTCTGCCGGCTTCCCGATTGCTGGCCAGCTCCGTGATCTCTGCATCGCCGGTATCACCCCATGGCCTGATCCCTCAACATGCATGGGCCCCGACTCTATTCCCGCTCTTCTGTAGTCCCGATCTTCTGCCCCTCCCCCATTTCCGCAACCTCCTCCCACCACCGGCAGTTCCAACCCCTCACCTGCAGCTCCGAACCCCCCCAACACTGACCCCCCCCTTCGCCAGCAGACTGCCATCCCCCAGCACCCCACCTCATTGGCCAACCTTGGTCGCTGGCCTCCCCCTCTCTCCCCGCCGCAATCCTGACTACAGAGTGGCAGCGGGACCCCCCACGCCCACAATCGCCCCCATCAGGCACTGCCCCATTAGGCTCTGCCCCCTTGGCACTGCCCCATACCTGGTGGGCAGTGCCAACAAGCCCCCTGGGTACTGGGTATATAGCAAGGACATCCTTCCTCAGGAAAGGATACCAAAACTGCACACAATACCCCAGGTGTGGCCTCACCAACGCCCTATACGGTAAACATCCCTACCCCTATACTCAAATCCTATGAAGGCCAGCATAGAAACTAGAAGCAGGAGTTTCTATGCACCTTGGGCAGTGCATGGGGCAGAGGCTGGCACTGCCTTGGTGCCAATGCCTAGGGGGCACCCCCTCATCCCCTGGGGGGGCCTTGATTGTCCCCCTTCACTCCAGCAGGGTCGGACCACGACCTCCCTATTAGTGGGGAGCTGTTGTGAACCCAGCCCTTCAATTAATTATATTTAAAATATATTTAAATGAGGCACTGCACAGGTAATGCACCTCCGTGTCTCTTTCCAGCACTGGAATTCCGGCATTGGGAATCGTGCTTGGGGCCATGCACCCAGCACAGATCACACTAAACCAACCCTGCTTAAATCTCCCAGCCTGCCTCACTAACTAATCAGTGCAGCTTGATGGGAGAATGGCCCCATTGTTTCTTACAGGCTGTGCAGACAAATCATACTATTCATAGAGTACATAGAGAAGAAGGAAAGGAGAGGTTCAGGATATAGTGTAAATGATTTAAAAAGAGCATTATTAAAGAGTCTGAAAGAGTTAGAGTGCATAGAGTGAGAGTAAAAAGTGGAAATAGAGGGTATGCTGGGGACAGCTCACAAGGCATCACCTCGCTCCGGTGTCATCAGGAACTTAGCTCAATCACAATGAAGGATGCACTGGAGAGAGGATAGCACTGAGGGGACAGCAGGAGAGGAGTTGAGGGACAGAGGAGGTATTTAAACATGCCTGTGATGGGAGGGGAGAGAGGTAGGCGTGCTGAAGGCTCTGGGAAGACGTGTAGATTGAGCTGCCTTCAGTCGTCCTGATACTTCCCTGTCTCTTAAGCAGGCGGCATCGCGAGCAGCTCAGAGGCGGCAAGTAACCGTGACAGTCTCAGGCTGGACGAGGAAGTGTCCTACACAGGCCCCTTCTGTGGTCGGGCAAAGGTTCACACGGACTTCACCCCCAGCCCCTATGATACCGACTCTCTCAAGCTCAAGGTAAGATAACGCCAATGTATTTGGGTCAGGGGGCACCTGTGGCTCACCTGAGACGCAGGGTCGTATGTTCAAATCCCACTCCAGGGGCCAAATACTGAATGTATTCCGGGTGAAAGCTGGCAGAGTGGTGTCTTCAGGAGGAGATGTTAAGCCCAGGCCCCGTCCGCCCTCTCAGGGGGGATGGTAAACGGGTTCCAAAGCATGATTTTGAAGGGGAGTTCTCCCTGATCTCCTGGACAATATTTACTCTTCAATCACTGACACTCAAAAACAAAGTTAATGGGCGGGATTGTACGGCCTTGCTCGATCGGGGAACGGAAAATCCCACCTAAGGTCAACGTGCTCTGAATCCCGTGGCAGGGGAGGCGGTAGACTTCTGGCGAATGTTTCAGGTCAATGACTTTTCATCAGAACAGCCAGGTTATTAACCTGGAATGTTAAATCTGTTTCTCTCTCCGTAGGTGCTGCTAGACCAGTTGAGTATTTCCAGAATGTTCTGTTTCAAAGATTTCTCGTATCTGTAGTATTTTAGTTTTGCTGGAAAACAGCACCTCTGACAGAGCAGCACTCCTTTAGTAGCAAAGTTTCGGCCTGGACTTCCAACCTCAGTGGGGCTGGAACTTGAGTGTACAACTGAGCCACAGGCAACACCCAGATAAGCTGAAGAGTTACTCAGATCCGACCCCGCTCACAGAGCAGAACAGCAAACGTTAGTTATATTGTGGTGCCAAGAAGCACAGGAATGCTCAAGGCTAAAATCTGGTGGCTGCCATGACACCATCTTAGGCCATCCTGCTTTTTCCCAATGCCTCTCCCACTCCTGCCATGTCCCTATTCTCCATGTGAAAAGACACCTGGAGAGCTGCAATCAAGGAGGGGAGGAGAGGAGGAGGAGGAGGAGGGAAGAGGGGAACAAGGGGGAGGGGAGGAGGGAAGAGGGGAACAAGGGGTAGGGGAGGAAGGTTGTGGGGGGGGAAGGGGGTCATGTCCAAGAGGAGAGGGGGGTAAGGGAGGCCAGGGAAAGAGTGATTAGGAAGGGGGAGGAGGGGAGGTAAAGAAGGGGGAGGGGCATGGATTGTAGGGTGACGGGAGAAAAGGGGAAGAAGTGAGATGGGAGACGGGAGGGGGAGGTGAGTGGAGATATTGAGTAATATGGGGAGCGGAGGATAGGTGAGGAAAATAAAGGAAGGAGTGTGTTGGGGTACAGAGGACAGGGGTGGGAGGGTGAGGGGAAGTGCCAGTTTGCAGAATAATGTTCGTCTCCTACACATTTCACCCCTCGGGTTATAATTGACCCTTCTCCGTAACTTTGACTCACTTACAACAGGTCATTTAAATTCAAAGTGCAAGGGTTAACTTACCTCGAAATACTCTTTCAGAGAGGTGACATCATCGATATAATTAACAAGCCAACCATGGGCACGTGGACAGGAATGTTGAACAGCAAAGTGGGAAACTTCAAGTTTATTTACGTGGATATCCTGCCCGAAGAAGATGCCATCCCTAAGAAACTGAGGACGGACAGGAGGAGCAAGCAGCCAGTCCCTGATTCCCTACAGGAACTATTGGAAAGAATCCAATTGCTGGTTAGTACTGTGTGCTGCTCCCTTTGCTCCCTCTCCCCTCCTTTACCAATCCCAATTACACTGGCTCTTGCACTCAAAGAAACCTTACACCTTACTGGCACAATGATTGCCACTGCTGTCTCACAGCGTCAGGGACCCGGGTTCGATTCCCGGCTTGGGTCACTGTCTGTGCAGAGTTTGCACGTTCTCCCTGTGTCTGCGTGGGTTTCCTCCAGGTGCTCCGGTTTCCTCCCACAGTCTGAAAGACGTGCTGGTTAGGATGCATTGGCCTTGCTAAATTCTCCCTCAGTGTACCCAAACAGGTGCCGGAGTGTGGCCGCTAGGGGATTTTTAACAATAACTTCATTGCAGTGTTAATGGAAGCCTACTTGTGACATAATAAATAAAAATAAAATCAATAAATTTACGAATCTAGCTACTGAGTTTTGGGAACTCTGTTGAATTGTATTGGGGACGGGGATGTGGTGGGTAGATCAGCTGATGTTAACATGTTCACTTCCTGGCGTGGCTTACTCAGAATAACAATCTGAATTAGAAATCCTTCTCACTATTCCCCAATGCCCAAAGTATTGAAAGGAAATCACATGATGTTGCTACCTAAAACTGAGCTCCTTTTAAAGGACCGTAGGATAATTACAGCACAGAAGGATGTTTCATCTCATTGGAGCAACCTAACTAATGCCACAAGCTAGCTAATGCAGCTTTACACAAAACTCTTTTTTTCCAATAATGCTCCAATTCCCTTTTGAATGCCTAGGTCAACCCATCCTCCCTCTGACTCCCAGACAGTACATTCCAGGTCCGAATCACTGGCTGTGTGAAAAGGACCCTCATTCTCAGGTATACACAAGTTATGGTTCTGTTCCTGGGCTAGTAACAAACCAGACTTAAACTAATTGAGTTCGAATCTCACCATGGCTTTTTTGAGAACCTGGACCAATCTTAAATAAATCTCACAACTAACAAGCAAGTGTCAGTCTAATTGAAACTGTTAGATTGTTACCAATGTCTTTTAACAGAGGAAACTTGCTACCGCACACTAGTTTCCATTATGTGACTCCACCCTGATTCAAGTTCAATCTCTAACTGGTCTCAAAAATCATATCCAAGTTAACTACGGGGAGAAGTGATGGCCTAGTGGTATTATCGCTAGACTATTAATCCAGAAACCCAGCTAATACTTTGGGGACCTGGTTCAAATCCCACCACGGCAGATGCTGGAATTTAAATTCAATAAAAAGATCTGGAATTAAGAATCTACTGATGACCATGAAACCACTGCTGATTGTCAGAAAAATCCATCTGGTTCACTGATGTCCTTCAGTGCCACCCTTACCCAGTCTGGACTACATGTGACTCCAGAGGCACAGCAATGTGGTTGACTCTCAACTGCCCTTGGGCAACTCAGGGCAGGCAATAAATGCTGGCCAGTCAGCAAGGCCCATGTCCCACGAATGAATAAAATAAAACAATGAATGATGGCAGTGTCAGCAATGTCAATATTCCAGAAAAGTTATTCCCTAAGAAGCTGTTTCCATACCTCCTCTACCAGTTGGAGCTGCCTCTGCTGTGTACTGCCAATGTGATTTCTTCAACAGTGCAAAGTTAACTCACTACAGGCCATCTTAGTCACTATTTCTCGTGATAAACAGCCCTGTGGGGGACATGTTTTACTAATAGGGAATTCTCCACCTAAGTATCAAAAGATGGATTTCATGCTCACACCACTCCCTCCTCCCCACCCCCACTGTGAGAGCTGACTGAAGGGAGAATGGTTCTGGTTAATGGTTAGCACCGCTGCCTCACAGCACCAGGCATCCGGGTTCGATTCCAGCCTTGGGTGACTGGCTGTGTGGCATTTGAATGTTTTCCCCATATCTGTTTCCTCTGGGTGCTCTGGTTTCCTCCCACACGCCAAAGATGTGCAGGTTAGGTGGATTGGCCATGCTAAATTAGCGTCTGAAATTTGTAGGTGATATGAATTAGTGGGGTAAATGTGTGGGGTTGTGGGGATAGGACTTGGATGGGATGCGCCTTCAGAGAGTCGGTGCCTACTTGATGGGTCAAATGGCCTCTTTCTGCACTGTAGAAATTCTATGATTCTAAATTCTATGGCATGGAGATAGAACCGGAACGTTAGTTCATCGGCGGGGAGGGGGGTGCGGGGTTCATCGGGATCAGGAAAGCAGCATTGCTGAAAGCACTGAAATATTTGGAGAATAATCAACCAAAATGTCCCGGGACATGGCTCATGAGCATTTATCAGACAGGACTCGATGCTGAGAGACATGAGGAAATAAAGCAGACTCAGGTGGACAAAAGCTTGGTCAATTTGGTAGGTTTAACGTCACGTTAAAAGTTCCTTCTTGTCCCTTTCCCTTTGTAATGATTGTGATTTTCATGTTTTCACTCCTTGTAGGATCTCTACTCCACATTCCTTTTAAATGGCTACCAGACTCTGGAGGATCTCAAAGATCTCAAGGAGAGTCACCTGATCGAACTTAACATCACGGACGCAGAGCAGAGAGCAATACTCCTGACTGCTGCTCAACAGGATTATGACGGTAAGGATGATATTGGCCTTCTACTTGATTGTATTGCTCTATCAATCTCTCTGCATGAAGACAAACAAGTCATAATGTCACTGGCAGCATCATTTTTTTTGTTCAATCATGGGACATAGGCAGACCAATATTTATTTCCCATCCATAGTTGTCCTTGTTCAGAGGGCAGTTGAGAGTCAAGCACGTTGCTGTGGCTCTGGAGTCACATGTAGGCCAGACCAGGTAAGGACGGCAGATTTCCTTCCTTAAAGGACATTAGTGAACCAGATGGGTTTTTCTGACAATCGACAATGGTTTCACGGTCATCAGTAGGTATGTAATTCCGGATTTTTTTTCCTGAGTTCAAATTTCACCGCTGCCGTGGCAAGATTCGAACGTGGGTCCCCCAGAACATTAGCTGAGTTTCTTGATTAATAGCCCGGCGATAATACCACTAAGCCATTGCTTCCCTTCTCACTATTATTGCTTCATCTTTCATGTATTAGTTTTCACAAGAATATTCCTGTGTCCTTGAAGACGTTTGCCAGAACTGTTCATTCATTCTTTAAATATGCTTTTTTTTGGGATGTGAGCCTTGCTGGCCAGGCTCCTGCCCATCCCCAATCCCCCTTGAGAAGGTGATGTACAGCTGCTTCCTTGAAATTGTTGGTTTAGTGTAGGTACAAACAGCACTACATCCACACCTATTTCTCTTGACTCAAAAAGTCATTTGCTAATTCTCAATTCCTCTTATCCTCTATTCCTTGCTTCTGTCCTGTACGTGAAGGATAGTGATGGGCAGGGATACAGAGTGAAGGAGTGTGCAGTAGTGTTGAGGCCAGTCAGTTCCACATACACCAAGAGGAAAATCAGAATAAAAGTGCATGAATCGCAAAAACCCAGCTTGCAGGTGCAGCAGGTGGTCAGGAAGGCGAATGGGATGCTGGCCTTCATAGCGAGGGGGATTGAATATAAAAGTAGGGAGGTCTTGCTGCAGCTGTATAGGGCATTGGTGAGGCCGCAGCTGGAGTACTGTGTGCAGTTTTGGGCGCCGCACCTGCGCAAGGATATTTTGGCCCTGGAGGGAGTGCAGAGGAGGTTTACTAGGCTGATACCAGAGTTGAGGGGATTGAGCTATGAGGAGAGGCTGAATAAACTAGGCTTGTACTCGTTAGAGTTTAGAAGAATGAGGGGAGATCTCATTGAGACGTATAAGATGATGAATGGGATGGATAGGATAGAGGTGGAGAGACTCTTCCCGCTCAAAAAAGACAGTAGGACTAGGGGGCACAGCCTCAAGATAAAGGGGAGGCGGTTTAGAACGGAGTTGAGGAGGAACTTCTTCACTCAAAGGGTGGTGAATCTCTGGAATTCTCTGCCCGTTGAAGTGGTGGAGGCTGCCTCGCTAAATATTTTTAAGAAGCGGGTTGATGGGTTTTTGATAAGAGAGGGGATTAAGGGTTATGGGGAGAGGGCGGGAAAGTGGAACTGAGCCACGACAGATCAGCCATGATCTTATTGAATGGCGGGGCAGGCTCGAAGGGCTAGATGGCCTACTCCTGCTCCTATTTCTTATGTTCTTATGTAACACGAGAGCGTACAAAATCTTAGTAGCAGTAGGCCATTTGGCTGATGAGTAAGATCATGGCTGATTAGATTTCGGCCTTAACTCCAATCATCTACACACCCCCATAATGATCGACACCCTTCTCAATCAAACAAATGTCCATCTCAGGCTTTAACATAATCAATGACTCAGAATGATGTGGAGATGTTGACGTTGGACTAGAGTGGGCACAGTAAGAAGTCTCACAACACCAGGTTAAAGTCCAACAAGTTTATTTGGAATCACAAGCTTTCGGAGCGCTGCTCCTTCATCAGGTAAAGGCACCTGACTCAGCTGAGGAAGGAGCAGCGCTCTGAAAGCTCGTGATTCCAAATAAACCTGTTGGACTTTAACCTGGTGCAGTGAGGCTTCTCACAATGACTTGGAATCCACTGTTCTGTAGGGAAGAGACTTAGAAATATGAATACCATTCTGAGAGCGATGGAGGGTGGACGGGGGGGGGAGAGTAGGGAATGAGGGAATTCAGTGTGTGGGTGTGTGTCTGCATTCAGTCTGTCAGAGCCTCAAAGCGAGGTCAATCCATTAACCTCAGGTGGGATTTGCTGGTCTTGAGACTGGAAAATCTTACCCGTTGACTTTTCCAGAGATGTTTCCAGACCTGCAGCTTTCAGTATTTCCTTTTTTAAAAATTACTTTTGATGCCATTTAGCCTGGATGCCAGCAAAATCTGTTGGGATTTTCATGGCTCACCCTTGCCTCTGAGGCTCTGTCCCTGTTGCGTTTTATATTGAGACCTCATCGTGGCAGGAGAGGCCCTCATTGTCATTCACTCTGTGTCCAACTGAGGGGCCCGGTTCCACTGGCTCTCCTGCATCTGGTAAATGGGTGGGAGGCTGTGTCCTTGTCAAGGGAGCAGAATCTCAAGATTTGCAGTTAGCGTCCTAATGTGAGGAAATACAGCAACGAATTAATGTGTAGTAATCTTCCACAAATATAATCAATGAACAAATCCTCTTGTTATTTAATGATCTTCGTTGCAGAAGAATTATTGCTCCAAGGCAGTGGGGACAACTACCCTGTTTGCTTATGGGCAGCACTATGGTACAGTGGTTAGCACTGCTGCCTCACAGTGCCAGGGATCTGGGTTCAATTCTGGTCTTGGGTCACTGTCTGTGTGGACTTTGCACCTTCCCCCCGTGTCTGCTTGCGTTCCCTCCAGGTGCTCCAGTTTCCTTGTACAGTCCAAAGATGTGTGGGTTAGGCCACGCTAAATTGACCCTAGTGTGAGGGAGATTAGCAGGGTAAATATGCGGGGTTACCTAAATGGGGCCTGGGTGGGATCGTGGTTGGTGCAGACTCGAAGGGCTGAATAGCCTCCTTCTACAGAGTAGGGGTTCTATTACTCTATGAAAATAGTGAGCCCAGAAAGTTTCACATCCACCTGAGGTCATGGGCAGGGCCTCAATTAAACATTTCATCCAAAAGCTGGCATCTCTATCAATGCGGCATTTCTTCAGTATTGTACTGAGTTTCAGCATGGAGCTCGTATTTGAACCTCTGGAGTAAAAGTTGCTCTAAGAAGGGAAATATCATGTCAGCTGCAGCTCTGTGTTCTCACTTCAGACACAGAACGATGTGATTCTAGAGAATTTGAACCCACAACGTTTCACGATTGAAGTGTGAACACTGTCCACCTTACCACAGAAAACATGACTTACCCATTCGAATCTAACTGAATCCAGCAAGATATTGTCAATTAGCAGATGTGGCACCCGTTATCAGGTTGTGGTGGGACTACCTTTCTGCTATCTGTTGAAGAGCACAATGCTTGTGGCCTAACTGTCTTGCACTGACTCAAAGCCATGTTTAAAGTTCAGCGAGTTTGACCTTGGGCGCTACCTTAAGGCAACAATGCACCAGAGACTAAGAGAGAGCAGGCCTTGCAATCTCATAGTTCGTTATGGATGACTGCATCCACCATCATGGCCTGTGGGAACCTGGTGACACTTACACCCAAAAGGAAACCTCCCGAAATGAAGGCTGGGGCTGAGGGGAATGAGGCAAAGGTTAGGAGGAAGGATTGAAGGATATGGAAGGGTGAAAGTAGAGAGGCAAGATTGAGGGAGATAAGGAGAAGATGGGCAGGCAAAATTAAGAGAAACGGAGAGAAGGTGGGTAAGATTGAAGGAGAACGGGAAAAGGTGGGGAGGTAAGGTTGAAGCAGAAGAGGAGAAGGTGGAGAGGTATGAGGAGTGTAGTGAGAAGGTGGTGAAGGCCAAGAACCTCAGGCATGGCAATACCACCTTCGTATATTTCAGTGTTCTCTGGGACTTGGCAAAATCTAAGCACCCAAACACTCAACCATGTGTCTCCCATACAAGAGCTTTATTTAATGATCTCTTCCTAGTTACTGGTAAGCAGGTCATGACGGATAAATAGAATGATAATTCTATACTTCTGTGTTACAGTTCTAAGTGAAGAGGAAGAGAAAAATGATGTTCTAACAGCGGACCAACCCTCTGACCTGAAGCTGGAACAAGCACACTTGGTGAATTGTCCCAGGGACTCTGGCTGTTACGCTACATCCGAAATCTCAGACAACGGCAAAGAAGACTTGGATTTGGAGAATTTGCCAGAAATGGTTCGGCGTGTTTCTCTTGATGAATAATTGCCGTGGGAGTAATCAAGTTGTACAGTTTGGAGTCATACACTCGGAGCCTATGGATGTTTGAGAGTTTTCAGTGCATTGACACCTACAGACTCACATTGACACAATGGTTTCCTTTATTTAATCTGAAGCTACACGAGAAAGCAATGGGCACAGTTTTGGATTCGCCCTGTGATCTTCCAAAAAGCAGGGAGCACCTGGTAAAGAACGTGTTGATTATCGCAACTCAACCGGCCAAATTTTCCCATGAACATTGGTGACCTGAGGTCAGGGGTCATTTCCATGTTGTGAACATGCCTGAGGCTAAACTTTGCGGGTGTGGCCAACAAGCACACCGCCTTTCCAATGTCCACTTAGCACATGATGGAAGTGCGACACTGATGATGGGCAATCGCTCGCACCCAGAACTGTCCGCTGAGTCCATCTGCAGGCAAAACGCATGGATATTGCAGGTGGACTGCCCAAGGGCTGATAATATGGATCTTCAAAGTGACCACTGCCTACATCACAACCTCTCACTGTGACCAGTAAGTGAGCTGGCGACAAAACAAGGATCCCATTCACCTAAATTCAACCCCATCTAAAAACTGTTGCCAATTGTCTCCCTCTATTGACTTCACAGCTCTATCGGGCGTGTAACCGACATCTCCCTGTAGCCACCTCGGAGAGTATTCAGAGGATGCCAGGAAATGTTGGGGAGCCGCCCTAAAGATTTTTTTCTCTTAAGTTTCCCAGTCCTAGCTGCTTACAAAGCTGCCTCAAGTTTTGCTGACAAAGCTCAGCCCAATAAACCCCCTGTGTTTTTTGACTTGTACATAATAGAGAAGGGTGAATCGGATAAGCACTTGAAGGAGAAACATTTGTGGGAATATAAGGAAAAGAGAGTGGACTTTGTTGGTCAAGGAACCGCCAGAACCAAAGTGGGCCCAGTAACCATCTTCTGCAAGATGGTTACTCAGGCTAAGATCACTCCTTGACTAGAACGGATAAATCAATGTTAACGCAATGATCAGCTCAACAAATGGACTGCATCGGTGACAGAGTGGAACAGTTTAGGGGTTTGATGGGTTCCAAATTTGGATGACTTGCTGACTAAGCTGTACTTTCAATGGATCTGCATTTAAAGAAGCTGAACTCCCCGGCAGTGAAAGTGTTCATCTGTTCTGTGCCTCTCACCACCAGCTACAGCACAATGGGTGGCAGGAACATCTATCTCCGCCATTCTTGTTCTCTACACCATACCCAAAATGTTGAGCATGGAAGTACATTTTACCGACCTTGCCAGCTTGATGGATTACTTCAGGTTTTCTTTTGCCCAACTAGGGTCAAAATGTGAAAGGACCATTGACAAATGGGAATGGCCATTTGGTGAACTATGTGGAAGTGGATGGCCTTTGAGCATCCAGATTGTAATCATTGCTTTCGAGGGAAAGATATTTGATTGATTTCCATTTGATTAAAGCACCATAAGTATAGGCGACTAAGTGATGCTGTGATAGCATGCCTACGACTCAACCAGAAGGGTCCAGATTTGAGTCCAATGCCAAGACTTGTTGGCCGCGGAAGGAGCATTTGTAACCCATTCACAATATGGTCAACGGGTTGGCACTCAGCTTGGGAATCCTTCCACCATTTCCCCTACTATTCCCCAAAGGGTAGGGGCGGGAGGATACTTCTGAAAAAAAACATACGTTATTCCAGAGCCAGTCTTTTGTGGTCATGGGAATAGTGTTGCCAGCAATAGTCAGATGTATTCCACTAAATGTAGGTTTCCGCCAAAGTTACTGGTAGAAAATCTTCAAAATATCGGGAAAAATTTGACCTCAGAGAATATAAATGTGTGGTGAGAGTTCAATATTTTCCCACTGTGAAACAAGCTTTTGTGTTTGTATGTATGGGTATGACTAATTTAGTTAGTTTGAAGATAGTTAGACTGCATGACATAAAAAGGGTTTAGGTGTGATGTTCAGTGTTTTGAAGTGGAAATTGAACACGGCTAAAATGAGAATGGCGAGCAGCTGAAATGTAAATTTGCAGTAGGAAGATAAGGGAAGTGATTCATAGTTAACTTTTATATTTCAAAAAGGACATATATGCAATTGAAGGAGATTGTAAATGAAGTAAAGCGAAGTATTAAGTGTTGTGTTTACCGAAAAGTAAATAGTGCCGTGAGAGTGCTACAAACTCTGGGAAAAGGAACCTCTAAAGGAGGGTAAAATAACAGAGTTAAGGATGAGAGAGAGAAAGAGAGGTGGAAGACTGTATCACTAGTGTGGTTTTGAGGCCCTCAAGCAGCAAGCGCTGGTAGCAAACTTGTGAATAATAACTGCCATCACTTTCAGAAGAAAGTGTTTGCATCTGCAAAGTTTTGAGACAAGCTTTGATCCTAGTATTGCATGAGGAAGAGAGAGAGAAGCTTATGTAAGACTTCTCCTGTAGCAACAATAAATTTGTGGTAATGTTACTGGTATTTTTTAGATTAAAATCTATCATGACCATTCCCTAATAGGGATGCTTAGCTCTGAATTAATTCAGCAGAAACCTTTTTTAGGAAATGCCTGTCAAATATATTAACTACGCGAATGTAATTTTGTGTTTTTATGTTTCATTTTTTTTAAATAAACGTTTAGTTTTTAAAAAGTTCCCAAGTGGTTTAGAATTGTTTCTCCTGATTCCAGAGACCTTCTCATATTAAAAAAAAATACAATTTTAAATGGTTGTGATAGCTTGTTTAAGTTTCCCTTGGGGATTTTGGCAGTCTGGCACTTATCACCTGCCATACCATAAGAAATAGGAATAAGAGACAACTGGGCATGCATTGGGTGATAGAAATGACTTGACAAGGGTTAAGGTGAGAGGTAAGTGATCTATGTGAAGAGGAAAGGCTTGTTGAGGTTTGTCTTCCTGTTTTCAAATAGTCTAATGATATCACAGATTTTATAGAAGTAAAAAGAAATGTAGCTACTTTGGAAACACAATTATATCTTCATCCCACAGTATGTTGACACACACACAACTGGGAAAGACACAGCCTGATCCCATATACACAGCACACGTAAAGTATTGCGCAGATATACATGCAACACACGTGAAGGGTTACATGCAGGGCAACATTCCCTCCATTTTTCTTTGGAGCATGCATTTCATTTAGTTAAATGTACTGTCTCTTTAAAACCTTTTGCGCACGGGGACTGTGGATTGCTGTGCAACGACACAACTTAAGAGGAATATTTGTGCAGGTGTATGGGTATACATACATAGATACAAACATATGAACACGCATGTAAATAAGACAAATACACACATGCGGCCATCAACATTTTATACAGAGACATCAATATGTTCAACATGCAACCACTGCTCTTTTTAGTGGTAAAAAACAGGATTTTTGGTGTAACTAGCTAGGTCAGATGTGTGACTTTTAACCAGGTTACAGAAAGTCCCCGTTACTCCTTTCTGCCTTCAACACACAATTTCCATGACGATCATTCAAAACACTTGCATCAGTCCATTTCCTAAGCTTATTTTATGTGCACCTATTTATTAGATTGTTATAAGAACATAAGAAGAACATAAGAAATAGGAGCAGGAGTAGGCCATCTAGCCCTTCGAGCCTGCCCCGCCATTCAATAAGATCATGGCTGATCTGTCGTGGCTCAGTTCCACTTTCCCGCTTTCTCCCCATAACCCTTAATCCCCTCTCTCATCAAAAATCCATCAACCCGCGTCTTAAAAATATTTAGCGAGGCAGCCTCCACCACTTCAACGGGCAGAGAATTCCAGAGATTCACCACCCTTTGAGTGAAGAAGTTCCTCCTCAACTCATATTTTATCTGGATGGATTTGGCACCGTTGTTTCTGAATTTCCTGTATTTTAAGTTCTGACTCGGATTGTTCCCCCTTTGCTGTTGGATTGTACACTTTGGGGTGGAGGTGTTTGTAGGGGGTTCAGGACAGGGGTGGGTGGGGTTCTCCAATCTTGTCCGTGCCTGTCCCGCTGCCAGTGGAAACGGAAAACCTGACGTTCTGGAGGAACTGGAGAATCCCAGCCACGGGTAAGGGTGGAAGTTTCTGGTCAGGATCTTTAATGGATTTATATGAAGACATTCCACGTGTGGCTCATTGAATAAACTACACGATTTTGGAGACATTTGTAGAATGATGCATTTGCATATTAGACTAATAAAACTACCAGATAAAAATAACCATCTTGCGGTCACCAACAAATACGGTTTTCTTCACTGCATCAAACTGATTCTGACTGGAGGTTTGTTCAAAATGATACTTACTCCTAGTTGAAGGTAGGGGATAAATCTTTCATTCCTCAGGAACGTAGCAACATCCTCTTGGGTCCGTACCATCATTCAATCAGATTCTGGCAAATCTGCAACTCAACCCTCCATGGTTCTGTAACCCTGTAACATCCTTCGTCTATCAAAAATCTAGCAATCTTGGGTTCTGAGATTTTCAACTGACTCACCCAACTCCTCATTCATCCAAGACCCTAACCCGCGGCAATCGCAGCTTTAGAAATCCCAACTGATGTCAAACCTCAGCAGCTTTTTGGGGGAGAACGTTCCAGATTTCCGCTACCCTTTGTGTCAAAAATTGCTTCTTGACCTCACCCCAAACTTTAATTTGAAGACAAAACCCGTTGACTTCCTCACCAGAGGAAATATTTTTTTCTTTATCTACCCTTTTCCGTCAACTGTGCAATTCTCTAGCCCAGAGAAATGTGGAGACTCAAAATTGTTGAGTGTATTCAAGGTGGATATGTTTTTGGGTCCTTCAAGAATAGCTTGGGAATCAGGAGTTGAAGTCGAAGGCGGTGGCACAATGCCACGGTGGTTAGCACTGCTGCTTCACAGGGCCATGGACCAGGGTTCGATTCCTAGCTTGGGTGTGGAGTTTGCATGTTCTTCCTGTGTCTGCATGGGTTTCTTCCAGGTGCTCTGGTTTCCTTCCACAGTCTGAAAGACGTGCTGGTTAGGTGCATTGACTATTCTAAATTCTCCCTCAGTGTGCTCGAACAGATGCCAAAGTGTGGCAACTAGGGGATTTTTACACTAACTTCATTGCAGTGTTTAGTGTAAGCCTATTTGTGACTAATAAATAAACTTTAACTTTAAAACCAGCCCTGACTTGATGAATAGTGGAGCAGGGTCAAGGGGTTAAGTAACTTCCTCCCACTCATATTATTTTCCCACTTATGTCCTTACATTAACTCCTTTAATCACATTATATATTTCAATTATTTCACCCCTGAATCTTTCCAGTTTTTTCTGCTACATTTCCCTCTTCTTCTAAAATTGCTCCAATGTAAATCCAACTGCCAGTACGTCACATGTTGACTGTCAGGCTATCTGGCCACGGAAGGCATCACACTCAGATTTGGCTGTAGAATTCCTGGCCTAGCATTGTTGGAGTAACAGAAAATTGGAGTAAAAATGCAGAGTATGTGAACTAATCCTATCCTGGCCATTTGAGAATTTATATCCAGTTAAAAAGAGGCAATAAAAGGTGTCCTCAATGAAAATGGTCATGAAACTATTGCATCCACTCTAAAAACCCAAGTGGTTCACTAGTGCCCCTTTGGGGAAGGAAACCAACAGTCTTTACCCAATCTGGTCTGCATGTAATGCCACCTCACACAACACCAACAAACTGCATTGATTACTTAGAATATACAGCACAGAAAGAGACCATTTGGCATAACCAGTCCATTCTGGTAGTTATTCTCAACTTAAACCTCCTCCCATTTTTCTAAATTTCCCATTGTAACCCTCTATTCCCTGCTCTCTTATTCGTTTTTCTAGCCTCCCCTTAAATAGATGTAACTATTCACTTCACCCACTCTCTGTGGTAGTGAGTTCCACATTCTCACCACTCTAAGGGTAAATAATGTTTATCTGAATTCCCGATTGGATTTCTTGGTGACGGTCTAGTTCTGCTCTTCCTCTCAAGGGGAAACTATATATCCACTCTATCAAAACTTTCCACAATTTAAAATCTTTCCCCAAGATCTTTTTTCAAGAGAAAAAGAGGTGCAACTTGTCAATCATGTCCTGATATATATTGTTAAGACTCAGGCCAGTAACTCCAGGGTGTTTTGTGAAGTTAGCCTAGGCCCTGACTTTTACATTTGATTTTGGCATTAGGGTGAGCACATGGTGTTTCACTCCAGGTATGATCCAAGTGACCCACTAGGAAGCTTTTATCAAACAATGTTTGATGGGCAGCATAATGATACAGCATTTAGCACTGCTGCCTCATAGCTTCAGGACCCGGGTTCAATACCAGCCTTGGGTGACTGTGTGTGTGGAGTTTTCAATTTCTCCCTGTGTCTCCCTGGGTTTCCTCTGGATGCTCCGGTTTCCTCCCACACGGGTTAAGTGAATTGGCCAAGCTGAATTACCCCTTAGTGTCAGGGGATTAGCAGGGTAAATACATGGGGTTACAGGGATAGAGCCTGAGTGGGATTGTTGTCAGTTCTCAATGGGCTGAATGGCCTCCTTCTGCACTGTAGGGTTTCTATGATTCTCTAAAGTTTATTTAAGAACACAGTTAGAATATAACAAAAAGAAAGATCAGAACTTTTACCAATTACAAGACTTAAACACAACACATTATAACTCTTAACAGCCAGCTATCTCTGTTGTTCCAATTTAAATCGATACCCCATAGACATACACCCTTCTTTAGAATTAGCACAAAGATAAGTATGCTCACCTGATGCTGGATTTTCAGCTTTTTAACACTTTTGGACAGAAGTCCAGGTAGCAATTTTCAGAGAAGGATATATCTACAAAACAGCAAAACCGTAGAGAAACAAATCCAGTCTCTGTCAGTTCCCAGTCTCCAGACCCCAGAGACAGAAATGGATACCTCTCCCTCTGCCACTTCCAAAGAACCAATTCTCATACAGCCAAATCTCCAAAAAAAAGACTTCTCTCCTGAAAGATTCCAGTCTCCAACTTCAAAGGAAGGAAACTAGAGACACTGAACTCTCAACTCCAAAAGCAGCTTCTCAGCTTGAATATATTCCATGAAAGACCAGCTTCCCCATCACGTCACCCCAATGAAGTCCCACTCTGCAAAATCCCAGGGGGAAGCAGCAGAACAGCATTAGTCCAGATTAAAAGGTTCATAAATATGCTTGGACATGATTACATGTTCAAGATAGTTCCATAAACAAACAGGAAATGATCTTTACATTACCTCAGTAAAAAAGTCTCACAACACCAGGTTAAAGTCCAACAGGTTTATTTGGAGCTCTGTTCCTTCATCAGGTGAGTGATGATGAAGGATGAAGGAGCGGCGCACTGAAAGCTCGTGATTCCAAATAAACCTGTTGAACTTTAACCTGATGTTGTGAGACTTCTTACTGTGTCCCACTCCAGTCCGACATCAGCATTTCCACATTATGGTTACCTCCGTAAGGCATGGATAACTTGTAAGATACCACAATCTAACAAAGGATAGTCTCAGGGATAACCCGAAATAACTTGTTAATTGAATTCTGCAAACTAGTGTTGCAAGGAAGTAACAGCTCTGTCAACGTCCTGTTTGATCGAAAGGTGTTGATGACAAACCAAGGATGTTGCCTAGCACGAGTGTTCATGCTTCCTGCTGGTTTAACTCTTTTCAGGTATAAATATTGTAACTATACTGTAGAATTCTTAGATTCAATAGAACCACTCCAGCAAGTCTCAAGGTGAAGGTTGGTGCTATAGTGTGGTAATGACAGTTCCCCCATTAATTGGGGTGGAGGTACCTTGCTAGACTTCATTGAAGAATAGAATGCTCGGACCGTGATAATATCCAGGCTGTTAGAATCCAGCTGAAACTTGTTAAAAAGACTTTCTGAAGCATGGTAATATTCTCTGGTGGATCAGTCCTTCAGGCCCATTTGGGTGTCACCCAAGGATTTTAAGTGATAGTCTCACAAAGGATTATAATCCACTTCAATATATCTTAATAAAACATTACCGGGCACTCACTAGTTATCAAACAAAATTTGACATTAAGCCACATAAGGTGATATTAGCGCAGGTGATTGAAAGTTTGGTCAAAGTGATAGGTTTTAATGATCTTCCTAAATGAGGAGAGAGAGGTGGAGATGCAATGGGTTTAGAGAGGGAGTTCTAGAGTTTAGGGCCCAGGCAGATGAAGGCACAACCACCAAAGTGATTGTCTCATAACTCTGAAGTCTTGCAAGCCACTCAGTTGTTAGGGCAAAAAGGCAATGAGTAAATCACACCCTGACTCCCCAAAGCCTGTCCACCATCTATGAGATACAAGTCAGCAGTGCGAGAGAATACTGTCCACTTATCTGGATGGGTGTAGCTCCAACAATACTCAAGAAGTTCGATACCATCCAGAACAAAGCCAACTTGATTGACATTCCATCCACCACCTTCAACCACTCCCTCCACCACCGATGGACAGTCTGTACCATCTACAAGATGCAATGCAGCATCCCATTAAGGTTTCTTCCACAGCACCTTCCAAGCCATTGGCTTCCACCACTTCAAGAGCAGCATACCCATAGGAACACCACCACCTGCAAGTTCCCCTACCATACTGACCTGGAAATATATCATCATTGCTTCACTGTCACTGGATCAAAATCCTGGAACTCCATCCCTAACATCACTGTGGGTATACCTACACCTCATGGACTGCAGCAGTTCAAGGAGGCAGCTCGCTACCACTCTCTCTAGGAAAATTAGGGATGAGCAATAATGCTGACCTTGCCACATTTCTTTGTGGGTCTGGAGGTAAGGACAGCAGGATAAAAATGCACAGCAATTGATGATATCCACAATCACCATGTCAAGCTCACAATGCCAGATTTCGTCAACTAAATTTAAATTTGCACAGCTGCCGTGCTGGGATTTGAACCCATATCCCCAGAAAATTAGCTTGGGTCTCTGGATCTCTCGCCCAATGATATAAGAACATAAGAACATAAGAAATAGGAGCAGGAGTAGGCCAACTAGCCCTTCGAGCCTGCCCTGCCATTCAATAAGATCATGGCTGATCTGTCGTGGCTCAGTTCCACATTCCTGCCTTCTCCCCATAACCCTTAATCCCCTCTCTTATCAAAAACCCATCAACCCGCGTCTTAAAAATATTTAGCGAGGCAGCCTCCACCACTTCAACGGGCAGAGAATTCCAGAGATTCACCACCCTTTGAGTGAAGAAGTTCCTCCTCAACTCTGTTCTAAACCGCCCCCCCTTTATCTTGAGGCTATGCCCCCTAGTCCTGCTATCCTTTCTGAGCGGGAAGAGTCTCTCCACCTCTATCCTATCCATCCCATTCATCATCTTATACGTCTCAATGAGATCTCCCCTCATTCTTCTAAACTCTAACGAGTACAAGCCTAATTTATTCAGCCTCTCCTCATAGCTCAACCCCCTCAACTCCGGTATCAGCCTAGTAAACCTCCTCTGCACTCCCTCCAAGGCCAAAATATCCTTGCGTAAGTACGGCGCCCAAAACTGCACACAGTATTCCAGCTGCAGCCTCACCAATGCCCTATACAGCCGCAGCAAGACCTCCCTACTTTTATATTCAATCCCCCTCGCGATGAAGGCCAGCATCCCATTCGCCTTTATGACCACCTGCTGCACCTGCAAGCTGGGTTTTTGCGACTCATGCACAAGGACCCCGAGGTCCCTCTGCACCGTCGCCTGCTGCAGTTTTTCTCCACGTAAGTAATAATCCTTCCTACCATTATTCCTACCAAAGTGGACCACCTCGCACTTGCCAACATTAAATTCCATTTGCCATTTCCTGGCCCATTCGCCCAGCCTATCTAGATCCTTCTGCAGACTCTCCACACCCTCCGCACAATTTGCCGTTCCCCCAATCTTGGTGTCATCAGCAAATTTCGACACCCGACACTCGGTTCCCTCCTCCAGATCATCTATATAAATGGTAAAAAGCTGAGGCCCCAGCACCGACCCCTGGGGCACTCCACTAGTCACCATCCGCCAATCCGAATAGCACCCATTGACCCCCAGTCTCTGCCTCCTATTTGACAACCAGTCCTCTATCCACGCTAACACCCTACCCCCAACTCCATGCCCCCTGATCTTCTGCAATAACCTCTTGTGAAGTACCTTGTCAAACGCCTTCTGAAAATCAAGAAAGACCACATCCACCGGCTCTCCTCTATCCACCGCCCTAGACACATCCTCATAGAACTCCAGTAAATTTGTCAGACACGACTTCCCTTTAATGAAACCGTGCTGCGTCTGCTCTATCAAGCAATTCCCTTCAAGATGCCTTGCTATTTCCTCCTTAATGACGGATTCTAACATTTTACCTACAACAGACGTTAAACTAACAGGCCTATAATTCCCCGCCTTTTGCCTGGCACCCTTCTTAAACAACGGCGTAACATTAGCCATTTTCCAATCTTCCGGCACTTCCCCGGAATCCAGCGACTTCTGGAAAATAACCACCAAGGCATCCACTATCACCTCTGCCATTTCTTTCAGGAGCCTCAGATGCATTCCATCCGGTCCTGGGGACTTGTCCACAATCAGCCCCTCCAGTCTGTCGAGCACCACCTCTCTAGTAACAGTAGTTTCATCGAGACCCTCCAGTCCTACCACCTTTCCATCGCTAACATCTGGCAAATTATTCACGTCCTCCTCCGTGAAGACAGAAACAAAAAAGTTATTCAGGACCTCAGCCATATCCCCATCCCCTACCACTAGGTCCCCTTTCTCATCCTCTAAGGGTCCAACATTCACCCTAGCCAGCCTCTTCCTTTTTATATATTTATAAAAACTCTTGCTATCCTTTTTTATATTAAGCGCTAGCCCAGCTTCATAGTTTCTCCTGCCTTTCTTTATCAACTTCTTTGTCAATCTTTGTTGACATTTAAACCTCTCCCAATCCTCTTCTCGCCCACTACTCTTAGCTACTCTAAACGCCTCCGCTTTTAATTTAACACTTTCCTTCGCGTCCTTCGTTATCCATGGCTTATTACCTCTCCTCCTACGGTCCTTTTTGACCATCGGAATAAATTTCTGCTGAGCACCAAGAAAGATCTCCTTAAAGATCCTCCACTGCTCCTCAACAGACCCTCCCTCCAACGCGCTCCCCCAGTCCACATTCGCCAATTCTTCTCTCATCCTACCGTACTCCCCTCCATTCAAACAAAGGACGTGTGTCCGGGAACCCACTTTCTCCTCCTCCATCTGCACCAGAAACTCCACCATACAATGATCACTCTCCCCAAGAGGATCCTTCACCGCAAGTTCCCTAATTCTACCCGCCTCATTACATAGCACCAGATCCAAGATAGCTCGCTCCCTCGTCGGCTCCAACACACACTGTTCCAGGGAACTATCCCGGCAGCATTCCAAGAACTCCTCCTCGAGCCCACCGCGTCCAACTTGGTATATCACAGTCTCCCCTCCCCACCCCTCGCCCCACTTCTGCAAGTTCACATTATTTCCAAATCTTTATCTCACCCCTCGTTCTCTTGTTATATTTGATTTGATTTACTATTGTCGCATGTATTAGTATATAGCGAGAAGTATTGTTTCTTGCATGCTATACAAAGAATACCATTCACAGGGAAGGAAAGGAGAGAGCGCAGAAAGTGGTATTAGTCATAGCTTGGGTGTAAAGAAAGATAAAGTTAATGCGAGGCAGGCTCATTTGACAGTTGCAGGGAAGAAGCTGTTCTTGAGTCATTGGTACATGACCCCAGACTTTTGTATCTTTTTCCCGAAGGAAGAAGGTGGAAGAGAGAATGTCTGGGGTGCGTGGGGTCCTTAATTATGCTGGCTGCTTTTCCAAGGCAGAGGGAAATGTAGACAGAGTCAATGGATGGGAGGCTGGTTTGTGTGATGGATTGGGCTACATTCACAACCTTTTGTAGTTTCTTACCATCTTAAGCAGAGCAGGAGCCCACACCAAGCTGTGATACAACCAGAAAGAATGCTTTCTATGGTGCATCTGTAAAAGTTGGTGAGAGTCGTAGCTGACATGCCAAATTTCCTTAGTCTTCTGAGAAAGTAGAGGTGTTAGCGGGCTTTGTGTCGGCATGGGGGGACCAGGACAGGTTGTTGGTGATCTGGACACCTAAAAACTTGAAGCTCTCGACCATTTCTGCTTTGTCCCCATTGTCCTCCACTGCGCTTCCTAAAGTCTACCTTTGCTAAACATGCAGTTGAAAATGTAAGAGTCTTCTTTTAAAAAAACATTTTTTTTGAAAGATTCTTTTGTGGTACATCTGGGCAAACTTTCCACTTCACAAAATGTTAGTGGTTTTCTTTCATGGCTCATATCCGGTTGGTGTGTGCGTTCATAGAGTGTTGGGTTTCATTTCAACAAAACTATGCACTTTGCAATATTGGATTCCAATTTTACCCAAACCTACCGGGAAAACACTGTCAGACAGGTCTAACTGTTTCCTTAACACATTTCAGAAGAGAGATTCAAAGAAAAGAACAGTGAGAGGAAAGGGAAAAAAGAGAAAGAGAGAAAGACGAGAAGAGAGAGAGAGAAAGACAACGCTAAAGAAAGAATTTGCATTTGATAGGTGAGTAATACAGTGCTGATATCACGAGGTTAAAATACCTATGAAATGACTTTGGGCCCTGACAATTTTCCTGCAATAATACTAACGGCTTGTGTTTCTGAACTATCCGAGCTGTTCCAGTGCTGCTACAACACTGGCATCCACTCAACAATGTCTAAAGTTGCCTAGGCAAGCCCTGTACACCATAAAGAACAAATCCATCCCAGCCAATTACAACCCCATCAGAACATTCTTGATCAAAGTGATGGAAGGTATCTCCAATATTGACACTTGCCCAGCAATAATCTTATTGGGTTCCACCAGGATCACTCAGTTCCTGACCTCTTTACAACCTTGGTTTAAACATGGACGAAAGAACTGAGTTCCAGAGGTGAGGTGAGAGTGGCTGCCCTTGACATCAAGGCAGCAGTTGACTGCGTTTGGCATCAAGGTGCCTGAGCAAAACTGGAGTCAATGTGAATTGTGTGTGGGGGGAATCTCTGTTAGTCATACCTAGTATGAAGGAATATGGTTGTGGGAGGTCAGTCTATCAACTCTAGGACATCAGTGCAGGAGTTCCTCAGAGTAGTGTCCTAGGTCCAAACATCTTCAGCTGCTTCACCAATGACCTCTCTTCCATTATAAGGTCAGAAGTGGAGATGTTTGCTGATTATTGTCGTCTATTAAATACCATTTGTGTCTCTGCCAATACTGAAGCAGCCTGTGGTTGCTTGCAGCAGGACCTAGACAATATCCAGGTTTGCATTAACAAGTGACAAGTAACATTCGTGCCACATAAGTGGCCATCAATGGCCATCTCCAACAAGAGAGGATCTAACCATCTCCCCATGACTTTCAATGCCATTTCCGTTGGTGAAGACCCCACTGTCAATATCTTAAGAACAAAGACCAACACAGCACAGGAAACAGGCCCTTCGGCCCAACAAGCCCACGCTGCTATTTTAACATTGTGAGTGCCCTCTTCTACCTATGACCTTTATCTACGCCTATTGGACTCCACAGTAAAGGAACCATAACCAGATTGAGGGACGACTAATTTAGGGACAATTTGTTAACACCAATCAGCCTAAGAGCACGTTTTTGGGGTGTGGGAGGAAACTGGAGCACCCGGAGAAAACCCACGCAAGCACGGGGAGAATGTGCAAACTCCCGCAGACACTGGCCCAAATCCATGTATCTGCACAGTAAACAGTGATAGTCACCGAGCTGTCGTGTTGTCCGTCAGATGGTCCAGTTTAAGCGTACACTAATGACGTGAAGCACCAGGCAACTCTTGAAGCAACATCCAAGAGCAGCCCTCGCACGACCCACCGCGTGAATGCCCCTTGTTGGACAACAAGGCGGACCAAAGCACCTGTGAGGTAAAAAAAAAGACATCAATGAACATACACAACTTATACAGGCATTCAGAGAATCCCCAGAAGCTCAGACGTAAGACAAGTGAGCCATAAAATATGTTGGACGGTCCATAGGAATCAATTGATTCCCAGGAACATCCTAAGGCTCTTGATAAGGTTTATCATTGATCAATAACTGATCTGGACCAGCCATAATCGTGCTGTGGCTGCAAAAACAGTTCAAAGGCTGTAATTCTGCAGTGAGCAATCCACCTCCTGACTCCCCAATGTCTCTCCACCATCTGCAAGGCACAAGGAATTTAATGAAATGCCTTATATTTTGCTGGATGGGTGTGACTCCAATAGCACCCAGGAATCTCAACACCAACTCACACCAAGTAGTCCATTTGTCAGCACCCCATCCACCACCTTAATTATTCACCCTCTCAAACCACCACCAATCAGTGGCAACAATGGGTCATCAAATTTCCATCAATAGAACCTTTGAAAGCTGTGGTCTGTAACGCCCAGGGGGACAAATTCTTCCTGGAGTGCCCCCTCCCAGTCTTCTAGCACTAGTTCATATGCACCTACGATAGCTTTGTTCACCTCAGCATAATCCTCAAATATCTCCTCTGATACTGACACAAATATCTCACCAACTCTGCTTCAATCAACAAGAGCCACAGATCGAGACAGGAAGAGAAATGAAAATAAAGATAAGGACTGAGGTTCAGTCATCAAAAACAATTTTGACCAGATGCTTGAGAAAGAACAAGAACAGGTAGAGAGCTTCAAGTTTTTAGGTCAACAACAACCTGTCCTGGTTCCCCCCCAACACTGACACTATACTTACGAAAGCCCACCAATGCCTCTACTTTCTCAGAAGACTAAGGAAATTTGGCATGACAGCTATGACTCTCACCAAGTTTTACAGATGCACCATAGAAAGCATTCTTTCTGGTTGTATCACAGCTTGGTGTGGGCTCCTGCTCTATCCATGACCCAAGGAACTACAAAAAGTCATGACTGTAGCCCAATCCATCACACAAACCAGCTTCCCACCCATGGACTCTGTCTATACTGCCTCAAAAAAGCAGCCAGCATAATTAAGGACCCCACGTACCCTGGACATTCTCTCTTCCACCTTTTTCCTTTGAGAAAAAGATACAGAAGTCTGAGATCATGTACCAACCGGCTCAAGTACAGCTTCTTCCCTGCTGCTGTCAGACTTTTGAATAGACCCACCTCGCATTAAGTTGATCTTTTTCTACACCCTGGCTATGACTCAAAATTACATTCTGCACGTTCTCATTTCCTTCACTATGAACAGTATGTTTTGTCTGTATAACATGCAAGAAACAACACTTTTCACTATATGTTAATCAATGTGACAATAATACATCAAATCAAATCAAAGTGAATATTTTTAGTTTGGAGAAATTTACAGAGTTACAACAGAAAGATGTCGAGATAAAGTAGTTGTATCAGAAAGCAGACACAGAAGAAGAATCTGAATGTATACTGGAGTGTTAGTAAGCCATTCTTTCGGTCCCAATTCCCTAGTTATCTAGACTGAATCTGGTTCTTTGGAAGTATGACTCTTTGCAGCTCCCTTGCCCCGTGTGGCTTCTCCTGGCAGAGTTGAAGGGTGCTCACTTCCAGGTGTCTTGTCTCCAACTGCCAATAAATGTAGCTAAAAAACAAAACTCAGAAGCACGTTGCTAAGCAACTAATTTGCCAATCTTTAGCTGGCATCTGGACAAATTTATGAATGGGATGGGAATAGAGGGATACGGTCCCCGAAAGGGTAGGGTGCTTTAGTTCAGTCGGTCAGCTTGGAGGGCCTGTTCCTGTGCTGTAATTTTCTTTGTTCTTTGTTCATTTACTCATCACCCTGTTACACTCTCTAAGGACAATAGAAGCTAAGTTGAAACTAAAACCAACTCCACACATACCTTTGTCTAGCATGAATCTAACTTTTATGCTTCCTTCCACAGAAACATTAAACCCTTATCACGACACCTTATTTCTAATATTTATCAATATAAAAACCAATCCCTTAAAAAAAAACTTTGTTTTCCTGGAGGATTTTCACAGTAACTTCATTGCAGTGTCAACGTAAGCCTACTTGTTACAGTAATAAATAAACTTTAAATTTAACAGGAGAATTACTTCAAGGATGGACAGAAACTTGTAATTGGTTCTCAATATTTCTATTTCTATTAAACTACCTTTCAGACAGATACAGAATATCTACTGGGACGTTGACTATATTCAGGAGGGGTGGCTGGGACTCATCCAGGCTGTAACACAATAACCAAGGTCTGTACAGGCATGATCTAATCAATTACCTTTTTGTGGAATACCCAACTGATTATGGCGGGGGGACAAGTCATGTAAGCAGAATAACCATTTTGACTCATGCTACAATATCCTGGCAGTCTCAGTGAGGTAGTCTGCAATGAAAGGGTAACATCAATCTCTCTCTCTCTCCCCCTCATTCTCAAGTTTGCAGCCCCAATTCCGTTACATTTTTGGATTGCATGACAGAGATGGAGAATTTCGATTGAAGGTACCCCAGATGCAATAGCGCTGAATTTCATAAAGGTGTTACACCTAGGCTGGACCAGGAAGGGTAAAAATCCATCGCAGTTGATGATATCCATGGTCACCATGACAAGCTTGCAATTCCAGATTTCATCAACGGAATTTAAATTTGCACAGCTGCCACGGTGGGATTTGAATGCATGTCCCCAGAAAATTAGCCTGGGCCTCTTGATCTCTGGTCTAATGACAACACCGCTATATTGTCATCTCCCCCTCTGCTTCTGATGCTCAAAATACTTCCAAATCCTCATTTCACCACTGGTTCCCTCGCTATGTTTGATTTGATTTATTGTTGTCACATGTATTAGCCTACAGTGAAAAGTATTGTTTCTTCTGGGCTATGCAGACAAAGCATACCGTTCATAGAGAAGGAAAGGAGAGGGTGCAGAATGTAGTGTCACAGTCATAACTAGGGTGTAGAGAAAGATCAACTTGATGTGAGGTAGGTCCATTCAAAAGTCTGACAGCAGTAGAGAAAAAGCTGTTCTTGAGTCGGTTGGTGCGTGATCTCAGACTTTTGTATCTTCTTCCCGACAGAAAAAGTGGAAGAGAGAATGTCCGGGATGTGTGGGGCCCTTAATTATGCTGGCTGCTTTGCTGAGGCAGCGGGAAGTCTAGACAGAGTCAATGGATGGGAGGCTGGTTTGCCTGATGGATGGGGCTACATTCACAACCTTTTGTAGTTTCTTGTGGCCTTGGGCAGAGCAGGAGCCCATACCAGCTCCAGAAATTGCAATTTACATTAGCTTGAATTCTACTGAAAATTTAAGATCTCACGTCTCAGCCATGGACAATAGCAAAGGACTCATAACAGTGAACTCTCTAATTTGTTTGTTTACCTTATTTCATTGAATCTTAATTTGGCCAAAAGCGAACCTCTTCTAATGAATAGCTTGTAATTTTGCAAGTTTAAGTGCCTGTGTGTGTGTGTGTGTGTGTGTGTGTCTGTGCATGTGTGTTTGTGTGTGTGTGTTTTTCTGTGTATGTGTGTGTGTGTTTTTGTATACGTGTGTGTGTTTGTGTCTTTGTGTGTTTATGTGTGTGTTTGTGCATTTGTGTTTGTGTGTGCGTGTGTGAATGCATGTTTGTGTGTGTGAATGTGTGTGTGTGTATGTGTGTGAATGTGAGAATGTGTGTGTGCATGTGTGCGTGTTTGTGTGTTTATGGGTGTGTGTGTTTGTGCGATTGTGTTTGTGTGTGTGTGAATGTGTGTGTGTGTGTATGTATGTGTGCATTTGCGTGCATGTGTGTGTGTATGTGTGTGTGTGAGTTGATGTTTTAAGATATCTTTGTATCTTTATTTGGGTGAATTTTCATAAGAACATAAGAAATAGGAGCTGGAGTAGGCCATCTAGCCCTTCGAGCCTGCCCCGCCATTCAATAAGATCATGGCTGATCTGAAGTGGATCAGTTCCACTTTCCCGCTTTCTCCCCATAACCCTTAATTCCCTTATCTATCAAAAACCTTTCTACCCGTGACCTAAATATATTCAACGAGGTAGCCTCCACCACTTCAATGGGCAATTCATCACAATAAAAACTAACCCCGTTTGTGTTTAAACTGAGGAAATCCTGTTGGATTGAGTTATTTACAAACGGCACGTAAACAGTTCAGCAGTGATATCCTGAGCCTTATCAAAATCCAAAAAAAATCGCAATAACTGAGGAGTAGCAAAGGAATGGGCAAGTCCTGGCAGCTGGTCCCCACTGCTCAATACCAACCTTATAACTGAATCTGTTTACACCACCCTTCCAGGCAACACACTCCAGAACAGCATTCATAACAATACTCATCATCTCTCCCCCTGCCAGCCCTCTCCACGCCCCCTCCCACCTCGATGCTGGATTTTTAGTCAATTATGTTCAACATGTCTCTTCCGCCTCCTGACCCTCCTCTCAGCGAAAACAATTTCTCATCATCCTCTCTGTCAACATCTGCCAGAAACGTGAGTTAAATCCAATGTCCCCCCCCCCCCTCCACTTAACCTTCTCTCCCTCCAGCAGAATAATCCCCAGCTTTTCCACTGAACCAAAGTCCCACATCCCTGGCCCCATTCCAGTCAGTCCCCTCCGCATCTCCTCAAAGCCTTCACACCTTTCCTCGGGTGTGGAGCTTGGAATTAAAGTGGTTGCAATCCTATAACTACAGTTGCTGTGCTTATTAGGAGTAGGACTGGAAGGAAAACAATGATAAGGACAGTGGGCTGCTGCCACACCGCACGTTGCAAATGCCACTGAGTCATCTGGGGAAAGGTTATGTCCACACACAGTCCGCAATGTGAATTCACAATGCAATTCGATGAGCAAAGGTAGCTCACTTGCTCCTCCTTGTGGTTTCTCAGCGAGGTGCGTTGTTTGAAACTTCGCAGCTTTCTTTGGTTGCCATGATGTGGAGATTCCGGCGTTGGTAACTGGGGTGGCCACAATAAGAAGTCTCACAACACCAGGTTGAAGCCCATCAGGTTTATTCGGAATCACGACCTTTCGGAGCGCTGCTCCTTCATCGACTGAAACGGCACAGTTAGCACTGCTGCCTCACAGTGCCAGGGACCCGCGTTTGATTCCTGGCTCAGTTCACCATCTGTGCGGAGTCTGCACGTTCTCCCCATGTCTGCATGGGTTTGCTCCGGTTTCCTCCCAAGGTCCGAAAGACATGCTGGTTAGATGCATTGGCCACGCTAATGTAGGTGAATAGATTTGATTTGATTTATTATTGTCACACGTATTAGCATATAGTGAGAAGGATTGTTTCTTGAGCACTATTCAGACAAAGCATACCATTCATAGAGAAGGAAACGGAAGAGTGCAGAATGTAGTGTTACTGTCATAGCTAGGGTGTAGAGAAAGATCAACTTAGTGCAAGGTAAGTCCATTCAAAAGTCTGACAGCAGCAGGGAAGAAGTTGTTCTTGAGTCGGTTGGTACGTGACCTCAGACTTTGGTGCCAGAATGTGACGACAAGGGGATTTTCACAATAAATGTAAATCTACTTGTGACCAACAAATGAACTTTAAACTTTAAACCTGATGAAAGAGCAGTGCTCCAAAAGCTGGTGACTCTGAATGAACTTGTTGGACTTTAGCCTGGGGTTGTGAGACTTCTTGCCGTGCTGGACACTTCTGTGTTGGCCAGTGGAAACGGATCGGCAAACTGAGAGCAGGAAAAGTACTTCTGATAAAGCTGGACAGACAGAGCAGGGTGAGGATCTGTATGACAGTAAGAAATCCAAATTAGCCAGAGGCAGGATAGAATATATAAGATACAGGTACAATGGGGAATCTGTGTAATAGAGAGGCTGTCAGAAATATGTAGGGTGTAAAGGACAGGATTTTCTAGTCATGTACAACCCACCGCACCCCCCACCGCACCCCCCACCCCCCCACACCCCCCCCCGTAACCTCGGACCAGAAATTCCCTCCTTCGGACATGGACTTTTTGCTTGTTGGTCAAATTTTCCATCCCGTCTGTGTAGGGTGGGAACTGGAAACTTGCTGCCATTAGCAGCGCAGGGCACATTTATCATCAGAAATCTGCTAAATACAGACACAGTCAGGAGTCTAGCAGATTCAAGGTTGTTTCTTGATGGAGGGCACAAGGACAAAGTAATTTGCAAAGGAGGCAAAAGGTGACACAGAGAAAAGAACAAAGAGAATATTACAGCACAGGAACAGGCCCTTCGGCCCCCCCAAGCCTGCACCGACCATGCTGCCTGACAGAACTAAAACCCGCTACTCTTCCTGGGACCTGGGGGAATGGCACTCAATCAATTGTTCATTCAGAGAGCCAGCGCAGACTCAATGGGCTGAATGGCCTCATTCTGCACTGTAAAGATTCGGTGATCCTGTGAAGTTCCTTTCCTAGATGTTGCATCACTAACAAATAAAGGAGAAATAGTGGCATATTGATAATGTCACTGGCTTAGTAATCCTCGGGCTAATACACCAGGGACAGGGGTTCAGCTTGCCATGATAGCTGGCGCAAATTGAATTCAATCTGGAATCTAAAGCTAGTTTCAGTAAAAGTAACGATATTGCCGATATTGGTAAACCCAACTGGTTCACTAAAGTCCTTTAGTGAAGGAAGGGTTACATGTGACTCCAGACTCACAGCAAGCTATTCAGATTGATCAAACTGGGCCACCCGGTATCCACCTAGCCCCTGCAAATAATAATGACAAACTTAGCCCCGTCAACTGTGAAAATTCCACCTTACTAGCAGCATGAGTCAAAATTGGAAGAGCTATTTCATAGATTAGTCAAGCAAACCGTCAGGCCTACCATATAGACAGTGTTCCCAGACAGCACCACTCTTAACGCTAAAGTTTCAATTAAAAGTTTATTTATTATTGTCACCAGTAGGCATATATTAACACTGCAATGAAGTTACTGTGAAAATCCCCTACTCGCCACACTCTGCTGGCAAGAGGTACACTGAGGGAGAATTTATTACGGCCAATGCACCTAACCAGCACGTCATTCAGTCTGTGGGAGGAAACCGGACCAGCTGGAGGAAACCCACGCAGACACGGGGAGAGTGTGCAAATTCCACACGTCAGCCCAAGACCAGGAATCGAACCCAGGTCCCTGGTGCTGAGAGGCAACAGTGCTAACCACTGTGCCACCATATTGCCCTCCAGTGGGACAGGACATACCCACCAGAAGTGACGGCGGCAGCACAGTGATATACAGTCGGGAGGGAGAATAGACCTGGCTGTTCTCAACATTTACTCTGGATCCCGTGTAATCTCATGGTATTAGGTCAAAAACTGGCAAGGGAACCTCCTGCTGTACTGACCACCTTGTAATTGTCATTTCTGCCCAGGGAAAAAGCTTCCAACTGTCCACTCTGTCCATACCCCTCATAATTCTATGAACTTCCACCAGGTCGACCCTCAGCCTTCCTCTTTCCAGGGAGAACAATCCCAGTTTATTCAATCCCTCCTCATAGCTAATACCCTCCATACCAGGCAACATCCTGGTAAACTTTTTCTCTCACCAAAGCCTTCACATCCTTCTGGTAGTGTGGCGACCAGAATTGGACACAGTATTCCAAATGTGGCCTAACCAAATATAACCGTTATATTTCCTGGGTACAGGTTGATTGTCTTGCTCTGATGAAGAGATATCCAGACTCGAAAAATTGGCTATATTCTCTCCCCAGAGATGCTGTCGGACCTGCTGAGGTTTTCCAGCATTTTCTGTTTTTGTTTCAGCTTCCAACATCCACAGTATTTTGCTTTTATTTTATTAACAGGCTGATTTGATTAAACTTGATTTGATTAAATTTGATTGATTATTGTTACATGTATTGGGACACAGTGAAAAGTATTGTTTCTTGCGTGCTATACAGACAAAGCATACTGCACATAGAAGGAGAGAGTGCAGAATGTAGTGTTACAGACACAGCTATGGTGTAGAGAAAGATCAACTTAATGCGAGGTGGGTCCATTCAAAAGTCTGATGGCAGCAGGGAAGAAACTGTTCTTGTGTTGGTTGGTATGTGACCTCAGACTTTTGTATCTTTTTCCCGATGGAAGAAGATGGAAGAGAGAATGTCCAGGGCACATGGGGTCCTTGATTACGCTGGCTGCTTTTCTGAGGCAGCAGGAAGTGCAGACAGAGTCAATGAATGGGAGGCTGGTTTGCGTGATGGATTGGGCTACATTCACGGCCTTTTGTAGTTCTTGCGGTCTTGGCCAAGAGCCACATCAAGCTATGATACAACCAGAAAGAAAGGTTTCTATGGTGGGTCTGTAAATTCTGATGACAGTTGTGGTTGACATGCCAAATTTCCTTAATCTTCTGAGAAAATAGAGGCATTGATGGGTTTTCTTAACTATACTGTCAGCTTGGGGGGACCAGGACAGATTGTTGATGATCTGGACACCTAAAAACATGAAGCTCTGAACCCTTCCTACTTCATCCCTGTTGATGTAGACAGGGGCATGTTCTCCTTTATCCTTCTTGAAGTTGATGACAATCTCCTTTATTTTGTTGACATTGAGGGGGAGATTATTGTTGCTGCACCAGTTCACCAGATTCTCTATCTCATTCCAGTACACTGTCTTGTTATTGTTTGAGATCTGACCCAGTACTGTGGTGTTGTCAGCAAACTTGAAAATCGAGTTCGAGGGGAATTTGGCCACACAGTCATTGGTGTATAAGGAGTATGGTAGGGGGCAGAGAACACAGCCTTGTGGGGCACCGGTGTTGAGGATGATCGTGGAGGAGGTTTTGTTGTCTATCATTATTGATTGCGATCTGTGAGTTAGGAAGTTCACGATCCAGTCTCAGGTGCCGAGCCCAGACCATGAAGTTGGGAGATGAGTTTTGTAGGAATAATTGTGCTGAAGGCTGAGCTATAGTCAATAAATAGGATCTGACATAGGTGTCTTTGTTATCTAGGTATTCTGGAGTTGGATGCAGGGCTAGGGAAATGGTATCTGTTGTGGATCTGTTGCAGCAGTAGGTGAACTGTAGTGGATCCAGGCAGTCCGGGAGGCTGGAATTGATTTGTTCTATAACTAGTCTTTCAAAGCACTTCATAGTGACAGATGTCAGAGCCACCGGATGATAGTCACTAAGGCATGCTGCTTGGCGTTTCTTTGGCATTGGGATGATGGTCGTCTTCTTCAAGCATATGGGGACCTCAGATTGTTGTAAAGAGAGGTTGAAGATGTCTGCAAATATTTTTAGTCGGTTGGTATGTGTTCTCAGACTTCTGTACCTTTAGGTAGAAGGGAGAATGGCACGGGTACATGGGGTCCTTAATTATGCTGGTTGCTTTTCTGAGGCAGCAGGAAATGTAGACAGAGTCATTGGATGGGAGGCTGGTTTGCATCATCAACTGGATTTTGCTCATGACCCTTTGTAGTTTACTGCTGTCTTGGACAGAGCAGGAGCCATACCAAATTAATCATCTAAATATAACCATCAACCTGTTACATTTGAGGCTTCAATTTCTTTCCATCGCATTGGGAATCTCTCCCCTTACTGCCTGTGTTGGAAGGATTTACAAGTTGAAGCTAAATCTATTTGGTTGTATTGTGAATGGACCTTTCATGGCCAGAAAATGTGACTGAAACCTAGAACTTCTGGTTTAGAAGTAAGGAAGCTCCCCTCTGCACCAGAAGACCTCCACATTACAAATGAACAAGTGGACTGAGATAGAGTCCCCCAGGTATCTGGGCAGCAGTTGAGTTAAGTGCTGCGAGCTCCTCCGGCCTGCCAGTGTCACTGTTACTGATACAGTCTGGGGAGAGGGGACGGGGCTACTCTTGCCGCACTCGGATCGTTGTCAGCTCTCCCGGGCCGCCGGGCGCGCGCCGCCCGCCGGGAGTTGTAGTCCCATACTCCTGCCGATGTCGCGGGAGGCGGCGGAACCGGAACTTTGGTCGGACTGCAGGTCCCGGCGTGCCCCGGGCGCCGCTAGGTACAGTCAGCTCTAGTGAGGCGAGGCGGCAGAGCGGAGCGGAGATCGCAGCGGGGATACGCCGGGGACCGAGCGGGAATACACCGGGGACCGAGCGGGAATACACCAGGGACCGAGCAGGGATACTCCGGGAACACAGCTGCCTGATCATGGCCGGGGCGATGGCCATCCTGGGTGAGTGTCCCTGTCTCCCGGGGTCAGCCCATAGGGTATCATATAGAGCAATCTATAGCTTCATCATATATCCCCATAGTCTCACTGCCTATAGAACTATCTCCAATTCTGTAGTTTAATCATATATTCCTATAATCTCACTGCCTATAGAACTATCTCCAATTCTGTAGTTTAATCATATATTCCTATTATCTCACTGCCTATAGAACTATCTCCAATTCTATAGTTTAATCATATATCCCTATAGTCTCACTGCCTATAGAACTATCTCCAATTCTGTAGTTTAATCATATATTCCTATAATCTCACTGCCTATAGAACTATCCCCACCTCTATACCTTAATCATATATTCCTATAATCTCACTGCCTATAGAACTATCTCCAATTCTGTAGTTTAATCATATATCCCTATAGTCTCACTGCCTATAGAACTATCTCCAATTCTGTAGTTTAATCATATATTCCTATAATCTCACTGCCTATAGAACTATCCCCACCTCTATACCTTAATCATATATTCCTATAATCTCAATGCCTATAGAACTATTTCCACCTCTATACCCTAATCATATATCCCCATGGTCTCACTACCTATAAAGCAATCACCAATTCTATATCTTAATCATGTACCACCATAATCTCACTGCCTGTAAAGCTATCTCCAACTCTGTACCTTAATCATATACCCCATAGTCTCACTGCCTGTAAAGCTATCTCCAACTCTGTACCTTAATCATATACCCCATAGTCTCACTGCCTGTAAAGCTATCTCCAATTCTGTAGCTTAATCATTGTATCCCTGTAGTCTCACTGCTTATAGAGCTATCTCCAGTTCTGTGTCTTAATCATGTATCCCTGTAGTCTCACTGCCTGTAGAGTTTCTGTGTTCTTCTCCTGTGTGTGTGTGGGTTTTTGACAGACAGGGGAATTAAGGGTTACGGGGAGACAGCAGCAAAGTGGAACTGATCCACTTCAGATCAGTCATGATCTTATTGAATGGCGGGGCAGATTCGAAGGGCTAGATGGCCTACTCCTGCTACTACTTCTTACGTTCTTATGTTTCCTCCAGGTGCCCCGGTTTCTTCCTACAGTCCTAAGAGGTGCGAGTTGTGTTGATTGGCCATACTAAATTGCTCCTGACTGTCATGGGGACTGACAGGGTAAATACGTGGGGTTACAGGGATAAGGCCTGAGTGGGATTGTTGTCAGTGCAGGCTTGATGGGCCAAATGGCCACCTTCTGCATTGTAGTGATTCTGTGAACCATCCTATGATGTTGCATTATATATGTCTACCATACATTCCTCTTTTAACACTGTTCTTACAGAGCATTATAGCATCTTTGAAAGATATACTAGTGTCTTCCTTTATATACAGCCATCTATCATATATCCCTAAACTAACACTGCACTTAGAGCAGTATAATGCTGCCTATTACCTCCTGTCATCTTACTTTAAATATTCTTTGTACTCATGAAACAATAATTGCTTGTCTGTATCTGATATAATGTCATCTTCATATATAACTAATTATATGAAACAATTATATCAATCTGTATAATATTTTCTTCTGTATAAAATAGATATGTATATTCTTCCCTGTATAGTTTGTATTTATAAATATTTCAAATATGTAGTGTTTACATCTGGCTCAGCTGTGATGCTCCCATGATCAAATAGCCTGTTACCACTCATGGTGTGGGCTCACATGAGGCCAGTGGCCACCCCTGTGGTGAGAGGGGAAGGCGCCCTGATTTCCGAGCAGCTTCATAAAAAGTAAGTTGAGGGGGGGAGTGTGTAGTTACTGTGAAGGTCACGTTATTATTTAATGTGTATTGGAAGGTCGTTAAGCATGTGCTGATGTGTGATTTAGATAGTGGCTGTTACAGTATTTTTAGCTGTAACCTGCCTTTCCCTGTAACCCACTCTGTGCTCTTGATAACAAAACAAACCTTAGATATATTTTTGTCTGATTAAGATCCAAAGTATTTGGTGCAAGAGGGCTCATGATTGTTGGTTAAAGAGGCGACGTATTTGCTGATACTGGAATGGCTTCTGAGAAAAGGATGAGTGGTACACAGTGGGATGTCCAATGTTACTGTATTGGACACCAATACAGATATGTATTCAAGGGAGTATGGTAGTGCAGTTTATATGTCAGGATCCAGGGGGAATCCATAGAATCCTGACAGTGCAGCAGGAGGCCATTCAGTTCACCACGTCTGCACCAACTCTTCAGAAGTACTTTTTACCCAGGCGTACCCCTCCCACTCCCCTGCCCTATTCCCGTAACCTCTGTGCATTTACCATGGCTAATCCGTGTAACCCACATCTATGGAGTGTGGGAGGAAACCCGAGCACCTGGAGGAAACCCACACAGACACAGGGATAATGCGCAAATTCCACACAGGCACAAACATTGACTGTCCCAGTGAAGCCCACATCTTGGTGAAGAATTATGTTCTAAAAATATTACTGTCACAGACACTGTGTTAATGTGCTGGGGAATTGAGTAGAGCTAAAAGGTAAACTACCATCCACTGACACTTTGCTCAGTTTCCAGCATCCTGGACAGGTTGAGGTTTATAGTTTCAGCGTTGTGCTGTGATGTTCCTGTTGAATTTTTCTCTTTTGTTAATTGGGGAAGGAATGTTAGTCAGGCAGAAATCTGTTTTTTCTTGAAGAGGATCTTACTGAGGTGTGTTGCTCATTACTGAATGAACCCTATAGTTGTTCCTGTCCCCCCCTTCCCACGCCGTGAGCTTTTCTGTGGCAAATGTGGCTGCCATTGGCTACCACCAAAGTCTATGGGCTATTGTGTGGCTCACCCATCCCGTTGCCAGGGAACCCAATGCGAGGGGTCATCATAGAGTCAAAGAATCTACAGTGCAGAAGGAGGCCAATTGGCCCATCAAGCCTGCACCAACAACAATTCCACCCAGGTCCTATCCCCATAACCCCACATACTTACACTCCTGGTCCCCCTGACACGAAGGGGTAATTTAGCGTGGCCAATCAACCTAATCCGCACATCTTTGGACTGTGGGATGAAACCGGAGTGCCCGGAGGAAACCCACGCAAATACAGGGAGAACTTGCAAACTCCACACAGACAGTGACTTGAAGCCGGAATTGAATCTGGGTCACTGGCACTGTGAGGCAACAGCGCTAACCACCATGCCACCCTGAATCTTGCTTTCCATCTTGTTTCCTCTTCACTAGGACCATCTGCCACATGCCTCAGCTCATCCTTTGACACTCTGCACCTTTGTCCTTCCATTTACGCATTCTGATCTCTTAATGAATGCTGTCAGCGCCCTTCTCAGCCATTATAGAATCATAGAATCTGCAGTGCAGAAGGAGATCATTTGGCCCAAGTGGTCGATGGGCCATCTTTGAGGGAAACTGGAAGATCTCGCCAGTAGAAGGAATTGAAAAACCCCACCTATGGTCACTGCTGTAGAAAGCACGGCACCCAATACCCACACAGCAAACTCCCATAAACAGCAGTGTGACGATGATCAATTTTATTCCATGATATTATTTGGGGAATAAAACATTGGCCAGGACATTGGGAAGCACTCGTCTACTTTTCATTGATTGGTACTACGGGATCTTTACCATCCATCTGAGGGGCAGGCTAGACCTTGGGTTAATGTTTCTTCTTAAAGATGGCACCACCAACATTTCAGCACTCCCTCAGTACTGCACTTAGAGAGTCAGTCTAAATTATGGGCTTGTGACTATTGAGGGAGACTTGCACCCACCTGTCTCTGACTCTGAGTTGAGGTTGATATGATTGACATTACTGCAAATGAGATTACTGTGCATTCTTTCCTCTCCTTCCCTGCTACAATTTTAGTGAATAGTCTGACACTCTAATCAGGTGAGAAAACAATCTTTCTATGCAAATTAAATTCACGATGTCCAATGTCAGACTTGTTTCTTCGTGGTAACTGTATGATTTAAATTAACTCATAGTTAGTTTATGAGTGTTCATAGGAACACATGTAAATATGAAACCTTATCCCTTTTGGGCTGTTTTCCCTATGTTCATCCCTATAGAACTCTTGACAGTGCAGAAGGAGGCCATTCGGTCCCTCAAGTCTGCACCAACTTTCTGAAAGAGTATCTTACCCAGAGCCACCACCCCACCCTAACCCTGTAACTCCCCACATTTGCCATGGCTAACCCACCTAACCTATACATCTTTGGACTGTGGGAGGAAACCGGAGCACCTGGAGGAAACCCATGAGGAGAACATGCAGACTCCACACAGACAGTCATCTGAAGGCTGGAATTGAATCCTGTGTCTGATGCTGAGAGGCAGTAGTGCTAACCACTGTGCCACTCTCCCTCTCTTTTCTCACACTCTCGCTGTCCTCCTTCAGTTCCGTAGCAGCCTCTGTGTCTGAAAGTGTGCCACACTCTCAGCCTCCCATCCATTGACTCTGTCTACACTTCCCGCTGCCTCAGCAAAGCAGCCAACATAATTAAGGACCCCGCATACTCCAGACATTCTCTGTTCCACCTTCTTCTATCAGGAAAAAGATACAAAAGTCTGGGGTCACGTACCAACCAACTCAAGAACAGCTTCTTCCCTGCTACTGTCTGACTTTTGAATGGAACTACCTTGCGTTAGGTTGATCTTTCTCTACACCCTATCTGTGACTGCACTCTCTCGTTTCCTTCTCTATGAATGGTATACTTTGTCTGCCTGGCACGCAAGGAACAATACTTTTCACTGTATGTTAATACGTGTGACAGTAACAAATTAAATCAAATCAAAATCACTACTGGCACCAAGGATGTTAGTCTGGACTTTGAGATCAAGACTCCCAACAGGGGTTCGAACACATATATCAGATCAAAAGGCTATGGCTAATGCCAAACATATTATTGCTCTGTCAGGGTTCTTGTATGTATATTTTACACAGTGTACTCGTTTCACAGTGCTGAATCTCTGGTCACACAAAGTGATGAGATAAGGTCCAGATGTTATTTTTATGATGAAGCTTGTTAAGAGAAAAAATATTGGTCAGGAGACTAGAGAATTCCCCTAATTCTATCCCAATAATACTGTGGGCCTTTCATGTCCAGCTGAGGATGCAGGTGGACTCTGTTTAATGTCACTTTGGAGAAATGTTGTTTTTGACAGTGCAGCACTCCTTCAGTATTGCACTGAGGAAGGTGTCAGTCTAGATTTTGTACTCTAGTTTCTGCAGGAGGTCTTGACCCCAGAAATCTCTGATTTGAAGAGAGAGTTTTGTCCACTGAGCAAGGTCTGACAACCACAGTTAGGTTTCCTTTGAGATTCTGGGTCAATGAGCAGGAGGAAACTGAAATGCAAGACCACACTAGAGTTCCCCTCGAGTTTTGTTGTCTTTTGTTTGAAGAGTAAGAACTCTCACAGTATCAGGTTAAAGTCCAACAGGTTTATTTGGTATCACGAGCTTTTGGAGCGCTGCTCCTTAGGTAAGTGATGAAGGAACGGTGCTCTGAAAGCTTGTGATTCCAAATAAACCTGTTGGACTTTAACCTGGTGTTGTTACCTAGACTTCTTACTGTGCCTACCCAAGTCCAACGCCGGCATCTCCACATCTTCAAATGAAGAGGTTTCTAATTTGGCTTCCTCTGTTTCCCCAGGTTCCTCTATTCTGGCCCTCCTACTGGCTGGTTACTTGGCACAGCAGTACCTGCCCCCACCCAAGCCAAAGGTGATCGGAGTGGATCTTGGCACCACCTATTGCTCGGTTGGCGTGTTCCAGCCTGGCTCCGGCAAGGTGGAAGTGATTGCGGACAAGGCCGGGCGGAAGAGCCTGCCCAGTGTGGTGTTGTTCACTGACCAAGGGATACTGGTAGGGTACGAGGCACAGGAACTGGCAGATGCCAACCCATTGAACACTGTGTATGATGCCAAACGCTTCATTGGGAAGCACTTCACACAGGAGGAACTGAGCACCGAAAGCAGCCGCTACCAGTTTAAGGTAATGATGGAAATTTGATCGTTAGTCAATTCAGAGATGGTGCTAGGGTTGAGGGAAACAGGGATTTCCTACATGCGGCAGCGATAGTTAAGACAAAACTTCAGGAAGACATTAAAGGGTATAAGTAAAATATACAGGAAACTGAAGTGAGCAATTTTGGAAAGAAGAGCGAGGAGAAGCAAAATAAACTCCTTAAGGCAGAGAAGGTTAAAATGGAGATGAGGAGGAGTTTCTTCTTGCAGCGTGTGCCTCGTGTTTGGGATTCTCCAGGGAGCAGTTGAGGCTGGGTCATTGAATAGATTCAGGGCTGAGTGATAGGTTTTTGATAGACAAGGGAGGGGTGGTGGAGGGAGGCAGGGGATACAGTACTTGTGGGTAAGGTCACTCACTGTAACACTGGGGTGCTAGTACTGGTAAGGATGGGTCTGTCACTATGTAACACTGGAGTACAGTACTAGCGAGGATGGGTCTGTTGTATAACACTGGGGTACAGTACTGGCGGGGATGGGTCTGTCACTGTATAACACTGGGGTACAGTACTGGCAGGGATGGGTCTGGCACTGTATAACACTGGGGTACAGTACTGGCGGGGATGGGTCTGTCACTGTATAACACTGGGGTACAGTACTGGCGGGGATGGGTCTGTCACTGTATAACACTGGGGTACAGTACTGGTGGGGACGGGTCTGTCAGTGTATAACATTAGGGTACAGTACTGGTGGGGATGGGTCTGTCACTGTATAACACTGGGGTACAGTACTGGCAGGGATGGGTCTGTCACTGTATAACACTGGGGTACAGTACTGGCGGGGATGGGTCTCTCAGTGTCAGTGGTATAGGAACACTTGGGAGTGTTTTGGTATTTTTCACAGTATTATTTGAGTAATTTGTATGTTTTCATTTTACAGATCTTGTACAACAAGGGTTCTGCTGAGTTCTCTATTTTTGCTAATGAATCATTGCGCGTATCACCGGAGTATATTGGTTCGCTGTTGCTGTTAGAATTGAAGAGGATGGCAGAGCAGTACCTGGGGGCACCGGTGAGCAAAGCTGTGATCTCGGTACCGGCAGAGTTTGATGAGAGGCAGAGGAACCACACGGTGAAAGCTGCACAGCTGGCGGGTAAGCAGGCTGTTTTGCTGGTCCCATGGCAACAGATAGCTAGGCTTCTTTCATCTCGGGTTGGAGTATTTGTCCAATTTGAGATAATTTTGCTGGTTCAGCTTACTGGGGGATCTCTGCTACAAAATAATGGCCGTGGGATCTTGTACATTCCCATTGGGGGAGTCTCAGGTTTCAGTGAAAAATGGCACAGCTCTGATGATGTGACACTGTCTCAGCATTGTACTGGGAGCGTGAGCCTAGATTAGCTCAGGTCTCTGCATTGGATAATCTTGGTTCAACCTCAATTATTTAACTAACAACATTAGGGGCCATCGTGTCTCCGCCAGTGCAGTAACCAAGTGCTATACAGTGACAGACCCATCCCCACCAGTACTGTACCCCAGTATTATACAGTGACAGACCCATCCCCACCAATACAGTACCCCAGTGTTATACAGTGACAGACTCATCCCCACCAGTACTGTACCCCAGTGCTATAGTGACAGACCCGTCCCCACCAGTACTGTATCCCACTCTTATACTGTGGTGATCTGCTGTCATTGAAGAATTATATTACTGAGCCAAGAATGACACTTTATCTTGTTAAAGTGTAGGCATCATTGTAATGAGAGACTCAGCAACTGATCTCAACACAGCAAGATTCCGTTACCAGTAACTGAGTGAACTGCCGATTTGTTTTTAACTGACGCTGCAGGAAGTCAAGAGAATTCTCTGCACTAACCTAGATGCAGGCTGGTGGAGACCTAGTTTAACATTTTATCTGTGACCAGTATTGGAGCCCAGGACACTGCTGCTCCAGTATTAGAGTAGGGCTTTAACTGTCAAATTCGGATTTGCTGCACCAAGTGAGCCAAGCTGGATGTTTTTGAGGTTTGCTGACTTTAGGTCAGTTTGTGGGGGTGGCACCGTGCACAGAGCAACATGAACTCTTTTTTCATCATTCCACTCACCAAATGAGCAGTGTTATTTCTGTGCAATGGGTCACTTAACATCAACACTCCCAGGGCAGGGACAGCAAGGGTCGATAAAGTATTAACCGCTTGTACCATACAGTCAGATGTTCTGACTTGCACCAGTTCAACACCTTTCCACTCTCCACAGTGACACTTCAGCCTCTCTGTGCAAGATTTACTGACAAACTGTAGACAGCTAAGATAGAATCCCTACAGAGCAGAAGGAGGCCATTCAGCCCATCAAGTCTTCACTGACTCTCCGAAAGAGCATCTTATCCAGGTCCAACTCGTTTTCCTATCTCCGTAACCCTGCCCATTTACCAATCAATCCATCTAACCTGCATATCTTTGGACACCAAGGAGCAATTTAGCGTGGCCATTCCATCTAACCTGCGCATCTTTGGACTTTGTTCTGTGAGAGTCCATTCCCGACAGGAATTAACTTGTGATGGTCTAAACATTTCCATAGAATAGAATCCCTACAGTGTAGAAAGAGGCCATTTGGCCCATCGAGTCCGTACTGACCATAATCCCACCCAGGCCCTATTCCTGCAACTCCACATATTGTTAGCCCCCCCCACCCCCCGACACTAGGGTCAGTTGAGTATGGCCAATCCACCTAACCTGCACATCTTTGGAGTGTGGGAGAAAACCAGAGCGCCTGGAGGAAACCCACACAGACATGGAGAACATGCAAACTCCACACAGGCTGCGGCTCGAAGCTGGAATTGAACCCAGGTCCCTGGCACTGTGAGGCAGCAGTGCTAACCACCCCATATGTCATATTTTATCTTCTCAGTGAATGGATGCATTTGACATTTTGATATGTGCAACTGTCTAGAGGGTGAAAGTAAGTGCAGGAAGCAGAAGTAAATCTTCTTCATAGATGGCTGGCTGCCATGAGGTGAACAATACATTATGTAGAAATGTTGGGAGATGATGTTATAATTACAATGTACAGGCTGATTTCCGCATGACAGTTTCAGGCTTTGATTGCTAAGGGACGGCACAGCAGAACAATGGTTAGCACTGCTGCCTCACAACGCCAGGGGCCCAGGTTCAATTCCCGGCTTGGATCACTGTCTGTGTGGAGTTTGCACATTCTCCCCGTGTCTGCGTGGGCTTCCTTCCGGGGTGCTCCGGATCCAAAAAACACGCTGTTTAGGTGCATTGGCCGTGCTAAATTCTCCCTCACTGTACCTGAACAGGTGCCAGAGTGAGGTAACGGGATTTTCACAATAACTTCATTGCAGTGTTAATGTAAGCCTACTTGTGACTGATAAATAAACTTTTTACATGAAGTAACAGCACCTGTGTCTGCTAAAGAAGAGAATTGAAGAAAGGATTCTTGAGTAAATATCTCTAGGTATGTTAGGAACAGAAAAACATGGCCCAGCCTTCCTTTTCTATAGATCATACCCAACTATGGAACTTTTCACCACATCCCTGTGTCCCTTTTCCCAACCTTTTCCTTTTATTCCTTAATCCCACCAAATCAATCTTCTCCCCATATCCCTCAATTCCAGCTGCCCACCTCATCCTCCTGTCCCGCCATCTCCCTGTATCCCTCTTTCCCTTGTATCCTGATGTGGAAGTTAAAATACTCAGATTGAAGTTTCACAGCCTGGGAACTAAACCGTCCAAACTAAAGTTTCGTGCCTTCTCTGTAACAGCTTTGTAACAGCTGGTGAAAATGTTTATCAACTTGCAGACTTTCAAAGGAGTCAGTGTTTGCTATTTCAGCTTGAACAAACTAATCTTCACCTGCGTATGCCTCATGACGTTCTGCTTTTCGACCTTCACCAGAAGGTGAGCAAGATCAGATTTTTCCATAACAAACACCAAAGGTGAGATATGGGGATATGCTCTGCAAATGAAGGATTAGCAGAACTCAGTTTTTCGTCGAATAAGAAAGGTTGAAAAGGCCAGGATTTAATTGGTGAATATGTGTGCACATGAAGGATTAGAAAACAAAGTTTGTTTTTGAATTGCTGTAATTGACTATAATTGCCATGTTGTTTTATTGTAACGTCAGAAACACCTGCAGGTCAGCTGCACAGTAATTCTCCTTGTGCACAACTCATTAAAGGCCTCGCATTGGATTATACATGGTGTCCAGAGCTGTTTGTACTCAAGTCGAGTAAGAGTGCCTAAGGTTGCTGGTACCCAGAATCTCTGACACTGCCATCCCCGTGTGTCCCTCAGTCGTTGATACCCTCCAGAAGCACATTCGCCATCCCTTGACACCCATTTACACTGCTTTTAGTTTTCTTTCCTGGTAGCTTAATCCATGGATTGATTACCCTTGGAGGAGTTAGGAAGGTGAGCTACGCCTAAGATCTCCATTTTGCAAATGTTCTGTGTGTACGTGCACAGAGATGTATTGTAATTTTCTCCCTCCATTACGCGAGCTGCCTTAGCAACCCCACAGCCACTAATCCTACCCCGAGGGCTGTGAACCGGTTTAATGAGCCTGATGTTTGTGTTGCAGGATTGGACATTCTGCGAGTGATCAATGAGCCAACAGCAGCAGCCATGGCCTATGGGCTCCACAAGGTGGATGTTTTCAATGTGCTGGTGGTGGATCTGGGAGGCGGCACCTTGGATGTGTCCCTGCTGAACAAACAAGGAGGAATGTTCCTGACCAGAGCAATGGCAGGTAAAAGAATCGAGTTGTATGGTTCTGGGTGCTGTCACTTTTTTTCCAGAAAGGATAAGTTGGCGTGGGAAGGAGTACGGTGTAGATGGAGCAGAATGCGAAGGGTAAGATTGTGTGATGCGATTACATGCCTGGATCTGTGGACCCTTCATCATAGAAGATTAATGGGTGGCTTGAATTGATTTAAATTGATGGGTTTAATAGATATTTTCTTCAGCTAGTTGGGGCAATTTAAGATAGCCATAAGAAATGGGAGCTGAAGAGGCCATTCAACCTTGCTCTGCTGTTCAGTAAAATCAAATATGGTCTCCTACTTGACATTTCTGCACTACCTCCATATTCCTGACTTCCCATAGTACTCAAAAATTAGTCTGCCTTGAACATACTCAATGGCTAAGCATTCACAACTCAGCGGAGTAGATACTTCCAAAGATAACTTCAGAATTAGCTGGCACACTGAGGAGATTTTATTTATTTATTCCCTGGTGTGGCATCATGGACCAGGCAGGTATTTATTTCCCATCTCTAATTGCCCTTGAGCCACCTCAGGGTGGCCTTCTTCAACCTGTGCAAACCGTGAGGTGTAGATACTCCCACAGTGCCGTTAGGGAGAGAGCTCCAGGACTTTGACCCACTGACACTGAAGGGGCAGCGATATATTTCCAAATCAGGAGGGTGAGAGGGGAATTTGAACGTGGTGATGTTCCCATTGGGTCTGCTGCCTTTGATCTCCTAGGCAGTAGTGGTTGCAGGTTTGGAAGGTGCTATCAAAGGCGTCTAGGTGAGTTGTTGCAGTGCATGTTGTAGATTGCACAGTGGCAGCAGTGTGTGCTTTGGTGGTGGAGGGAGTGAATGTTGAAGGCGGTTAGGTGAGGAAATACTTCACACAAGAAGCGCAGAGCTCTCTCCCTCAATGGGCAAGCGATGTTTGTACACATATAAAGGTAAATAAGCTGGTGTACAAATCAGCCATTGAATGGCAGAAGAGCCTCAGAGGCCCAAGTATTTGTTGCTTACAGGGCTGAAGGCTGCTTGTGTTGAGAACAGGTTCCCAACGTCAGCATCACCAAGCGGAGTGCCCAGGGTTAAAACTGGTAAATGTTTGTGTCATGCTGTTTAAAATGTCACTGCAATGTTCCTGCACCATTTCAGCTAGTACTAAGAAATAAAGAAACTAAAACGTGCATATTGCATTTTTCATGCTGTCTAGGATCTATGAAATGCTTTGCAGACACTCTTTTGAACTGTGGCCACTTTGTAATATACATCCTATTCTGATATAAATCTTATTGAGCAATCAGGCCACATACTTCATAAAATCTCCAATGTTTAACACGTCAGCAACTATGAAAATAAAATACTTGGCTCAGCTTTAGAGAGGACTGAGAAGTGGAACTCTGAGTGATTGTGACCAATGGCCTCAGATTGGAATCCCCAAAAAAATGCTAGGACAGCACAGGGTTAGATATGGAGTAAAACTCCCTCTACATTGTCCTCATCACTCTCCCAGGGCAGGTACAGCATGGGGTTAGATACAAAGTAAAGGTCCTTCTACACTGCCCCCATCAACCACTCCCAGGGCAGGTACAGCACGGGTTAGATACAGAGTAAAGCTCTCTTGACACTGTCCCCATCAAACCCTCGCAGGACAGATACAGCATGGGGTTAGATATAGAGTAAAGCTCCCTCTACAAACTCCCCATCAGACGCCTAAGACATGTAAAGCACGGTGTTAGACATGGAGTAAAACTTCTTCTACACTGTCCCCATCAAACATTCCCAGGACAGGTACAGCACGGGGTTAGATACAGAGTAAAGCTCCGTCTACACGGTCCCCCATCAAACACTCCCAGGACAGGGACAGCACGGGGTTAGATACAGAGTAAAGCTTCCTCTACACTGTCCCCATCAAACACTCCAGGACAGGTACAGCACGGGGTTAGATGCAGAGTAAAGCTCCCTCTACACGGTCCCCCATCAAACACTTCCAGGACAGGTATAGCACAGAGTTAGATACAGAGTAAAACGTGTTCATTTTGAAATATTATGGACAAAGAGCAGTGTTAGGAGCACCACCAATTATAGAATTCTTTCTAAAAGCCGGCACTGGTATAGTGGGCCAAATGGCCTTGCTCTATCTTGTCCATTACAAAATTCTAATCTGTCTGAGTTGTTTATTTGTGCAGGCAATAACCAGTTGGGCGGCCAGGATTTTAACCAGCGCTTGCTGCAGTTCCTATTTAAACGGATCCACCAGCGTTATGGAGCTGTGCCAATCCAAAAGCAGGATGTGCACCACCTGCGCCAAGCCGTGGAAGCAGCCAAACTGAACCTGACCCTCTTCGACTCAGTGCAAATCCGGGTGCCGCTATCACTGCCGGACTCCAGCGAGGGGGAGGGTGGAGACCGGGCCAGCACTGTTTTGTTTGAAGAGACAGTGACCAGGGATCTGTTTGAGGGGCTGAACCGAGACCTGTTCGAGAAGATTCTGGACCCTGTGGAGGAAGTGCTGTCCCGCGGTCACCTGAGCCGATACGAGGTGGACGAGATCGTGCTTGTCGGTGGCTCCACCCGCATCCCGAGGATACGCCAGGTTATCCACGAGTTCTTTGGCAAGGAGCCAAACACCTCGGTGGATCCTGACCTGGCTGTAGTAATTGGTGTGGCCATCCAGGCAGGGATCATGGGAGGTTCTTGGCCCCTGCAGGTCAGCGCCTTAGAGATTCCCAATAGACACCTCCGGAAAGTGAACTTCAACTAATGGACTCCTTAGTCTGACCGCACCCCCCTACATTGAATATAATCCGAAAGGATTGAACGATAATTATTTCTGTGTTATGGTCTGAATCAGAGGTGGGTGAATGAGCGGTTAGCCTTAGCACCATTCCCATTCTCTTCAGATCACCCTGCCAGTCTTCTGTTTAATCATTCCGCAAGTTTAGCCATTGTTAATTTTGGGAGCTTCTCTTTTTCAGCACTTTGGGGTTCCACATTCCCTTTTTAAGATGTGGCTTGTCAATGAACTAACCCTGACTAATACCTGGACTCTTGCTCATTGTTTGAGCTGCTCACCAATGTCGCTGCTTGTTGAAACATTTACAGAATTGGTTCTTTGCAGTTTGCACCACTCAGTGTTCCTTTCTCGATGAATCCCTGTGCCAACCTGACACGTTGGCCATTCCATCACCATTCCGTCAAACCCAGTGGGCCGGGGAAAGTTTGTGGGATTTCTGCCAGGACCCACACTGTTCCTGAGCTTGACTGAGCAGAGCTTTCCAATAGCGTTGGCTTTGACTGTCACAAGGACAGGTGGTGGGAAAAGGCAGGCCAAGTTCCTGTCTCTGATTGCTCCCCAGCGCTAGGGCATTGGACATCGGGTCAAGAAATATTGACCTTGACCTGGCAACACTTACCTGTCTTAAATGGCAGTCAAAGAACGAGCAACCTTCAGAGAGGCACAGAAGTGGACGGCTGATTCTCGATGGCGATGCCTTCAGAAGAGGCGAGGATTGACGATAAAAGACAATGGATTTGAAAAATATCCTATAACTAGCCTGATGATGAGTTGGACAATGCAGGGACCATGTGATGGACGGTCTGAGAAGATCTTCCTCAGAAAAGTCACCCAAAGAATGGGGGGAGTGAGAGAGAAGAATCAGTGCTTCTACCTGAGGGAAGGTTTGTTTATTTAAAAGTAATTTTTATACTTTAGTTGTTTTGTTTATTTAAACAGTGCCATATGCCAAAATGTGAAGGTGGAATAAATTTATTAAATATATATTTATATATATATTTTTTAAAATTTTGTACATGAAGCAAATTGTCTTTACGAATTGAACCTAGTTTGAAGACCTTGATATGCGTACAAGTTTGAAAATCATAGCAACGGGTAAGCATTTAATAAATTATCGACTCCTCTGGGGAGTCCAGTCATGCTCTGATAGTTTTTAAAATTCATTGTTGGGGTGTGACTGCCTCTGGGAAGATTAGCATTTAGTGCCTGTCCCTAATTGCCTTTGAGACAATGGTGGGGAGGCAACTTCTGGAACATGTAGTACTGAGCTGTTTGGACAGGAGTTCCAAAGCATTTTGACCCAGTGATATTGCAGTCCCAAATGATGATGGTGTATCTGATTATGAGGGGACATTTCAAGCGGTGGTGTTTCCATGTGGCTTGGTGCGTTCTACAGTGCACCTTGTGGAGATGGCGCACTCTAAAGTTTATTTATTAGTGTCACAAGTAGGCTTACATTCACGCTGCAATGAAGTTACTGTGAAAATCCCCTAGTCGCCACACTTCAGCACCTGTTCGGGTACACGGAGGAAGAATTTAACATGGTCAATGCACCTGACCTTCACATCTTTGGACTGTGAGAGGAAACCGGAGCACCTGCAAGAAACCCATGCAGACATGGGGAGAATGTGCAAACTCCACACGGACAGTACCCAAGCTGGGAATTGAACCCAGGTCTCTGGCACTGTCAGGCAGCAGTGCGAACCATTGTTCCACTGTGCCTCCCCATCAAACTCCTGCAACAGTGATGGAGGGAGTAGAGATTTCAACTGCCAGACGGACTGAATGGAATTGCTTTGTCCTGAATGGGGTTGACTTGAATGGTTGTTGCTGCTATGTGTGCCCAGGCAAATGGAGACTATTCCATCAGGACTCCTCAATCGGACCTGTTTACGTTGCCTGGCTGCACTGTTTTCAGGCTGCTGGGACATTTGTGGGGTTAATCTACCTGAGCCACATTGTGCCATAAAGGAGCCCCCTGCTTCAGCTGAACAGGAAGGGGAAATGGGTTCAAGGCAGTGAGAACTGGGGAAAGGATATTCATGAAATAAGCTATTTTTGTACCAACATGTCACAATGTTGTGATAAGTAAAATACTTTTCTAAAGCGAGGAGTTTTGAATGAGACAGTCTTCCTCAGTTAAGTATTTAAACATGTCCGTTTGCACGTTCACACTTCACAAAATTCTGATTCATTCCTGTAACTAATATTTTCAGCTCTGACACAGTTACTGATCCAACATCTTGTTGGAATCATTGTGTCCTTCCTTGCCTCTGTAATAATTTTTTATTTCTGATGTTATCTCAGTCAATCCTCACTCCCCTTGGCTCTTGGTACTTGCAGCACTATGGAACAACTGGTGTTGGACTGTACAGAAGCCAAGGATGGAAAATAAACTCCCCAAAGTCCGATTGAGATATGTGTGTGTGACATTGTGGGTGGCACAGTGGTTAGCACTGCAGCCTAATAGCGCTGGGAACCTGGGTTCAATTCCGGCCTTGGGTCACTGTCTGTGTGGTGTTTGCACGTTTTCCCCGTGTCTGCATGGGTTTCCTCCAGGTGCTCCGATTTCCTCCCACAGTCCAAAAGTGTGCAGGTTAGGTTGATTGGCCATGCTCAATTGCCCTTTAGGATCAGGGAAATTTGCAGGATACGTATGTGCAGTTACTGGGATAGGGCCTGGGTTGGATTGTTTTTGGTGCAGAGTCGATGAGCCAAATGGCCTCCTTCCTGCACTGTAGGGATTCTATGATTGTTGTAATGCTGGAACTTATCTCCCTGCCAGTGGCACCCCAGTCTTAACAAGGCATCTTGTTGTGTGATTATGGCTGTTACAGGACATATGAGCTGTGTCCCTCTTTTAAAATTGATGGAGGATTCTTCACAAATCCCAGTGAAGCTGTGGATGGGAGAAATATTTTGGTGGGGGTTGTTTTTAAAGGTTTGTGCCACTGCTTCACTTTGTTAGTCAAATCAATTTCATTTGATCATTAAGAATGTTTGTCGCCTGTATACAGTGATGATCGACTCAATTTTGGATTGATGTATCAGTGCCAGCCTCCACAGGGAAAGCCGCACCCCACAGCCCTGTTTGTTCTTACCCATCCAGTCGAATTATTCCTACCAGTGTCAACCCTGTGGGCACCTCATTTCCATAGTAATTACAGCACAGAAAGTGGTCATTTGATCAAACAGGGTTGTGCCAGTGATTACACCTCACGCAAGACTCCTCTCACTCTACTTACTTCACTGGGTCTTATCAGCAAACCCGTTTTCCTTTCTAGCTTCAGCTTAAATGCATCTGTGCTATTTACCTCAACCACTCCGTGTGGTGGCAAGTTTCCCATCCTCGCTACTCTGGTTTAAGAAGTTTTCTCCAATACTCCTCTGGGGTTTATTACTGTTGTCTCATCCCGCTGTTAGCTGCCTCAAGGGAAACTACATTGCGGAGCTATATTTTTCATCAGGAAAAGCCACATTATTTTTCATCAAATCATAGGTTGGGGAAGAAGGCCATTCAGCCCATCCTGTTTGTGTCAGCTCTTTAAAAGAGCTATGCAGTTAGCCCCAATCCTGCTATACTCGCAGCCCTGCAAATGTTTTTATCCCTCATTTATCAATTAAGTATTTATCCGGTTAATTTTTTTTGAAAGTTGAGTTGAATCTGCTTCCACCATCATTTCCAGGCAGCAGATTCCATATCTCGCTACTTAAAAGTTCTAGTGCGTACTTGAAGTGAGGTACGAAAAGGTTAACATGCCTTGTGCTGAAATCTTCTAGACACCGATTTCTTTCTCTTCCCTACCTCTGCTTCCTTCCTAGTCTCTTCTTCAACAGCAGTGAAGGGGTAGATCTGGTCTCTGTTTTGGCAGCTGGGGATCTGGTGAAGCAGTGCTTTTTATTTTCCTCCAAACCACCCTCCCCACCGCCCCCCCCACCCCACCAGCCAAAGAACACAATCCACTGAGTGGTGTCATCCCTTGGGAAGATCTGAACTCTCTCTCCTCCAAATGCTGGGACCTACGGCCACAGCACTGGCGATCAAGAGTCCAGCTTTCTACCGACTGTGCTCCGCCTGCAGGATGGTCTAAATCATGGGCGCATGTTGAAGCTTTGATCCACAGGCTGGGTATTTAGGGGGAGCTGGTTGCTGTATAATTTATGCGACCATGCCCTCTGGCCCTTTCCTCACCTTTTCCCTGTATTCCTGTGCCCCCCCCCCCCTTCACAGTTGCCCCTCGGATGGGAATTCCACCAGTTGTCCACCAATGTTACAACAGCTGATCGGAACAAATCAACACCATCCCTACCCCTCCCCAGGAAGAGGTTTTATTGGCACTGAAATTAGTTGCAGAGAGTGTTTGCTTACTGATTTGATCACGGACTGAGGTTCCTCCAATCCTGTGGAACGTGTTATACAGTATCTGTATGAGATAATACAGTCGCGTTTAATTTATTGTACTTTGTATGATAATTATTATTGCCCTTGTACCTCATTGCAGCCTCGACTGGAGAATACAATAAAATGTGCCTCTATTGGAACTGACTGCTGAATTGTGTCTCAATTTGTGGCAATTTTGTCATCTCTTAGTGACAAGGAGAGTGTCTTTCCAAACAGAGATCTGTCATTCCAAACCCACCCCTCCCGTCCTCTGGTAGAGAGATTCGGCAAGACAAACAATTAGTGCAAGAGTTCTGTAGAACAGGAAGCCAGAAATAACTACCCTGTTTGTGTGACTATCTACCTAATTTATGTCCCTCATTATTTTATAGACCTCTATAAGATCACCCCACAGCCTTCTATGCTCCAGAGGAAAAAGGTCCCAGTCTATCCAGCTTCTCTCTATAACACAAACCATCAAGATCCGGTAGCGTCCAAATAAATCTTCTCTGCACTCTTTCTAGTTTAATATCCTTCCTATAATGTGACTATACCCACCCAATTTTACCACGTCACATGTTTTGTCTCCATGCCCCTCGGGCATGATTGCCCCCTCTCATGGGAGACCATGCCTCACCAGTTAGATGAGCTGTTTTGCCATTCACTGCGTGTCCTTTTCTACCTGGGCAGTCCAGATGTCTCACCAGGATCTGGGACACCACTGAGACATAATGGGCGAGCCTTTCCCAGGAAATGACAGAGGCCGATGTTGGGCTGGGGCAGTGGCTTTTTCTGGCGTGTAGCCCCGGACTTTGAAGAAAAAGCTTCCCACCACGTCTCGCTGTTGGGACAGCTACTGAATCACCTGGCCTGCCAGAAACCTTATTGTTGAAGATAGGGGAACCATTTTCAAAGGCTGCAGGAGTGCAGACGAATGCCCCAGACCAAAGCCCACTAGCACTGCCCAGACAGTGAGTACTGTCCCCAAGCAATGCTGCGAGCAGTACCTCGGGCATGACTTTCTGACTGGGGGGCATGGGAGGGAGTGATGATTCAGCCATAGGGGCCTGATAATGAGATGTTAATATATTTAACTCCTGTTCCTGATGTTGAATCTCTAGAAACATGCTCTAAACTGAACGATTGGGGTGGGGGTTGTGTTTTACGTTGACCCTCATGTTATTTTCTGCTCCCACCGCCCAGCCTGAAAACGTCACCAGAACGTTCCAGCTTCTCGGTATGATATGGTGTGGCTGGAGAACACTTGGAGGGCGTTGTGGGTGGTAAAGGGGATGGATAGGCCGGGGAAGGTGGCGGAAGGTGACAATGGGCTCATGGTTGCAAAGGCTGTCCACCATTGGAGTTTCCTGTAGACCAATTGAGAGAGAGTGAGTTGCAACAGTGAGTCAACAACTCCATGATTGTTGTATCCTTGGACTCGGAGATTATTGACTAAAGAAGCCTCCACATCCGATTTGCTCGAGTGTCAATGTGCTGAGCACTAAGACCTGTTGTGGCTTCCAATCCGAATGACTAGGTACAAGCTCAGACGACTGTAGTTGGAGCATTGTTATCCTGCTGAAGAACTGGCATTAGTTAAAAGCCCTTGTCAAAATAATGAGAGATCTGGTAATAAACTTCAGTGGTGCATCTGATTACGAGACATCTTGCAGAAGATCTACACAAATCAGCCATGATCATAATTGATGGCAGAGCAGGCTCAAATGGGCTGAATGGCCTCTTGCTGCTGTTTTCCATTTTTCTATGAATAGTTAATCCTATTAGGAACAGGAGTAAGCCATTCAGGCTTTTCTGCTATTATTTCAACTCCATTTGCCCATCTTAGCCTCGTATCCCTTGTACCATGAACAGCTATGTGTACCTTTACGCTTACACCAATCCCTTGTTAATGTTGTTCTACCGATGGAAAGGCAGATAGAAACTCAGTTAAACATATTTGACTAGAGGACAGGACAATGTGAAAATCGGGTGATTGTCATACAGCTAAACCCACATCACTTAACTGAATTACTGATGCTATAATGCAGAGCTGTAGTTGGGGTTCCTGAAGGTTGAGACGCTGAGGAGGGTCTGTGGTGGGGGGGGAGGGGGAGACAGATGACAGCATAGTGGTCATGTCATTGGGTTAGTAATCTGGCGCCCCAGACTAATACTCTGGGGCCATAATTTGAATAAAATCTGGAATTGAAAGCTAGTGTCGTCGTGAAAACATCACTGATTGTTGTAAAGTCCCATCTGGTTTGCCAGTGTCCTTTAGGGAAGGAAATCTGTCATCACTGGCCTTGCCCATATGTGACTTCAGAGCCACAGCAGTGGGCGTGAGTGTTTAACTGGCCCTCTGAAATGGCCAAGTAAACCACTCGGGGCTGGGCGACAAATGTTGGCCGTGCCAAGGATTCCCACAGCGCGAGATAGAGTACGTTGGGGGAAAAAAGTCATGTTAGCTTGTGAGAAGACTTGCATTTCTATAGCGCCTTTCACAAGCTTAGGACACCACAAATTCTTCACAGCTAGTCACCAGTGTCCCATGTAGGAAACTGGGCAGCCAGTCTGAGCACAGCAAACAGCAGTCGGGTGATGACCGTATGCTGACCTGGAACCGGGTTATACAGCATTTTGTTATATGTTCACCAAGATCTAAAATGGTGGGATTAGTATTACCAAGTGGTGGGACACTGCTCAGCCTTTTGGGAGATAAGGTAGAATTTGCGTTGTATTTCCTCACTGCCAGCATTTGGAATCAAAAATAATCGATTCACATGTGGCTCGTCTGCTGCATGCACGGGGGCGCCCACAATTCTGGACCACCAGAGCTGACTGTCCTCTTGCTAAACTAGCTCAGGATATTGAAACAAAAATGACATGAAGCCTTCTCTCTTCCACACCCCTCTTTAAAAGGATTGTAGAATGCCATAAAAGGAGGCCATTGAGTCTGCACTAACGACTCTACAGAGCATCTTACACAGGCCCTCTGCCTGTCTTATCCCTGTGACCTCCACTAATTCCCTAACCTATACGTCTTGGGACACAAATGGACAATTTAACATGGCCCATCCACTTAACCTGCACATCTTTAGACTGTGGGAGGAAACCGGAGTACCCAGAAGAAACCCACACAGACACGGGGAGAATGTGCAAACTCCAGGCAGTCACCCGATGCCGGTATTGAACCCAAGTCCCTACGTTGCCATAGAATGATCATAGAATCCCTACAGTACAGGAGGCCATTCGGCCCATCGAGTCGGCACCGACCACAGTCCCACCCAGGCCGTATCCCCATAACCATACTTAATTATCCTGCTCATCCTCCTGACACTAAGAGTCAACCACATCTTTCGAATGTGGGAAGAAACCCACGCAGAATCGGGGAGAACGTGCAGACTTCACACAGCCAATGACTCAAGCTGGGAATCGAACCCGGGTCCCTGGCGCTGTGAGGTAGCAGTGCTAACCACTGTGCCACCGTGCCGTGTGTCGGACTTAACAGGTTAGTTACCGATTCATTACTTCTGTCTACTGATTTGTTTCCGGCCTGTGTTTTGCCACATTCAGGCTTCATTTTCTTTACATCGGGAGAAAGAGAGAGGTTCAGTTGCCTTTCGACTGCTCTTCTTTTAACCTTTTAAAAACGGAGGAAATAAGAGCAGGAGTAGACCGTGAGTCTGCTCCTCCTTCAACGCAATCCTGGCTGATCTTCAGCCACTCCCTCCCCCTCTATCCCTTGATTCCCAGAGAGATCAAACATCACTCTCAATTTCAAATTTACTCAACAACCGAGTATCCACTATCCTCTGGGGTAGAGAATTACAAAGATTCTCAAACCACCGAGTGAATAAATTTCTCACCATCTCACGATCGGCTGCTTATCTATATTGAAGTTCATTTGTCAATTGCATGCAAATTGCGCAAGTTTATTAATGCCTCATTGGTCTGCCATATTGTTTGGTGTCACCGGTAAAATGTGATGATGTATGCGGATACTGTATTGACTTTTAAGAGGCGTCTTGACAAATGCATGAATAGGATGGGGAATGGAGGGATATGGTCCCCGGAAGGGTAGGGGGTTTTAGTTCAGTTGGGTAGCATGGTCGGTGCAGTCTTGGAGGGCTGGAGGGCCTTTTCGTGTGCTGTAATTTTCCTTGTTCGTACTTCTGCTTCCCTAAGTTCAAATCCTTTATTGTCAACAGCACGGAGCCAGTAGAACATCACTTCCCACCTTCAACCAGTCTTGAACTTTTCACCCTTCACCCACTTTTGCCACTTGAAAACTTTCAATTTGGGAACTGGTGTTGGTTTTTGGGGTCAGTATTTGAGGTTGTTGCTGCCTGCCTTAAATTAAAGATATTTCATTCAGAAGCAATTAGCAAAGCAAAATGAAACTTACAAAATTAAGCCGTCAAGGAATATAAAAATAAGAAGGTGGCACAGTGGTGGCACTGCTGCCTCACAGCGCCAGGGACCCAGGTTCAACTCCCGACCTTGGGTCACTGTCTGTGTGGAGTTTGCACGTTCTCCTCGTGTCTGAGTGGGTTTCCTCCGGCTGCTCCGGTTTCTTCCATGACCCAAAGATGTGCGAGTTAAGCGGATACTCAATTACCCCCTAATGTTGGGGTGGGGGGTGGGATTAGCGGGGTAAATAGTTGAGGTAGGTAATCACAAATAATGATGATTTAAATGGCAGAAATGCTAGTTGTTTACTTTGCTTCAGTAGAAACTAGAAGAAGGAGCTGACCTTCGAGCCTGCTCCGCCATTCATTTTGATCATAGCTGATCATCGAATTCAATATCCTGATCCCCCCCTTCCCCTGTATCCCTGGATCCCTTTAGACCCAAGAGCTGTATCTAATTTCTTCTTGAAATCAGGCAACATTTTGGCCTCAATTACATTCGGTGGTAGTGAATTCCACACATTCACCACCCTCTGGGTGAAGAAATTTCTCCTCACCTCAATCCTTATCCTTATCCTCAAACTATGACCCCTAGCTCTGGACTTCCCCACATTGGGAACATTTTTTCTGAATCTACTCTGTCAATATTTGTCAGGGAGACTATAATACCAGACATGACAATAAAAGTGATCGAAATGGATATCAACATAGAAGATAGGAGCAGAAGGAGGCCATTTGGCCCCTGGAGCTTGGAAGGAAGCTTTATAAGAACAAAAGAACAGCACAGCACAGGAAACAGGGCCTTCAGCCCTACAAGCCCGCACTGCCCATTTTAACACTCATTGAGTGCCTCTTTCCAATCCTTCTTTTGCCTCTGACTTTTGTCTACGCCTCTTGGAGTCCACAATAAAAGGCTGCAAATTTAGAGAGTTTTAAGAGTGTCAGATTAAGGGAGGTCTAATTTAGGGACAATTTGTTAACACCAATCAGCCTATAAGCACGTTTATAAGCTACAGCAAGACTTTTAATTGTAGAAAGGTGGAATTAATTTATCAACCTGAGTGAAGATAAAACTCCTAGTCTGGATGGGTTACATCCATATATATTAAATCATTTAGAGAAGGGATCAGAAAATAGGAAGCTGCCAATAGAGAGGCAGATAGTTAACCTGATTCCTATGTGTACACAGAAATGGAACAATCGGCCTTCACTTAATGTAATGGAATCATTAATCAGAGATGTCATACCAAAACATCTGGAAACTGAAAACATAATAAAGATTGGACAGCCCGGATACCAAAAAGGAAGGCATTGCTTTCGCAAACTGATTGAATTACTTCAACGAGTGTCAGAAAGGGTAGATAGGGTAATGTAGTAGATGTCATCATTTGATATTTTGAAAAGGCCTTTGATACATTCCCACATGGTGGCACACAACTAGGAGCTGAGTGGGATTGTGGTGGGTGCAGACTCGATGGGCTGAATGGCCTCCATCTGCACTGTAGGGATTCCATGGATTAAGGTCAGAATATGTAGAGAAGCAGAAGCAATAACATTTTTTAAACTTCTTCTTTAACCTTTTCACATTCCCTTTTATCTTCCTGTCCCTTACTGTCCACGTGCTTAGTGTATGCTTTTCAACCATTAGTTTAAATTTTCCTTCTCGCACGGCTTGACGTAATATTAACAAGACGTTTTTTATCTTGATGCTTAATGACAATTGAAACACTGGAGATTTAACATTTGTTTGTGTTTATTGATAATGAGTTGTGACACAGAGCTGAAAGTTCCCTTCTTCCCAGTAGTCTCAGAATTCCCAAATTGTTACTGCATAGAAGGAGGCCATTCGGCCCATTGCACCTGCACTGGCAGAGCTAGTGGCTGGAAGTGTTGCGTGCTGTGATGTATCGGAAGTCAGGGCTTTTGATAAACATGACTGTGTCCTTTACCAGTCGCAGAAAAAGCTGTAATAACCAATATATCTCCCCTTGCAGTTTTCAACCCAACTTGGCCTGCAAAGACAGAATGTCAAGAAACAATAGCTTAGTCAGAAAGAACCACAAAAGCTTCATGAACAGGTACAGTGACAAGAAGTGATAAAGTCATTCACTCCTCCTTCCCTCCAAAGTTTCTATCCCTCCTCTTATGCAGCTCTTGATTCCTAATAAGGCAGAATGTCTCATACCCTCCCGACAGAGGGGTCACAATGTGTACTCACTCAATCCCATTTGTTTGGTCTGCAAATACCCCATATTATATTTCAACAGATTCCCTCCCTCAGTATAAAATTAATGCACCATCAACCAACGGTAGCTGGAAAAGTTGATGGAAACAAAGACCAGAAAGAAATCTGAAAATAATAAACAGAAGCAATTTACAGAACGCTTGCTTCTGAGATACTGAAAGTTCTTGATTTCAATTGAAGTAAAATCCTATCATCAATAAAATACCAGTCACTGTCATGTTCTCCATAACACCCCTTCACTGTCACATTCTCTATAACACCCCCTCACTGTCACACTCTGTATAACACCCCCTCACTGTCACACTCTCTATAACACCCCCTCACTGTCACACTCTCCATAACACCTCCTCACTGTCACACTCTCCATAACACCCCCTCACTGTCACACTCTCTATAACACCCCCTCACTGTCACACTCTCTATAACACCCCCTCACTGTCACACTCTCCATAACACCCCCTCACTGTCACACTCTCCATAACACGCCCTCACTGTCACACTCTCCATAACACCCCCTCACTGTCACACTCTCCATAACACCCCCTCACTGTCACACTCTCTATAACACCCCCTCACTGTCACACTCTCTATACACCCCCTCACTGTCACACTCTCCATAACACCCCCTCACTGTCACACTCTCTATAACACACTCTCACTGATTTCTGAAAAGTGTATTTAAATTGAGATGCCTGTGTGTGTCCATTGCAATATCAGGTCCTGAATATGGAAGCCAGCAACATTCCCTCACTCTTTTCCAACCTCAATACAAAGTGAGAAAAAACATTGAAGCTTTTACATACCAGGCCTCCATTCCTTGCTGGTTCACTATTACTGCTGCACAGTTGATGTCCGGTTGTATGTCCATGCTGTCTTTCAGGAAAACTACAATATTTAAAGAAAAATGATGTTACAATAGACATTTTTATTTTCCATGTGTTTCAATACAGAATTCAGGAGCTTTAGATTGAGAGATCCCTTGGACAAAAGAGTGGCACAGTGGCACAGTGGTTAGCACTGCTTCCTCACAGCGCCAGAGACCTGGATTCAATTCCTGGCTTGGCTCACTGTGTGTATGGAGTTTGCACATACTCCCCATTTCTGTGTGAGTTTCCTCCGGGTACTCCGGTTTCTTCCCACAGTCCAAAGATGTGTGGGATAGGTGCATTGGCCATGCTAAATTGCCCCTTAGTCAGGGGAACTATCTAGGGTAAATGCATGTTCTGATGGGGATCGGACCTGGATGGGATTGTGGTCGGTGCAGACTCGATGGGCCGAATGGCCTCCTTCTGCACTGTAGGATTCCGAAAGCAAATTATTGAGGAAACTGGAATCTGAAACCAAAACAGAAAATGCTGGAAAATCTCAGCTGTTCTGGCAGCATCTGTAAGGAAGGAAAAGAGCTCACGGTTTGAGTCCAGGTGACACTTTGTCAAAGCTAAAAGGGACTTTGACAAGGATCATCTGGACTCAAAACGTCAGCTCTTTTCTCCCCTTACTGGTGCTGCCAGACCTGCTGAGATTTTCCAGCATTTTCTCTTTTGGTTTGAAAGGTTCCTTATTGAATTCAAACCCACCAGCTACCATGGAGGGATATGAACCTGCGTCTCCAGGATATTGGATCACTGGTCCAGTGACAGCGCCACCAGACCATCACCTCCCCAGTGTTGCTGCATGCTGGAATTGGTGGGTGCAATCTTACCAAAAACATTCTAAGTACCCAACAAGCAAGAAAACATGCAAGAATCGCATTGGTTTCTTTTCGGAGAGTGAGCTGCGGGTCGCAGTCTTACGGCACTTAGGGCGCATTTCTCAATTTTCACCTCTCACCCGATCTTATCACCTTGCCAAAGGTTCTTTGGGATGAGGTTGGAAGACCGCACCCGGCGTCTAACTTCAGTGGCAAGTGCAGAGGAGATGAACGTCTCCTTAAAAATATCAGGTCTTTTATACTTAACAAGGTTCCACAAGAACCAATGAGATGAATGTGCAGTTAATCCTTCTTGTGTTCAGGATATCCAGATTTGATCTAGTGGTTTGTTAATAGTTGAGTTAGTTTGCTCACTGTCAGTTAGATAAATAAATTGTTCCCTGTTGATTTTAAGGTAAGTGTCAGGAAGTTATTTTTATCTAACCACTAGAAGTTGCTGAGTCAAAGAATCTGATAGTACAGAAGGAGGTTATTCTGCCCATCGAGTCTGTACCGACCACAATCCAACCCAGGCCCTATTCCTGCAACCCCACACTTATATCCCGCTAACCCCTCCAACACTAAAGGTCAATTTAGCATGGCCAATCCACCTAACCCTTTTGGATTGTGGGAGGAAAGCAGAACACCCGGAGGAAACCCACTCAGATGCAGGGAGAATGTGTAAACTCCACACAGACAGTGACCCAAGCTGGGATTCGAACCCGGATCCCTGGCGCTGTGAGGCAGCGGTGCTAACCACCGTGCTGCTCTCGGTTGAAGAGCAGGTCACACCACTTCACACACACATTTTACAGATTCTAGGGTGAGGTACTCCTCTTTGGGTGTGTTTCAGTGTTAGTTCTCAGAGGGTGGGTGGATCAGCCTCAGCTTTATAACTAACATGAATGGTTCCCTCTTGGAAAATGTCATTCTAACCAAATGGTCAGATGGAAACTTCAATGTCAACCTGAAAATATTCATTCAAAGGACATATTCTCACATACAGTGATTATGTTTCTGGGCTAATCATCCAAACATTGTGGATAATGATTCAGGGTTATGGTGTGAAATCCCAGCGTGGTTTCTAGAGCATTTAAATTCAATTCATTAAATATAATGTAAATAAGAAGCTCGTGTCAGTAACGATGACCATTAAACCATTGGATTGTCTGGCTCGTTAGTGTCCTTCAGGGAAGGAAATCTGTTGATATTAGTTGCCCTGACCTCGCTGCATCTCCAAACCCACAGCAATGTGGTACATTCTTAAATACCCTTTGAAATGGCTTAGCAAGCTCAACACTGCCTACTTACAAACAGTGAATGCTGCCTTGACCAGTGATGCTCATTCCAAGCATGAATATTAAAGTTTGCTGTCCATCTTATATTGCTGGCTGATGGATTACTCTTCCCCACAAGTGGAACATTACTATGGGAGCTTCTAGTAATACGTCCAGGAGATCACCCCTCAGCTTCCTCATCTCAATAGAGAGGAGACCCAGCTTGTTCAGCCTTTCCAAGCGTCTCTCAGTTTTGCCACCTCTCCACCATCTCTGGATCTGTTTTGCAACTTGACAACCTGAATTATGCACAGCACTCCCAACTGCATATACCTTCTTCACAAGAGGAATGAGAAATTAAACCTTAGTTGTATTGGTTCACCCACCTTCACAGTTCGTCTTACAGGCATTTGGGCCATCTGGAAAGGCTGCATCTGCACACCACCATTGACTGCTGATCTGAAAGATCCCGTAGTCCCTTGACTGGACAATTCCTTCATTGTTTCTCACGCTGTACTCTGCGAGTGTGTTGTACCTACTTGCATAATGTGCCAGGCATGCCCCTAGGAATTAAAATGAACACAAGGCAAAATGGAATTTTGTCCTTCATTGCTAGAGGGATGGAGTTTAAAAACAGCGAGGTTATGTTGCAGCTGTATAAAGAACAAAGAACAACACAGCACAGGAAACAGGCCCTTCGGCCCAATGAGTCCACGCCGCCATTTCAACACTGTGAGCCCCCTCTCCGCCCATGACCCTTGTCTACGCTTATGGCACTCCACATTGGAAACCAGATTGAGGGGAGACTAATTTAGGGACACCAATCAGCCTCAGAGCACATCTTTGGGGTGTGGGAGGAAACCGGACCACCCGGGGTAAACCAGTGCTGGTGACACCACACCTGGAGTACCGTGTACAGGTTTTGTCTCCTTACTTGAGAAAGGATATACTGGCACTAGAGGAGGTGCAGAGGAGATTCACTAGGTTGATTCCGGAGTTGAGAGGGTTGCCTTATGTGGACAGACTGAGTAGACTGGGGCTATACTCATTGGAATTCAGAAGAATGAGGGGAGATCTTATAGAAACATATAAGATTATGAAGGAAATAGATAAGATAGAAGCAGGGGGGTTGTTTCCCCTGGTGAAACTAGAAGTAGGGGGCATAGCCTCGAAATAAAGGTGAGCAGATTTAGGACTGAGTTGAGGAGGAACTTCTTCATCCAAAGGTTTGTGAATCCACGGAATTCCTTGCCCAGTGAAGCAGTTGAGTCTACCTTATTAAATGTTTTTAAAGCAAGGACAGGTAAATTTTTGAACAGTAAAAGAATTATGGTGAGCGGGTGGTTAAGTGGAGCTGAGTCCACAAAAAAATCAGCCACGAGGGGTTAGATGACCTACTCCTTCTCCTAGTTCTTATGTTCTCATGTTGTCAAGGTGTTGTGGGTTAGAACGTGTGGGAAAAACAGATGTGATTCACAAAGCACTGCATAAGGTTGGGGCACGGTCTCCAGTAAACCTTGTCTCAGCTGCATCACGGTGTTTAACCACCACAACTTCAACATAAATGGGGGAACCAAAGCGAGAGAAAGAGTGAAAAGTAGCAGCACAGGGTAGGATGCTGGTCCTTTTCTTTACAGTTTGTTTAGTTACAACATGTCTGCTACGACTCTCACCGATTGTTACAGATGCACCATAGAAAGCATTCTTTCTGGTTGTATCACAGCTTGGTATGGTTCTGCCCAAAACCTCAAGGAACTACAAAGTGAACGTAGCCCAATCCATCACACAAACCAGCCTCCCATCAATTGACTCTGTCTATATTTCCTGCTGCCTCGGAAAAACAGCCAGCATAATTCAGACCCCCATGCACCTCAGACATTCTCTCTTCCATCTTCTTCCATCAGGAAAAAGATACAAAAGTCTGAGGTCATGTACCAACCGACTCAAGAACAGCTTCTTCCCCGCTGCTGTCAGACTTTTGAATGGACCTACCCCACATTAAGTTGATCTTTCTCTACACCCTAGCTATGACTGGAACACTACATTCTGCATTCTCTCATTTCTTTCTCTGTGAACGGCATGCTTTGTCTATATAGGGCAAGAAACAATACTTTTCACTGTATACTAATACATTTGACAATAATAAGTCAAATCAAACTTTGGATGGACTTACATTATATTAACTTGATCTTTCTCTACATCCTAGCTATGACTGTAGCATTATATTCTGCATTCTCTCCTTGCCTTCTCCCCTATGTATTCTGTGCATGGTATGCTTTGTCTGTACAGTGTGCAAAAGGCAAAATATTACCAGATGGTAGAAGTCAGAAAACTGAAAAGACTTGAAAAAAAGGGAAAATCTACCTGACTTACTGGCAATTTCTAGCTTTTCTGCTTGGATTTTATCCTTGTTAAATATCTCTATCCTGATAAAGGTGAAACAGTTCTTTCCTGCTTTGGTCTCCTAACCCATAACACAGAGAATGCATGTGAGATTTAAGATCCATCGACGCAGCCTTAGCTTATATTTGCTTTTAGGAATGGGGTGGGGTGGGATGGTGGGGGTGGCGCGGAGGGAAGTGCCTTGATCTGATATTGCTTAACCGAGGTCAATCTAATGAATAGAAGTTATTCCAAGGTGGGACAATCAATCGCCTCAAGTTTTCAATTTGTTTTTCTGGGTGTGAATGAGATTATTCATGGAGGCCCCACCTTCTCAACCTTGCCCCTCGTCTGAGGAGTGGTGGTGATCCTCAAGTTAAATCATCACCTGTCAGCTCTCCCCCTCAAAGTGGAGACCAACCTGTGGTCACCGGGGATTCTGGAGACCTTCCCATACCTGATAAATTGGTCACATTGTAAACCTATTGAAGGAAAAGGAATTGGGAATCACAAAAATCCATAGCATAGAATCCATGGAATCCCTACAGTCCAGAAGGAAGTCATTTGGTCAGTTGAGTCTGCACCGACCATGATCCCATCCAGGCCCTGTCCCTACAACCCCACATGCTAATCCATGCTAGTATCAATATCACCGAATCAACACATCTTTGGATTTGGAAAATGTTGGAGTGAAAATGAAAAAAACATAAGAACATAAGAAATAGGAGCAGGAGTAGGCCATCCAGCCCTTCGAGCCTGCCCCGCCATTCAATAAGATCATGGTTGATCTGAAGTGGATCAGTTCCACTTCCCCGCTTTCTCCCCATAACCCTTAATTCCCCTGTCTGTCAAAAACCTATCTACCCGTGACTTAAATATATTTAGCGAGGTAGCCTCCACCACTTCAATAGGCAGAGAATTCCAGAGATTCACCACCCTTTGAGTGAAGAAGTTCCTCCTCAACTCCATTCTAAACTGCCCCACCCTTATTTGAGACTGTGCCCTCTAGTCCTGCTGTCCTTTCTGAGCGGGAAGAATCTCTCTACCTCTACCCTATCCATCCCTTTCATTATCTTATACGTCTCTATAAGATCCCCCCTTATCCTTCTAAACTCCAATGAGTACAGACCCAGTCTATTCAGCTTCTCATCATAGTCCAACCCCCTCATCTCTGGTATCAGCCTAGTGAACCTTCTCTGCACTCCCTCCAAGGCCAAAATATCCTTGCTCAAGCGCGGTGACCAAAACTGCACACAGTACTCCAGCTGTGGCCTCACCAGTGCCCTGTACGGTTGCAGCAAGACCTCCCTACTTTTATATTCAATCCCCCTCGCTATAAAGGCCAGCATCCCCTTCGCCTTCTTGATCACAACTTCCCAAAGCATCGTGACACAGGCAACAGAGGACAGTGAAAACCTTCTCATTTTTTGCCCTAATGTGTCGTTCTGTAGTTTGGTCTCTGGTGCCTGACTGAGATACATGTGACCACACAAAATGGGTGTACTGGAAAAGGCCATCAGATCTGTCTCACATCTGAATGACTAATCCATCATGACTAAACAATTCCTCCTCACCGCTCCTTCATCATCTCCAATCATCACCATTGTGGGGGTCTCCTGTCAAGCAACAGCTAGCTAGAGAAAATGAGGGGGAAAATATTTGGAAGAAATTACTTCTCTATTCCCTCAGACGATCAAAACCAGTCTAGCAGATCAGATGGACTAAGTATTATCTCTACAGGTACTGAGCTTCCAAACAATGTGACCGCTGCTCCAGCCAGGAACCAATCCAGCTCTTTCCTGAAAGGATAGAGTCAGCACACCGGCAAACAGTGTAATCCAGAGATTCAGTATCCTGTGGAAGGAATTGGCCAATGTCCAGTCTACATTAGGGTAGCAGTAGTGGGGTGCTTTCCTGAATGGAAAGCAGTGACTAGCAATGTTCCACAGGGATCAGTTCTGGGACCTAATGCATGTAAATAATTTGAAGGAAAATGTAGCTGATTAGCAAGTTCGCAGACAACACAAAAATTGGTGGTGTTGCAGATAGTGAAGAGGATTGTCAATGGATATAGCAAGACATAGATCGGTTGGAGACTTGGGCAGAGAAATGGCAGATGGAGTTTAGTCTGGACAAGTGTGAGATAATGCATTTTGGAAAGTACAATGCATGTAGTAATTATACAGTAAATGGTAGAACCCTTAGGAGTATTGACAGGCAGAGAGATCTGGGTGTACATGCCCACTGATCACTGAAAGTGGCAATAGAGGTAGATAAGATCAACAAGAAAGCATACGGCATGCTTACCTTCATCGGTCAGGGCATTGAGTATAAAAATTGGCAGGTCATGCTGCAGCTGTACAGAACCTTAGTTAAGCCTCATTTAGAATATTGTGTACAGTTTTGCTCGTCACATTACCAGAAGGATGCGGAAGCTCTGGAGAGGGTACAGATGAGGTTTACCAGGATGTTGTCTGGTCTGGAAGGTATTAGCTATGAAGAGAGGTTGGAGAAACTGGGTTTGTTCTCACTGGAATGACAAAGGCTGAGGAGCGACCAGATAGATGTTTACAAGATTATGAGTGACATAGACAGAGTGGGTAGTCAGATACTCTTTCCTAGGATAGAAAACTCAAGTACTAGGTTGAAGATGCGTGAGGAAAAGGTTAGAGGAGATGTGTGAGGCAAGGTTTTTCACACAGAGGGTGGTGAATGTCTGGAGTGCTCTGTGCAGGGAGGTGGTCAGAGAAGGTATAATAGTGTCATTCGGCATCTAGACGGATACATGAATAGGACGGGAATGGAAGGATACGGATTCTGTAAGCGCATACGGTTTTAGTTTAGGCAGGCATCATGAACAGTGCAGGCTTGGAGGGCCGAAGGGCCTGTTCCCCTGCTGTACTGCTCTTTGTTCTATACTCTTACACAGTTAAAACCAATGGTTAATTTACTCAGGCCCCAGACCAAATGCAGGCATTACCTGGCCTCACCAACATAATGTACACTCATCCACTGACATCAGAACTACCTGAGCAAAACACACCAAAATCAGTAAGTACATTCAGCTCAATTATTTAGCAAATGCAAATTCCCAAAGCCTAGCAATAGCCCCCTTACTTTCTGAGTTTTAATGGATTAGTCTGCCCCTTAAGTCTGTAGAGGGGACACTTCCTGCATCATGTTCAGCATTGCTTGTATCTTTCCGCAAGTAACAGAAGGGGTTATACTGAGGTCCCAGTGGTGGGGGTTGGCTGCACAGGAACCCTGGTTTGTCCTGAACCTGTTTAACAAGCAATGTTCTCGCCGGGGCAGTTCAAAGCTTGCTCTAGGACACATTGGGGTTTGTCATAAGGAACCTTTAGTGACTTCTTCTATTTTCCATTCCTTGATCCAAGGGATCTCTGCTGCTAGACCTTGCTCAGGAAGGGTGCTCCACTAGGCGTGCCGAGACGGAAGGTGGGCAGTGGGTGGGTCGAACAGGCCATCGTGGGGAGTGCTAAGTGAGATGCAGCAATCTATCCGTTTCCAGCTTGCCCTGGGGAAGCAAATGACTGAATTTGAAGAGGAACTTACCAGAAAGAGCCTCCTTGAGGAATCCCAGCACCCCCCCATGATCTGGGACTTTCAACACTAAGCAGCCCTCTGACTTTGTGATAAAAGAGGTCCTCTCTCAGTCTTATAACTTTCTATCAAGGGCCTATTAGCTGACCTCATTCAGCTCTGCTCTAACACAATAGAGAAATGTTACTCACAGTCTGCTGCACTGTACTTGGGGAAGGCGGTCAGGACAGAGTTCTGTACAGCACGGACAACATCACATCGCGAAAGAATTTTGGCACTGGAGACCGTGAGGAGGATGCTGAGAAAAATAAGAGTCTTCATCTTGTCAGCAGAAGATGCGTGTGCGTGTGTGTGTGTGGGGATCTGGCAGTGACTGCACTTTTATATAGGATCATATCTGCAGCTATCAGTGCCGGGGAACTAAGTAAATAACAACTGTGAAAAAGTCATGATAAACGATATTTACCAAATTAGTATTGAGTTATGATTGGCACGCCATGATTGAGCAGACATTCCAGTACAAGGGGGAGGAGGCAAGAATGAAAGGGGTTTGATTTTACCAAGAGGCAAACTGTCCCTGGGCTGTTAAAGGTAGAAAAGATCAGGCACCCAAGGGATGGGATACTAGTGAGGTTGGGATGATGAGGTGGGGGAAGTAGGGATTTTGGATGCCAGGGAGGGAGGAATGGAAGGGGTTGACATCTTGGAGGTAGAATGTCACTAATGCAGAGAGGGCGCATCCCAGTTGATATGTACCCAGCCTCTCTCCACAATTTCTTCCCACCTTTTGAAAGGATCTATTTTAAAAATGGCCGATTTACCCTGGCTCACCTGCATTTTATCACAGCGGGGGTGGATCTGAGGACATTAGCTACTACCTCATTAAGTCAATGACCTCACTAGACCTAAGGGTGGACTGCCTCGCTACCCACTCACCATGCTGTTGGGAATGGGTTGGCCACTTGACATATTTCATGTACCCCCCCCCCACCCAGCTACTAAAAACACACCCGGTTGGGAGGTGGAGTGGGGCTAAAATGCAGCTCAAGAGTAAGTAGAAAAACTATTTGATCCTTCAAACCTGCTTCACATTTGAGAAGATCATGGCTCAATGGGCTCAACTTCACTTTCCTGTCTGTCCCCATTAACCTGATCTCCATTGTTGATCAAAAATGTAGCTTACTCAGCCTTGAATATATTCAGTGACCTGGCCTCCACTTCTGCCTGGGAAAGAGAATGCCAGAGACATACAATCCTCTGAGAAAAATGCTCTCCTCATCTCAGTCTTAAATGGGGGGGCACCTAATTTTTAAACAGTGCCGGCCCTTGGAACTTCATGCCACACAAATGCCAGGCAATGACCATCTCCAATAAGAGAGAATATAACCATTACCCCCTTGACATTCAATGGTATTACCATCACTGAGTTCCCCGTTATCAACATCCTGGGGTTACCATTGACCAGAAACCAAACTGGACTAGCCATATAAATACTGCAGCTACAAGAGCTGATTGGAAAGTAGAAATCTTGTGGCAAATATCTCACCTCCTAACTCCCAAAAGCCTGTCCATCATCTACAAAATGTAAGTTAGGAGGGAATAGTCTCCAATTTCCTGGATGCGTGCACCTCCAACAACACACAAGACGTTTGACACCATTCAAAACAAAGCAGCCCATTTGATTGACATCCCAACCACAAACATTCAATCCTTCCACCAACAATGGCAGTGTGTACTATCTACAAGACACAATGCATCAACTCACCAAGGCTGCTGAGGCCGCATCTTCCAAACTCATGGTGGCTACCATCTAAAAGGACAAGGGGAGCAGATACCTGGGAACACCAACACTTGGAGGTTCCCCTCCAACTCACTCGACATCCTGACTTGGAATTTTATTGCCGTTCCTTCACTGTTGCTGGATCAAAATCCTGGAACTACTTTCCTAACATCACTGTGGAGGCACCTACACCTCAGGGACTGCAGCAGTTCAAGAAAGCAGCTCACCACCATTTTCTTAAGGATGGGCAATAAATGTTGCCTGGCCAATGGGAGCAAGTTTCTATCCATTCTGTTTGGGCACGTCATGATTTTGAAAACGTCTGTAAAAACCCCTCTCAAACATCTCTTACCTAAAGAGAACAACCCCAGTTTCAGACGTCTGTCCTCATAACTGAAGTCTTTCATTCTCAAACCATTCTAATCAATCTCATCAGCACCCTCTCCTTCCCAAAATATGGTGTCAAGAATTGGAGACAAAGGATGGGATTTTCTGGCTGTGCTCACACCCGAAACCGAAACACCCCTCAAGGCTCAATGGACATTTCCATTGTCCGCCCCTCGCCCGGTCCAATTCCAGTGGCGGGCGGAATGGTAAATTTTGCCCCAATATTCCAGGTGAGGCAAAACCAGCTTTTATAATGTTTTACCAGAATCTTCTTGCTTTTGTTTCTCCGTGCCCCTATTGACAAAGCCAAAGATCTCAATCTGTTCTATCACTTTCATTGGCTTGTATATCCCCAAAGCTCCTCTGTTTCTGCACCTTTCTATGTGTGTGTGTGTGTGTGTGTGTGTGTGTGTGTGTGTGTGTGTGTGTGTGTGTGTGTGTGTGTGTGTGTAGGAAGGGAGTGGTGGTAGTGGGGGAGAGGTGCAAATTTAGGGTCTTAATGCAGCAAGTGGTAATGATCCTGAACCCAATAATTTCAAGAAGGACTCAAACTCTGAGGGAAATAAGCTTGCAGGGCTATGGGTTTAGACTGAGGAAATGGGAATGATTGGATTTTTTCTGCTGAGAACTTGCATTGACGCGCCAAATGGCTTCTCTGTGTTGCAATGGCATTAACACTAAAATCTTACCCCATTCCATACTATCCATTGCATTGGGCAGTACAGAGGTTAGCATTGCTGCCTCCCAGCGCCAGGGACCCAGTTTCATCTTCGACCTTGGATCACTGCCTGTGTGGAGTTTGCATGTTCTCCCTGTGTTCGTGTGGGTTTCCTTCGGATGCTCCGGTTTCCTCCCACAGGAGAAAAATTCCACACGCTCGATGGGCTGAATGACCACCTTCTGCATTGTTGGGGTTCTAAGTTACTGATTCCTGTTTCAATAAATGTGAATCATTTGTAAATGATTTTGGGCGACAGTAAGTTTTGGAAGTTCGTGAATCACATAAATGATATGGATGATTATGTGGGGGGTAGGATCAGTAAGTTTGTGATTCACATAAAGATTGGCCGGATGGTTAACAGTGAAGTTGAGTGTCTTGGGTTACAGGAAGATATAGACAAGATGGTCAAATGGGTGGATAAATGGCAGGCTTTTCACAGTAGTTTGATAAGGAAGTATACTGTGAAAAGTCTGACACTGGGAAGTTCCAAAAACAGCAGTATCTTGGTGTGTTTGCCCATAAATCTCTGAAGATGAAAAGGCAGTTCTCACACACCTTTATCAACCAGGGTACAGGTTGCAAAAGCAGAGAGGCCATGATGGAGTTGTGTAGAACATTGGTGAGCTGGAGTACTGTGTGCAGTTCTGGTCGCCACATTATAGGAAGGACATGGAGAGGGTGCAGAAGAGATTCACTAGGATGCTGCCTGGGATGGAACACTTAAATTATAAAGAGATGTTGGATAGGCTTGGGTTGTTTTCTCTGGAGCAGAGAAGGCTGAGGGGCGACCTGATCGAGATGTTCAAGGTTATGGACAGGATGGATAGGGAGCAGCTGTTCCCCTTGGTTGGAGCGTCAGTTACGAGAGGACACAAGTTAAAAGTGAGGGATGGGAGGTTTAGGGGGGATTTGAGGAAAATGTTTTTACCCAGAGGGTGGTGAGGATCTGGAATGCACTGCCTGGGAGGGTGGTGGAGGCAGGATGCCTCACATCCTTTAAAAAGTTTCTGGATAAGCGCTTGGCACATGGTAACATTTCAAGGCTATGAGTCAAGTGCTGGCAAGTGGGATTTGATGGGCAGGTCAGAGCCTTTTGTGCATTGGTGCAGACTCGATGGGCCGAAGGGCCTCTTCTGAACTGTAAGATTCTGTGATTTTATGACTCTGTGAAAGTCAAACACCTGTGCATAATAATATTGTTCAACGTTTCTGTGTTAACTGTATAATGAAGCTTGGGTGTGGAGTCAAAAAAGCAAACAAAGTTGCAGAAGGAGCCTGAATCATGGGCTTTGTATTTAAAAATACTGTAAATAAAGTTGGTACACACGTAGCAACTGGAGGTGGCTCTACCTAGCTGTGAAATGTAATCTGAATAACTTATGCATCATCCTTTTATAATTGGCACTGAATAATATCAAACAAACCTACGTTCTCCTAAGAAGTTTCGATCGTTGGAAAATCAAGAACAAGGGGTGAAACTATCGATAAGATAAAAAAGGGTGTTATAAGGTTGGCTCATGGAAAAGGAGTTTGTTGAGTAAAGATAGCTCATTGGATGGATAAAGGTAATGTTTGTTGAATTTGCCTCGTAGGAAATTGTAAATGATTTGTAATTTGCAGTTAGGGATGGGCAAAAAATACTGGATTCCTCCACCCTGTGAAAGAATTGAAAATAAATGCACTTAAACGATTTTATTTTTATGACTTCGACATCAAACAGTTGAATCATTTTAGAGTACAGAAGCAGAGCATTTGCAAAGTTGTACCTTTTGTGTGTTACTCATCATCTGGAGCTAAGTAGTCCAGTCACATTTTTCTGCTTGTTTCTGTGTTCTTTAATCTATCTTTCTAATACTTAGCCACTTTCTATCTAATAATCATTATGAATACCCAACAGCAATCACTCTGATTTCTTTCCTTTGTTGTCTTTGTGGTAATTCTGAGTATGCCCTCTGAAGAACAAAGAACAACACAGCACGGGAAACAGGCCCTTCGGCCCAACGAGCCCGCACCGCCATCTTAACAATGTGTTTTTCCTCCTCCACCCTTGACCCATGTCTATGCTTATGGTACCCCCATTGGAAACCAGATTAAGGGGAGAATAATTTAGGGACAATTTGTTACACCAATCAGCCTAAGACCACATCTTTGGGATGTGGGAGGAAACCGGATCACCCGGAGAAAACCCACGCAACCGCAGGGAGAATGCGTAAACTCCCACAGACACCGGCCCAAATCCATGTATCTGCACAGCTAGCAGTGATAGTCACTGAGCTGTTGTGGTGCCCATCAGCTGGTCCAGTTTTAAGCACACACAAACGACGTGAAGTACTAGGCCACTCTCAAAACATCCAAGAGCAGCCCACGCACGACCCACCGTGTGCATGCCCCTCGTTAGACAACAAGGTGGACTGACACACCTGCAGAGTAAAAGAGAAAAACATCAACATCTTGTTACCTATTTGTCAACCAGTTAAAACAATCTTATACTGTCATGGTTTTCATGGCATTGAAAATCATGGAAAACTTTCTAGTTTGTAAAATATTTCTTCATTAACTAATACCTTTCATTCCAGATGATGACACATTATTTATACATTTACTGGATACCAGAAATGTAGTACAGGGTCCTTTAATAACTAACACAATAGAATTCTTCATTAGGATCTTTTCCCAAAGGTGGAGTCTAAAACTAGAGGGCATAGGTTTAAGGTGAGAGGGGAGAGATACAAAAGTGTCCAGAAGGGAAATTTTTTCACAGAGAGTGGTGAGTGTCTGGAATGAGCTGCCAGAGGTAGTAGTAGTGGTGGGTGCAATTTTATCTTTTAAAAAGCATTTATAAAGATAGTTACATGGGTATGATGGGTATAGAGGGATATGGGCCAAATGTGGGCAATTGGGATTAGCTTAGTTTAAAAAAAAGGGTGGCATAGACAAGTTGGGCCAAAAGGCCTGTTTCCATGTTGTAAACCTCTAAGTGTCATATAACTGTGGAGAGAAATGAATAACAGGGGAGTTTGTGATGGGCATTTGGCTTTCTTAGCACTTTGGAATGCTGAGGTAGATAGGTTACATTTTAGCTTCATTTGAAGCAATTTTTCTTAGCTTGGATCGGGAATGTCTCACTTATGGAAGCTCTGAATTGGGCTTGATTTGACTGAATTGGATTTTTAAAAATGATATACATAATGGAGTTGTTGCGAAGACCTAAGTTAATGAGGTTGAACAGTGTAATAGATTCCTAACCAACAGACATCATATGTGGATGTAAGCATTATCTTTATAAGTGTATGGTTACATGTTATTGTGTTTACCTCAACTACATTTATGGCACCTTGGTCAAAATTCTCCAACATCGCCTGGGGCTGGGATTTTCCGGTCCTGCTGCTGTGAACCAAGATTTGTCTGCACGCCACATTCTCCATCCTCTCCGAGCATGGTGGTGGAACGTACAAGGCCAGAGAATTCCAGCCCCGTTATCAACGCTAAACAGTCTTACTGAAATCCTCACAGTTTCATCTCCGGAAGTAGTATTGTATATTTGTAACTGTATTGAGACTGAAGGATCGCACCCTGATTTCTGTGAAAGGTAGAGCTCGTGTTCAAAGCCATCCACCACCTCTCAGTGAAGTGCAGCAAGCAACAGTAAAACCGTGCCAGAGTTAAAATCCAACCTCAATGGGATGTATGAGGTATTGGGAAGGTGCAGATTCACCAGAGTGGTCCCAGGAATGGGGGAATTGTAGCTAAATGGTTAGGTTGGAGAAGCTGGTGTTAGTCTCCTGGGAGGGAAATCTGAAAGAGGCATACAGAGGATTAGACAAGGTAGACAGTGCAAAAATTGCCCCCATTAGCTGCTGGGGACAAGCATTAGAGGATGTAGATTTAAGGCTTTGGACAAGAGTTTCGGGGGGATTTGAGGAGGAATATTTTGACACCGCCAGTGGTGATGAGCTGGAGTGCATGCCCATTCGGGTAGTGAAAGACAATGAATGATTTCAAAGGGAACCAGGAATGGCACTTGCTGGCAATCAAGTTTCAGAGTCACATGGATGGAATGAGGAATGGGACTGAATGGATTTCACTATGGAGAGCTGACATTGACGCTGTGGGCTGAGTGGCCTCCTCTGTGCTACAAATGATGCCTTGACTCTTTGAGTAAGAATTGAGTTAAACTTTGGAAAGTGTTGAGTAAGATAGTTCATCCTGCTCAGGTGACAGCGCTGATAAAAGAGCTCAGAAGTAGAGCTTAGGAGTAAAAAGGGATAACTAGGTTGCTGGGTGTTTATTATAGACTTGCAGATAGTCAGCAGAAAATTGAAGAACAAACAAGTGCCCAATTTGCAGAGGGCTGTAAAAATAATTATATTAGGTAGGTGATTTCAACTTCCCCAACATTAACATAAGAACATAAGAAATAGGAGCAGGAGTAGGCCATCTAGCCCTTCGAGCCTGCCCCGCCATTCAATAAGATCATGGCTGATCTGTCGTGGCTCAGGTCCACTTTCCCGTTTTCTCCCCATAACCCTTAATCCCCTCTCTTATCAAAAACCCATCAACCCGCGTCTTAAAAATATTTAACGAGGCAGCCTCCACCACTTCAACGGGCAGAGAATTCCAGAGATTCACCACCCTTTGAGTAAAGAAGTTCCTCCTCAACTCCGTTCTAAACCGCCTCCCCTTTATCTTGAGGCTGTGCCCCCTAGTCCTACTGTCTTTTTTGAGCGGGAAGAGTCTCTCCACCTCTATCCTATCCATCCCATTCATCATCTTATACGTCTCAATGAGATCTCCCCTCATTCTTCTAAACTCTAACGAGTACAAGCCTAGTTTATTCAGCCTCTCCTCATAGCTCAACCCCCTCAACTCCGGTATCAGCCTAGTAAACCTCCTCTGCACTCCCTCCAAGGCCAAAATATCTTTGCGCAGGTGCGGCGCCCAAAACTGCACACAGTACTCCAGCTGCGGCCTCACCAATGCCCTATACAGCTGCAGCAAGACCTCCCTACTTTTATATTCAATCCCCCTCGCGATGTAGGCCAGCATCCCATTCGCCTTCCTGACCACCTGCTGCACCTGCAAGCTGGGTTTTTGCGACTCATGCACAAGGACCCCGAGGTCCCTCTGCACCGTCGCCTGCTGTAGTTTTTCGCCACGTAAGTAATAGTCCTTCCTACCATTCTTCCTACCAAAGTGGACCACCTCACACTTGCCAACATTAAATTCCATTTGCCATTTCCTGGCCCATTCGCCCAGCCTATCTAGATCCTTCTGCAGACTCTCCACACCCTCCGCACAATTTGCCGTTCCACCAATCTTGGTGTCATCAGCAAATTTCGACACCCTACACTCGGTTCCCTCCTCCAGATCATCTATATAAATGGTAAAAAGCTGAGGCCCCAGCACCGACCCCTGGGGCACTCCACTAGTCACCAACCGCCAATCCGAATAGCACCCATTGACCCCCACTCTCTGCCTCCTATTTGACAACCAATCCTCTATCCACGCTAACACCCTACCCCCAACTCCATGTCCCTCGACCTTCTGCAATAACCTCTTGTGAGGGACTTTGTCAAACGCCTTCTGAAAATCCAGAAAGATCACATCCACCGGCTCTCCTCTATCCACCGCCCTAGACACATCCTCATAGAACTCCAGTAAATTTGTCAGACACGACTTCCCTTTAATGAAACCGTGCTGCGTCTGCTCTATCAAGCAATTCCCTTCAAGATGCCTTGCAATTTCCTCCTTAATGACGGATTCTAACATTTTACCTACCACAAACGTTAAACTAACCGGCCTATAATTCCCCGCCTTTTGCCTGGCACCCTTCTTAAACAACGGCGTAACATTAGCCGTTTTCCAATCTTCCGGCACTTCCCCGGAATCCAGCGACGTCTGGAAAATAACCACCAAGGCATCCAGTATCACCTCTGCCATTTCTTTCAGAACCCTCAGATGCATTCCATCCGGTCCTGGGGACTTGTCCACAATCAGCCCCTCCAGTCTGTCGAGCACCACCTCTCTAGTAACAGTAATGTCATTAAGACCCTCCAGTCCTACCACCTTTCCATCGCTAACACCCGGCAAATTATTCACGTCCTCCTCCGTGAAGACAGAAACAAAAAAGTTATTCAATACCTTAGCCATATCCCCATCCCCTACCACTAGGTCCCCTTTCTCATCCTCTAAAGGACCAACGTTCACCCTAGCCAGCCTCTTCCTTTTTATATATTTATAAAAACTCTTGCTATCCTTTTTTATATTAAGCGCTAGCCCAGCTTCATAGTTTCTCCTACCCTTCCTTATTAACTTCTTTGTCAATCTTTGTTGACAATTTAATTGAGATAGCCATCATGTTAAGGACTCAGATAGAGCAGAGTTCTTAAAATGTATACAGGAAAACTTCTTAGGTCAACATGTGAGAGGCTCCAACAAGGGAAGGAGCTAATTCTGGAGAATGAAGCCAGACAAGTGGTTGATGTATTGGTGGGGGGAGCATTTTGGTGATAGCGACCACAACATTGTTCAATTCAAATTTGTTATGGACAAAGAAATTGAAAATGTTTTGGATTGGGGGAGAGTAGATTTTAACAAAATTAGACAGGATCTGGCCAAGATAGATTGGAATGAGTTGCAGGTGAGGAAATCTACAGCAGAGCAGTGGATGGTATTCAAAGATGAAATGGGGAGGGCGCAGGCCTAATAGGGTAGGGTAATAGAAAAGTGCAACAAATCCAGAGAATCATGGATGACCAGAGACGTTCAGGATACAATGAGAAGGAAAAGAGAGGCTTTTAACAAGTATAAGGGGAGTAAGTCTGTGGAGGCATTTGTGGAGTACAAAAAGTGCAGGATAGAACTTAAGAAATCAATTAGGAGAACAAAACGGTGATATAAGAAAGCTCTGACTGGTAAAAGTAGGGAAAATCCTAAAATATTATTGTTGAAGTGGAAATTTTCCTGCTTCTTGACTGTGACAGAGAGACTCAATAAAATTTGTTCCGACCAAATAACTAGTCTTTATTTATGAAAGACTGCATGCAGTAGTGGCAGTAACTTGAGTTCAGAGAGCCATCATTACGACTTGCTAATTCCTTCTCAAGTCCACGCTTACAAAAAAGAATCAGCTCAATATTTATACGTAATTATTATCAGTTTGCGTGACCAGAGCTTATTCAGGAATTTGATCAATAGTAGCTGGGAAACTACTGGAGAAGATTCGGAAGGAGAGAATCTATCTCCATTTGGAGGGGCAAGGTTTGATCAGGGATAGTCAGCATGATTTTGTCATAGGGAGATCGTGCCTGACAAATTTGATTGAATTTTTTTGAGCATATAACCAGATATATGGATGAGAGTAGTGTGGTTGATGTAGTTTACATGGATTTCATGCAAAGCCTTTGACAAAGTCCCACATGGTAGACTTATTCAGAAGGCGATTGTACATGGTATACAGAGCGATCTGACAAGGTGGATTCATAATTGGCTTAGCTGTGGGAATCATGATATGGAGATGCCAGCGTTGGACTGGAGTAAACACAGTAAGAAGTCTCACAACACAAGGTTAAAGTCCAACAGGTTTATTTTGTAACAAAGGTAGCTGTGGGAGACAGAGAGTGATGACAGGTGGTTGCTTTAATGACTGGAGGCCAATGACCAGTGGGGTACCACAGGGATCCATGCTGGGCCCCCTATTGTTCATCATTTATATAAATGACACAGATGACTATGTGGGGAGTATGATCAGTAAGTTTGCTGATGCCACAAAGATTGGTCGGGTGGTGAACAGTGAGGTTGAGAATCTTGGGTTACAGAAAGGTATGGACATAAGAACAGAAGAACATAAGAAATAGGAGCAGGAGTAGGCCATCTAGCCCTTCGAGCCTGCCCCGCCATTCAATAAGATCATGGCTGATCTGAAGTGGATCAGTTCCACTTTCCCCCTTTCTCCCCATAACCCTTAATTCCTTTGTCTATCAGAAATCTATCTACCTGTAGCCTCCACCACTTCAACGGGCAGAGAATTCCAGAGATTCACCACCCTTTGAGTGAAGAAGTTCCTCTTTAACTCCGTCCTAAACTGCCCCCCTCTTATTTTGAGGCTGTGCCCTCTAGTCCTGATGGACGAGATGGTCAAATGGGCAGATAAGTGGCAGATGGAATTTAACGCTGAAAAGTGTAAAGTGATGCACTTTGGAAGAAGTAATTTGACTAGGAAGAATATTATGAAATTCTGACACTGGGACGTTCCAAAAAACAAAGGGACTTTGATATGTTTGTCCATCGATCTCTGAAGGTGGAAAAGCAGTTAAGTAAGATGGTAAAAAGGCGTATGACATATTCGCCTTTATCAATCAGGATATAGATTATAAAAGCAGAGAGGTCATGATGGAGTTGTACAGAACTTTGGTGAGGACACAGCTGGAGGACTGTGTGCAGTTCTGGTCGCCACATTACAGGAAGGATGTGGTCGCACTGGAGGAGCTGCAGAGGACATTCACTACTATGCTGCCTGGGAGGGAACTTTTAAGTTATACAGAGAGGTTGGGTAGGCTTGGGTTGTTTTCTCTGGTGCAGGGGAGATTGAGGGGTGACCTGACTGAAGTGTTCAAGATTATGAGGGGCATGGACAGGGTGGATAGGGAGCAGCTGTTCCCCTTAGTTGAAGGGTCAGTTATGAGGGGACACGCAAGTGAGGGGTGGAAGGTTTAGGGGCAATTTCAGGAAAAATCTTTTTACTCAGAGGGTGGTGCTGCCTGGGAGCATGGCGGAGGCAGGATGCCTCAGATCGTTTAAAAAGTACCTGGATGTGTGCTTGGCAGATCATAACATTCAGGGCTATGGGCCAAGTGCTGACAAGTGGGATTAGGTGGGCAGGTCAAGGCATTTAATGTGTCGGTGCAGACTCGATGGGCCGAAGGGCCTCTTCTCCACTGTAGGATTCTGTGATTCTGAAAGCCCAGAAAACAGAGATAGAGAGACCCTGAAACAGTGCATTATCAGAGAAGGATCTTCTTTAATAGTTGTCAGAATGCACAAGGCTAAGACAAAGAAAACTTCAAAAAATGTGGATCAAATTGTCTAAGAACTTGTAAAAGGAGGAGGGAGGTGTGATATTTCCTGGAGAGGCAGTCATTGTGGAACGCTGATGTGAAGGAGAGACAGTGGATGAAGATGTTTCACCTGCCAGTGGAAACAACTTCCCTCCTTCTATCTTATCTATTCCCTTCATAATCTTATATGTTTCTATAAGATCTCCCCTCATTCTTCTGAATTCCAGTGAGCATAGCTCCAATCTCCTTAATATCTCTTCATAATCTCAACTCTGGAATCAACTAAATAAGAACAAGGCCTAGCTGTTGTGTCTTATGTTTCTCGAAAGAATGAGGCACCAGTAGGTGGAGCTGGTATAATTCAGTTTAATGTATTTAAACTGGATGTAAGTGGGTGTAAGTTTGGACATACAGAAACATGGGAGAGTGAAGTAACTCCATTTGTGCCTAATAAAGGACACAAAAGATTATTATCCTGAAGTTTATAGAACCATGAGCATCTTTCCCGCGCCCAGCCACTGCACTAACCCCATAACCCCACACAGTTACTGTGGCTAATCTACCAAACCGTACACACCTTTAGACATGAAGGGGCAATTTAGCATGGCCAATCCACCTAACCCGCACATCTTTGGACTGTGGAAGGAACCGGAGTACATGGAGGAAACCCACGCAGACACGGGGAGAATGTGCAAACTTCACGCAGCTCAGAATTGAGCCTGGGTCTCCGGTGGGGGCACAGTGGTTGGCATTTCTGTTTCCCAATGCTTAGAAGGTCGCCTCCAAGCTGAATTTTTAAAAATTCTTTCAGGAGTTGTGACTGTCACTGGCTATGCCAGCATTTGTTATCTATTAATTGCCCCTTGAGAAAGGGATGGTGATCTGCCTTCTTGCTGCAGTCCGTGTGATGTAGATACATCCCCCTTGCCATCGGAGAGGGAGTTCCGGGATTTTGACCTAACGACAGTGAAGGCGCAGGGAAAACATTTCCAAGCCAGGATAGTGCGTGACTTGGAGAACTTGAAAGTGATGGTGTTCCAATGTGTCTGGTCTCCTTAAAAGTTGCCCATGATCAGCATTCTTGTATGTGGATATATATTCCTTGCCCTTGAAGTGAGTGAGTCAGTATAAAATAACCCAGCAGCAAAGCCTTCTGTACTTAACGGGAAAAAAGATTAGCTCATTTCTACTCCCTTGCTCTGGAAGTTACTTAAGAAAATGAAACCTTGCCAATTGTTGTAAAAACCCATCTGGTTCACTAATGTCCTTTAGGGAAGGAAATCTGCCATCCTTACCTGGTCTGGCCTATGTGTGACTCCAGAGCCACAGCAATGTGGCTGATTCTTCAAATGCCCTCGGAAATAGCCTAACAAGCCAGTTAGTTCAAGGACAATTAGGGATGGGCAACAAATGCTGCCCAACAAGCAACGCCTATGAATGAATCCAAACTCTGATCTTCTGAAATGAGGAAGACAAGGAAAGTGGGCACATGGAACATCACCATATCCAAGATTTCCCCCAATTCATAAACCATCTAGTTTGGGAATATTTATATTGTAGTTTTTCATCATCACCAGACTAAAATCCTGGAACTCCCCCATAGTATTGTTGGTTGAAGAAGGCAGCACAAGTGGTGAGGTGATAGCCTAGTGGTATTATCGCTAGAATATTAATCCAGAAACTCAGCTCATGTTCTGGGGACCTGGGTTTGAATCCCACCACAGGACAGTTTAAATTCAATAAGAAATATCTGGAATTACCACCGGAATTTTACTGCCCCATCCACCAATGGAATCGGAGTGGGCGAGGGACGGACAATGGGAAAGTCCGTTGACCTCGGGTGGGATTTTACGGATCATGAGGCCTTAAAATCCTGCCCTAAGAATGTACTGATGACCATGAAATGATTGTGGTAAAAACCTATCTGGATCACTAATGTCCTTTGGGGAAGGAAATCTGACATCCTTAGCTTGTCTGGCCTACATGTAACTCCAGAACCACAGCAATCACATCCAGATTCCCAACTGCCCTTTAAACAAGGGCAGCTAGGGATGGGCAATAAATACTGGCCAACCAACGACGCCCATGTCCCATGAGTGAATAAAATAAACATCACTTTGCTAAGTGCCAATGATGGCTACATCCCAAAAAGAAATGAAAAATAAACTCGAAGCTTGATATTTTCTGGATTTCTTTATTGATGGCATAATGCTAAAATGTAACAGGCATTGCTGCAGTTTAAATGTTAATTGGAAAGAATTGTTAGTTCAGTGTATCGTAAGCATGACAATGGATTCTAAGCAGTGTATGGAATCAGTACAAGGCTGGACCTGGTTTGTGGTTACCATGGCAGCCTGTCGCTGTAACGCGATCCAGGGTCATGATTCTGGAGGGCTGAGTCTGGCACTGTCTGTGGCGAAGGAGAAGGGCTGGTGCGTATGCATGGGTAGCAGAGGCTGCATGCTTGGGGGAAACGAAACAAGCTGACGTTGCGGGAATGGATTTACAACTCATACCCAACATGAGGCAGTTCCATTTCGCCCCCAACCCCCCCCCTCGAAATCAGATGTTCTCCCAGCCTCAGGTGGAGGTGGTGCCTTGAGCTCATGTCAACTCCACAGGTTCCGGCTGTTACCCTTGTGTGAGGGATACATGATCATTCTTGGCCCCAGGCAGCAGATAACGGAGGATACTTGAATATAGAAAACCTGGTTTGATCCTCGGTGCGCTGCAAATTTCCTCGGTGTTTCTCTTGATCACCCACCCTGATGTAGCCTGATTGGTGTCAGCTAAAGCAAAGCTATGTTGGCCAAAGCGGAGAAGCCCCAACTGGACCCCAATCATTCAAATGCACAGAAAGCAATTACAAATGTTTAACATCAACAGAAGAAACAGCTTATACTGTCACACTTTTACTGAAAGGTTAACAATGTCAAGATAAATGCAACAGGTTTTAGCGTTGGTTACATCAAGTTGACCCAAAAATCAGCTCCATCGCCCATTACAGGTTGCACTCAGCCAGAAAACGGCTAAGATCTTGGCCCTTGCAGTTATTCTGCCAGCCGTACCTACAAAAAAAAGTGCATTAGACACGATGGAACTAGGAATAGACCATCAATTGCCCACCTTTCACTAATGGGCTTGATCCTGGAATGGGGTACAGTCCTCCTGATGCTGACAGGATTCCAGCACTTCATCAAGTAGTCATTCACTGGGCTGGGTGTAATTTAGCGTGCCATGGTGGGAAATGTGGCAGCCTGGGCAAGTAATTAGGGGATAGACTGCTTGTCAGCTTCCAGGCAATGGAAAACCTCGAACGATTAAGTTATGAACACACGGATTGGGAGCAGACCACTAGGCTCCTCAAACCTGCTCTACCATTCAATAAGAGAATGACTGATCTGATTGTAACCTCAATTCCACATTCCCGCATACCCCTGATACCTTGTTAGTCAAGCATCTAACTAGCTCTGCCTTAAAAGTATTCAAAGACCCTGTGGATTGCTGGGGGTGGGTCTCTAGCCTCAGGGATGACCGATGTAAGCTGTCACCCCTGCCCTTGCTGCTGACACCCATGACCCACTCCCTTCTCTCCCCCTATCCCCCATTCCTCACTCGGTGGATTGGCTATGCTAAATTGTTCCTTAGTGTAGCAGGTTAGAGGAATTAACTGGGGAAACATGTGAGGTTACAGGGTTAGGGCCTGGGCAAGATGCTCTGTCAGAGAGTCGGTGCAGACTCGATGGGCCGAATGGCCACCTTCCACACTGTAGGAATTCGATGACTGTAATGCAATGACTGGACTCCACATGGTTCAATACATTGCTCTCCTCCTCACACCCCGACAGAAACTTCATCCCATTCAAATATCTGCTGCCCAAATATCCATGAACCTCTTTCCTGGGATGGAGATGGCTAGCACGAGGGGACATAGCTTTATAGTGAGGTGTGATGGACATAGGACAGATGTCAGAGGTAGTTTCTTTACTCAGAGGGCAATAAGAGCGTGGAATGCCCTGCCTGCAACAATAATGGATTCACCAACATTAAGGGCATTTAAATGGTCATTGGATAAACATCTGGATGATATTGGAATAGAGTGGGTTAGATGGGCTTTAGATTGGTTTTCACAGGTCAGTGCAACACTGAGAGCCAAAGGCCCTGTCCTGCACTGTAATGTTCTATGTTCTATATCCTATAACATATCCCAAGCCCTTCCATATCACACATATTGACTCTGTCTTCCATCTAGACAAACATCAAATTTAAAATTATTGCCCAGGATCTCACCCAGTCCTTTTTCTATAGCCTCTATTTCATTGACTGCCCAACCTTGATTCCATTATTGGCATCTGTACCTTCAGTCCGCTTGACCACTCACCCAGAATTCTCTATTCATATCCTATCCACCTAGTCATATCCCATTTCCCATTCCTCCTTTCAGGTGCTCTGTCATGGTAGTACAGTAGCACAGAGTGACACGGTAGCACAGTGGTTAGCGCTGCTGCTTCACAGCTCCAGCGTCCTGGGATCGATTCCTGGCTTGGGTCACTGTCGGTGTGGAGTTTGCACATTTTCCTCGTGTCTGCGTGGGTTTCCTCTGGGTACTCCAGTTTCCTCCCACAGTCCAAAGATGTGCGGGATAGGTTGAGTGGCCATGCTAAGAAATTGCCCCTTAGTGTCCAGGGATGTGTGGATTATAGGGTATAATATGTAGGGATATCGGGGTAGGGCCTGGGTGGGATTATGTTCAGTGCAGACTCAATGGGCTGAAGGGCCTCTTTCTGCACTGTAGGGTTCTATGATTCTGTAGGGTTCTATAACAATTTATTTGTTGAACTTTGTGGTTATCATTTCCAATATCGCCAGCCTTGTTTCTCTTGCCTGACTGGGATATTTCTCTGCATGAAGATGAGTATCTGGTGTGGAGTCCACAATGACCAGTTAGTAACCCATCACAAACTTCCTTTGTGGGACTGTGGTGAAACCTCACTGGTTTCACCTCTTGAGGGATTGAAAGGGCTGTACCTCTATTTTGTGATATTCAAGTGCCCAATGATGGTCAATCCTGAACAAGAGAAATCTTCCTATTGTATCCCTCTTTTTTTAAAATTAATTGCAACAGGTAGAGCTATCAATGACTGTTTAGAAATTGGAAACAATAATTTTAAACCATGTCCCATAGGGGTCATTTTAGGGTTGGGTTTCAGGTTAGCCATTGAACAGTGGATGAAGAGGCTTCAGTCCAACACTATTTTCAGGATATCTAAGAACAGCTTCTTCCCTGCTGACATCAGACCTTTGAATGGACCTACCTTGCATTGAGTTGACCTTTCTCTACACCCTAGCTATGACTGAAACACTACATTCTGCACTTCTCACAGTAGCACAGTGGTTGATACTACTGCCTCACAGCACCAGGGACCCGGGTTCAATTCCCAGCTTGGGTTACTGTCTGTGTGGAGTTTGTACATTCTCCCCGTGCCTACCTGGGTTTCCTCCGGGTGCTCCGGTATCCTCCCACAGTCCAAAGATGTGTGGATTAGGTGGATTGGCCGTGCTAAATTGCCCCTTAGTATCAAGGGGGCTAGCTAGGGTAAATGTATAGCATTATGGGGGTAGGGCCTGAGTGGGATTGTGGCCAGTGCAGACTTGATGGGCCGAATGGCCCCCTTCTGCACTGAAGGATTCTATGATTCTTTCCTTCTCTATGAGTGGTATGCTTTGTCTGTTTAGTGCATAAGAAACAATATTTTCACTGTCTACTAATACATGTGACAACAACAAATCAAATCAATGGGGAAAGGTGGGTGATTGTTCCAATATATTATATGGAACCCTACAGTGCAGAAAGAGGCCCTTTGGCCCATCGAGTCTGCACCGAACACAATCCCACCCAGGCCCTACCCCCATATCTCTACATATTATACCCACTAATCCCTCTAACCTAAGCATCTCAGGACACTAAGGCATGGCCAATCAACCTAACCAGCACATCTTTGGACTGTGGGAGGAAACCGGAGCACCCGGAGGAAACCCACACAGACACGAGGAGAATGTGCAAACTCTACACACACAGTGACCTGATCTGGGAATTGAACCCAGGTCCCTGGAGCTGTGAAGCAGCAGTGTTAACCACTGTGCTACCCATACCACACCGTATATGTGAGACTTATGGACAGTTCACAGGCTAAGTGGCTACAGTATTTGCAGACATCAACCTACAGAGACTCTATTACTTCCAAATGGAAATGATACTTACAGACAGCTAGAATCAAAAAAGGAAAATGTTTGAACATACCAGGCATTCATCCCTTGGGCGTCTCTTATCACCCTTCTCACACACTGAATGTCATCTGTGATGTCGCTATCAAGGAAATCTGCAAAGGAAAATGTAAAATGGTATTCAAATCAACTTATTGAATGTTCAGATGTTCTGTGTGTGCTGATGTTCATGTTACAAATTAAAAGTGAATAGAACAAAAGAACAAAGAAAATTACGGCACAGGAACAGGCCCTTCAGCCCTCCAAGCCTGCGCCAGCCATGCTGTCCGGCTGAATTGAAACCCTCTCCCCGGATAAAGTTGACTCTTTCGCAGAAATTAAATTGCACGTGGATTGCTATAATAGTCTTCCCTTAGCTGCTACCCTGCGTCCATTTCACCTCAATCAAAATCACCACTATCTTATATCATACCAATCACGCTTGTCTGGTTGCATTGACTTGTAGAACGCCCATCATCATTGATTTACATGAGCTTTCAGTTCACCAATGCATCAAACCTAAGGTTGCAATATGTGGTTTAAAACCCTCCATTTGTATGCGTTGTTTGCCAACTGTGCCAGTGAGTAGCCTGGGGGATTGGGAGTTACTGGGAGAGTGGCGGTGGGGGAGTTGATGGTGGGGGGTTGGGGGGGCGGGGGGGGGGGGGGGTGCGTTGAGCTGGTGTTATCGCCAACTGCAAGACCAGAAGAACCCATCGGCAGGAAGGGCCAGAAAATCCAGCCCAAAGTGTTACTCTGCAAATTGCGTCAGAAATTCCCACAAGACGAAAAATGGATAGAAATAGATCCTGAGCTTGCTGACTGACGGGTTAGGACTCTTCCTTTGCTCATGCCCTCGGTGTAGAAAGATTCATAGTCTTCCAGCTGGAAATCTGGATGACACGATCTCCTTAACTGCCGTCTTGTACGAGAAAGGTCTATTGATCACCGAATATCTACTGCTGCCAAAGAAGGGCTAATCTTTTACGAGGAACTGGACCTTTTAAAAGAGTTCCATATCCAGTTATAATCTATTGCAAAGTTAGCATACAATTATCCATTCTACCAAATACTTCAATATTGGATATCCCATCACCCTCCCTGGGTATACCCTGTTCCACCAATAGGATTAAAGCAGTAGAGTGGTGACTCAACAGTGTGTAGTCAAGAGGAAATGGCTTTCGGAGTTCTCAATATTGACTCCAGATTTTGTGAAGGTTTATGGAATCGTGTCAAAGTGGGCTAGGAAACCGTCTATTGATTATCACCTGTCAGCCTCCAAGAAGTTGAGCTCATTTAAAGCCCATTCTCCTTTTACTAATGCACTTAAATGTGGCTCCATGACCGTGTTTTTGGTCATCTAGTCTTACGTCACCTCTTTGGTCATGCTCCTGTTAAGCATCTTCAGCTATATTAAGTGCACCATATCAGTGCAAGGTGTTGTTGGTACCTGCATCAATAGGAGGTCCCCCTTTTGAAGTCAACAAATGAGAATAATTAACAAACGGGATCAGCAAGAGAAAGCAAACTAATTCTTCTTTTAATGATGTGTTGAATAACTCACTGTTACAGTCTCTGTGACACCCGTTATGAGAGTTCCGAGTTTGATGATCATCACACCACCAGTGGCTATTGATCTGAAATAGTCCATAGTCCGATGATACAACGACATCACGTCTCCTATTGCGTCCAATTGCCCCTGTGTCATAGCTGCTTTCATACTGAACCAAACACACCCCTGAAATAAAACCACAAAAAGGTTACACCACAAACGTGACTCCCATATTCAGACTGACAAACTCTGTGGAGTCGCTTGGGTTTTGAAACAATTTTCCGATGGTTTTCCTCCTCCCTACAACCCTGTGCTAAAGATTTATTCAGTCTCTGTCGGTGCCGTCTGCGATCTCAAACTCTTCATTTTTAAACTGAAATCTGCATCAGGAAGTTACTCGATTTGAGAAGTCCTCATTCTGGCATGATAATTCCTGTGAAATAGCAGAAATCTGAAGTCCTGGTCCATGCTAGAATTGAGCACAGGGAGCTTGGGTTTGGAAAGCAAGATGGAGGAGCCTATAGTCGGATTGTAAAGAAGAGTTCTTGGTCATTACCACAAAGCAACAACGGTATTCTGATTTAGTTTGGGTCATCTTTGCTTGGTTAAGCACAGCTGAAACTGGGGAGACTGTGCCGTAGTTTTGGTGCTATTAGACTAGACCTCCAAAGAACAAAGGACAAAAAAAATTACAGCACGGGAACAGGCCCTTCGGCTCTCCAACCCTGCACTGACCATGCTGCCCGTCTGAATTAAAACCTTCCCAGGGACCATCCCTCCATTCCCATGCAATTCATGTATTTGTCCAGACACCCCTATCGTATCCATTTCCACTATCTCCCCTCCTCAGCGCATTCCAGGCAAACACTGCCCTCTGTTTGAAAAATCTGCCTCGTACATCTCTTTAAGCCTTATCCCCCACACCTTAAACTTATGCCCCCTAGTAATTGACTCTTCCACCCTGGGAAAAAGCTTCTGACTGTCCACTCTGTCCATAGTTTTAGTTGTGGGCCAGACAGCTTTAATTATCAAGTGACCACACGGTGAAGCCTTCCATTGTTTGCTGGAGCAGACGAGTGAAGGAGCAGAGAGAGAGCTAAGATTTTACCTGTTAAAAACCTGTTTAAAATAAGTTTAAAGCACTTTGTTCTTTGTAGAACTGTTTAAAGCATTTATTTATTCTATTTACTGCTTTAAGAATCCTGACGGAGTGGTTAGAGGGAGTTGTGGGCCAGACAGCTTTAAATCAGCGCCAGGTTTAAAAGGAGGCCTGGTGTAGACAGCAGGCAGCGTCTGAGCGGGCAGCGGAGTGAGTGGGAAGCAGAGTGAGCTACTAGGGCTTAATATCAAAAAGGGCTGGAGTGAAAAAAGGCCAGGTGAGTTCGTTTGAAAAACAAGGAAAAAAAAAATTTTTTTTTCAAAACTACTACAGTGAATAATGGAGGGGCATGTGATGTGTGGTTTCTGTATGATGTGGGAACTGGTGGACCCCAGGGTCCATCCCAGTGACCATGTCTGTAGTAAGTGCAGGTTGCTGGAGGAGCTACAGCTCAGGGTAAATGAGCTGGCCTCTGAGCTACAGACACTGAGGCTCATCAGGGGGAGAGAGGGTGCCATTGTCAATGGGGTGCAAGTGACATCCACCCCCCCTAGACTGGCTAACTCTAAGGGTCAGGGACAAGAGGGGGCTGCTGGGAGGAGGAAGGGGGGTGAGGAGAGGAGGCCTCAGCCTCTTAATCTGCATAACAGGTTTGAGGTTCTTGCTTCCAGTCTGGACGAGAACGAGGGAGGTGAGGTTGGTGAGCAAGCTGCACACGGTACAGTGCTGCAGCAGGACATAGGCAAAGAGAAAGGGAAAAGGAACGTAGTAGTGATTGGGGATAGTGGGGTGAAGGGTATTGACACTGTCCTTTGTCACAATGACAAAGTGCACAGAAGGGTGTGTTGTCTGCCTGGTGCTCGGGTACAGGATGTCGCAGCTGGGCTGCAGAGGAACCTGGAGCGGGAGGGTGAGAATCCGGTCGTTGTGGTACATGTGGGTGCCGGCGACGTAAGCAAAATGCGGACTGAGGATCTGGGGAGGGAGTATGAAAAGCTGGGAATGGAATTAAAAAGTAGAACCGACAAGGTGGTTATCTCTGGGCTACTGCCTGAACCGAATGCAGACGGGCGTAGGGTTGACAGGATTAAGGAAGTGAATGGGTGGCTCAGGGATTGGTGTGGGAGGAATGGGTTTGAACTTATGGGGCATTGGCATCAGTATTGGGGTAGGTGGGACCTGTTCGGGCGGGATGGGGTTGGTCTGAACCGTGCTGGGACCAGAGTGCTGGCGAATCGAGTAAAGAGGACTGTAGACAGGGCTTTAAACTAATTAGGGGGGGGGGAGGGTGCGAGGGTAGGTGATGTTACGAGGTCTAAAGTTAAGGAGAGGGTACAGGTAAGGGAAGAGGCCAAGGATGTCCCAATAATAGAGGGAGTAGGGGGCGTGAGTATGGTTGGTGGCGTTACGGCAAATAGGGTCCAGGTGAAGGCTGGGATGAAAGCACTTTATCTGAATGCACGAAGCATTCGGAATAAAGTGGATGAGCTGATGGCGCAGATCGACACAAATGGATACGATCTGGTGGCCATTACAGAGACGTGGCTGCAAGGTGACAGGGACTGGGAGCTGAATGTACAGGGCTATCAAGTGTTTAGGAAGGATAGGCAGGAGGGAAAAGGGGGGGCGTAGCTCTGCTGATTAAGGATAGCATCACGGTGGTAGCAAGGGATGATATTGGAGCCAAGGAGCAGAACGTGGAATCGTTGTGGGTGGAGATTAGGAACAGCAAAGGGAGGAAGACGCTGGTGGGTGTTGTCTATAGGCCCCCGAATAATGATCTGGAGGTGGGGCGGGCTGTTAACGCGCAAATAAGTGCAGCGTGCAGGAATGGGACGGCCGTAGTTATGGGGGATTTCAATCTGCATATTGATTGGTCGACCCATGTTGGACGCGGGGGGCTCGAGGAGGAGTTCTTGCAACGCTGCTGGGATAGTTTCCTCGAACAGTGTGTGTTGGAGCCGACGAGGGAGCGAGCTATCTTGGATCTGGTGCTATGTAATGAGGCGGGTAGATTTTGGGACCTTGCGGTGAAGGATCCTCTTGGAGAGAGTGATCATTGTATGGTGGAGTTTCTGGTGCAGATGGAGGAGGAGAAAGTGGATTCCCGGACACGCGTCCTTTGTTTGAACAGAGGGGAGTACGGTAGGATGAGAGAAGAATTGGCGAATGTGGACTGGGGGAGCGCATTGGAGGGAGGGTCTGCTGAGGAGCAGTGGAGGATCTTTAAGGATATCTTTCTTGGTGCTCAGCGGAAATTTATTCCGATGGTCAAAAAGGACCGTAGGAGGAGAGGTAATAAGCCGTGGATAACGAAGGAGGTGAAGGAAAGTGTTAAATTAAAAGCGGAGGAATTTAGAGTAGCTAAGAGTAGTGGGCGAGAAGAGGATTGGGAGAGGTTTAAATGTCAACAAAGATTGACAAAGAAGTTGATAAAGAAGGGTAGGAGAAACTATGAAGCTGGGCTAGCGCTTAATATAAAAAAGGATAGCAAGAGTTTTTATAAATATATAAAAAGGAAGAGGCTGGCTACGGTGAACGTTGGTCCTTTAGAGGATGAGAAAGGGGACCTAGTGGTAGGGGATGGGGATATGGCTAAGGTATTGAATAACTTTTTTGTGTCTGTCTTCACGGAGGAGGATGTGAATAATTTGCCGGGTGTTAGCGATGGAAAGGTGGTAGGACTGGAGGGTCTTAATGACATTACTGTTACTAGAGAGGCAGTGCTCGACAGACTGGAGGGGCTGATTGTGGACAAGTCCCCAGGACCGGATGGATTGCATCCGAGGGTTCTGAAAGAAATGGCGGAGGTTATAGTGGATGCCTTGGTGGTTATTTTCCAGACGTCGCTGGATTCCGGGGAAGTGCCGGAAGATTGGAAAACGGCTAATGTTACGCCGTTGTTTAAGAAGGGTGCCAGGCAAAAGGCAGGGAATTATAGGCTGGTTACTTTAACGTCTGCGGTAGGTAAAATGTTAGAATCCGTCATTAAGGAGGAAATTGCAAGGCATCTTGAAGGGAATTGCTTGATAGAGCAGACGCAGCACGGTTTCATTAAAGGGAAGTCGTGTCTGACAAATTTACTGGAGTTCTATGAGGATGTGTCTAGGGCAGTGGATAGAGGAGAGCCGGTGGATGTGGTCTTTCTGGATTTTCAGAAGGCGTTTGACAAAGTACCTCACAAGAGGTTATTGCAGAAGGTCGAGGGACATGGAGTTGGGGGTAGGGTGTTAGTGTGGATAGAGGATTGGTTATCAAATAGGAGGCAGAGAGTGGGGGTCAACGGGTGCTATTCGGATTGGCGGATGGTGACTAGTGGAGTGTCCCAGGGGTCGGTGCTGGGGCCTCAGCTTTTTACCATTTATATAGATGATCTGGAGGAGGGAACCGAGTGTAGGGTGTCGAAATTTGCTGATGACACCAAGATTGGTGGAACGGCAAATTGTGCGGAGGGTGTGGAGAGTCTGCAGAAGGATCTAGATAGGCTGGGCGAATGGGCCAGGAAATGGCAAATGGAATTTAATGTTGGCAAGTGTGAGGTGGTCCACTTTGGTAGGAATAATGGTAGGAAGGACTATTACTTACGTGGCGAAAAACTGCAGCAGGCGACGGTGCAGAGGGACCTCTGGGTCCTTGTGCATGAGTCGCAAAAACCCAGCTTGCAGGTGCAGCATGTGGTCAGGAAGGCGAATGGGATGCTGGCCTTCATCGCGAGGGGGATTGAATATAAAAGTAGGGAGGTCTTGCTGCAGCTGTATAGGGCATTGGTGAGGCCGCAGCTGGAGTACTGCGTGCAGTTTTGGGCGCCGCACCTGCGCAAAGATATTTTGGCCTTGGAGGGAGTGCAGAGGAGGTTTACTAGGCTGATACCGGAGTTGAGGGGGTTGAGCTATGAGGAGAGGCTGAATAAACTAGGCTTGTACTCGTTAGAGTTTAGAAGAATGAGGGGAGATCTCATTGAGACGTATAAGATGATGAATGAGATGGATAGGATAGAGGTGGAGAGACTCTTCCCGCTCAGAAAGGACAGTAGGACTAGGGGGCACAGCCTCAAGATAAAAGGGGAGGCGGTTTAGAACGGAGTTGAGGAGGAACTTCTTCACTCAAAGGGTGGTGAATCTCTGGAATTCCCTGCCCGTTGAAGTGGTGGAGGCTGCCTCGCTAAATATTTTTAAGACGCGGGTTGATGGATTTTTGATAAGAGAGGGGATTAAGGGTTATGGGGAGAGGACGGGAAAGTGGAACTGAGACACGACAGATCAGCCATGATCTTATTGAATGGCGGGGCAGGCTCGAAGGGCTAGATGGCCTACTCCTGCTCCTATTTCTTATGTTCTTATGTTCTTATACCCCTCATAATCTTGTGGACTTCTATCAGGTCCCCCCTCAAACTCTGTCATTCCAATGAGAACAAACCAAGTTTCTCCAACCTCTCCTCATAGCTAATGCCCTCCGTAACAGGCAAAATCTTTTCTGTATCTCTCCAAAGCCTCCACGTCCTTCCGTTAGTGTGGTGACCAGAATTGAACACTATATTCCAAGTGCGACCTAACTAAGATTCTATAAAGCTGCAGCTAAGGTTCTATAAAGGCCCAAGGTGTTGCTCTGGGGATGTGACTTAAAATTCAATGACTGAATCTAGGATTGAAGCTAGTTTCATTAATAGTGACCATTATAGCTATCATTTATTGTGCAAAAACCCATCTGGTTCACTAATGTCGTTTAAGGAAGGAAATCTGCCGTCCTTATGCAGTCTGCCCTAATTGTGACTCCAGACACACAGCAATGTGGATGACTGTTAGTAAGCCATTCAGTTCAGGGGCAATGGGCATTAAGTTTTGGCTCTGCCAATAACACACACAATTTCATGAAAGGATAAAGAATGAGAACTTTGCCTCACAAAGCAGTAACACGAATAACTAAAACCATTTTTGAAAATTACAAAAAGCGTATTTAAAAGGGAGTGTGATGCATAAAAATCAGGCTGAAAGGAATAGTGTGGATAGAACCCTATGAGGTGAGGATATTCAGTTAGAATTAATGGATATAGAGACATAAGACTCACAATCTGCCAAACTGTAACCCCGAAGTCCGTCCAGCCCACTCCTCTGTAAAACATGAGCAAGCTCACATTTAGTATATTGATAGGAGCTTGCCACTGTGAGCAAGATGCAAAGAATTACAAGGGTCTTCATCTTGCTGAGATGGACACAAGTGAAGTTTCGAATGGTTCTGCAAGAAAGGATTAAAATTCTGCAATAAAGAATAGGAAAAATCAACACTTCAAAATTGGAAGAAGCTTCACACTGATTTAAATTGAAGTCAAAGAAGGACAAATTAAAAGGAAGTTGAAATGTCTTAACTATGGGAGTGGGTATTTTGATTGTCGGAAACTGGCTAGGCAACATCCAGAAATAGTGTGATCGAATTTGGTTGACATTACATGCGATTTACACCATCGGGTAGATGTTGAGTGTTCAAAACCATTCATTTTGCCATAGAAATTGATTACTGACACAGCAGTGAGTGAGGGAAATACAATTTAACACTTTCCCAAAGGCATATCCACAGCACTAGGAGGGAGTTTCAGGATTTTGAGCCAGCAACAGTGAAGGGACTGCGGTATGGTTCCCATAGATGATGAGTGGCTTGGAGGGGAACTTGCAAGTGGTGGTTCTTCCATGTATCTGCTGCCCTTGTAGGATCCCGGACCTGTGTCCTCTGTTTGAACAGAGGGGAGTATGATAGGATGAGAGAGGAATTGGCAAATGTAGATTGGGGGCGCAGATTGGTTGGTAGGACTGCTGAGGAACAGTGGAGGATCTTTAAGGAGATCTTTCTCAGTGCTCAGCAGAAATTTATTCCAATGGTAAAGAGGAATGTAGGAGAAGGGATAATCAGCCGTGAAAGTCTGCAGAGGGATCTAGATAGGCTAAGCGAATGAGCGAGGACCTGGCAGATGGAATACAATGTTGGCAAGTGTGAGGTTATCCACTTTGTCAGGAATAATAGTGGGAGGGACTATTATTTAAAGGGCGAAAAGCTGCAGCATGCTACGGTGCCGAAGGATCTGGGGGTCCTTGTGCATGAGTCGCAAAAACCCAGCCTACAGGTGCAGCAGGTGGTCAGGAAGGCGAATGGGATGCTGGCCTTCATAGCGAGGGGGATTGAATATAAAAGTAGGGAGATCTTGCTGCAGCTGTACAGGGCACTGGTGATGCTGCAGCTGGAGTACTGTGTGCAGTTTTGGTCGCCGCACTTACGCAAGGATATTTTGGACTTGGAGGGAGTGCAGAGGAGGTTTACTAGGCTGATACCGGAGTTGAGGGGGTTGAACTATGAAGAGAGGCTGAACAGACTGGGCTTGTACTCGTTGGAGTTTAGAAGAATGGGGGGGGGTATCTTATTGAGATGTATAAGATGATGAAGGGGATGGATAGGATAGAGGTGGAGAGGCTCTTCCTGCTCAGAAAGGACAGCAGGACTAGAGGGCACAGCCTCAAGATAAGGGGGGGGGGGTGCAGTTTAGAACGGAGTTTAGGAGGAATTTCTTCACTCAAAGGGTGGTGAATCCCTGGAATTCTCTGCCCGTTGAAGTGGTGGAGGCTGCCTCGCTAAATATATTTAAGACGCGGGTAGATAGGTTTTTGGGAGGCAAGGGGATTAAGGGCTATGGGGGGAGGGCAGGAAAGTGGAACTGATCCACTTCAGATCAGCCATGATCTTATTGAATGGCGGGGCAGGCTCGAAGGGCTAGATGGCCTACTCCTGCTCCTATTTCTTATGTTCTTAAGTTCTGGGTGGTAGAGCTCATGGGTTTGGAAGGTGCTGTTGAAGGAGTCTTGATGAGTTGCTGCAGTGCATCTTGCAGATGGTACACACTGCTGCTAATGAGTACTGGTGGTGGGGGGACTGAATATTGAAGGAGGCAGTTGTGCTGCTATGTCCTGGATGGAGTTGGAGCTGCACTCATCCAGACAAGGGGAGACCATTCCATCACAATCCTGAACTTCACGTTGTGAATAGACTTTAGGGAGTCAGTAGGTGAGTCACGCCCTAATAGGGTGATTGAAGAAATCTCAGTCATAGCTGTGACCTACTAATTGGACATATAATTAAAACAAGATGAGCAGATGGCAATGTGGGATTAGTTAAATAGCTTTAACAACGGGATAGCATGTACGCAATGGGCCGAATAGTCAACCCTGTGCCTATGATTCCACAGTGGAACACTGGAAGAGTCACCAAGATGAGAGACTCATAGAATCCCTACAGAGCAGAAGGAGCTCATTAGGCCCATCAAGTCTGCCCTGACCACAATCCCACCCAGGCCCTATTCCCATAACCCCTGCTAAAACCCTGACACTAAGGGCCTGATTTTACCATTTTGATTTTAAGTGCTGATAATTCAGATCCGACTTGGAAATCTGTTGTCAGGCACTTAGCCTGAAAAACAAATTGTGAGTCTGAATCGCCCTGTGGGCAGGGCCAGGTCATTCTCTGTTTTGGGGGAGAGGCGGGAGGTGAGATGGGTCACTGGTGGTGGGTGGGCAGGGGGGGGTCTCAGCTGCCTCTCTGCAGGCGATTGGTGGGGGGGAGGGGGGCAGAGGGTCGCGATTGGTCTGGGTAGCGCGGGGGGGGGGGTGGTGGTGGGTGGATATGGGGGACAGTTATGTTGCATGGATGGGGCGACATCTATGGGGGCCATCGCTGAAAGGCCGCTTTAACCGCTTTTTGTGGCCTGGGAGTGATATGACAGGAGCGCGTTTTTCACATTTTTTATTTACTGCACGCGTGCGGTTGAAGGCTCCGGCAGCATTTTGGGTGTGTGATAAACCCTGCTCGCTGCACGATTCAGACTCGCGATTTCTTTTTCACACTAAGTGCGTACGGGAGAGCTGGTTTCCAGGCTGGATCTGAATCGCACCCACATTCCGCACTCAGAACGAAAATGGTAAAATCGGGCCCCTGACCTGAGGCCAGAATTGAACCTGGCCCTCTGGCGCTGTTGAGGCAGCAGCGCTAACCACTGTGCTGCCCAAGAGAGATCCCTGTGAGAGGAAGCCATTCATTTTAAACTCAGCATGGTTAGTGTCATTGTAGCCTGAAATGCAAGGATTAAAGCATTTAAATAAATACTGGTTATCCCGTTCCGATTCAGTTACCTGTTATCGCAAACGGAACGCAGAGAGTCACGTTGATTCATGGTGAGATCCTCTCCCCCAGTCTGAATCGAATTCTGTCCTGTTGCAGCAAATTTATACTTCAGCAAGGGTGTTGCACAACGTTGAAACAAAGCACAGAAAACAAACATTCCCAGATACTCCCTCTTCAACGTTTCCTGAAACTTAGACGCAAAAGGAAGTTTGGATCACAGGCGCAGTTTTGTGTCAAAAATTCAGAGCAAATTTTGCCAAAAGCCCAAGGCCCTTTTGAAATCAAATCCCGTCCCATATCGTAATTCACACCCGGGAAACCAGTGGGGGGTTTTTTGGGAGGGTCAAGCCAACTAAAATGTGGTGGCACAGTGGAACAATGGTTAGTACTGCTGTCTCACGGTACCAAGGACCCGGGTTGGATTCCTGGCTTGTCTGTGCGGAGTCTGCACATTCTCCCCGCATCTGCGTGGGTTTCCTCTGGGTGCTCTGGCTTTCTCTGAAAGACATGCCGGTTGGGTGCATTGGCCATGCTAAATCCTCCCTCAGTGTACCCCGAGCAGGCGCCGGAATGTGGCGGCTAGAAGATTTTCATAGTAACTTCATTGCAGTGTTAATGTAAGACCACTTGTGACACTAATAAGTAAACTTAAAACTGGGAGTGTGAGGTGTGATTCAGCAGTGGTGTTACTGGACTATAAGGTGGTGTCATACAAAAAGCAATCAAGAACGATGGAATAAATATGTCAATTAACTCTGGGATTATCCAATAAAGACATGTCCAAATTTCCCAAAATCATCATCAGGTCAGCAGGTATGGTAAGTCAGTCAACGCAGCATCAATATGAGATCTGTTCTTCCATAATGTAAAAGTTGTGTCTCAGTGGGGAGTGCTGTGTGTCAGACAGCAAGGGTTCAGAGCCTAGAACACAAAATCTAGGCTCTAACACTCCCAGTGCAGTACTGAGGGAATGCTGCAAGTCAGAGGTGCTGTCTTTTGACTAAGGTGTGAAGCTAAGTCTGCCCATATCTTTGACCTTTCTGATGGCTACGAAAGACCCCATCACGATACTTGCAGAAGAGCAAGGGTGATCTCCTGGTGTTCTGGCCCACACTTAGCCCTTAGCCAACACCAATAGAATGGATTATATCTGACCTCTCTCATGCTGTTTGATTGCTGTTTGTGGAATTTTGCTCTGTGAAAATCGGGTGGCACAGTGGTTAGCACTGCTGTCTCACAGCACCAGGGACCCGGGTTCCATTCCAGCCTCAGGTCACTGTCTGAGTGGAGTTTGCATGTTCTCCCCGTGTCTGCCTGGGTTTCCTCCGGGTGCTCCAGTTTTCTCCCACAGTCAAAAGATGTGTGGATTAGGTTGATTGGCCATGCTAACTTGCCTCTTAGTGTCAGGGAGATGATCAGGGTAAATATGTGGGGTTATGGGGATAGGGCCTGGGTGGGATTGTGATCAATGCAGATGCAATGGGCCAAGTGGCCTTCTTCTGCACTGTAAGGACTCTATGATTCTCTTATGAAATTGGCTGCTATGTCTCTTACATTCCAACAGCGACTACAGTTTACTTCATCAGCTCTGAAACATTTTTAGATATCCTGATATCTTCAAGAAGTAATAGAAATTCTTTCCTTTCTTTCCACATTTCCGACGCTTCAGAAGGACTCAATGAGGGTTTAGCTCAAACATGCCTCGCCAGGCCTGGGATATCTCAGCCCACATTAGGGCTGTGAGGAGGATGAGGGGATCACATGGAGGTTTGAGATGCAATTAGAATGGAAGACTTATAGTTACTTGATCGTACAGAACATCAGCCTTACTGAAGGATGTCCCACTATCGAAGCTTTTCATCTCACACTCAACAGGGAAACTCATAAGAATATTATGTGTGAAAGGAACAACGATTTATACTTCATGAGAAGAGAGTGCTGAATGGTGTCACGTTGACTCCGATTGGTAGATGCATTGTCATGGGGAATGCACTAGTTAACTATGACGGGCAGTTAGCTGCCAAGCTTTGTTTAAATTCAAACCAGGCCAGGTGACTATAGTGGGTCAAAGCAATTTTTTTTAATTCATTCATGGAATATGGGCATAGTTGGTTGGGCATTTAAGAGTCAAACACATTGCTGTGGACCTGGAGTCACATGTAGGCCAGATCAGGTTAGGATGGCAGATTTATTACAACAAGTGACAATAATTCTGTGCTCATCAGTAAACTTTCAATTCTAGATTTTTATTGAATTCAAATTTCAGTAAATTTGAACCTAGGTCTCCAGAGAGTTAACTAGTGTCACCAGATTACTAGTCCAGGGACAATGCCACTACACCACAGCTATTCTCTTGAGCCAGGGGAAGGGTCCAGGGACTCATATATGTAACTTCTAGCTAAGACCCAGGGATGAAGTTCATCAGAGATAAGTCAGCCCACAGTTCCATCAGTTTATTCACTGTCACTTCCCTAGTGACTGCAATTTGACCAAGTTCCTCTCTCCCTTCCACCTCTTGATTTACTTCTATTGCTGGAATGTGTTTGTATTCTTTATAGTAAAGTTATACTTTATTTATTGGTGTCACAACTAGGCTCGGTAGCACAGTGGTTAGCACTGCTGCTTCACAGCTCCAGGGACCTAGATTCGATTCCCGGCTTGGGTCACTGTCTGTGTGGAGTTTGCACATTCTCCTCGTGTCTGAGTGGGTTTTCTCCGAGTGTTCCAGTTTCCTCCCACAGTTCAAAGATGTGCGGGTTAGGTTGATTGGCCATGCTAAAAATTGTCCCTTAGAGTTGTGAGATGAGTAGATTAGAGGGGGTAGCGGATAGGACATGAGGGATTGTGGTCGGTGCAGACTCGATGGGCTACATGGCCTCCTCTGCACTGTCGGCTTCCTATGATCTTCTATGATTTCTAACACTGCAAATGAAGTTACTGTGAAAATCCCCCAGTCATCACACTCTGGTGCCTGTTCAGATACACTGAGGGATAATTTAGCATGGCCAATGCACTCAACCAGCACACCTTTCAAACTGTGAGAGGAAACCGGAGCACCCAGACGAAACTCACACAGACACAGGGAGAATGTGCAAACTTCACACAGACAGTGACACAAGCCAGGAATCGAACCCGGGTCCCTGGCGCTGTGAGGCAGCAGTGCTAACCAATGCGCCACTGTCTCCTGATGGTGGAATTTGAATTCAACAAAAAAAAATCTGGAATTAAGAATTTACTGATGACCATGAAACCATTTTCAATTGTTGGAAAAACCCATCAGGTTCACTAATGTCCTGAGGGAAGGAAATCTGCTGTCCTTACCCGGTCTGGCCTACACGTGACTCCAGAGCCTGACTCTTAACTGCCTTCTCAAGGGCAATTAGGGATGGGCAATAAATGCAAGCAAGCCTGCCAGCGATGTCGTGTCCCACAAATGAATAATAAAAAACTATAACATGGCTCTTCCATTGAACTTCTGGCTGGTCCCTAAAATGCCACTGTCCATAAACCTGAGACTTTGTAGAATTCCACTTCCCCTGTCTCAAAAGGCACAAAGCCCTGTTCTCCTATCACCCCCGACTCACATTGGCATCTGGTCAAGTGTGATCTTGATTTTAAAGTTTTCATCCTTATATTCAAATTGCTCCAAGGACTTGCAAATTTCTCCAGTCCAACAACCCTCCAGGATATCTGCCTTCCTTTAACTCTGCCCTCCTCTATAGTAATCACTCCATCTTTCACCCTCCCTAACATACCTCCCTCTTTTAAAACCTACATCTGACCCAACTTCTCCTTGTGTCATTGTCACATTTAGAGCCATTATAATTCATTAGTCAGTGTCTTGTGAACATTTCATTACATGTTATAATGTTCTGCAAATATAGGTTGTTGTTGGCTATCCTTTTCAGTAAACATAGCACTCTACAGTGAAACAACAGACCCTTCGGCCCATCGAGTCTTCACCGACCACAATCCCACCCAGGCCCTATCCCCATATCCCAACACATTTACCCGCTAATCCCTCTAACCTACACATCCCAGGACACTGAGGTGAAATTTTTAGCACGGCCAATCAACCTAACCTGCACATCTTTGGACTATGGGAGGATCTAGATAGGCTGGGTGAATGGGCCAGGAAATGGCAAATGGAATTTAATGTTGGCAAGTGCGAGGTGGTCCACTTTGGTAGGAATAATGGTAGGAAGGACTATTACTTACGTGGCGAAAAACTGCAGCAGGCGACGGTGCAGAGGGACCTCGGGGTCCTTGTGCATGAGTCGCAAAAACCCAGCTTGCAGGTGCAGCAGGTGGTCAGGAAGGCGAATGGGATGCTGGCCTTCATAGCGAGGGGGATTGAATATAAAAGTAGGGAGGTCTTGCTGCAGCTGTATAGGGCATTGGTGAGGCCGCAGCTGGAGTACTGTGTGCAGTTTTGGTCGCCGTACTTACGCAAGGATATTTTGGCCTTGGAGGGAGTGCAGAGGAGGTTTACTAGGCTGATACCGGAGTTGAGGGAGTTGAGCTATGAAGAGAGGCTGAATAAACTAGGCTTGTACTCGTTAGAGTTTAGAAGAATGAGGGGAGATCTCATTGAGACATATAAGATGATGAATGGGATGGATAGGATAGAGGTGGAGAGACTCTTCCCACTCAGAAAGGACAGTAGGACTAGAGGGCACAGCCTCAAGATAAAGGGGGTGCGGTTTAGAACGGAGTTGAGGAGGAACTTCTTCACTCAAAGGGTGGTGAATCTCTGGAGTTCTCTGCCCGTTGAGGTGGTGGAGGCTGCCTCGCTAAATATTTTTTAAGACCCAGGTTGATGGGTTTTTGATAAGCGAGGGGATTAAGGGTTATGGGGAGAGGGCGGGAATGTGGAACTGAGCAGCGACAGATCAGCCATGATCTTATTGAATGGCGGGGCAGGCTTGAAGGGCTAGATGGCCTGCTCCTGCTCTTATTTCTTATGTTCTTATGTTCTTATGAAACCGGAGCACCCAGAGGAAACCCATGCAGACACGAGAGTGCAAACTCCACACAGACAGTGGCCCGAGCCGGGAATCAAACTCAGATCCCTGGAGCTGTGAAGCAGCAGTGCTAACCACTGTGCTACCGTACCGTAAAGTAAAAGTTTATTTGTTACTCACAAGTAGGCTTACATTAACTCTGCAATGAAGTTAGTTGAAAACCCCCTAGTTGCCACTCTCTGGCGCCTTATCGGGTCCAGAGAGGGAGAATTTAGCACAGCCATTGGACCTAACCAGCACGTTTCCCAAAGGTTTGATGAGCTAAGTGGTTAGTTCACTGTTCTAAGTTTTGCCTTGTTCTTAAAACCCACCCTAGATAATGTCATAGTTGCAATAAGTATGTTGCTTACACCTTTGTATTGGTTTCATTCACCTGCGATTTTGTAACATGAGACACTGCTGCTAACACTGACAGCAGCACTGACTTTCAATCACTTGATTAGCAAAGCCTGCCTTCCCGCAAGAAAGAAATTTGACTTTGGTGTGGGTTCTGGGAATGTAATGCTTTCGGCCGTAATGGGTTACTGGAACTTTTGCTTTTCTCCTTGACTTGTTTGCAACCTCTGCCACATCAGCCAGGTTTCAAAAACAAAAAGCACTGCACACTCCAGCTTGTTATTGACCAGCGGGAAACAAAGGGCACTCTGCCCAACAAAACACCTGACTGAGTGTTTCAAACATTTGCACATTCCTTCACAATACCTATTTATTCATTCAGTTCTGACCAGTTTAGGTCACTGTCAGATCATTCCAAAGGAGTAAACAGACCAGGATTTTCCAGGTGTACATTTGCTGCTCTCCCATTTTCCAAAGTGGAATTCTGTCAGCAGATATGTGTTGTTACTGAGGCCAGCTTTACCAGAGTGTTGCCGAGGGTCCAAGGGTTAGACTAAAGGGAAAGATCATATAGACTAAGCTTGTTGAGTGTAAAAGCTTAAGGCATAATTTGATGGAGATTTTTCAGGTTTGGAAAGAAAATGGTCAGGTCAATTTTCTTTTTTTAATACATTCATAGGACATGGGCGTCGCTGGCTGGGCTAAAATTTAAAGTAAAAGTTTATTTATTAGTCACAATTAGGCTTACATTCACGCTGCAATGAATTTACGTGAAAATCCCCTTGTCGCCTCACTCCGGCCCTTGTTCTGGTACACGGAGCGAGAATTTAGCACAGCACATCTTTCAGACTGTGAGAGGAAGCCAGAGCACCCGGAGGAAACCCACACAGACACAGGGAGATCGTGCAAACTTCACACAGACAGTGAGTGACTCAAGCTGGAAATTGAACCTGGGTCTCTGGTGCTGTGAAGCAGCAGTGCTAACCATTGTGCCACGGTGCCACCCATTCCTAGTTGCCCTTGAACTAAATGGTTTGCCAGGCCTTTTCAGAGGGCAGTTGAGAGTCAACCACAATGCTGTGTCTCTGGAGTCACATGTGGGCCAGACGAGGTAAGGATGGCAGATTTCCACTAAAGGACATTATCGAACCAGATCGGTTTTTTCGACAATGGTTTAATGGTCATCAGTAGATTCTCAGATATTTTCTATTGAGTTCAAATTCCACCATCTGCCGTGGCGGGATTCGAACCCGGGTTCCCAGGACGCTAGTTGAGTTTCTGGACTAACAGTCTAGCGATAATGCCACTAGGCCATCACACATGTTGAAAGCATTTTTTATTCGTCCTTGGGATGTGACCATCATTAAGAGCACCAGCATTTATTACAGATTCCTATTTGGTCTTGAGAATTTGGTGGTGAGTCAGTTTTTTGAACTGCTGAATTCAGGTTAGGGTTTGGGCTAGTTGGAGTTCCGGGTGCATTTCCAGGATTTAGGCTCAGCGACAATTAAACTACAGCGATGTAAATCAGGATGGTGTGTGACATTGAGGGAAACATTTTTATGCCAATGTACAACTTTCAGAGGCTGGTGTATTAGTATCCTTTGTACCTTTCACCAGCGTGGCTTGCACTTTCTAACTACTTCACGTACGAAGTGAAAATGGTCGTAAGATTCAAGTTTCTAGATGTCCAGATCACCAACAACCTATCCTGGTCCCTTACGCTGATGCAAGAGTTATGAAAGCCCGCCAATGACTCTACTTTCTCAGGAGGCTAGGGTAAGGTGCACAGTGCTTAGCAGTGCTGCCTCACAGTGCCAGGGACCCGGGTTCGATTCCCGGCTTGGGTTACTGTCTGTACGGAATTTGCACATTCACCTCGTGTCTGCGTGTGTTTCCTCCGGGTGCCCTGGTTTCTTCCCACCATCTGAAAGATGTGCTGGTTAGGTGCATTGGCCATGCTAAATTCTCCCTCAGTGTACCCGAACAGGAGCTGGAGTGTGGCGACTAGAGGGTTTTCACAGTAACTTCATTGCAGTGTTAATGTCAGCCTATTGTGACACTAATGAATAAACTTAAAATTTAAATTCAGCATATCTGCTACATATCTCACCAATTTTTAAAGATACACCATAGAAAGCATTTTTTCTGGTTGTATCACAGTTTGGTATGACCACAAGAAACTACAAAGGGTTGTAAATGTATCCCAGTTCATCACGCAAACCAGCCTCCCATCCATTGACCCTCTCTACACTTCCCACTGCCTCGGAAAACTAGCCAGCATAATCAAGGACCCCACGCACCTCAGACATACTTTGTTCCACCTTCTTCTATCAGGAAAAAGATGCAAAAGTCTGAGATCACATACCAACCAATTCACGAACAGTTTCTTCCCTGCTGCCATCAGACGTTTGAATGGACTTGCCATATGTTAAGTTGGTCTTTCTCTGCACCCTAGCTATGGCTGTAACACCACATTTTGCACCCTGTCCAGTTCTTCTCTATGAATGTAATGCTTTGTCTGTATAGCAATAAATAATACTTTTTGCTGTATACTAATATATGTGACAGCAAGAAATCAAATCAAAAAATCATCATCTATGACCACACCAATACCCACAAAACATGTATCATATGAGACAATAGTGAGTACATCCCTAGACATGAGGCAAAAGTTTTCAGCCCTTTCCGCTGGTTGGATCTTCCAGTCCTGCCAGTAGGATCTTCCATAGAAATCATAGAAACCCTACAGTGCAGAAAGAGGCCATTTGGTCCATCGAGTCTGCACCGACCACAATCCCACCCATTCCCTACCCACATATTTACCCGCTAATCCCTCTAACTTACACATCTCAGGACACTAAGGGCTAATTTTAGCATGGCCTATCAACCTAACCCGCACACCTTTGGACTGTGGGAGGAAACCGGAGCACTCGGAGGAAACCCATGCAGACACGAGGAAAATATGCAAACTCCACACAGACAGTGACCCGAGCCGAGAATCAAACCTACGTCCCTGGAGCTGTGAAGCAGCAGTGCTAACCGTACTGCCCTTTCAGTCCTGCAACTGGCAACTGCCCCCTTCCCCCCCTCCCTCCCCTGTGTTAATTTTCCCAAGGGATAGAGAGTGTAGGCTACACAAAATCCTGTAGACATCAGCGGGACTGGAAGATTCCACTGCCGGCCAATGGCGAACTGCCTTCACTGCTGGAAAACACATCGTCAGAGAGGGTGCCGGAAATAGCTACCCATGATTCTTCTCTTTGCAAGAAATAAATGGGGAGTTTTACGAGAGTTTTCCTAAAATTCGGGAGGGTTTGTTTGTGCCAGTTCACCCAACAATTCCTGGAGTTTATCATTGACAGCTGATCTCTATTTGGGTGTTATCACAAAGCTCCAATGAATTGGAAGAGGCAAACATAATCTACAACTTGCGGAGCCAAAAAAAATGTTCACTTTCGGTAATGAGGGCAATTGAACAATTTCTTCTGAGCAATCTGTTGTTGACATTATTTCAAAACCAGTGACTTCTCAATGGTTCCCGGCTATGACACCGGATTGTCAGAAGTAAGGTATTTATAGTGCCACATTATCTCATCAAATAATGGCCTATTGACCAAAGGTAGGTCAACCTCAGAAGGTTATCCTGTAGTTTGTTGCAGTCCTCCTCAACATTGACTATCCTCCCTTTCGTTGCTCCCACCCTCTCCAACTGGATCTCATCCACAGGTTTAGTAACATTATTGACGTAAGCTGAACAGCAGTGTTTCCGGCACTAATCTTCCCACTTCCAACCCTCCACCACCCTCGATAACTATCCACTATAACCACTCCCTGCTTTCTGCTTGAAGCCAGCTCGCAATCCATTCTTGTCACTTGCCTCCGACTCCACATTCTCTCACCTTACTCATTAGTCCATAATGAGGCACCTAACAGCACTGTGGGTACACCCACACTGCATGAACTGCAGCAGTTCAAGAACTCCTCACCACCACCACCACCTGTTGGGCGACAATTAGGGATGGGCAGCAAATGCTGACCCAGCCAGCAATGCTCACATCCCATAAGATGAATAAACCAAACATTATCAAAGGCCTTTTGGAAATTCAGATGAATCACATCAATTGGTGATCTTTGCCTGTGATGTAGGTTCCACCCAGTGTGGTGGACTAATAAACTAATGAGTGTTCACATTTGGAGCAACTAAGGCTCAAAGGCAAGTGTACCGGTGTATCTGTAGAAGCCAAGTCAATGAATATGTTCAAGAAAGAGATAGCTTATCTTTTAGTTTTTAATGGCATTAAAGAGTAAGGGGAGAAAACGGGAAACTGGCATTGAGATATTGAGGCCATGATCATGTTGAATAGCGGGACAGGTTCAAAGGGCCGAATGGCCTATTCCTGCCTCAATCTTCTATGTTTCTATGTCATCTCATGGCATCAGGTCAAACATGGGCAAGGAAAATTACTGCTTGTTATCATCCACTGTCCCTCGTCAGCCGATGAACCCGTACTCCTCCATGTTGAACACAATTGGAGGAAGAACTGAGGGTGGCAAGATCTCAGAATGTCCTCTGGGTGGGGGATTTCAATGTCCATCACCAAGGGTGGCTTGGTAGTACCACCATAGACCAAGCTGGCAGGGTCATAGACTGGGACTGTGGCAGGTGGTGAATAACAACTACCAAGAGGGAAAAAACATACTTGACCCCATCCTCTCCAAGCTGCCTGCTGCAGATGTATCTGTCCGTGACAGTATTTGCAGAAATAACCAGACAACAGAGTTGCGGTTGGAGACAAAGTCCGGTCTTCATACCTTCCATTGTGTTGGCACTACTACGGGACACACAGTGGCACAGTGGTTAGCACCGCTGCCTCACAGTGCCAGGAACCAGGGTTGGATTCCCAGCCTGAGTCCTTGCCTGTTTGGAATCTGTGTATTCTCCCCATGTCTATGTGGGTTTCCTCTGGGTGCTCCGGTTTCCTCCCACAATCCGAAGGACGTAGTGGTTAGGTGCATTGGCCGCGCTAAATTCTCCCTCGGTATATCCGAACAGGTGCCGGAGTGTGGCAACTAGGGACTTTTCACAGTAACTTCATGTAAAACTACTTGTGACACTAATAAACTTTAAAAGATCTCAGCCTCTTCTGGAGGTCCCCAGCATCACAGATATCAATCTTCAGCCAATTTGATTCACTTAACATGGTGTAAAGGAAAGGTTGAAAGCACTGAATATTGAAAGGTCTGTGGATCCTGACAATATTCCAGCAATAGTCTAAAGGCTCCAGAATTTGCTGCACTCCTAGCCAAGTCTTCCAATACAATTACAGCACTGGCATTGACCCAGCAATGTAGAAAATTGCCCAGGTATGTCCCGTAAACAACAAGCAGAACAAATCCAACCCAGCCAATTACTGCCCCATCTGTCTACTCTAGACCATCAGCAAAGGGATGGAAGGGACTGTTGGCAGTGCTATCAAGAGGAACTTACTCAGAAATGACCTGTCTACTGACGCGCAGTTGGGGTTATTCCAGGGTCACTCAGCTCCTGACCTTGTCACACAAACATGGACAAAAGAGCTAAATGCCCTTGACATCAAGACAGCACTTAGTTGAGTGTAGGCATCAAGGAGCTCCAGCAAGGTTGGAGTTAATGGGGATCAGGGGAAACCATCACAAGCACAATTAGGGATAAGAAATAAGTACTGGAGGAAAATGAAGCTGGTCTAATTAATAAGTTCGCAGATGACACAAAAATTGGTGGAGTTGTGGATAGTAAAGAGGATTGTCAGAGGATACAACAAGATATAGACTGGTTGGAAACTTGGGGGAAGAAGTGGCAGATGGAGTTTAATCCGGACAAGGGTGAGATAATGCATTTTGGAAGGTCCAATGCATGTAGGAAATATACAGTAAATGGTCGAACCCTTAGGAGTATTCACAGGCAGAGACATCTGGGTGTACATGTCCACCGAGCACTGAAAGTGGCAATGCAGATGGATAAAGTAGTCAAGAAGGTATACGGTTTGCCAGCCTTCATCGATCAGGTCATTGTGTATAAAAATTGGCATGTCATGTTGCAGCTGTACAGAACTTTAATTAAGCCTCATTTAGAATATTGTGTACAATTCTGGTCACCACACTACCAGAGGATGTGGATGCTTTGGAGGGGGTACAGAAGAGGTTTTCCAGGATGTTGCCTAATCTGGAGGATAGTAACTATGAGGAGAGGTTGGATAAATTCAATTTGTTCTTACTGGAACGATGGAGGTTGAGGGGTGACCTGATAGAGGTTTACAAGATTATGAGTGAAATGGACAGAGTGGATAATCAGATGCTCTTTCCTAGGGTAGAAAAGTCAAGTACTAGGGGACACAGGTTTAAGGCACGTGGGGAAATGTTTAGAGGAGATGTGTGAGGGGCAAGCTTTTTATACGGAGAGTGGTGAGTGTCTGGAACGCACTGCCTGGGGAGGTGGTGGGAACGGGTAAAATAGCGACATTTAAGGGCAACTAGACAAATACATGAATAGGATGGGAATGGAAGAATGCGGACTCCGTAATTGCATACAGTTTTAGTTTAGGAAGGCATCATGATTGGCGCAGGCTTGGAGGGTCGAAGGGCCTGTTCCTGTACTATACTGTCCTCTGTTTCTTTGGTCTAGCCAGTAATTTGTGGGGCATGAGCATCACTAGCTACCCAATATTAATTGCCCATACCTAGTTACTCCTGAGAAGGTGGTGACGAGCTGGCTTCTTGAGAAATTGATACAACTGAGTGGCACATTTCAGAGGGCAGAGAAGAGTGGGTCTGGAATCACATGTAGGCCAGACCAGGGTGATAGATTCCCTTCCCTGAAGGGCATTAGTGAACCAGGTGGGTTTTTCTAACAATCAACAGTGGGTTTCATGGTCATCAGTAGATTGTTAATTCCAGGAATATTTTATTGAATTCAAATTCCAACATTTGCCATGGTGGGATTTGAACCCAGGTCCTCAGGACAATAGCTGAGCTTCTGGATTAATAGTCTAGCGATAACTAGACCATCACCACCTCAACTGAACCACCTTCTCCACCCAGGAGTACACTAACAATGCTAAGAAGGAGTTCCAAGCTTTTGGTCTGACGAGAGAGTTTACCTAAAACTTGGGAGGATTTGTTTGAACCAATTCAAAGATTAAATTTGTTAAAAACTTCATTTATGAGTGTCACAAATAGGTTTACATTAACACTGCAATGAAGTTACTGTGAAAATCCCTTAGTCACCACTTTCTAGCATCTATTAGGCTGCACTTAGGGAGAATTTAGCATGGCCAATGCGCCTAACTAGCATACCTTTTGGACTGTGGGAGGAAATCAGAGTACCAGGAGGAAACCCACGCAGACACAGGAGAAGGTGCAGACTCCACACAGACAGTGACCCAAGTCAGGGATCGAACCCAGGTCCCTGGCGCTGTGAGGCCACGGTGCTAACCACTGTGCCAGCTTATCTGCCTATCAGCTCCTGGGATTTGTCATTAACAGCAGATCTCTATTTGGACATTATAACAAAACCCCACTGAATTGGAAGAGTCAAACATTAATCTTCAGCTTGTGCTGCCAAAGAGAATTGGTCATTTTGGGTAATAAGGAGAACTGAACAGTTTGTTCTGAGAAATTTTTGAAGTGTCACTGATGTTGACATTATTTCAAAACCAATTACTTTTTTTATGGATTTCCAGAAGTAAAGTATTTATAGTGCCATATTATCTCATCAAATATTGTCTAAAGATTAAAGTTATGAGTGGCACAGTGGTTAGCACTGCTGCGTCACAGCGCCAAGGACATGGGTTCGATGTGCAGAGTGCGCATGGGTTTCCTCCAGGTACTCCAGTTTCCTCCCACAATCCGAAAGACGTGCTGGTTAGGTGCATTGGCCGTGCTAAATTCTCCCTCAGTGTACCTGAAGAGGCGCCAGAATGTGGCGCCTAGGTGATTTTCACAGTAACTTCATTGCAGTGTTAATATAAGCCTACTTGTGATACTGATAAATAAACTTTTAGATCGGTCTCAGAGAAAATTTGTTTCAATTTGCATGAAGTACTGTCAGGCCAGATGAAGCAAATGTTAGATGCTTCAGAATGCTGAAAACACTTGTTAACTGAAGGGCTCCTAATAATGTCTGCAAAGAACTTTATTTATGTGTTAATGTATGGAGCTTCCCTTGTACACAAACACACCAAGCCCCAGTGCCAATCTCAAACCAGTTGTCAGAGTAATTCTTACCACACCGAGGATTATTTAGCAAATGCTGTCCATTGTGGAATCACATCCTGTGTTGGAAATTGACATTTGAGTATTGCATGCTCAGGCTGGTTTGGCACAGTCTGTACCTTGCCCGTTGCGAACAGTGGGAGGGACACACTGTCTACTATGGTGACAAAGACCCATTAGACGTCCTAGAGTTGGACACACCACACTCTGAGATTAAGTGGCATATGTCACCCCAATAGCTTCTATGGATCTCCCCTCAACTCATGTGTAGAGACTCCTGAGGTTCATCAGGATTCACGGTTCCCGATCTCCGAGGTACAAATTAAAAGATGAACTTTCTTTTTTTCTTGTGTTTGCAACCCTGGTTAATGATTGTGTTTTCAGTCAAGAAATGTACACACTGCTGGACTGGGTACCATTCAGACACTGTGGCCTCCGCCACAAAGAAATGAAGGGCAGAACTTGCAATTATGTGCATAACCTCAGGTGGCCCCAAAGCATTTTGCAGTCAGTGAAGTACTTGTTGGAGTGTAGATTCCATTGCAATGCAACAACCATAGCAGCCAATCTGCGTACAGAAAGCTCCCACAAACAGCAGTGTGATAATGGCCAGATAATCTCTTTCTGCGAAGTTAGCTGGGGACTAAATATTGGCCCACGGTGCAGCATAAAAACTCTCTTGTTTGTCACCAGGATCATAAAGGAAAAAAATCCTCCAGAAACAGACACCCCCCGATTTCTCCCTAAGGAGTATAAACCAATCCAGGAAACTCTGTGTAGTGTTGTAATGATGTGGTGAGTTATTTATCTTTATAGCTCTTCTTACACCCATTTCTTAGCCTTTTTGAATCCTTTCTGAGTCCGACCATCATTGCACCACCTGGTCCTGTTGATCTGGAAGATTCCGTAGTCTGATGACAGAGTCTTTCCACCTCTCCTATTGCATCCAATTACTCTTGTGTTGTAATTGTTTTCATATTGTACCAAACATACCCCTAAACTGGAGGCAAATCATACCCTCGTGTTAGACATTTCCTCTGACACCCCCTCTCCCCTAATCTTCTCAAACCCCATCACACTGCGTCGTATAACCTCCCCATGTTAAGGCTGTCCTCAATCATAGAATCAGAGAATCTCTACAATGCAGAAGGAGGCCATTCAGCCCATCAAGTCTGCGCTGACTCTCTGACAGAGGATCCCACCCAGGCCCTTTTCCCATAATCCTATCAATTTTCCCTGATAATCCCCCTAACTGACACAGCTTGGGACAAAAAGGGGCAACTTAGAGTGGTCAATCCATCTAACCTGCACACCTTTGGAGTGTGGGAGGAAACTGGAGCACCCAGAGGAAACCCACGCAGACACGGGGAGAATTTTCCAACCCCACACAAAAAGTGACCCAAGGCACAAAGCAAACTCGGGTCCCTGGTGCTGTGAGGCAACAGTGCTAACCACTGTGCCACCGTGATGCTAGTCCCGGTCAGCTCCATTTACAATCTCTCTTCTCACAAGCCTGAGGAATTTAGGTGATGGGGCAGTGCTGGATTAAAAAGAATAAATGAAAAGCAGAAGCATATTCTTAGACTGTCCTGCAAGTCATGCTATCCACCCAGAAATAGAGATGATCAGTTTACAGTTCCCATGCCTGGGAAATAATTGGAAACACCAGTTGCCCAACTGACTTATGAGGAATTGTCCAACAGAACCCTCAGGTAACAATCTCTCCTGCTTATTCTCTTTCTCCCTCTCTACCCCAGAGCTAGTTGAAACTACTTGCAATGCACTGTGAGCTGGGATCAGTTGGGTGTTGACTTTTGCTTAGACTTGAGCTTAGTGGGTTGGATCTCAAACAATGACATAGTACAGGAAAGAGATAGAGAGTCTGGTGTGATGATAATAATCTCTCCGTCAATGTCAACAAAGGAGACAGACATCGACTTCAAGAAGTATAGTGGAGGACATATCAATAGGGATGAAGTAGAAATGGTTGAGAGCTTCAAGTTTTTAGGCACCCAGATCACCAACAGCCTGTCCTGGTCCCTCCATGCCAATGCTATAGTTAAGAAAGCCCACCAATGCCACTGTTTTCTCAGGACATTAAGGAAATTTGGTATGTCCGCTATGACTCACTAAATTTTACAGTGTCGACAGTAGCCATGATGTGGAAATGCCGGCGTTCGAGTGGGGTGAACACAGTCTCACAACAGCAGGTTAAAGTCCAACAGGTTTATTTGGAACCACGAGCTTTCTGAGCACTGCTCCTTCCTCAGGTGAGATAGATGGTCCTCCCTCACTCACCTGAGAAAGGACCAGCGCTCCGAAAGCTTGTTGGAATTTAACCTGGTGTTGTGAGACTTCTTACTGCGCTCAACTTTTACAGATGCACCATAGAAAACATTTTTTCTGGCTCTATCACAGTTTGGTATGGGCTCCTGCTCTGCCCAAGACCACAAGGAACTACAAAGGGTCATGAATGAAGCCCAGTCCATCACTCAAACCAGCCTCCAATGTCTATACTTCCTGCTGCCTCGGAAAAGCTACCAACATATTTAAGGACCCCACATACCCAGGACATTCTCTCTTCCACCTTCTTCCATCGGGAAAAAGACACAAAAGTCTGAGGACACGTACCAACTGACTCTACACTCTAGCTCTGACTGTAACACTACATTCTGCAACCTTTCCTTCACTTCTCTATGCTCTGTCTGTATAATGCATAACAAACAATACTTATCACTGTATCCTGACACATGTGACAATAATACATTTTAAAAAGCTTCCTGGTTGCTGTATATTTCCTGGCTGTGTTGCTGCCAACACAGCACATGCACAGTTGTGGCATTTCACTCTTTGACCTCATTGGAGATCACAGGTCTCTTCACCCCCGGCCCCGCCCCCCCCACACCCCCCCACCACCACACCTCCCCCTCCCCCCCCCCCACCACCCCGCTCCCCACCTCCCCCCGCCCCCTCAGTGTGATACCTTCCCTCCACATTTAGTTTCTCACTAAATTCAAACTCATGGCCATCCTTCTGAGGACTCAAACCAAAGAAGAAAATTATATCAACAAAGTTCAAGAATGGATTTTGGAACATTTGGCAGCACACTCATCGGGAGATGAAACATTTTGCCATTCTCTTCTTTTAAGGAGAACAATCCCAACCTCTCTCATCTATCCTCAGAAGTGATGTTTCTCATCCCTGGAACCGTTCTTGTCAACCTTTCCAAGGTAAATCTCTCCAATGTGTTTACATCCTTCCTATAATGTGGTACAAGAACTGTACATGATACTCCAGCTGAGGTCTATCTAGTGTCTTGTCTTAGTTTAACGTAACTTCCTTGCTCTTATATCCTACATTTCTATCAATAAGCCCAGAATACTATAAGTTTTATCAACACTTCGGTCCACCTATCCTGCTACCTTCAATGATCGAAGCACGTATACACCTAGGTCCCTGTGCTCCTGCACCCACTTAATAATTTTACCCTTATTTTATATTTCCTCTCCATATTCTTCCTACCAAAATGTATCACCCCACACTTCACCACACTGAACTTAATCTTCTACCTATCCACCCACTATACCAACTACAGACATTCCAGGCAGGATTTTCCAGATTCACTCATCACTGAAATTAGAAAATCCCACCTGAGGTTAATGGACCTTTTGTGTTGTCTGACCCTCACCCGCTCTGATTCCCGTGGAGGGCAGAATGAGAAAATTCGCCCCTCTTTTGAAGCTCGACACTGTCCAACTCGTTGTTTGTAAAGCTTCCAAGTTTTGTATCATCCACAAACTTTAAGAACAAGAACATATGAACTAGGAGCAGGAGTAGGCCATCTGGCCCCTTGAGCCTGCTCCGCCATTCAATAAGATCATGGCTGATCTTTTCGTGGACTCAGCTCCACTTACCCGCCCACTCACCATAACCTTTAATTCTGTTACTGTTGAAAAATTTATCTATTCTTACCTTAAAAGCATTCAATGAGGTAGCCTCAACTGCTTCACTGGGCAGGGAATTCCTCAGATTCACAATCCTTTGGGTGAAGAAGTTCCTCCTCAACACAGTCCTAAATCTGCTCGCCCTTATTTTGAGACCATGCCCCCTAGTTCTAGTTTCACCAGTCAGTGGAAACTCCTCCCTGCTTCTATCTTACTTATTCCCTTGATAATCTTATATGTTTCTATAAGAACACCTCTCATTCTTATGAATTCCAAGGAGTATAGTCTCAGTCTCTCCTCATAAGCCAACCCTCTCAACTCCAGAATCAACCCAGTGAATCTCCTCTGCACTCCCTCCAGTGCCAGTTCTCAAGTAAGGGGACAAAAACCGTTCACAGTTTTGGTTACTGTGTACAGTAATTGAAAATTGTCCCCTGCAAAACCAACATCTAGTCCATTAGTGTATATCACTAGGGGTACATGCTCATAGCTCCTTGAAAGTGGAGTCACAGGTGGACAGAGTGGTGAAGAAGGTATTCAGCATGCTTGGTTTCATTGGTCAGAACATTGAATACAGGAATTGGGATGTCTTGTTGAAGTTGTACAAGACATTGGTAAGGCCACACTTGGAATACTGTGTGCAATTCTGATCACCTTATTATAGAAAGGAGATTATTAAATTAGACAGAGTGCAGAAAAGATTTACTAGGATGCTACCGGGACTTGATGATTTGGGTAACAAGGAGAGACTGGATAGACTGGAACATTTTTCCTCTGGCGCGTAGGAGGCTGAGGGGTGATCTTATAGAGGTCTATAAAATAATGAGGGGCACAGATCAGCTAGATAGTCAATGTCTTTTCCCAAAAGTAAGGGGGAGTCTAAAATTAGAGGGCACAGTTTTAAGGTGAGAGGGGAGCGATACAAAAGGGGCAATTTTTTCACATAGAGGGAGTGAGTGTTGGAACAACATGCCAGAGGTAATAGTAGAGGTGGGTACAATTTTATCTTTTAAAAAGCATTTAGACAGTTACATGGGTATGATGGGTTTAGAGGGATATGGGCCAAATGTGGCAATTGGGATTAGCTTAGGGGTTTTAAAAAAGAAGGGGGCATCGACAAGTTGGGCTGAAGGACCTGTTTCTGTGCTGTAAACCTCTATGACTCTATATCAGGAAAAGCAAGGGACCCAAAACTGACCTCTGAGGAACACCGCCACAAACATTCCTCCAGCCCCCAAAAAATCCATCCACCAGTAGTATCTGCTTCCAATCATTCAGTGAATTTTGTATCCACAATACTGTTCTCCCTTTTATTCCATTAGCAGTACCTTAGCTCATGAGTCTTTTGTTTGGCACTGTATTGAATATCTTTTGAAAATTCGTGTACACCACGTCAACAGCAATGGACGGGATGGTTTATCTCAAATGTTCTGTTGGAGCCAGTCACACCCCATTAAACTCAACCCTCGGCCTGACCATTAACCACTACCATTAGCAATCGCTGTACAGACTGCTGGAAATAAATCACTGGAGTTCTGGTCATCCCTACAATTTTGCTGATGGTCTCTCCAGCCGTTCCAGTTGCAATGTCCTTCATCCTCAGGGGTGGAGCCCCTTTCCAGAGATACTGGTAAGTCAGCTCACTCACGACAGTAGCTGACACTCCTGTGTCTACTTCTATCTCCAGTGGCTAGCTGTTCACTAACAACACCACTGCGATAGGAGCTGCCTTGCCTCTTTTAAATTACTTAGTGATAAAGTGTTCCGCTCACCTGTTGTAATCCTCCATACTATTCACCGGGGCTGGGTTATTGACTCTGCAGGTACTGGACTGGCCCTGCTCGTTTAAACACTTGTGTCTCAAATGTCCTTTTCATCCACACACTAGGCACTTGGCTTCTCTATGTCGACACGTTTCTGGGGATTGTCTGCCTCCAGCATTATGTCTAGGCTGTGAATTAAATTTTCTATACCTTGTGACTTTTCTGCCTTCTGCACTTATCTCGCTATTAAACCAGCACCTTCACCACTGATGCTTGCAGCTTCCTACCCTACCCAATGGACCTTGTCACCCTGTACACTCTGGTTCTCTGTTGCTAATACCATTTCTAGCATCTTTTGAAAATTAAACTCTGATTCAGCTAACAATTTTCTCCGTATAAGTCCGTCATTAACACTGCAAATTAAACGGACCATTAACATGTCATTCAACGCTGACCCAAAATTGCGATTTGCCTTAGTCTTGCTGGAAAGGCTGCAATTCCCTCCTGTGGGGCTCTCCCCATGAAGTTAAATTTGTATCTTTGTAATATTACTCCGTGCTTTTGCCCCTTTGCTAGCTCAATGAGCTCTGCAGACGTGTTTGTGTTGGGAGATTCTTGGGGGGGGTGGGGGGGGGTACATTAAACATGGAACAAGTTATACACCTGAATCTGAAATGCAGACAGAAATATAGGGGGTGATTCTCCCATCGCGACCTGCAACCTTTTTGGCGGGCTGGAGATGCGTGTTGTCAGCCGTGTTCTGGGATTTGTGCGTACGCCGAGAATGCACGCGCATCTCCCAGAGCTGGCGAGCAGTCGAAGTCCAGACCACGCTGGAAACCGGTGGGAAGGCAGGTAAGTCATTTGAATCTTTTTTTAATATATTTTAAATACGTTTTACATTTCGTTATCGGGAACTTGCCGATCCCAGTTGAATCTCCCACCCTTCAGGAGTGCTTCATTCCGGAGGGATTTGGAGTAGCTCCCCACGTTCAAGGAATTAGTGGGAGACCCCGCCGGAATGAAGGCGGGCAATTGAGGAATTGAGGTCCCCCAGGGGGTCGGGTGATGGCGGTGGGGTGGTGCCCCCTGCGTATGGGCACCCTGGCAGTGCCTAGGGGGCAAAGTGCCCATGTCCAGGGGACACCTCGGCACTGCCCACCAGGCATCGGGCAGTGCCAAGGGAGTGGGGCCTCGGGGCGATCGTTGGGGTAGGAGATCCCGCTGCCACTCTGCATTGGGATTGGTTTGGGCTGGAGGGTGGGCAACAATTGGGGTGGGCTGGGGGGAGTAGGGGTGCTCCCTGGGGGGCAGGGGAGGGGTCAGCAGGAGGGGGATCTCCCGGGGTGGGGGATCAGCACTGTTGGGGGGGGGGCTTGGTTGTACATTGGGGCGCTCCAGGGTGGTGGGGTCAGGACTGGCCCGGGAATCGTTGCGGGGGCTGTGATTGGATCATGGGGGTGGGGGGGGCTGAAGGAGCAACACTGCGGGGGTCCCGGGCTAGCCAGCGATCGAGCTGGCCAGCAAATGGGGAGTCTGACAGATTGGGGCCACTGTCAGACTCTGGTGTGAATAGGCCCCGTCTCTCTGGGTTTTTAATGAGATTCACAACCGGGATCTCTGCAGTGCACAGAGCGTGGAGGTTCAGGTGAGAAGTTGAACTGACAAAACAATTGTGATCTAGAACACTTTTCCCACCAATTCAGCACTTTTGGGAGAATCCTCCCCCCCTAATTTGCTTGTTACCTTCCCCCTCTATTTCACTAGCAGTGAAAAATATTCCAAACGCTCCACACACTCTGCCCAGTCTGCTGTAGCAAGGTCAAAAGCTTCTAATTTTCTGAAGAAAGGCACCTTATCCTCTTCCTCTTTTGCAGAGACTGGACTCCATTGGACTTGCTCTGCATTTCTTGCACATGAACTTCCAAAGAACAAAGGACAATGCGGCACAGGCCCTTCGGCCCACCAAGCTTGCACTGATATTTGGTTTATAACCCTCAGTTTGCCCCCTGTTCCTGTGTCTATCAAGATACACCTTGAACATTGCTAACGTGCCTGCTTCCACCACCTCCACTGGCAGTGCGTTCTAGGCACCCACCTCTCAGCACCAACAGCATGTCCTGTCTTGTTGGACTGGACCGTAAAAAAACTGTGAACACAATCGGGGAATGTACACCCATCTCTGCCTTTACGCCATCACAATTCCAGCTTACATTTGTGTAACTAAAACCCCCCACTGTAATCACATTATAATTCTCCTGCAAATGTGTTTCTCTACATCCCTTCTGCTCTTTGGTCGCAACAATTTTAGCAGTTTGCTTGCTTTGCTCTCTGTCTGCACCCAGGCTTAATTAATCGAGGGTAGTGACATCGCTATTAAATGGATACTGAACAATCGAACTGTCCACACATCAGAGTGCCTTCGCTCCAAACCAAGCAGTGCGCTTAATCAGTAAAACTATCAAATTAAATAACAGAAGTTGCTCTGAAAACTGAAAGAGATGTTAAGGATATGTGAATTAAAAAGTGTCAAGGTTAGAGACGAGGATCTTCAGCTACAATCTACCCGGACGGAGATTGTGAGACTTACAGTTTTCCAGACTGCAGCCACCATATCCATCAAATCCATTTTCCAGCAAAATTTGGGCGATTCACATTTATTAGTTTTTAAGTTTATTTATTAGTGTCACAAATAGGCTTACATTAACACTGTAATGAAGTTACTGTGAAACTCCCCTAGTGGCCACACTCCAGCACCTGTTCGTGTACACCGAGGGAGAATTTAGCATGGACAATGCACCTAACCAGCACGTCTTTCAGACTGTGGAAGGAAACTGGAGCACTCGGAGGAAACCCATGTAGACACGGGGAGAACGTGCAAACTCCACACGTACAGTGACCCATCCTTGGAATCGAACTCGGATCCCTGGTGCTGTGAAGCAGCAGTGCTAACCGCTGTGCCACCGTACCACCCTTTCTGATATTTCCGATAGGTGTGCTCCTGTGAGCAAAGCATGAATGAGAAAGGTTTTCATTTTCCTGATCACTGATCAAGTTATTCCTTTTGTAATTGGGTCAGGAGTCTGACACCATACCCCTCCCCCGTCTCCCCGCCACACACCACTCTGTCATCATTGCACGCATCAAATACATGGAATAAAAACACAGCCAGTCACTGAACAGTCTTCAAATTCTGGCTCCCATTCATCAAAAACCTGAGAGGTGGAGTTCTCCCCCCAAAAATCCCAAGTGCCGAATTCACGTAAAAACTGGGGTAAATCCCACTGCTTTTTTCAGTGGGATTTTCAAAATGAATCTCCCACACTCTGAGCACTGCAGAGCGCCCTAGTGTGAATCACGATAAAAATCAGTGGGCGGGGCCTATTCCTGCTGGAGAGGCCGGCAGTGTAGCGCTGAGTGCGCCACTGCACACGCGCGATCTGTCAGCATGGAGATCAGCACTTGCGCAGTGGCCCCACACTGCCGTCATCCTCTTCACTGGCCAGCCCCCACGACTCCACAACACTGCCCCTCCAATACACCCACCCCCCTCTCCAACTGCTGGCCTCCCAGATATGTCCAGGCCAACCCCAACCCCCACTGGCCTGCCTTGATCTTACCCCACCCAGCAGTTCTGATCTCCCTATCCCCCCACACCACTGGCAGCTGTGTCTCCCCTTGATAGTCCTGCCCACTGTCACTGCAATCCTGATTAGCCCCCGCCTGCAGCCTGGACCCCCTCCAGCAGGCCGATGTCCCCTCCTTCCATCCCGCTAGCCAACCCCGATCGTTTTCTTTCCCTTCTCTGCCTATGATTCCAAATGCAGAGTGGCAGCAGGACCAGCCCACTCCTACCAATCTTCCCCCCCCCCTCAGAGGCTCTGCCTTATAGGCCCTTCCACCTCTGGTCCTGCCCCCTTGGCACTGCCAAATGCCCAGGTGCATCTTGGACATTGCCACTTTGCAGTGCCAGGGTGCCAGGCTGGCAATGCCCAGGGGACACCACCCCTTTTGCCCCCAACCTCCTGGGGACATGCATGGCCTCCCTTCACTCCAGCAGGGTCAGGCTGCCAGCTCCCCACTAGTGGGGAGCTGTTGTAAACCCCACTGGAGTGGCACACTCCTGGTGAGGGGAGAGAGGCTAGCAGGCCCACTAATGGAATTTAATTGAACATTTAAATAATTTATTCAGCACTGACATCCGATGTGGAGCTGGTGACACTGGAAATCTGGTGGCTGGAGGTATGTGTAGGCCAGCAGGAAGCCTGCAAAACGGCCTCCGCTTCTGTTTCCCAGCCCACTGCGCTGCTAGCTGGGAGAATTGTCCCCGAGATTTCCAGGAGTATTTAATAAAAATCTCAAACCGGGAGCTCGGCAATCCTTCTTTCTCTGAAAATGCCAATTTCGTTACCAGATGATAACAAAGACTGGTCCACGGAAATTCGAAACTCTAATTTCCCCAACCCTCGCATCCAACTGAACCATGAGCAAGTCCAGCATTCCCCTTCTGTGCAAATTGGATAGAGAAAACTTTGCCTACTTGTAGTGCTTCTAACCTGGGCCTAAGACATCTTGCAGTAATTGACATAAAAGCAAAATACTGCAGATGCTGGAATCTGAAACAAAAACAGAAAGTGCTGGAAAATCTCAGCGGGTCTGACAGCACCTGTGGGGAAGGAATAGAGCCAGCGTTTCGAGTCTGGGTGACCCTTCACCAGAGCTCTGATGGAGGGTCACCCAGACTCGAAACGCTGGCTCTATTCTCTCCCCACAGATGCTGTCTGACCCGCTGAGATTTTCCAGCATTTTCTGTTTCCGTTGCAGCATTTGACACTAAACAAAAATAGGGTTCATTAGGATAGGAAACTAAGGGTGGAAATTTGCGCACCTCTTGCCAGTGGGATCATCCAGTCCTGCCGAAGTCAATGGACTTTTGAACATCTGGCTGCATTTTCCAGCCCCGCCCCTGTTGTGACCGATCTGTAAAATTCCTCCCTAAAGACTTGATCAAAGATATAGCTTTAAATTTTAAAGGACTTTAAAAATCACATTTTAAAGGAGAGAAGAGAGAGACAGTAATGGAAAGGCAAAGATATTTAGAGAGGGAATTCCAGAGCTCAGGGTGTAGGCAGCTGAAGACACAGCCAATGAGGATGTGGTGATGGATGTGGAGAGGTTAAATAAACTGGGATTGTTTTCACTGGAAGGATGGAGGCTGAGCGCGGACCTGATAGAGGTCTACAAAATGATGAGAGGCATAGACAGGGTGGACAGTCAGAGGCTTTTTCCCAGTGTGGAATGTCAATTACAGGGAGTCTCGGTTCAAGGGAGATGTGTGGGGAGAGTGGAGGTGCCTGGAACACGTTACCAGAGAAGGTGCTGGAAGCAGGCACATTAGCAACATTTAAGAGGCAAATGGATGGGTACAGGAATAGTGAGGGAATAGAGGAATACGAACCGAGTAAGGGCAGTTTAATTAGGGTATCATGATTGGCACAGGCTTGGTGGGCCAAACGGCCTGTTCTTGTGCTGTACTTTTCTTTGTTCCCTGTTTGTTCTTTGAAGTGGGAGATCTACGAGAGGTGAGGATCGGAGGAACATACTTTACTTGGTGAGTTGTAGGCCTGGAGGAGATTACAGAGATGGGGAAAGAAGTGAAGTCCAAGAGAGGTTTGAACACAAGGAAAATAATCTTATAATCAACATTTAATCACCCAAGGTAGTCAATTGCACAGGTTTGGCACGGTTCTATTTACCAGAGGCTGGGAATCCTGCAGTGAGGTCTCACCTGCTAACTCCACAAAGCCTGTCCACCACCCCCTAAGGCACAAGTCAGGAGTGTGATGGAATACTCCCCACTTGCCTGGATGGGTGTGGCTCCAACAACACTCAAGGAGCTCAACACCCATCCAGGGCAAAGCTGCCCGCTTAATTGGCACCCCATCCACCACCTTAAAAATTCACTCCCTCAACTACCGGCACACAATGACAAAGACGTGTACCATTTACAAGAGACACTGGAGAAATTCACCAAGGTCCCTTTGACAGCACCTTCCAAACCTGTGACCTCTATCAAGAGGAAGAGGGACAGCAGACACATGGGGACACTGCCTCTGCAAGTCTCCCTCAATGTCAGCAATCTCCAATCTCTGAGCTCCAGCTTGCTGAGGAATTTCCTGGAGAACTATCGAAAAACAAGCTATTTTGAAGAAATGCAGTTCTTCTCTCTCTTCAAGGGCACGAACCGTCCCTTTGCTTTGAGAAAGAACACATCGCCGTTCCTTATCGATCAGAAACTGAGGAAAGAAACACAGAAACAAGAGGCCATTCATTCTGTTCAAACTCAAGGCCCTACAGACACCCGGCAGGGATTTGAATCGATCCAAGATGTCAATTGCGTGGGCCGGAGGGTCTGTTTCCATTCTGTAAACCTCTATGACTCTAAGTAACCCCCCCAGTAACTTTCCCCACACACTCATTCAGCCCTTCACTACAACAGCTCCTTTCTGATACCTCTCACTCGCTTCCCATTGATCTAACACTCCTTCCTTTATTTGAATAATAGGGAAGAACTTCCCATTCCTATAATTGTCAGCCTTTTATTGCAAAACAAACAGAGGTTTCTGGAGGATTTTGTGCAGGGAAATCACTGGTGGTGGTTCTGCCCTTTTTCCTTTTTTTTATCTTCAAAGTCCACCTTTCCTAAATTCAAAAAATCAGCACCAGGGACCTGGGTTCGATTCCCAGCTCGGGTCACTCTTTGTGCAGAGTCTGCACATTCTCCCCGTGTCTTCATGGGTTTCCTCCAGTTTCCTCCCATAGTCCAAAAATGTGCGGGTTAGGTTGATTGGCCATGCTAAATTTCCTCTTAATGTCACGCGGGCTAAGAGGGTAAATATGTGGGGAATGGGACAGGACCTGGGTGGGATTGTTGTTAGTCCAGACTCAATGGGAAATATGGCCTCCTTCTGCACTGTAGATTCTACTTCATGAATCACTTTCTCCTTCACAACCCTCATATTGAACGCAATCATTTTATGTCAATCTGGTTAGTTGGTGTTCTCTCACTGTTAGACTAATGGTCAATTCATTACTAAATCTAATGTGGCAAGCTTTCTTGTTCCAGAAAACTGTCTCCAACTTATTCAAGACTCTGATCTCATGATGGGATTTGAACCCAGGTCCCCTGAGCATTAGCCCAGATCGCTGGATTACTATTCCAGTGACAACACTGCCTCCAGGGCGCAGTATTGAGCTCAACAATTTCAAACCATGAAATCTGTCTTTCATTTTGTATTTTCCCCAGTGCCAGTCTGTATCTTGTTTTCAGGCAGCACTGATCTTTAATCTGTTATTGTTTATTTATGAGTGTCACCAGTAGGCTTACATTAACACTGCAATGAAAATCCCCGAGACACCACACTCTGGCGCCTGTTTGGGTACACTGAGGGAGAATTTAGCACGGCCAATGCACCCAACCAGCACGACTTTCACATTGTAGGAGGAAACTGAAGAACCCAGAGGAAACCCATGCAGGCACGGGGAGAATGTGCAGGCTCCACACAGATAGTGACCAAGCTGGGAATCAAACCTGGCACTGTGAGGAGCGGTGCTAACCATTGTGCCACCGTGCCACCCTGCAAAACCTACTCTAGACCAATGTTTTGTTCTTTTATTACCCCCATTTCCAACTGCTATGCCTTTTTCCCAAGGCACATTTTTAGTTTATTCCCCTGTGCTCTCTAACCTAGCCCTAACCTTCCTTTTGGCCCCACCTGACCCTCCTCCCACTTTTTCGACACTGTAAAAACCATCACATTCCTGCCCCTCTTCGGGGCTGAAGAAGAGCTCCCCCTATTGGACATGAATGTTTCTCTTTCCACAGACGCTGCCAGACCCACGGGGCTTTTCTCGCACTTTTATTGCATGCCTCCTGCACGTGGCATTTTGCTTTTATTTCCATGAGACAGTTTTCTGTTCATTTATCTTGAGTTCGACAAATAATTCCCATCAAAGCTGGCCCAGCCAACGACGTCCACATCCCGCAAGTGAATTTTTAAAAAACCACACCCTTTTCAATTCCTCATTCCCAGCCAAAGGCTTCCTAGTACCTGCTGACCTTTACTAAGCACTCCTTTTTTACACAACATTATCTAACATGTTGCAATAGGCCACAGGACCTGAGTAGGAGGTACTTCTGGGTGAGAACTATGGTACAGTAAAGAGAATAGACACTACTGTATTTATTATCTCAATGGTTAGTAACACATTGTATTATTGTAATGTTTAAACTGTGAGCTGTTAGAGCCTGAACATGATATTCTGTCTGGAGCAGGACATTGAGTTAATGGCATGATGCAGAACATTGAGGGCTTGGACTGTATGTTTTGCCCAGCACTGCACAGGGCTGGTGTGTACTCATGGTGGCACAGTGGTTAGCACCACTGCCTTACAGTGCCAGGGACCTGGTTTCAATTCCCAGCTTGGGTCACTGTCTGTGCGGAGTCTGCATGTTCTCCCCGTGTCTGCATGGGTTTCCTCCCACAGTTCAAAAGGCGTGCTGGTTAGGTGCATTGGCCATGCTAAATTCTCCCTCAGTGTGCCGGGAATGTGGCAACTGGGGAATTTTCACAGTGACTTCATTGCAGTGTTAATGTTGTGACACTAATAATTAAGCTTAAGCTTTAGTGCGTCTCCGACACATTAACCCATCCTGGCTCCTTTCACTAACTGACACCCCTTCCCTCCCCCTACCACCCCTGCCGACCTAGTCTTGTGCCAACCTCCACCCTCACTCCCAGGAAGGGAAGGGTTGCCAACACCAGAATTCAGGTCGTGGAAGTGTCCTATTGGCTGGCAGTGGGGAGGAACGTGCCATTGGCAGTTGTGAGGGGTGTGTGATTGGAGGGACAGTGATCTATGTACAGGAATCATTAAAGGGACTCCTCCTATTGGGTTTACGGTGAGGTTATCTTCCTCCCAGAAGCATCATCTGAAGGGACAGCAAGATCACCAATCTGATTCCTTCAAACACACAGTGAGTCAATTGTGTTATCCTTCATTTTGACTGCGCTGTGGGTTAGGAAAGGCACTCCCCCCACCACTCCCATGTCAATGCAACTTGAGGAGTTGTTTTAAAGAATCCCACATCTATCTCACTGAAACGTGCAAACTTCTGCAGGGAGTTTTGATAGGACAAATGTGAAAAGAGTGTTTCTGCTGGTCGAAGAATCAAACAGTCAGGGGCGCAGTCTCAGGATAAGGGGGCAGTCAGTTGGGACTGAGATGAGGAGAAATTTCTTCACTCCAAAGATTGTGAATTTTTGGAATTCTCCACCCCAGAGGGTTGTGGTTGCTCCATCGTTGAATATATTGAAGGTTGGGAGAGACAGATTGTTCATTTTCTCAGGAGAATCACGGACATGAGGAGCAGGTGGAGAGGTGAAGTTGAAACACTTGAAGATCAGCCATGATTGTATTAAGTGATAGAGGAGAGGTTGTACAGGTAATGTTCCCATAAACATGTTAAACCCAGAAACTTGGGTGAAGCTGGCTCTAACTCTATTCCTGTCAAATGGATTTATTTATTATTCATTCCTGAGATGTGGGTGTAGCTGGCTCAGTCAACGTTTACCACCATCCCTAAATGCCCTTCGTAGAGTGGTGGTGAGCTTCCTTTCTTGTGGTGTAGGTGCACCCACAGTGCTGTTAGGGAGGGAGTTCCGGGCTTTTGAACCCAATGACCATGAAGGAACAGTGGTATATTTCCAAATCAGGATGGTGAATGATTTGGAGGGGAACTTTCAAGTGGTGATGTTCCCATTCGCACTTGTCCTTCTAGATGGTAATGGAAGGTGCTGCCAAAGGAACTTTGATGAGTTGCTGCAGGATAGACGGTAAAATCAGCTATTATTGTGCATCCGTGGGAGAACTGAAGAGAGGCTGCGATTTGCGAGTGGAGAGCTTGTGGGTGAGTACAGCGACTTTTTCTTTCTTTTAAAATCTAACTTTGTTTTAGTGAGTTTAGTGGGGTTTTTTTTTGCTTGCTTTAAGTTTGACCCCGGTTTGACCCCAGAAGTAATTGCGAGGGCACTCGGGTCAAGTTTTTTTTTCACCTACTATAAATTAGACCGGAGGCTCTGTCTGAGAGCAGGTAAGACTGCTTTTGTTTTTGTGTGTGCTGTAAGGGCTTTGGCTCACAGGGCCAAAGAGATAAGGTAAGTTATAAGTTTTTTTTTACTTTTTCCTCTGGGTTGCTATAAGGGGCAAGTATGGGTGTGAGACCTGTATGTTGTTGCCAATGCAACATGTGGGGGGTCTTGGAGGCTCCTGGTCTACCAGACATCCACACCTGTGCTCGGTGTGTGGAGCTGCAGACCCAACGAAACCAGGTTAAGGAGCTGCAAATGCAGCTCGAGGACCTTCGGCTCATTCGGGAGAGTGAGGAGGTTATAGATAGGAGCTATCAGCAAGTAGTCACACCAGGGCAACGGGATGAGGGCACTTGGGTAACTATTAGGAAGGGGAAACCACGGGTGATGGAGAGCACACCGGTGGATGTCCCCCTTCAAAATAAGTACTCTGGCCTGAGTACTACTGGGGGGGACAGCTCATCTGAGGGAGGAAGCGGTGGCCAGGTCGCTGGAGCTGAGCCAGTAAGTCAAAAAATCAAAAAAGAGAGCAGAAAGGTAGTGTTAATAGGGGACTCCACAGTGAGGGGGGCGGACAGGCGTTTTTGTGGACGTAGATGGGAGTCGTGGATGGTGGTTTGTCTCCCTGGGGCTGGGATCCGGAATGTCTCTGGGCGGGTCCCAGACATCCTGAAAGGGGAGGGTGAGGAACCAGAGGTTGTAGTACATATAGGTACTACTGACGTAGGCAAGAAGAGGGAGGCAGTCGTGAAAAGGGACTATCGGGAACTGGGTAGGCAGCTGAGGAAGAGAAAAGCGAAGGTAGTAATCTCAGGATTGCTGCCTGTGCCACGGGAGAATGAGGGAAGAAATGAAATGAGGTGGAGGCTGAATGCGTGGCTGAGGGACTGGTGTAGAGGGCAGGGATTTCGGTTCCTAGATCACTGGGACCTCTTTAGGGGTAGGTGGGACCTGTACAGTAAGGACGGGTGGCACTTAAATCCCAGGGGGACTAATATCTTGGCGGGAAGACTGGCTAAGGCTACCGGGGGGACTTTAAACTAGAAAGGATGGGGGGAGGGAATTGTGATGGGGAGACTGGGACGGAGGAGGTTTGCTCCCAGGTAGGGGAGGACCGCAGGCAGTATGGGAGGGAGGTTAGACAGGGGGTGGAGAAGGGAAATGCCCAGACTGAGGGGCTGAAGTGTATATATTTTAATGCAAGGAGTGTAGTGAATAAGGTAGATGAGCTTAGGGCGTGGATTGCTGCTTGGGATTGTGATGTGGTGGCCAATTCGGAGACTTGGATGTCTCAGGGACAGGACTGGGTACTTCAGGTGCCAGGTTTCAGATGCTTCAGGAAGGACAGGGAGGGTGGCAGAAGGGGTGGTGGAGTGGCACTGTTGATCAGGGACAGTGTCATGGCTGCAGAGAAAGAGGATGCCGTGGAGGGACTATCTACAGAGTCTCTGTGGGTGGAAGTTACAAACAGCAAAGGGTCGAAAACTTTGCTGGGTGTATTCTATAGGCCGCCCAATAGTGACAGGGAAGTTGAAGTGCAGATAGGGAAACAGATTCTGGAGAGATGTATTAATAACAGAGTTGTCGTGATGGGAGACTTCAATTTCCCAAACATCGACTGGAATATCCCTAGGGTAAGGGGTTTGGAAGGGGAGGAGTTTGTTAGGTGTGTTCAGGAAGGTTTCCTGACACAGTATGTGGATAAGCCTACGAGAGGAGAGGCTGGACTTGACCTGGTACTGGCGAATGAACCAGGGCAGGTGATGGATCTCTCGGTAGGAGAGCATCTTGGGAATGGTGACCATAATTCTATCTCCTTCACAATTGCATTGGAACGAGATAGGACCAGGCAGGCTAGGAAGGTGTTTGTCTGGAGTAAGGGGAGATACGAAGAAGTCAGGAAGTTACTTGGACAAATAAACTAGAAGGAGGCATTCTTAGGGAAAAGTACCGAAGGAAGGTGGCGGATATTCAAGGAATGTTTGTCTGGAGCTATGCATGACAACGTTCTGATGAGACAAGGGGGTTTTGGTAGGTCGCGGGAACCGTGGTGCACGAAGGCTGTGTTGAACCTGGTCAGGAGGAAAGGGAAGGTGTACAAAAGGCTCAGGGAACTAGGAGAGGTTAAGGATCTTGAGGAGTATAAGGACTGTAGAAAGGAGCTTAAAAGGGAAATTAGGAGAGCCAGAAGGTGTCATGAGAAGACCTTGGCGGGTAAGATTAAGGAGAATCCCAAGGCCTTTTATAAATATGTGAAAGGTAAAAGGATGAGAAGAGAAGGGATAGGACCTATAAAAGGTGAAGGGGGAAAGGTCTGTGTGGAACCAGAAGAAATGGCAGAGGTGATTAATGAGTACTTTGCCTCAGTATTCACGGTGGAAGCTGATCTGGGAGATTTTGCCACGGATTTGCAGCAGATGGAAAAGATTGAGTTTGTGGATATTAAGGTGGAGGATGTATTAGAACTTTTGAATTCTATCAAGATTGATAAGTCGCCGGGACCAGATGGGATATACCCCAGGATACTGTGGGAGGCGAGGGAAGTGATTGCAGAGCCCCTGGCGATGATCTTTGCATCGTCAATGGAGACGGGAGAGGTTCCGGAAGATTGGAGGATTGCGGATGTAGTCCCTATTTTCAAGAAAGGGAACAGAGATAGCCCGGGAAATTACCGACCGGTGAGTCTGACCTCAGTGGTTGGTAAGCTGATGGAGAGGCTTCTGAGGGACAAGATTTACGAGCATTTGGAGAGGTTTGACATGATCAGGAATAGTCAGCATGGATTTGTCAAGGGCAGGTCGTGCCTTACAAGCCTAGTTGAGTTCTTCGATAATGTGACTGAACACATTGACGAAGGAAGTGCCGAGGATGTGGTGTACACGGACTTCAGCAAGGCGTTTGATAAGGTCCCCCATGCAAGACTTCTTGAGAAGGTGAGAGGGCATGGGATCCAAGGGCCTTTGGCCTTGTGGATCCAGAACTGGCTTGCCTGCAGAAGGCAGAGAGTGGTTGTGGATGGGTCTTTTTCTGAATGGAGGTCAGTCACCAATGGAGTGCCCCAGGGATCTGTTCTAGGACCCTTGCTGTTTGTCGTTTTCATAAATGACCTGGATGAGGAAGTGGAGGGATGGGTAAGTAAGTTCGCTGATGACACGAAGGTCGGTGGTGTTGTGGATGGTCTGGAAGGATGTCAAAAGTTGCAGCAGGACATAAATAGGATGCAGGACTGGGTGGAGAAGTGGCAGATGGACTTCAACGCGGATAAATGCGTAGTCGTCCATTTTGGCAGAACCAACGGGATGAACGAGTACACTATCAAGGGCAGGAGTCTTAGTAGTGTTGAAGAGCAGAAGGATCTTGGGGTCCGGGTCCACAGGACTCTTAAATCGGCCTCGCAGGTGGAAGAGGTGGTCTAGAAGGCGTATGGCGTACTGGCCTTCATTAATCGAGGGATTGAGTTTAGGAGTCGGGAGGTAATGCTGCAACTTTATAAGTCCCTTGTCAGGCCTCATTTGGAGTACTGTGCGCAGTTCTGGTCGCCTCACTATAGGAAAGACGTAGAAGCTATTGAAAGGGTACAGAGGAGATTTACAAGGATGTTGCCTGGACTGGGAGGCATGCCTTATGAAGTTAGGTTGAAGGAGCTGGGTCTCTTTTCCCTGGAGAGATGAAGGTTGAGAGGCGACCTGATAGAGGTTTATAAAATGTTGAGAGGAATGGATAGGGTGGATTCTCAGAGGCTATTTCCCTGGGTTGAAATGGTCGCTACGAGAGGACACAGATTTAAGGTGCGGGAAGGAAAGTACAGAAGTGATGTTAGGGGTAAGTTTTTCACTCAGAGGGTGGTGAGTGAATGGAATCGGCTGCCGTCAGTGGTGGTGGAGGCGAACTCGATGGGGTCTTTTAAAAGACTTCTGGATGAGTATATGGGGTTTTATGGGATTGGGGGTTATAGATAGGTGTTGATGTGATCGGCGCAACTCATGGGCCAAAGGGCCTGTTTGTGCTGTAGTGTTCTATGTTCTATGTTCTATGTTCTATCAGTGATTGAGCAGACAAATGTTTGTTGTTGGGATGCCATTCAAGTGGGAGGCATGGTTATTTATTTAATAATTTATTTATTAGTGTCATAAGTAGGCTTACGTTAACACTGCAATGAAGTTACTGTGAAAATCCTCTAGTTGCCACACTCCGGTGCCTGTTCGGGAACACTGAGGGAGTTGTAGCTAACCAGCACATTTTTCAGAGCACGCAGAGGGAACCCATGCAGACATGGGGAGACAGTGCAGACTCTGCACAGACAGCGACCCAAGCAAGGAATTGAACCCAAGTCCCTGGTGGTGTGAGGCAACAGTGCTAACCATTGTGCTACAGTGCCACCCAACTTTGCCATTGTGTTGTTCAACTGTGCCACCTTTGTCAAGCTTTTTGACTGTTATTGGAGCTGCATCCGTCCTGAGATTACGGCAGGTTTTGGGGAATCAGGAGTTATTCGCTGCCTAATCCCCAGCATCTGACCTGTTCTTGTAGATTATTTATCTGGTTGGTCGATTTCAGTTTCTGGTCAATGGTAATCCCAGGATGTTGATAGTCGGGGATTCAGTGATGTTAATGGTATTGAATGTCAGGATGACGAATAATTCCTTCTTGGAGATGGTCATTGCCTGACATTTGTGTAGCGTGAGTATTACTTGCCACTTGTCAGCCCAAGTTGGGATATTGTCCAGGTCTTGCTGCATTTGGACACGGACTGGTTCAGTATCTGAGAAGTCCTGAATGATACTGAACATGGTGCAATTATCAGGGAATATCCTCACTTCTGACTTAATGATGGAAGGAAGGTTGTTGATGAAGCAGTTGGTCGTTCTCACCGCATTTCTGGAGTTCAGCTCTTTTCATAGAATCATAGCATTCTTACAGTGCAGAAGGAAGCCATTTGGCCCATCAAATCTGCACTGACTCATACCCAGGCTTACCCCATGTATTTACTCTGTTAATCCGCCTAACCGATATATCTTTGGACACGAAGGGGAAATTTAGCAACTTAACCTGCACATCTTTGGACTGTGAGAGGAACCCCACGCTGACATGGGGAGAACGTGCAAACTCCACAAAGACATTCAACCAAGGTTGGAATCGCACCTGGGTCCCTGGCGCTGTGAGGCAGCAGTGCTAACCACTGTACCAAGGTTATAATGAGGTCAGGAATTGAGTGAGCGTGGCGGAACCCAACTTGTCAGCGAGCAGTTTATTACTGAGTACATGCTGCTTGATAGCACTGTAGGTGACCCCCTCCGTCACATTACAGATGAGTAAGAATAGACAGCTGGGACTGTAATTGTTTTTGGTTCGCCTTGTTCTTTGTACACCACATATTTGGGCAAGTATCCACATTGCCAGGTAAATGCCAGTGCTGTAGCTGTACTGGAACAGCTTGGCTAGTTAGGTTGTCCTATATTGGAACACAAGACCCCAGTACTATTGTTGGAATATTGTCTCAGACCTTACCTTTTGCAGTGTTCCAGTAACTATTTCTTGACACCACGTGGAGCAAATCAAATTGGCTGAAAACAGATATCTGTGATGCTGGAGGCCACAGTAAGAAGTCTCACACCACCAGGTTAAAGTCCAACAGGTTTATTTGGTAGTAAACGCCACTAGCTTTCGGAGTTCCCACTCACCTGACGGAGGAGCAGTTCTCCGAAAGCTAGTGGCGCTTACCACCAAATAATCCTGTTGGACTTTAACCTGGTGTTGTGAGACTTCTTACTGTGTTTACCCCAGTCCAACGTCGGCATCTCCACATCGTGCTGGAGACGTCCAGAGCCTTGTCTTTTGTACTGATGTGCTGGCCTCCTCCTTCATTGAGAATGGGGATATTTGTATAGCCTGCTCCTCCAGTGAGTTGTTTAATTGCCCGCTGTCATTCACGGATAGGCGTGGCAGGATTGCAGTGCTTAGTTCTGACACCTCGGTTCTGGTGTGCCTGGTGCCATCCCTGGCATGCATGCCTGCACTCTTCATTGAAGCAGGGCTGACCCTCTGGATTAGTGATAGTGATAGAGTGGGGGATATGCCGGGCCATGAGGTTGCTGATTGTGGTTGAGGACAATTCTGCTGCTGCTGATGGCTTATGGTGCACTACACAATGGAGGCCATCCTCAATAGAAAGACAGGACTTTGTCTCCACGGGAACTGTGCGGTGAGCACTCTTACCAATATTGTCATGGACAGATTCATTTGTGGCAGGCAGGTTGGTAAGGATAAGGTCAAATACATTTTTTCCTCTTATTGGTTCCCTCACCATGTGATCAGACCCAGTCTAATAGCTATGTCCTCCAGAAGCTGACCATCTCGGTCTATTGACTGCACTGAAACAATCTTGGTGATGGACATTGAAGCCACCATCTAGAGTACCTCGTGCACCATTGACACCCTCAGTCCAAGTTGGTGTTCAACATGGGGGATTGATTAGCTGCGAGGTTCTGGGGGGAGGGGGTGGAGTGAGTCAGGTGGGGAGAGAGTCAGGTGAGGGGAAATGGGATGCTCTAATCAACAGGCAGTTTCCTTGCCCATGTTATCTGTTTCTTGCACTCTCTTTACATGCAAGGGTACACTTCCAGATCAGACACTTCACCCAAAAGCTTTCAGTTCCTCCAGCTCAGATTTCAGTCTTTTGTTCAACTGGCACTCCAGGGAATTGACGTTAACCTGGTGAAGTACACAGGGACTATTGGTATTGTCTGAGGTACGGAGAAGCTTTAACTCACACACCTGCTGCTCTTTCTAATGAACTGATAATGAGCCATTGGCCATCAAGGACTCTGGGTGTTTCTCTCCGTTAGAGAGAAGTGGTGGAGTTGGAGGTGGAACAGGAAAATGTGGAAGGAATGGGAAGAACAGGGAGAAGCAGTTGCAACCTAGCCAGCCTTTCTCCCCTTGGACACTGCCCTTGTCCCTTGGGCTGCCTGGTGGCACAATGGTTAGCGCTGCGGCCTCACAGCGGCAGGGATCCGGGTACAATTCCCGGCTTGTGTGACTGTCTATGTGGAGTCTGCACATTCTCCCCATGTCTGCGTGGGTTTCCTCCGGGTGCTCCAGTTTCCACCCACATTTCAAAAATGTATTGATCAGGTTGATTGGCCACATCAAATTGTCCCTTAGTGACAGGGGGATTAGGAGGGTAAATATGTGGGGTTATGAGGGACTTGATGGCCTCCTTCTGCTCAAAAAGTTCCATGATTCTGTGACTGTGTGAGTGAACAGTTGAAGAGAGCACAGGCCTGATGGGCTGAATCACTCCTTCTCTTCTGCTGTCCTTTTGTTTATCTATATTTTAAGAGTGGTTGATCTGAGCAATGTCACAAAAGCGACCCACCACGCCACCCTCCCACCCACCACCACGCCACACACCCACCCCCCCTCCCCCGCTTCCCACTTTACCCGGTGTATCGCAATCTGATTCTTATTAAATCAGTGAGTTGCACAGTGGTTAGCACTGCTGCCTCACATCACCAGGGACCCGGGTTCAATTCCTGGCTTGGGTCCCTGGCTTGGGTCACTGCCCAGCGTGGAGTTTGCACATTCTCCCCGTGTCTGCGTGGCTTTTCTCTGGGTGCTCCAGTTTCCTCCCACAGTCCAAAGATGTGCAGGTTAGGTTGATTGGCTGTGCTAAGTTGCCCCTTGGACGTCATGGGGACTAGCTAGGGTAAATGCAAGGGGTAATGGGGATAGGACGGTCAGTGCGGGCTGAATGGCCTCCTTTTGTACTTTAGGATTCTATGGTTCTATGACACCATCACATTCAAAAAGCGTTTTCTTTCTTTTGTTTCACTCCATTTGAAGAATTTTGTGAGCTGAACATTTCTGCACGAGGGCAGAATGGATTCCAGACTCCAGGCTGTGTCAGTGAAAGTTCTCCTGGTCTTCAGTCTCCTGCTTCAGGCCACAAGTGGAAGAATCTTTACCAAGTGTGAAATAGCTGAGATCTTCAAGAACAGTGAACTGAAAAACCATTACCAGAACTTGGCTGGCTGTGAGTCTTACTGTGTCCATACTGTTAACAAAGCCAAGTGCACCTGAATATCCCCATTGCATCACCGGGGGCTTCCACTTTAACCATATTCCCTTCCACAAAGGCGATAATTTAAGACCACAAGTTTCTGTCAGCGGATTGGAGAGTGAATGCAGTGCGTGGTGTGGAGTCAGTCTGTGCAGATCACCAAGTCCAGAATTCCAGCATATTCAGCTTGAGTCACGTGGCTGAACAGTATCCCAGGAAATGTGAAGGGGGAAAAGAGGAAAGCACTGGAAGCAGTCTTTTCTCCAATTTTCTACAATTCCAAGACCTGGAGAATGTGAGAGTGTTAATGCCCCTCGCAAGAAGGTCCAGCAGGCACCCGGGTGCAAATTGGGTACATTAGCCACAGTCCCAAACCCATTACATGCCTCTGTACCCCCACCCCACCATCACTCCCACGCCAATTACTAATCACTGCCAGCACTAGGGGGGAGCCTGGCCTCCCATTGCAGGCCACCCCTCCGAAATATTCCCTCCCCTACATGCTTCTCCCCACCTCCACCACTTCTCCATCCGCCCCAAGGACCCCAAACCCCTCACCAGGGCCTGCCAAGCAGAACCTGACAGAATCCTGGACTAAGTTACAGGGAGGCCTACAACACTTCAGCTGGGACAAAACAAACTAAAATAAAGTTTATTCAATAGTATCACATTAACACTGCAATGAAGTTATTGTGCAAATCCCCCAGTTGCCACACTCCCAAGCCTGTTCAGGTGCACTGGGGGTGAATTTAGCATGGCCAATGCACCTAACCAGCACGTCTTTCAGAAACGGAGCACCCGAAGGAAACCCACGCAGACATGGGGAGAACATGCAGGTTCTGCACAGACGGTGACCCAAGCTGGGGATCGAATCTGTGTCCCTGGCACTGTGAGGCAGTAGTGCTAACCACTGTGCCATAATGCTGCCCAAGTGACCATTTGATTGGCCAGCCGTTATTAGAGGTGGCTCTCCCTCCCCAATGAGTGAGGGGAGGTGGTGGGGGGGGGGGGGGGGTGGGGGTAGTGAAATCTCTGCCTCAAGGCAATAACAGCATTGTAAGTTGTCTGAGAGAGAGAGAGAGAGAGAAATGGGGAGCAGCACAAGAGAGAGAAAGGAGGATGGTGAAAGACTCTTAATGTAGCTTCATCACAATTAAGAGGAGTAGCTTAATGACAAGGGCAGTAGAGGGAAGGAGAAACAAAAGGGAAACAATCTCCAGTTGTGCACCTGCTACCACGGATCAGCCAAATCCCCATTCACAACAACGAGAATGGAGAATTCCAGCTGTGGGCGAAGCCGGAAAATTCTGGCCAATACATCTGCTAAAAGATATCTTGTCCTGTTGCATTGTCTCGAGTTCTGAGATGACGATGCACGAATTATATAAAAAATATTCCACAATCGCTTTGTAACAAAAAACTGGGCAGTAACAGCATAAGAAATAGGAGCAGGAGTAGGCCATCTAGCCCTTCGAGCCTGCCCCGCCATTCAATAAGATCATGGCTGATCTGAAGTGGATCAGTTCCACTTTCCCGCTTTCTCCCCATAACCCTTAATCCCCTTGCCTACCAAAAACCTATCTACCCGCGTCTTAAATATACTTAGCGAGGTAGCCTCTACCACTTCAACGGGCAGAGAATTCCAGAGATTCACCACCCTTTGAGTGAAGAAGTTCCTCCTCAACTCCGTTCTAAACCGCTCCCCCTTATCTTGAGGCTGTGCCCTCTAGTCCTACTGTCCTTTCTGAGCGGGAAGAATCTCTCTACCTCTACCCTATCCATCCCCTTCATTATCTTATACGTCTCTATAAGATCCCCCCTCAGCCTTCTAAACTCCAACAAGTACAGACCCAGTCTATTCAGCCTCTCTTCATAGTCCAACCCCCTCATTTCCGGTATCAGCCTAGTAAACCTCCTCTGCACTCCCTCCAAGGCCAAAATATCCTTGCGTAAGTGCGGCGACCAAAACTGCACACAGTACTCCAGCTGCGGCCTCACCAGTGCCCTGTACAGTTGCAGCAAGACCTCCCTACTTTTATATTCAATCCCCCTCGCTACGAAGGCCAGCATCCCATTCGCCTTCCTGATCACCTGCTGCACCTGCAGGCTGGGTTTTTGCGACTCATGCACAAGGACCCCCAGGTCCCTCTGCACCGTAGCATGCTGCAGCTTTTCGCCCTTTAAATAGTAACCCCTCCGACTATTATTCCTGCCAAAGTGGATAACCTCACACTTGCCAACATTGTACTCCATCTGCCAGGTCCTCACCCACTCGCTCAGCCTATCCAGATCTCTCTGCAGACTTTCCATACGCTCCGCACAATTTGCAGAGGCTGCGAACTCTGGCTCGATGTACTACTGGGGAATTCAACACACGACCTTCCACCCTTTTCATTCTCCAACACCAAACAAAAAAAACCATGCAGTCTTGTCAGCTTCAAAAAACAAAGGTTTAACAAGAGAAAAAAACTGAAGTCGCTGCAATATTACCACCAGTATTGTTCTTGTGCTGTGTTTTAATTTCAGGGGTATGCTTGGCTGAAAGTGAAAGTAACTTCAACACAACAGCAAAAGAAGCGAATCACTATGGGATCTTCAAGATTAAGGCCCCCTTATGGTGTGACGATGGTAGCTTCAATCCCAGCTACAGTCAATGTGGGATCAAATGTAGCAGTAAGTCAACCAGCTCTATATATATTGACTGCGCAGGTTATTTTGGCTATTAGTGGCCAGCCATGGGTAACACTGACAATCTCTGAATCACAAGCGTGTCGATCCAGTTTGAGAGAGTTGAACACAAACTCCAGGCTGACATTTCCTGGTGCAGTGCAGCAGGAGTGCGACGTTGCCGGAGGCACTGACCTTTGAGCCGAATGTTAAACTGAGGCCCTGTCTGGCGTCAAAGGCCCTGTCTGGAGGTGAACCGCGGAGTTATCTCCAGCGCCCACGGTGAATCTTTCCCCTTGAACGAACATCACTGAACAAAGAGGTGCTCAGGGTCACTATACCATTGCTTTTTGTGGGAGTTTGTTGTTTGTGCATGACTGCTAAAGTTTCTATGTTGTACTATGTCTACACTTCATTTCATTGCTGTAAAGCACTTGAAAATATTCCGATAATGTGATATCAAAAATTAGGAAATGAAGTCCCCTCTTCACATTAAGGATAACTTCCACCCTGTTACGTGGCCCGGATGAGGTGCAAAATGGGATAGATTTCTTTAAAGCTGATTGAAGTTTATTTGTTAGTGTCACAGGTAGGCTTACATTGACATTGCAATGAAGTTACTGTGAAAATCCCCTAGTCGCCACACTCTGGCCTCTGTTCGGGTATACCGAGGGAGAATGTAGCACGGCCGATGCACCCTAACCAGCACATCTTTCAGACTGTGGGAGGAAACCCACACAGACATGGGGAGAATGTGCAAACTCTGCTCAGGCAGTGACCCAAGCTGGGAATCAAAACCGAGTCACTGGTTCTGGGTCACCACGGAGAAAGGCAGCATTTGATATAAAGGGCCTGCTTTTACCAAAAGATTTGCACCATTTTCGGGCGCAAAGTCACGGTAAATTCGGGCGTTGGGCCTGTAACGCGATCTGCACCCGAAACCAAGCAGATCGCGCCTTTACCGACACCCGATTTGGGTGCGGATCCGGTCTGCACGCACTTAAATCAACTTAATGAACTGCGCGCCCAACCCTACTGCCAAACCTCACTTTACCGTCTTCGGATCGGTTTCGGATCCGCGCTGCTATCCACCTGCAGGATAAAAATCCGAAGCGGATTCCTATTCTGCAGGGGAACCTCCGAAGCCCAACCTCTTCGAACACCCTTCGCAGACCCCCCCCCTGCCACCCATCCTGGCAGACCCACACCCCCCCCGCGGTCCAAACCCCCTGTGAGGCAGACCACCCCCCCCAACCCGGCACACCTCCCCCTGGCGATCTGACCCCCTGCGGGAGGCAGGCCCCCTCGGCAGAGCACACCCCCCCCCACGATGCACCCCCCCCCCCGGGAGGCAGCCCCCCCCGCCCCCCCCCCCCCCCAGGAGGCAGCCCCCCCCCCGGGATCCACCGTCCCCCGGGAGGCAGCCCCCTCCCGCGATGCACCACCCCCACCCCCAGGAGGCAGGCCACCCCAGCAATCTCTGGTTGTGGGGGCAGGGGGGGGGTGCTGGTGGGGAATGGGGGGTGGTTTAGGATGGACTTGGGAGAATCTCCACCCCCACCCCACCCCCCCAACTAGAGATCCGTCTGAGTCTGCGCCCCGTCCTCCGGCAGACGTCAGCGGAAGGTCAGGAAGGTGCTGCAGGTTGTCCAACGAGTGCAGTAAGAAGTCTCACAACACCAGGTTCAACTGCAACAGGACTTTAACCTGGCGTCGTGAGACTTCTGACTGTCTTCACCCCAGTCCAACGCCGGCATCTCCACATCAACGAGTGCAGGTCAGATGGTGGAGGGAAAGCAGCAAGCCAGGTAGGTTGGGGGTGTGCTCTGCCGAGGGAGGGGGGGGGGGGGGGGAGGGGGGGGGGGGGGGGGGGGGGCGGGGTGGGTTGCCTCCTGTGGGGGGCGCTCTGGTCTCCGGGCGGCGGGTAGAGGCCTGCATCTCAGGGCAGTCTGATCGCGGGGCTGCCTCCCAGGGGAGTCTGATCTCAGGAGGAAGGGGGGGGGCCTGATCGCAGTTGGGGGAGGGGGGGCGGGTGCTGCCAGAGGAGCTTGCCTCCTTGGGGGGGGTCTGATCGCAGGGGTAGGGGTGGGCTGCTGCCCCCTGATGGGGGGTCTGATCAGGAGGAGGACTGCCTCCCGGGGAGGACCCTGACCGGGGTGGCGGGGGCAGTTCTGCCTCCCGGGCAGGGGGGGTCTTTTGTGCTCATAGCACGGACCCCACCGGAGCTGGCAAGAAGCATATGGGCGTGCTGGAACGGGGATTCCCGGCTCGGATCCGTTTTTACGTCCGGATCCGGCCCTTAGCCTCCGATTGGTAAAATCTGAGTCATCAAGGAGCCTGAGCAAAACTAAAATACATGGAAACCAGGGGAAAAAAACTCTCCACTGGAATCTTACCTTGTACAAGGAACGATGGATATAGGTGTTGGAGATCAACCATCACTGTCTTAACTCCTTAGGTTCCGAAGGCCCAACCATCTTCACTTGCATCATAATGACCTTCCCTCCATCATAAAGTTTGCAGTGGGGATGTTTGCTGATGGTTGCATAATGTCCAGCACCATTCGTGACTCTTCAGACACTGAGACAATCCATGTCCACGTGTAACAAGGCCGGGACAACATTCAACTATTGGCCAGAGAATGGCCATCTCCAATAAGAGAGAATCTACCCATCTTCTCTTGATATGAAATGGCATTATTGCCACGGGGTCTCCCACTCTCAGCATCCTGGGGGTTACCATTGATCAGAAAGGGAACCGAGCCCAGCCATATCGGTACTGTGGCCACAAGAGTAGTTCAGAGGTTGGGAATTCTGCAAAGAGTAACTCACTTCCTGATTCCACACCTAACACATTAGCTGGTGCAATGGTGTCAAAGAACAAAGAACAACACAGCCTGGGAAACACGCCCTTCGGCCCAACGAGCCCGCGCCACCATTTCAACATTGTGAGCCCCCTCTCCACCCATGACCCTTGTCTACACTAATGACACTCCACATTGGAAACCAGATTGAGGGGAGACTAATTCAGGGACAATTTGTTACACCAATGGTATCCCTGCTGTAATGGTGGAATTATAACAGGTTATGTTATTCTCTGTTATAGGCTTGTTGGATAACGATGTAAGTGACGATATTAGGTGCGCCATTTCTGTATCTCAGGCCCATCCTGGAATGTTCATGTGGTACGTTGATCGCTATTATATTCCTTCAGCTCTCGCTAACCATTACACTTCAAAATGATGGACAAAATGGATTTAAGCGGAATCTCGCAGTGCAGGGTCAAGGATCAGAACAATATCGTGGGGGTGAACAATGTAAAAGAAAATCGAATAAGAAGCGAGAGTAGTGACATTAACACTCAGGGTTCAGAATTTTAGATCAGGAAATGATAAGAAGCTCCAGGACTTTCAGGAATGAATTAGCAGAAAATGGCAACTTGATAAGACATGATTGGCATAAACCATTGCTGTGTTGTGGTGCTGAGTTGGAAGGCAGAGCAGCTAATCCCAGATGGAAGGGTTGAACATTGAACATAGAACATTACAGCGCAGTACAGGCCCTTCGGCCCTCGATGTTGCGCCGACCAGTGGAACCAATCTAATGACCCTCTAACCTAAACTATTCCAATGTTATCCATAAGCCTATCCACTGACCATTTGAACGCCCTTAAAGTTAGCGAGTCCACAACTGCTGCAGGCAGGGCATTCCACACCCTTACTACCCTCTGAGTAAAGAACCTACCTCTGACATCCGTCCTATAATTACCACCCCTTAATTTAAAGCGATGTCCCCTCGTGTTAGCCATCACCATCCGAGGAAAAAGGCTCTCACTGTCCACCCTATCTAACCCTCTGATTGCTAGAGGTACCATCTAATGACCACTGCTTCCACACAGCTCCGGCTGTGTTCCTGCCTTTTCCCAGTTCTCCTGTATCACTGCCTTCCTCTAACCAGTAGGCAACCGTTAAAGTTAATTTATTAGTCACAAGCTAGGCTTACCTTAACACTGCAATGAAGTTACTGTGAAATTCCCCTGGTTGTCACACTCCGGCGCCCGTTCAGGCCGCTGCACCTAACCAGCATGTCTTTCAGGCTGTAGGAGGAAACCAGAGCAACCGAACGAAACCCACGCCGACATGGGGAGAATGTGCAATCTCCACACAGACAGTGACCCGAGCCGACAATCGAACCCGGATCCCTGGCGCTGTGAGGCGGCAGTGCTAATCACTGTGCCACCTTGCCGCTCCAGCTCTTTGTGTTAAGGTTGCCCTCCTTTGTATTGTGTGGCATCACCGCAATGTTAAATAGGATAGACTTTGAACAGAGATTTAGCAACTCAAATCTGGACATCCATGAGTTATTGTGGGCCATCAGCAGCAGCAGGATTTTCATAAACTATAAATTGCAACTTCACAGCCTGGTATATCTCCCAATCCACCATCAAGTCAGGATCAACCCTGGTTTGCTGATGATTGCATAGAACATAGAACATTACAGCACAGTACAGGCCCTTCAGCCCTCGATGTTGCACCGACCAGTGAAACCAATCTAAAGCCCATCTAACCTACACTATTCCAATATCATCCATATGTTTATCAAATGACCATTTAAATGCCCTTAATGTTGGTGAATCCACTACTGTTGCAGGCAGGGCATTCCACACTCTTACTACTCGCTGAGTAAAGAACCTACCTCTGACATCTGTCCTATATCTATCACCCCTCAATTTAAAGCTATGTCCCCTCGTGCTAGCCAGCTCCATCACACTGTCCACCCGATCTAATCCTCTGGTCGTCTTATATACCTCTATTAAGTCATCTCTTAACCTTCTCTCTAACGAAAATAGCCTCAAGTCCCTCAGCCTTTCCCCATAAGACCATCCCACCATACCAGGCAATGTCCTGGTAAACCTCCTCTGCACCCTTTCCAATGGTTCCTCATCCTTTCTATACTGCAGCAACCAGAACTGTACGTAATACTCCAAGTGCGGCTGCACCAGAGTTTTGTACAGCTACAACTCAATCCCTCTACCAATAAAAGCTAACACATCGTACGCCTTCTTAACAAACCCTATCAACCTGTTTGCCAACTTTCAGGGTTCCATGCACATGGTCGCCAAGATCTCTCTGCTCATTCACACCACCAAGTAACTTACTATTAGCCCAGCAATGGAGGATAACCAGAGAGGCAGGTTCCACAAATACTGGGGAGACCAGCACATCAGTGTGAACCATGAGGCAGAAGCATCTTCAGACCTGGCCATTGTCGTTCATTTCTGACGTTGTTTTCCTTTGCAGGCCTTCTTGGACTACCGAATGCACAAAACGTGATCTCAGTCACTTCCTGGATGATTGCAAACTCTGAGGATGGAGGAGCCTTCACTCGGCATACTGCTTTGCACCCCTCCTATCACAGCATCAGACTTCTTTATTCGCTTCTCTTTGCATTTCTGGGACAATCACATCTCATCAACCTGTCTTCACCGGTAGTCAGGCCCCTGCGATCACTCTCTACACCTTTAGCTGGAGGGGTTGGGGTGAGGGGATGACTCACTGTCAAGAGTTGTGACTTCCCTTACCTGATCACCGTTTGGAAGGAGGGACCTAATCCTGGAGATGCCCATTCCCAGCATCCAATGTTAAATCCCAAGGATAAGTACCATAACATTCCCAAGTCTGTTCCCTCTCTCCCTCCTGAGTGTGAAGGGATTAGGATCTGAGCAGCTTCATAAAGTTTATTTATTAGTCACAAGCAAGGATTACATTAACACTGCAATGAAATTATTGTGAAATTGCCCTAGTCGCCACACTCCAGCACCTGTTCGAGTCAATGCACCCTAACCAGCACCTCTTTCAGACTGTGGGGGGAAACTGGAGCACCCAGAGGAAACCCATGCAGACACGGGGAGAATGTGCAAACTCCACACAGACAGTGACCCAAGCTGGGAATCGAACACGGGTCCCTGGTGCTGTGAGGCAGCAGTGCTAACCACTGTGCCACCGTGCCGCCCTATACGTCTTCAATGTCCCTGGGATGTAGAGAGTGAAAATAAAACAATGGACTGGATCTGCTGCAGTGAATCTGAAACCCAGTCAATAATGTGACACTCTCTGTATCGGATACTGGCTCCAAATCCTCTCATTGACTCCAGAGTTTAAATGAATGATCATTACACACTGTGGAATGTGGTGGGGAGCGACAGAGAGAGTTACCATGTGAAGCATTAACTTATCCCAATCTTCCAATAACTCCCTTCATTGCTTCCATTCTGCTTCTGTAACGCTTCAAGCTCCAGCTTTGTGGAAAGTTAGTTTGCAGTTTTTACCCACAAGAGTTAGCAAATAAATAAACGCGGCGACACAATCTAAACAATCGGTGTCTGGAACATTCTTTCAACAACAACAACAAGCTGCCTTTGCATGGTGGGCAGGATTACCCTGGCCGTGTGATTCCCAAGGCCGGAAATTCCTACCTGAGCTCAACGGACCTTTTTACGATCTGCTCAGCTTCTGTCCCGCCTGCTTTCGTTCCCACAGCAGGCAGCTACGGGAGAGTTTTGGCCAGAGAAACAGGGTCAATGGCTGGGATTTTTCCTTGCCCAATCTACAGCGTGTCTTCAGGCAGCAAAGGCTCCTCATCTCCATTGGCCACCAGCGGGGTCTCCCAGCCTCTGACGTTTAGTGTGACTTGCCCGTCGCGCTGGGAGGAGGCGTCTTAGGCCGGACCGGAAGATCCAGTAGGGAGGGCCAGAAAATCCGGTCCAACGTTTCAGGTCAATGATCCTTTTCCGGACCTGGGGAAAATTAGAAACACGATTGGTTTCACCTGGATGGAATGGGGGTGGAGCGGGAGGGAAGGGAGAAAATGAAGGCCCGCGAGAGGGTTGGAAGATGGAAGATATTAATTAGCAAAGGGGAGGGTGGTGGGACCAATATCCCCCTGACATTCAGGGGGATTAAGGGTTATGGGGAGAAAACGGCAAAGTGGAACTGATCGACTTCAGATCAGCCATGATCTTATTGAATGGCGGAGCAGGCTCGAAGGGCTAGATGGCCTACTCCTGCTCCTATTTCTTATGTTCTTATGTTCTTATGGCACAGAAAAGGAGTTGTGGCCGGCAAAGATCAGCCATGAGGGTATTGAACGTCAGGGCAGGCTTGAAGGGCCTGTTGGACACTCATGCTCCTGTGTCTTAGTGGGTATCTGGGTCATAGAGGCTCTCTCTCTCTTCACACAGCCGTCAGGATCATTTATTTGGTTTTCACGTCCACATTGGAACGTGACCTTGCATTTTGGGGCAGTTTGCTCCGTCTCAGTTCAAGTTGCAAAAGTTCCAGTCAATTGAAAGCTGAAGAGATGTATGGTCAACAATAAAGGCGCATAGTCTTGTAACACAGAGGTAACATTTGCTGCTCTCTTTATCGTAAGTTTATAGGATTACAAAAAAAGCAAATAAAACAAAGCAACAAGCTATATGATCCAGCCAGTCTATGCTGGATTTTATGTTCTATGTTATGAATCCCCAGAGGCACAAGTCCCTTCAGCAGAATTCCTTTATTTACAAGATCCAACAACACTGTGCAGAATGGTCTCAGAGGAACTGACACTCTTGTTTAAGAACAGAGCGTGGGGCTCCCTGATTAGACCATCAATCTGGCCCTCAATCAGGGAGTTCATACTCAAGCAGGCTGAGCTCAGTTGCCTGAGTCCTTCCTCATCTACCATTGTAACGCTCAATATTCTCTTCTTCCTTATATTCCTTTCCAGTTTCCCCTTAAACGTGTCTATGTTAATCACTTGTGGCAGGAAGAATACAGAAGCAGAATATTATTTAAATGGCGAGCGAGAGAGGCTGCAGAATGCTGAAGTAGAGAGTGATCCGGGTGTTTTGATTAACAAAATATTAGCATTCAGCAAATCATCAGTGGGGGGTATGGTCATGACATTTGCAGATGACACAAGAATTGGTAGGCTGGTAAATAGAACATAGAACATAGAACACTGCAGCACAAACAGACCCTTCGGCCCACAAGTTGTGCCGATCATATCCCTACCTACTAGGCCTATCTAACCCTCAATCCCATTAAATCCCATGTACTCATCCAGAAGTCTCTTAAAAGACCCCAGCGAGTTCGCCTCCACCACCACCAATGGCAGCCGATTCCACTCACCCACCACCCTGTGAGTGAAAAACTTACCCCTGACATCTCCTCTGTACTTGCTCCCCAGCACCTTAAACCTGTGTCCTCTCACAGCAACTATTTCAGCCCTGGGAAATAGCCTCTGAGAACCCACCCTATCTATTACTCTCAACATTTTATAAACCTCTATCAGGTCGCCTCTCATCCTTCGTCTCTCCAGGGAGAAAAGACCGAGATCCCTCAACCTATCAAAGAGGGATAGCCGTAGACTGCAGGAGGATATTAATGGATTGGTCGGGTTGGCAGAGAAGCAGAATTTGTCATACTTGCCTTCATCGGCTGAGGTATTGAGTTTAAAAATTAGCAACTGGTGTTGCAGTTTTATGGAACCTTAGTTAGGCCGCACTTGGAATATAGTGTTCAGTTCTGGTCACCGTACTACCAGAAAGATATGGAGGCTTTGGAGAGCATATAGAAAAGATTTACCAGGATGTTGCCTGGTATGGAGGATATTAGCTATGGGGAGAGGTTGGAGAAACTTGATTTGTTCTCACTGGAACAACGGAAGTTGAGGGGCTACTGATAGAAGTCTACAAGATTATGAGGGGCATGGACACAGTGGATAGTCAGAAGCTTTTACCCAGGCTGGAAGAGTCAATTACTAGGGGGCATAGTGTAAGTGCAAGGGAGGTAGTGGAAGCAATGACTTTTAAGTGGTATCTGGACAAATACATGAATAGGATGGGAATAGAGGGATATGGTCCCTGGAAGGGTAGGGGGTTTTAGTTCAGTCGGGCAGCATGCTCAGTGCAGGCCTGGAGAGCCGAAGGACCTGTTTCTGTGCTGTAATTTTCTTAGTTCTTTGTTCATTTGGAATTCAAGCTGGAAAAGTACGAGGTAATGCAGATGGGGAGGGGCGAACAAGGGAAAGGATTACACAATGTATGCTAGGCCCCTGTAAAACACTGGAGACCAGTGGGTCCTTGGAGTGCATATCCACAGATCCCTGAAGGTGACAGAGCAGGTAGATCAGGTGGTGAAGAAGGTAAATGGGATATACCTGCCTTTATTATCTGAGGCATAGAATACAAGAGTCGGGATGTCATTCTGAAACTGCATGAGTACTGTGTGCAATTTGATCACCGTATTATAGGAAGGACGTGATTGCACTGGAGGGGATGGAGACTGAATTTGAAGTAGGGAAAAGGTGAATGCATTTTGTACCTGAAGGGAAAGGGTTAATGGATTTTGTACCTAGAATATGTAACAAACATAACCCTTCATCATAACTGATCTTCTTTAGTTTTCCTGGCGTTAATATAAGTTATTTGTTCATGTATTACATGCTTTAACTCTCATTTGTACAAAGACAGAGTTTAATGTGACTGTGGGACATTGTTACACAGATGGTAGTTTACGATATCGGCTTTTGACAGCTGCTGATGACAGATCGCGATACCGGCTTTTAACAGGAAGAGTCCTGCTGGGACAGCCACGATCGCACAAGTAACTTCAAAGACAGGGATACTGGTACTGCTGCAGAAGAGCTTTCCTGTGTCCTGGCTGCAGGACTGTAATTCCTGATTAATTCTGGGGCTGCAGAAAGAAAGAACTGGAGGTCTGGCAGGAATTGGAACTTTGAATGGTGATTCCTGCTGGAGCTCATAATGTATAAATACCCACTTGTGTTTGTGTTCTATGAGAACTCTGTAGTCCTACTTCTCCCAAAGCTCTGGAATAAATGCGGGAGCTTTGAAATAAAAACCACTGTATTTTGACTCACTGACAGTCTGAGGTATTACTTTACCTACAACATTATGGTGCCAAAAGCCGGGATCTGTTTGTGGGCTTAGATTGAATGGCCACAATCTGAGTACTGGAATAGATCACCGAACTTCATAGGGTGAGTCAAACTACAGTGGGGAATGATCTGTGATGAGAGTATGTGATGAGGGATTGTGAGAGTGTGAAAGAGGTCTGAACTGAACATATACGGACAAGGAGGCATTTGTCTTTAAACACCAGCCTTAGACCGGTTGTTAAGAGGGGAAATGCCCCGCACGATGGGTCAGGAGTTTGTAGTGGGTGTAAAAGACTGGGGTGTGATGTTCAGACATGAGTGTGAAAGACACTGTCAGTGATCTCCGGAATTGAAGGAAAAGCCTTCTTAAGCTTAAGTTTAATAGTGTAAGTTTACAAGTGTAAGCGGTGGTACTGAGGGCACTGATCACCCTTGACAGGTACTACCGGACTCTGATAAGAGCAGCCTAGGGGTGGGAGAGTGAGAAGGGAGATTAGAAGACTCTAGGTGGTGAGTATAAATTTATCTGTGTTATGGCATGATCACATGGAGAGTGATGAATAAATATATCTCTGAGAGGAACAAACTCATTAAACAGATGAGAAAAAGGGGCTGGAACTCATCTCATCCATTAGACGAACAACAAAAATGGTTGGAAAAAGAAAAGAAAGACAGAACTAAGAAAATTGGAGTTCTCTTGGTTCACCAATGGGCTGGATTAATTGAACAAGTATCAGTCTTGGATAAGAAATGGGCTGATGACAAAGCAAAAATCAAAATGTTGGAATCACACAATAGAGAACTAGAAAAGAGAAACCAAATTTTTGAGAAGCATCTGAATTTGGGGAGTGACTCTTTAGAGTATATCAAGAATGTTCAGGAATGCCCAAACCTGCCTGAACAGATAGAGCCTTTTTTACAAGCATTTAAAGATGGGCTATCACCAGTTCACCAAAAAATCCTTAAAATAGGAATTCTTAGTACGCAGAACTATGACAAATTAGTAGAATGGGCATCTGGAATTAAAGATGGACCAGATGAGAGACCCTAAGGAGTAATCTTAGGTTTTGTATTTCAGTGTGTTTGTGGGATCTGGTTGCTTTTTGAACGTAGGTGGTTGTTGTGTTAGATTGAGAGCAAGAGTTGTTAAAACCTATTTGTTCTTGTGGAGTATTTATTGTGGGTAATAAATGCAATGCTTTACACTTTATTTTAACTTCAAAGGGACTGAGGAAGTGTTAGAACTGTTGAAACTTTAAGTATAAGATTTCTTGAATTTACTTCTGTTTTTGAGTTTAATTACAGTTTGGAAGAAAGAAGAATGAAGGCGACTGTCTTAATCTGTTTTCTTTATTTTCTTTCAATGTTTTATTTTCATCCCAGTTTAGAATGTTGGATTTGAATAAAGGATAATGTGGGATGAATGCTGGAAGCTTCCATGTGTATCTGTGTGTATAATAATGTTGTTGGGATGTTTATGTTTTGTTGTTTTTAATGTTTTACCGTTTTTCCCTAGTTGTGATTTTACAACAGTGGGTTTGATACAGAGTTTAAGGAAAAATTGGAAAGTAAACTGAAATTTCAAAGTCAAGGTATATAAATTGAAGTTTGAGATAATTAGTTTGAATTTTGAATAATCTGGATTCAAATTTTGTTCGGAAAGGATTTAAACCTTGGAAGGAACCACGTGTACTTTCCTTTGTCTTGAAGAAGTTGTTTGAGACTGAGTTAATTCATTTGGCTCCTAGCCGAAAGTATTTTTGTGTTTTTTAAGTAGATGGTTCATGAATGACAAGCAAGATTGTTTATCACAACCTAGTGATAATTGAAACTTGAAGAAGTTTGGTTCATTCAGATTTTCTCATTGGTTACGCTTAAGTGTTACAGTTTCTGACATTTAATTGATAGAGTAAATTGAGTGCACAAAATTACCAACTTATAAATGGGTAATTGCCTGAAGTTATAAAAGATAAATACATTTAATTTTGACAAATAAAAGGTAATGGAAATAAAGGCTGTATGGGTTTTGTGTTTCAAAGTGGAATGTATCGAAACATGTTCTCAGTTTATGATGTAACCATTTGAATGTGAGACAATGTTACGAAGTAATATCTGTTTGTTTTGTGACTATCCTGTACTGAGTAAATGTTATCTGTGGTAATCCTCATGTTGACATGTAAAGTTTGTTGATTCAATGTATGTAAATGCTAATATGTTGGGAGTTATTTTTTCTGAAAAGCTAAGGGCTCTGGAGAGTGTCAATGACTTTACAACAGATGATGGGATTTTTCTTTGTATTTAGTTATTTGAGGTTACAAGGATTAAAATGCTTAAAGGGGAGCAAATAAACCGTTTGTACAAATTATGTTATTCATAAATAAATTGGTAAAATAGACAGAATGATGGGAGAGTTTCTTCTATAATTTGTTAAACAGATGGAAAACATTTGAATTACTTTTAGATTGTACTTTGGTTACAGTGTGTTAATTGGGTCATAAAAACATAGCATGTGTATGCTGGAAGGTGATAGATTTTGAGCTGTGACTATGGAAGTTGAAATCTAAAATGGTATCTGTGACAAAGCGGTTTATTATGCAAATTTGGATCATTTTTAAATGATGAATACTTTGGAGAGTTAAGCCTACCTCTTTAGCGCTTTTTGGGTGCATGGCCCTCCAAAATCCAAATTTATATGTTATTTCCTTCTGCATTTGTATCAATGATTTATTATTGTCCTGAGCGTAACTCTGAACCTAAAATGGTGTTTAGAATATGTGATTATTTGTATTTGTAGCGCGTTGTTGTCTGTAGATTCTGGGATATCAATATGTTGTGGGGATATATTATTTCTGTGCATGCCAATGTCTGGGCCTTGCTTGACTGTTGAGTGACTGGGGAATTCCTGACAGACACTGGTCCTGAGTTTGTGATCCGTTGTGCTTCACATTCAGGATGAAAGGGAGATATGTGACCTGTGTGCTTCCAGCATCTACAGACATGGCCGATACCCCAGAGATCGGTGTGGCAGCACCTGACTGGACTCTTATCGATCAGGGGGAATCAAGTCCTGATTGATTGATTGGCAATGACCAAAAGGGGTGTGAAACCTAACCAAGAACGAGTTACAGTGATGGTGACCATTACAGCGGTGGCCAGCAGTTGGAGAACCACCACACCCAAGAAGGAAGGAAGGAAAACTAAAGCCGGAGTGCCAAACCAGACCAAAGGACTATAATATGCAGAGGACGACCGAGACCGATGCACAGATAAAGGCCAGTGTTTGCTTGGGTACTTGCCGGTCACGCAAGGTTAAGTCAAGGTCTCGTGTTGGAATTGAACTTTGATGTTTTCCTGGAAGATAACTTATTGTTTGTTGTGTGGGTGCTTATTGATTGTGTGGGCACAAAGAACCCCAAGTTGTCTTTTGTTTTTTAACAGGGGGTGGGCCAATATGCTGTAACATTTGGCTTTGGATTGGTTATGGCGCCATGCTTGGGCCTGGCCCTGACCAAAAGGGAAGAGTGAAGTAGGGAAAAGGTAAATGCATAATGGATTTTGTATCTAGAATATGTCACAAACATAACCCTTCATCATGACTGATCTCCTTTAGCTTATACTGTTCCTGCCATTAATATAAGTTATTTGTTCGTGTCTTTCATGCTTTAACTCTCATTTGTATAAAGACAGAGTTTAATGTGACTGTGGGACATCATTACACAGATGGTAGTTTACGATACCGGCTTTTGACAGCTGCTGATGGCAGATCACAATACCGGCTTTTAACAGGAAGACACGATCGCACAAGTAACTTCAAAGACAGGGATACCGGTACTGCTGCAGAAGAGCTTTCCTGTGTCCTGACTGCAGGACTGTAATTCCTGATTAACTCTGGGGCTGCAGGAAGGAAGAACTGGAGGTCTGGCAGGAATTGGAACTTTGAATCGTGATTCCTGCTGGAGCTCATAATGTATAAATACCCACTTGTGTTTGTGTTCTATTAGGGCAAGATTAAGGCCTAGGGCAAGATTAGGGCCAGTTAGAGACAGCAGTGGGAGGTTATGTGTGGAACCGGAAGAGATTGGAGAGGCATTGAACCAATATTTCTCTTCGGTATTCACGCAGGGGGACATAAATGTAGCTGTGGAGAACACTGGGTTGCAGGGTTGTAAACTGGACAGTATTGCAGTTGATAGGGAGGATGTGCTGGATATTCTTGAGGGTTTGAAAATAGATAAGTCCCCTGGGCCAGATGGGATTTACCCTAGGGTTCTCTGGGAAGCAAGAGAGGCGATTGCAGAGCCTCTGGCTCTGATCTTCAGGTCGTCGTTGGCCACAGGTGTAGTGCCAGGAGATTGGAGGATAGCGAATGTTGTCCCATTGTTTAAGAAGGGGAACAGAGACTTCCCCGGGAATTATAGACCGGTGAGTCTTACTTCTGTTGTGGGCAAGGTTTTAGAAAAAATTATTAGGGATAGGATTTATAGTTATTTAGAGAGTAATGAATTGATTGAACATAAGAACATAAGAAATAGGAGCAGGAGTAGGCCATCTAGCCCTTCAAGCCTGCCCCGCCATTCAATAAGATCATGGCTGATCTGTCGTGGCTCAGTTCCACTTTCCCGCCCTCTCCCCATAACCCTTAACCCCCTCTCTTATCAAAAACCCATCAACCCGCTTCTTAAAAATATTTAGCGAGGCAGCCTCCACCACTTCAACAGGCAGAGAATTCCAGAGAAGTTCCTCCTCAACTCCGTTCTAAACTGCCCCCCCTTTATCTTGAGGCTGTGCCCCCTAGTCCTACTGTCTTTTTTGAGCGGGAAGAGTCTCTCCACCTCTATCCTATCCATCCCATTCATCATCTTATACGTCTCAATGAGATCTCCCCTCATTCTTCTAAACTCTAACGAGTACAAGCCTAGTTCATTCAGCCTCTCCTCATAGCTCAACCCCCTCAACTCCAGTATCAGCCTAGTAAACCTCCTCTGCACTCCCTCCAAGGCCAAAATATCTTTGCGCAGGTGCGGCGCCCAAAACTGCACACAATACTCCAGCTGCGGCCTCACCAATGCCCTATACAGCTGCAGCAAGACCTCCCTACTTTTATATTCAGTCCCCCTCGCTATGAAGGCCGGGAGATAGTCAGCATGGTTTTGTGGCGAGTAGGTCGTGCCTTACTAACCTTATTGAGTTTTTTGAGAAAGTGACCAAAGAGGTGGATGGGGAAAGGCAGTTGACGTGGTATATATGGATCTTAGTAAGGCGTTTGATAAGGTTCACCATGGAAGGCTTCTGCAGAAAATGCAGATGTATGGGATTGAGAGTGATTTAGGTAATTGGATCAGGAATTGGCTGGCGGATAGGAGACAGAGGGTGGTGGTTGATGGTAAGTATTCGTCATGGAGTTCAGTTATGAGTGGTGTGCCTCAGGGATCTGTTTTGGGGCCACTGCTGTTTGTAATTTTTATAAATGATCTGGATGAGGGCATAGTTGGGTGGATTAGTAAATTTGCTGATGACACCAAAGTCGGAGGTGTGGTAGATAGTGAGGAAGGGTGTCATAGCTTACAGAGAGACTTGGACAAGTTGCAGAGCTGGGCCGAGAGGTGGAGGATGGAGTTTAATGCGGAGAAGTGTGAGGTAATTCACTTTGGCAGGAATAACAGATGTGTAGAGTATAGGGCTAACGGTAGGACTCTGAATAGTGTGGATGAGCAGAGGGATCTAGGTGTATGTGTACATAGATCCCTGAAAGTTGGGAATCAAGTAGATAAGGTTGTTAGGAAAGCATACGGTGTCTTGGCGTTTATTGGTAGGGGGATTGAATTTAGGAGCCGCAGCGTCATGTTGCAACTGTACACAACTCTGGTGCGGCCGCACTTGGAGTATTGTGTGCAGTTCTGGTCCCCACATTATAGGAAGGATGTGGAGGCTTTGGAGAGGGTGCAGAGGAGGTTTACTAGGATGTTGCCTGGTATGGAGGGGAGGTCCTATGAGGAGAGACTGAGGGATTTGGGGTTGTTTTTGTTAGAAAGAAGGCGGCTAAGGGGGGACCTTATTGAAACATATAAGATGATTAGAGGTTTAGATAGGGTGGACAGTGATAGCCTTTTTCCTCGGATGGAGAAAGCTAGCATGAGGGGGCATTGCTTTAAATTAAGCGGTGGTAGTTTTAGGACGGATGTCAGAGGTAGGTTCTTTACCCAGAGCATGGTGAGGGATTGGAATGCCCTGCCTGCTGCAGTTGTAAATGCGCCTAGTTTGGGGGCGTTTAAGAGATCCGTGGATAGGTTTATGGATGGAAAGGGATTGGTTTAGGTTAGAAGGTCATTGCTTTTTAATTGGTCGGCGCAACATCGTGGGCCGAAGGGCCTGTTCTGCGCTGTAATGTTCTATGTTCTATTAGAAGTCTGGAGGCCAATTTCTCCCAAACCTCTTGAATAAACGTTGGAGTTTTGAAACAAAAACCACTGTAATTTGACTCACTGACAGTCTGAGATATTATTTTACCTACAACAGGATTCACCAGGATGTTGTCTGGGGTGGAGGCTCTGCAGAAATATTGGATTGGCAGGGGGCTGTTTTCAATGGAGCAGCAAAGGTTGAGAGGGGATTTAATGGAGGTGTATGACATTAGGAGGGACTGAGATAGGGAAAACACATTATCCATTAGTGGAGGGCTCAATAATCAGGGGGCATAGATTGAGGTAAGAGATAGAAGGCCAAGAGGGGGGTTGAGGAGAACCATTTTCACCCAGAGGATGGTGGGAGTCTGGAACTCACTGCCTGATGGAACGGTTGAGTCAGAAACTCTTGGGACATTTAAGAAGTACTTAAATATTCACTTTCTCTTCCATAACCTCCAGGGCTATGAGCCAAGTGCTGGAGAATGGGATTAGTGTAGTCAGATCTTTGTTGGCCAACATGGACACTCCTAATGGCCTCCCTCTGTGCTGTAAACATCTATGAATCAGAAAGGAAAACAGAATGTTGGCCTTTGTCACAAGGTGGGTGTGGATAAGAGTAGAAAAGTCTTGCTGCAGCACACTGCGTGGTGACAGCACACCTTGAGTACTCCAGATACTTCTGGGCTCCTTATTTAGAGAAGGATACACTTGCATGGGAAGCCTTTCTGAGAAGGTCCCATTAGCTGATTCCTGGGTTGAAGGGGTTGACTTCTGAGAAAAGGCTGAGCAGGTTGGCCCAATGCTAATTGCAGCATGGAATGGAAAGAAAAGTGATCTTATTGAAATACATTAAAATTCTGAAAGGATTCTGTCCAGGAGTACAGGCCGAGTACAGGAAGTGGGATTAGAAAGGGCACCTCTATGTGTCCTCGGGCTGGCATGGGCAAATGGGCTGAATGGTCTCCTTCTGTGCTGTAACTTTTCTATGGTTCTGTGCATGTTTTCCCTCATGGAAGAATCTAGAACAAGGAGGCACAGTTTCAATTAAAGTGTCTCTTCATTACAATGGAGATTGGGAGGAATTTCTCCTCTGGATATCATTAGACTTCAAAATTCTCTTCTTCAGTGAGCAATAGAAATGGAATCATTGAATATATTTTGGTAGGTAAGTTTTTAATTGACTAGAGAGTCAAGTTTTATTGTGGGAGTGGTGTGATGAGGGAATGAGGTGGGAGGGGTTGGCTGTCTTTGTCAGTAAAGTTAAGATGATAATCAGATCAGTCTAGATCTTATTGAATGATGGAACAGGGGCTGAATGGCCTACTCCTGCTCCTATTTCTTATGGGTCGCTGACCTTACATGGAACAAGCATTGATGTACTTCAATGAAACACATGAAGGAGAAAGGAATAGAAAGAGATGGAGTTAGATGAGTAAAGGTGGAAGGAATCTCACGTGTAGAATAAACAGCCTCAAAGACTATCTAAGCTGAGTGGCCTGTTCCCATGATGCAAAAGGCTCCTTGTATAGCATCTTCCAAACCCACAACTACTACCATCTAGAAGGACAAAGTCAGCAGGCACTTTGGGACATCACCACCTGCAAGTTTCCCTCCAAATCACTCACCAACCTGACTTGAAATTATATCGCCGTTCCTTAATGGCCACCGATCAAAATCCTGTAGCTCCTTTCCCTAACAGCACTGTGGGAATACCTACACAACACAGACTGCAGCGGTTCACGGAGGCAGCTCACCACCAACTTCTCAAGGGTATTTAGGGATGGACAATAAACGCTGGCCTAACCAAACAAGCGCATAGCCTAAAAATGAATTACAAAAGGTTTATGCAATGTCCCAAATGAGACAGGTAGGAAAATTTAAGTATATACCTAAGTGCCCCAGGCCACTCTATAAAATTATTATTTTTAATTTTAAAAATGGACGAGGTTTTATCCTGACTGGCCATGGCTCATACCAGAGGAACTTCAGACAACCACCAGAAACTCTTTATCTGTAAAAGAAAATGCACTAATGTTCCTCAGTGGAACTGGACATTGTCCCTCTTTGGCCACAGAGATGCTATGTCATCAAGAACAAAAAGAACACTGACTCCTATTAAAGAACTGAGGCTTCCAGACCTGGGAAAATTCATCCTTTGTCCCACACCCAGGAGAAGTGGAGGGATGTCACATGATCCCCTCCAAGCTGCTAAAGCCTGCAATATTGAGCAGTGGACTCGAAAATAGACAGTCACTGTTTGACCTCCCAAGAGAAACAATGTTCCGGGCTAACAGCTTGTCACTGTGCACCATCTTACCATTGGGCAGGTCACAGCAAGAAGAGCTGCTTCCAGGTGAATTGTCCAGCACGTATTTACACTGTGAACTATTGGAACATTGGAACTTGCACCTTCCAGACTAATCCATCCCTATGTGCCATCTCTCATCAAAAGAGAAAATGCTGGAAAATCTCAGCAGGTCTGGCAGCATCTGTAAGGAGAGGAAAGAGCTGACGTTTCGAGTCCACATGAGCTTTTGTCAAAGCTAAAAGGCACACAGAGTGGGAGATATTTATACTGCAAGGTGAGGGAATGGAAGATGGGTCATAGCCACAGAAACCAGGGGAAAAGAATGCTAATAGCAGCCCACAGAGAGAATAAAGGGTGTGAATGGCCAAACAGCAGAGAGGCTAAAATCAGAGCTGAGCCTTTTAACTTTGACAAAGAGTCATCTGAACTCAAAACGTCAACTCTTTCCTCTCCTTACAGATGCTGCCAGACCTGTGAAGGTTTTCCAGCATTTTCTCTTCTGGTTTCAGATTCCAGCATCCGCAGTAATTTGCGTTTATCCAGTGCCATCTCTCATGGAAGTATCAATGCAATAGTCAGCCTATATCCCCTGAAAGAATGTGCCATTGACCTTTTGATTTTGAACTCTTGTAAAACCAGAACTCGTATTTTTATCATTCTTTTGCCCCGAGCACCCTTTCCTTTATCCCTCTGTTATTGTGTGAGTGCAAAGTAGCTACTGTTGTGAAACCCCTGTCCCGTGTTTTATGCATGTGCATGTGGAATATACCAACCCTCTTACACTATCTCATCTGGAATTTGCTGTGTGAATTATTCTTAGAGAATTAGAACACTCCAAATTTAAGGGTTGGGCAAAATATGTCACCACTTATGAAAGGGGATCAAAACATAAAAATACCTTTCTGCTCAAGGTGGATAGCAAGAGGAGAAATCAGGGTTGTTTGAACTAATGTCCGTCCTCTCTTTTTTGACTTGACATGATTTGATTTATTATTGTCACATGTGTTAGTATACAACGAAAAATATTGTTTCTTGCGCAGTATACAAAGAAAGCATACCATACATAGAGAAGGAAAGGTGAGAGTGCAGAATGTAGTGTTACAGTCATAGCTAGGGTATAGAGAAAGATCAACGTAATGTGAGGTAGGTCCATTCAAAGTCTAATGGTAGCAGGGTAGAAGCTGTTCTTGAATCGGTTGGTACGTGTGCTCAGACTTTGGTATCTTTTTCTTGATGGAAGAAGGTGGAAGAGAGAGTGTCTGGGGTGCGTGGGGTCTTAATTATTCTGGCTACTTTTCCGAGGCAGTGGGGAGTGTAGACAGAGTCAATGGCTGGGAGGCTGGTTTGCGTGATGGACTGGGTTACATTCACAACTTTTGTAGTTCCTTGTAGTCTTGGGCAGAACAGGAGCCCATACCAGGCTGTGATACAACCAGAAAGAATGCTTTGAGTTGTAGTCATTGTCTGTAACAACAATGTAATATGTTGTGATGTATGAGTAAACAGCATTGAAATGTGAATATTTTTAATCATTGGCACTGGTGACAACATCAGATACTGGAGAATAGAACAATTTGGAGTGTGTGTAACAAAAATCCTAAGGTCAGATATTTCTTGATCTTGTTTATTGGCTGTGTCCAACTGTAAGATAACTGCCTGGAGGTGTGTGAGAAACACAGCTCACAGTCAAACAATATAGTCAAGTCAAGTTCTGAAGGAGCAAGATTTTATTTGACGTTCTTGCAAGACCGGGTGTCCAACAAAATAGGCACACCTTACATAAATTGGCAGCACATTTTATACTTTTTTACAAGCATTGTAATGGCTTTGCAATGTGGTGTTCTCCCCTAATTGGTGATCCCTGTCCCATCTATGTGTTGTCATTCCCCTATTGGCTCAAGGTGCCATCCCCTCTGCTCCTCATCTAACAATGTCTCCTGTTATCACAAGAGTGCATTAGCAAATTCATCCATCTTATCCAACACTGTTACATGTCCAGTTCAGATTGGCGGTAATCAATCCTTTGCCAACTTAATCACTGCTGTCCCAACTATCTCAGTGACCTTTTCCCCCTTTTATGCTTAGTTGTAAAAACAACACATCTTGCAGACCATTTGCTTTTTGTAACTTGGGCCTCTTACATTCCTGCAGGATGTGGTGTATGCTTCACTGCACATCACATCTCTGATGTTATCTCCACATTACAGGCAGTCTTTTTATTATCCCTAACTATTGCTGTGTTAGCAGCATCGAACCTTATGTCTTATGTTTATGACTAAACTCACAGTTGTTTCCATAATGTGGGTTATCAAGGTGCCTGACTATATCCAGTCTACTTAACTTTAAGCTATTTCTCTATGCTCTACAGATATATGTGTTAACAGCATCTTTACCTATTGCTCACAATTCCCCACTTTTGTTTTTAACTTGCTGTTATCACATCCATCCATCCTCACATTTCAAATTCCTGGAGCATTTGTTTCCGCTATTTTATCTACTTCATCATCCAGTTCATTTCCCATTTTTAATAAATTCATTCTCTCTCCATGATCTACCGTGGACATTTTCTTTGTTAGTGTTGTTTCAGTAAGCCTTTGGATCAGTCCCCTCACACAGGGGATTATGCAACATCCCACGGTTATCAATATTCCTGCCATTATTATTAAGGAAGTTAGTACTGACACCACCATTCCTTTCCATTTTCCAAACCAGGACTCTAACCAGTCAGTGAATACATTGTTTACCCAAGAGTTTTCTGCTATTTCCTCTGCTAAGGTTGTTAGTCCTCGTAAGGCTCGGGTTATAGAGCCATCAGGGGCTGTATTATTTGGGATAAAGGTACAACACTTTCCCCCCAACATTACACATACACCTCCTTTCTCTGCTAACACCATATCCAAGGCTATCCTATTTTCCCACGCCATTCTACTATTGGCGTCTAGTTGTTCCGCCAACCCCCTGACAGCATCCCTGGTATAGTTAAGGAATCTCTGTTGGTTATAATATATAATTTATCCAATCTACGTTCTTATTTATTGTCACCCACCAAAACAAGGACTCAAACCCAGCTGTAATCTGATTCCGAGCTTTAAATTCATCCGGTACTCCCCGAGGCACTCCTATGGGATCTAGATATATCTTTTCATCAAAAGAAATTCCTATCACTGATCTCTTGTTTTTCCTGATCCTTTTGGATCCTTCAAATGCCAGGGTAAATGGTATAGCCAATTGGACAATTGCACAGGTACCCTTCCACTGGGGGGGTAGAGTTGGCCTCAGTACCTTTCCTCCACAATACCACCTTATATCTGCTCTGGGGATTTTCAATGATGAATAGTTCCCTCCCATTCCGTTCTCTGTAATGCTCCTGACCTCTGAGCATGATTCTAACTCCCCCATATTATGAGTTAACTCTGCCCCTTGTCGGTTCACACATGAAGTGTGATTCACAACAGCAGTGAGAAACTGAGGGGGAGTTTTTAAGTTCTTTGTTTCCACGGGAGGGAACATCAGGGATAGGGATGTGCAGTTCGGGTTGCCCCATGCTTCCTTTTCTTGATACAGGGCTAACATGCACTCCACACCTCTTCTGTCGCGTTTCCATCCCAGAGGGAAGGGTACTATTTAGGCCACTGGCCTCCCAGATGCACAGGCATAGCAATTGCTTTTATTTAAACTTTTTACAGTGTATTTGACCCATTCTACCCAGGCATTGGTCTCCTCATACCCAGTCTCTATTTCAAGGGTTTGTTTCAGGTTGTTTACTTCTACCACTCTTACTGCCCTTGGGTCGTTTTGGAGAACCTTATCATTCCGGTCGGGTGTTTTCAAATTTTTATCTACATAGATTTGGAAACAACATTTCAATTTGCTATCTTTTCCTCCCTCCTTTACCCTAATTCCAAATACTGCCTGGTGCAATTGTTGGTCCCTGGTCCAGTTACCTGTAAAGAAGGGACCACCAGCTATGGAGTACCGGGAGAGGTTCTTAGGATCTAAGACTGGACCGCTTATTTTTTCGGTCCATTTGGTCCCTTTTATTGTTATATACATATATAGGATTGCATTTCTTGTCTAAGCATTCTGATCTGGACTGCATATTTTTCTGATGAAGGGATATTATGGAAGGGAGTCTACCCCAAAGATATTTTCCATTAGCATAAAATTGTAAGGATTCCACCGAATATTTTCGCTGGCTCACCAGATCTCCACACACTACCAAAGAACATAGGTCAGTCTCTACCACCTGTGTTGTAGGGAGATCCAGAACCGTAACTGAGCTCATAGTGTTTCCCTCTTCCTCTTCTAACTTATCTGAATTATATCCCATACTTGTAAGTACTCTCTGGGACAAGAGGAAGGAAAGCATTATCCAGATTATCCCTTCCATTCTATCCCTTTCTCGTTACCTTTTAGGAGAGAACTTAATTCAAAACAGTTCCTTTCCCGCGCTCACGCCGCTACTAAAAATTGATTATTTAGAGTCTTTTAAATTTCAGCTTTAAAGGTTCTTCAGTTGGTTCGACCTTCCACGTGTAGGAATTATCTGGAGGTTTTACCGATCCTTTGATTCTAGTATGATGTGTCCACCCCTTCTCAGCAGTCCTGATCGCTGTCTCAGTTGTTAGGATTGCTTGATATGGTTCCTCCCATTCCGGTTGCAGCTTAGTTTCTTTCCATGACTTTACCAGGACCCAATCTCCTGGTTGGATTGTATGTACCGTGAAGTCGAGGGGTGGAGTCTGCGACAATAATCCTTGTTTCCTAAGGGAAGATATCGAGGAGGACAGGCCCAGTATATATTTCTTTACAAATTGATCATTCATTTCAGGAACAGGTAATTCACCGGCTGCTCCCATATAGGGCAGTCCAAACAGCATTTCATAGGGGGATAAACCCAAATCCTTTCGAGGAGCTGTACAAATACGCAAAAATGCTATTGGTAAGCACTTAGTCCAAGGGAGTTTTGTTTCTATTATCAGCTTAGATAGATGCTTTTTAAGGGTCTGGTTCATTCGTTCCACCCGTCCAGAGGAGGGTGGATGCCAGGGTGTGTGAAAATCCCATGATATTCCTAATCCTTTCATTATCCCTTGTAGCAGTTTTGATGTAAAATGTCTTCCCTGATCAGAATCTACATTCTCTACCAAACCATATCTAGGCACTATTTGTTTGAGTACTCCCCTGATGTAAGTGGGCCATGATTTCCCCCATTACTTGTTTATTTACCATTTCTCTTCCATCCGGCAGTACCCATTTTCCTTCCTCAGTTTCCCTAGCTCCCATCTCAGTCAGTTCCTCTTTTTCCTTTTCTGTAAAGATTGGATTCAATCCACGGGGCATTAGGGGAATAAGGGCCTGCATCCTAATTGGTTGTGGGTTTAGGGCTGCTTCTTTTGCTATTTCATCGGCTAGCCTGTCCACGGACATCTCCTTGATCCTTTGGAATATTAAATGTCCCAAATATAACACCTGTGCTTATCGTCTACTATAAAGAAAAACTTATCCTGTGAGTTAAAGTTCAAGGGGATGGACGAGAACTCGCTAGCTATATCTAATACTATACTTCGTGGGACAATGATAATACCAAAATTTGTCCTTTGAACTCCAGGGCTGGAGTTTTCCCAGTAACACTAGGATCTCATGTCTTTCCCTGGTGTGAAGTATTTAAATTGGTCAATGGATTATTCACTGTTCCTCCCCTCGTTACCGGAGCAAGGTTACAGACCTTCTCCTCAGTATTCAAGTCTCCCCCAGGCGCTGAGAGTTTCACGGTCATACTGCCGGGGTAGGGAGGTGATGTCCCCCTACAGTAGTCTTCTAACACTTGGTTTTGTTTCTCCAGTTCCCTTACTCTGAATTCTAATTCCTTAATCTTTTTTATCCCCACTCCACTTTTTAGTGGAAGTGTCTACTTGTTCAATTAGTCCAGCTAACTGATGTATTAACAATACTGCTATTTTCTTTGTTTGGTTTCTCTTTTCTAACTCTCTAATCTGTGATTCTGACGTTTTAATTCTCTCCTCGTCATCAGCCCAATTTTTTTTACCTAAGACTGAGATGTGTTCAGTTAATCCCGTTTAAACCTGTTTAATTAATTCAAACTAAGAGAATTCCAATTATCTTAGTTCTGTCTTTTTTTTCCAATCATTTCCATTGTTGATCTAGTGGGTGAAATGGATCCCACCCCTAGGTCGCTCTTATCACAGTCCGGTGATACCTATCAGGGGTGTTTAGTGCCCTCCGTACCACCGCTTACACTCGTGAGCTTACACCCTTAAGCTCACACTATTAAGCCGGCTTTCCCTTCTACTCCGGCGATCTCTCAGACAGATTCTTTCTTACTTACGTCTGAACATCACATCCCAGGCATCCTTCTCTAGCCTTTACACTCACTTCAAACTCCTGAGCTTCGCGTAGGGGGCCACCCCTCTTAACAACTGGTCTAAGGCTGGGTGTAAAGACAGATGCCTCCTTGTCTGTACATGCTGAGCTCAGACGTCTCACACACTCTCACACTCTTTCATCACAGATGTGCACCTACTGTACTTTGATTCACTCCCTTAAATTCGGTAATCTATTCCGGAGCTCCGGTTGTGGCCATTCAACCGGACCCGTAAACAGATCCCAGGTTTCGGCACCAATTCTTGTAGGTAAAGATACCTCTGAGACTAATTGTGAGTCAAAGTACAGCAGTTTATTTAACAAAAGCCTGATTCAGAAAATCCAAAATAAGATTTATTTTTATCACCTTTATATATCCTCACTAAATCAAGACCCTTGCACATTCTTACAATTCTGGTACAATAAAACAAAACATCATTTGGAGCACAGATGCACAAAGAAATACTGAAAGCATTCTAATGTGCAATCTACATGATTAATTATTTCTACAGCTCTGCCTTTGTAACCAACACAGGCAAGTACAAAATCAAATCTACTGTGTGCCTAAATGGTTAACTCTCCTCACAGCTTTAAGATGCAACGTAATGCCACCTTTCCCACTTGGCAGAATTCAAATCTCTGTCCGATCCCTACATAATTTATTAAACTTAAAGCAATTCACTTTGATTGGCTACACCTATTACATCACATGAGGGTCTCAATTACACAGTTACATAAGAACATAAGAACATAAGAAATAGGAGCAGGAGTAGGCCATCTAGCCCTTCGAGCCTGCCCCGCCATTCAATAAGATCATGGCTGATCTGTCGTGGCTCAGTTCCACTTTCCCGCCCTCTCCCCATAACCCTTAATCCCCTCTCTTATCAAAAACCCATCAACCCGCTTCTTAAAAATATTTAGCGAGGCAGCCTCCACCACTTCAACGGGCAGAGAATTCCAGAGATTCACCACCCTTTGAGTGAAGAAGTTCCTCCTCAACTCCGTTCTAAACCGCCTCCCCTTTATCTTGATGCTGTGCCCCCTAGTCCTACTGTCTTTTTTGAGCGGGAAGAGTCTCTCCACCTCTATCCTATCTATCCCATTCATCATCTTATACGTCTCAATGAGATCTCCCCTCATTCTTCTAAACTCTAACGAGTACAAGCCTAGTTTATTCAGCCTCTCCTCATAGCTCAACCCCCTCAACTCCGGTATCAGCCTAGTAAACCTCCTCTGCACTCCCTCCAAGGCCAAAATATCTTTGCGCAGGTGCGGCGCCCAAAACTGCACACAGTACTCCAGCTGCGGCCTCACCAATGCCCTATACAGCTGCAGCAAGACCTCCCTACTTTTATATTCAATCCCCCTCGCTATGAAGGCCAGCATCCCATTCGCCTTCCTGACCACCTGCTGCACCTGCAAGCTGGGTTTTTGCGACTCATGCACAAGGGCCCCGAGGTCCCTCTGCACTGTCGCCTGCTGCAGTTTTTCACCACGTAAGTAATAGTCCTTCCTACCATTCTTCCTACCAAAGTGGACCACCTCACACTTGCCAACATTAAATTCCATTTGCCATTTCCTGGCCCATTCGCCCAGCCTATCTAGATCCTTCTGCAGACTCTCCACACCCTCCGCACAATTTGCCTTTCCCCCAATCTTGGTGTCATCAGCAAATTTCGACATCCTACACTTGGTTCCCTCCTCCAGATCATCTATATAAATGGTAAATAGCTGAGGCCCCAGCACCGACCCCTGGGGCACCCCACTAGTCACCAACCGCCAATCCGAATAGCACCCATTGACCCCCACTCTCTGCCTCCTATTTGACAACCAATCCTCTATCCACACTAACACCCTACCCCCAACTCCATGTCCCCTGACCTTCTGCAATAACCTCTTGTGAGGTACCTTGTCAAACGCCTTCTGAAAATCCGGAAAGACCACATCCACCGGCTCTCCTCTATCCAATGTCCTAGACACATCCTCATAGAACTCCAGTAAATTTGTCAGACACGACTTCCCTTTAATGAAACCGTGTTGCGTCTGCCCTATCAAGCAATTCCCTTCAAGATGCCTCGCAATTTCCCCCTTAATGACGGATTCTAACATTTTACCTACCACAGACATTAAACTAACCGGCCTATAATTCCCCGCCTTTTGCCTGGCACCCTTCTTCAACAACCCTTCTTACACCCTCTCTCTCTCTGTCTCTCTCTCTGTACCATACAGAGTCAGCCTGCTTGTCTCTTTTTAACCCTTTACTGATGGGAGCTCACTGGCCTCTAATAAATTTGACCATGTTTGATTCGGGTGCCTCATGTCATGACAAATCCCTTTCTCTCTCTAACAGTCATATAGTCATGCACAATTCTAAATACATAACCGCTATTAGCGTTCACCCCGCACCTCAGTAAAAGCCTATGTCAGGGTTCCCAGTTCCGCTGACATACTTCTCTCTACTCTTTCTGCTCAGACCAATTGTAGGTCCATCCCATTCATGCTGATCCATCTATATACTTCGTGACCCATCCACAAACTCCAGTGCCTCTAGGGGCACCTCCCTTATTCTACTTTCCTCTGCTCCCTCATCACATAACCTCCCCCGCAGCCCCTGAATTAACATTATCCAGCAACTTGCATAGTCAATTTCTTTCTGGGACACCGGCTGCTTCTGTCTCACATACATATTAAGAATTTGACAAACCCAATCCTCATCCGAACCGTACTTTGGCCAGAAGACGGATGGACTTCTGATTGGTTCCTTCACCCAAACAAAACAACAATATTTTATCATTGTCGTCTTGTTTTTATCCCTAGTACAAGTGCTAGTGTCCCAACCTTCCAACATCCTTCCCAATGGACTTTCTGGAGGGATGTTCCCTGGGGCCCCGATCCCGGCACCTTTCCCGGGGGACTTCTTCCAACTACCCCCATTTCCCATGGTTTACCTACCACGACCCGGTCGCCAAGGCAATACTTAAAAGTCACTTTTCTTACCTTGGTCCGTGCACAGCGTTGCCCGACCACACAACGGTGCCTATCGTTTCCCCCTTACTCGTTCAGAACAACTTTCCTAGGATTCTCAACAGTCAGTGGCAGAGAGGCCCACCGATGAGCACCTGGGACCGTTCAATGTGGAACGGGACGCGTCTTCCCAGTCGTCACCGGCAACCTCCCTACCAGGGATGTTAGGATCCCGGACGAGCCCCCAATTGTGAGAAACACAGCTCACAGTCAAACAATTTAGTCAAGTCAAGTTCTGAAGGAGCAAGATTTTATTTGACGTTCTTGCGAGACCGGGTGTCCAACAAAATAGGCACACCTTACATAAATTGGCAGCACATTTTATACTTTTTTACAAGCATTGTAATGGCTTTGCAATGTGGTGTTCTCCCCTAATTGGTGATCCCTGTCCCATCTATGTGTTGTCATTCCCCTATTGGCTCAAGGTGCCATCCCCTCTACTCCTCATCTAACAATGTCTCCTGTTATCACAAGAGTGCATTAGCAAATTCATCCATCTTATCCAACACTGTTACATGTCCAGTTCAGATTGGCGGTAATCAATCCTTTGCCAACTTAATCACTGCTGTCCCAACTATCTCAGTGACCTTTTCCCCCTTTTATGCTTAGTTGTAAAAACAACACATCTTGCAGACCATTTGCTTTTTGTAACTTGGGCCTCTTACATTCCTGCAGGATGTGGTGTATGCTTCACTGCACATCACATCTCTGATGTTATCTCCACACCACAGGCAGTCTTTTTATTATCCCTAACTATTGCTGTGTTAGCAGCATCGAACCTTATGTCTTATGTTTATGACTAAACTCACAGTTGTTTCCATAATGTGGGTTATCAAGGTGCCTGACTATATCCAGTCTACTTAACTTTAAGCTATTTCTTTATGCTCTACAGATATATGTGTTAACAGCATCTTTACCTATTGCTCACACTGGCTCAGTCAACATTTACCACCATCCCTAAATGCCCTTCGTAGAGTGGTGGTGAGCTTCCTTTCTTGTGGTGTAGGTGCACCCACAGTGCTGTTAGGGAGGGAGTTCCGGGCTTTTGAACCCAATGACCATGAAGGAACAGTGATATATTTCCAAATCAGGATGGTGAATGATTTGGAGGGGAACTTTCAAGTGGTGATGTTCCCATTCGCACTTGTCCTTCTAGATGGTAATGGAAGGTACTGCCAAAGGAACTTTGATGAGTTGCTGCAGGATAGACGGTAAAATCAGCTATTATTGTGCATCCGTGGGAGAACTGAAGAGAGGCTGCGATTTGCGAGTGGAGAGCTTGTGGGTGAGTACAGCGACTTTTTCTTTCTTTTAAAATCTAACTTTGTTTTAGTGAGTTTAGTGGGGTTTTTTTTTGCTTGCTTTAAGTTTGACCCCGGTTTGACCCCAGAAGTAGTTGCGAGGGCACTCGGGTCAAGTTTTTTTTTCACCTACTATAAATTAGACCGGAGGCTCTGTCTGAGAGCAGGTAAGACAGCTTTTGTTTTTGTGTGTGCTGTAAGGGCTTTGGCTCACAGGGCCAAAGAGATAAGGTAAGTTATAAGTTTTTTTTTACTTTTTCCTCTGGGTTGCTATAAGGGGCAGGTATGGGTGTGAGACCTGTATGTTGCTGCCAATGCAACATGTGGGAGGTCTTGGAGGCTCCTGGTCTACCAGACATCCACACCTGTGCTTGGTGTGTGGAGCTGCAGACCCTACGAAACCAGGTTAAGGAGCTGCAAATGCAGCTCGAGGACCTTCGGCTCATTCGGGAGAGTGAGGAGGTTATAGATAGGAGCTATCAGCAAGTAGTCACACCAGGGCAATGGGATGAGGGCACTTGGGTAACTATTAGGAAGGGGAAACCATGGGTGATGGAGAGCACTCCGGTGGATGTCCCCCTTCAAAATAAGTACTCTGGCCTGAGTACTACTGGGGGGGACAGCTCATCTGAGGGAGGAAGCGGTGGCCAGGTCTCTGGAGCTGAGCCAGTAAGTCAAAAAAGAGAGCAGAAAGGTAGTGTTAATAGGGGACTCCACAGTGAGGGGGGCGGACAGGCGTTTTTGTGGACGTAGACGGGAGTCGCGGATGGTGGTTTGTCTCCCTGGGGCTGGGATCCGGGATGTCTCTGGGCGTGTCCCAGATATCCTGAAAGGGGAGGGTGAGGAACCGGAGATTGTAGTGCATATAGGTACTACTGACGTAGGCAAGAAGAGGGAGGCAGTCGTGAAAAGGGAGTATCGGGAACTGGGTAGGCAGCTGAGGAAGAGAAAAGCGAAGGTAGTAATCTCAGGATTGCTGCCTGTGCCACGGGAGAATGAGGGAAGAAATGGAATGAGGTGGAGGCTGAATGCGTGGCTGAGGGACTGGTGTAGAGGGCAGGGATTTCAGTTCCTAGATCACTGGGACCTCTTTAGGGGTAGGTGGGACCTGTACAGTAAGGACGGGTGGCACTTAAATCCCAGGGGGACTAATATCTTGGCGGGAAGACTGGCTAAGGCTACCGGGGGGACTTTAAACTAGAAAGGATGGGGGGAGGGAACTGTGATGGGGAAACTGGGACGGAGGAGATTAGCTCCCAGGTAGGGGAGGACCGCAGGCAGTATGAGAGGGAGGTTAGACAGGGGGTGGAGAAGGGAAATGCCCAGACTGAGGGGCTGAAGTGTATATATTTTAATGCAAGGAGTGTAGTGAATAAGGTAAATGAGCTTAGGGCGTGGATTGCTGCTGGGGAATGTGATGTGGTGGCCATTACGGAGACTTGGATGTCTCAGGGACAGGACTGGGTACTTCAGGTGCCAGGATTCAGATGCTTCAGGAAGGACAGGGAGGGTGGCAGAAGGGGTGGTGGAGTGGCACTGTTGGTCAGGGACAGTGTCATGGCTGCAGAGAAAGAGGATGCCGTGGAGGGACTGTCTACAGAATCTCTGTGGGTGGAAGTTACGAACAGCAAAGGGTCGAAAACTTTGCTGGGTGTATTCTATAGGCCGCCCAATAGTGACAGGGAAGTTGAAGTGCAGATAGGGAAACAGATTCTGGAGAGATGTATTAATAACAGAGTTGTCGTGATGGGAGACTTCAATTTCCCAAACATCGACTGGAATATCCCTAGGGTAAGGGGTTTGGAAGGGGAGGAGTTTGTTAGGTGTGTTCAGGAAGGTTTCCTGACACAGTATGTGGATAAGCCTACGAGGGGAGAGGCTGTACTTGACCTGGTACTGGCGAATGAACCAGGGCAGGTGATGGATCTCTCGGTAGGAGAGCATCTTGGGAATGGTGACCATAATTCTATCTCCTTCACAATTGCATTGGAACGAGATAGGATCAGGCAGGCTAGGAAGGTGTTTGTCTGGAGTAAGGGGAGATACGAAGAAGTCAGGAAGTTACTTGGACAAATAAACTGGAAGGAGGCGTTCTTAGGGAAAAGTACCGAAGGAAGGCGGCGGATATTCAAGGAATGTTTGTCTGGAGCTATGCATGACAACGTTCCGATGAGACAAGGGGGTTTTGGTAGGTCGCGGGAACCGTGGTGCACGAAGGCTGTGTTGAACCTGGTCAGGAGGAAAGGGAAGGTGTACAAAAGGTTCAGGGAACTAGGAGAGGTTAAGGATCTTGAGGAGTATAAGGACTGTGGAAAGGAGCTTAAAAGGGAAATTAGGAGAGCCAGAAGGGGTCATGAGAAGACCTTGGTGGGTAAGATTAAGGAGAATCCCAAGGCCTTTTATAAATATGTGAAAGGTAAAAGGATGAGAAGAGAAGGGATAGGACCTATAAAAGGTGAAGGGGGAAAGGTCTGTGTGGAACCAGTAGAAATGGCAGAGGTGCTTAATGAGTACTTTGCCTCAGTATTCACGATGGAAGCTGATCTGGGAGATTTTGCTACGGATTTGCAGCAGATGGAAAAGATTGAGTTTGTGGATATTAAGGTGGAGGATGTGTTAGAACTTTTGAATTCTATCAAGATTGATAAGTCGCCGGGACCAGATGGGATGTACCCCAGGATACTGTGGGAGGCGAGGGAAGTGATTGCAGAGCCCCTGGCGATGATCTTTGCGTCGTCAATGGAGACGGGAGAGGTTCCGGAAGATTGGAGGATTGCGGATGTAGTCCCTATTTTCAAGAAAGGAAACAGAGATAGCCGGGAAATTACCGACCGGTGAGTCTGACCTCAGTGGTTGGTAAGCTGATGGAGAGGCTTCTGAGGGACAAGATTTACGAGCATTTGGAGAGGTTTGACATGATCAGGAATAGTCAGCATGGATTTGTCAAGGGCAGGTCGTGCCTTACGAGCCTAGTTGAGTTCTTCGATAATGTGACTGAACACATTGATGAAGGAAGTGCCGTGGACGTGGTGTACATGGACTTCAGCAAGGTGTTTGATAAGGTCCCATATGCAAGACTTCTTGAGAAGGTGAGAGGGCATGGGATCCAAGGGCCTTTGGCCTTGTGGATCCAGAACTGGCTTGCCTGCAGAAGGCAGAGAGTGGTTGTGGATGGGTCTTTTTCTGAATGGAGGTCAGTCACCAGTGGAGTGCCCCAGGGATCTGTTCTAGGACCCTTGCTGTTTGTCATTTTCATAAATGACCTGGATGAGGAAGTGGAGGGATGGGTAAGTAAGTTCGCTGATGACACGAAGGTCGGTGGTGTTGTGGATGGTCTGGAAGGATGTCAAAAGTTGCAGCAGGACATAAATAGGATGCAGGACTGGGCGGAGAAGTGGCAGATGGACTTCAACGCGGATAAATGCGTAGTCGTCCATTTTGGCAGAACCAACGGGATGAACGAGTACACTATCAAGGGCAGGAGTCTTAGTAGTGTTGAAGAGCAGAAGGATCTTGGGGTCCGGGTCCACAGGACTCTTAAATCGGCCTCGCAGGTGGAAGAGGTGGCCTAGAAGGTGTATGGTGTACTGGCCTTCATTAATCGAGGGTTTGAGTTTAGGAGTCGGGAGGTAATGCTGCAACTTTATAAGTCCCTTGTCAGGCCTCATTTGGAGTACTGTGTGCAGTTCTGGTCGCCTCACTATAGGAAAGACGTAGAAGCTATTGAAAGGGTACAGAGGAGATTTACAAGGATGTTGCCTGGACTGGGAGGCATGCCTTCTGAAGTTAGGTTGAAGGAGCTGGGTCTCTTTTCCCTGGAGAGATGAAGGTTGAGAGGTGACCTGATAGAGGTTTATAAAATGTTGAGAGGAGTAGATAGGGTGGATTCTCAGAGGCTATTTCCCCGGGTTGAAATGGTCGCTACGAGAGGACACAGATTTAAGGTGCGGGAAGGAAAGTACAGAAGTGATGTTAGGGGTAAGTTTTTCACTCAGAGGGTGGTGAGTGAATGGAATCGGCTGCCGTCAGTGGTGGTGGAGGCGAACTCGATGGGGTCTTTTAAAAGACTTCTGGATGAGTATATGGGGTTTTATGGGATTGGGGGTTATAGATAGGTGTTGATGTGATCGGCGCAACTCGTGGGCCAAAGGGCCTGTTTGTGCTGTAGTGTTCTATGTTCTATGTTCTATGTTCTATCAGTGATTGAGCAGACAAATGTTTGTTGTTGGGATGCCATTCAAGTGGGAGGCATGGTTATTTATTTAATAATTTATTTATTAGTGTCATAAGTAGGCTTACATTAACACTGCAATGAAGTTACTGTGAAAATCCTCTAGTTGCCACACTCCGGTGCCTGTTCGGGAACACTGAGGGAGTTGTAGCTAACCAGCACATTTTTCAGAGCACGCAGAGGGAACCCATGCAGACATGGGGAGACAGTGCAGACTCTGCACAGACAGTGACCCAAGCAAGGAATTGAACCCAAGTCCCTGGTGGTGTGAGGCAACAGTGCTAACCATTGTGCTACAGTGCCACCCAACTTTGCCATTGTGTTGTTCAACTGTGCCACCTTTGTCAAGCTTTTTGATTGTTATTGGAGCTGCATCCGTCCTGAGATTACGGCAGGTTTTGGGGAATCAGGAGTTATTCGCTGCCTAATCCCCAGCATCTGACCTGTTCTTGTAGATTATTTATATGGTTGGTCGATTTCAGTTTCTGGTCAATGGTAATCCCAGGATGTTGATAGTCGGGGATTCAGTGATGTTAATGGTATTGAATGTCAGGATGACGAATAATTCCTTCTTGGAGATGGTCATTGCCTGACATTTGTGTAGCGTGAGTATTACTTGCCACTTGTCAGCCCAAGTTGGGATATTGTGCAGGTCTTGCTGCATTTGGACACGGACTGGTTCAGTATCTGAGAAGTCCTGAATGATACTGAACATGGTGCAATTATCAGGGAATATCCTCACTTCTGACTTAATGATGGAAGGAAGGTTGTTGATGAAGCAGTTGGCCGTTCTCACCGCACTTCTGGAGTACAGCTCTTTTCATAGAATCATAGAATTCTTACAGTGCAGAAGGAAGCCATTCGGCCCATCAAATCTGCACTGACTCATACCCAGGCTTACCCCATGTATTTACTCTGTTAATCCGCCTAACCGATATATCTTTGGACACGAAGGGGAAATTTAGCAACTTAACCTGCACATCTTTGGACTGTGAGAGGAACCCCACGCTGACATGGGGAGAACGTGCAAACTCCACAAAGACATTCAACCAAGGTTGGAATCGCACCTGGGTCCCTGGCGCTGTGAGGCAGCAGTGCTAACCACTGTACCAAGGTTATAATGAGGTCAGGAATTGAGTGAGCGTGGTGGAACCCAACTTGTCAGTGAGCAGTTTATTACTGAGTACGTGCTGCTTGATAGCACCGTAGGTGACCCCCTCCGTCACATTACAGATGAGTAAGAATAGACAGCTGGGACTGTAATTGTTTTTGGTTCGCCTTGTTCTTTGTACACCACATATTTGGGCAAGTATCCACATTGCCAGGTAAATGCCAGTGCTGTAGCTGTACTGGAACAGCTTGGCTAGTTAGGTTGTCCTATATTGGAACACAAGACCTCAGTACTATTGTTGGAATATTGTCTCAGACCTTACCTTTTGCAGTGTTCCAGTAACTATTTCTTGACACCACGTGGAGCAAATCAAATTGGCTGAAAACAGATATCTGTGATGCTGGAGGCCACAGTAAGAAGTCTCACACCACCAGGTTAAAGTCCAACAGGTTTATTTGGTAGTAAACGCCACTAGCTTTCGGAGTTCCCACTCACCTGACGGAGGAGCAGTTCTCCGAAAGCTAGTGGCGCTTACCACCAAATAATCCTGTTGGACTTTAACCTGGTGTTGTGAGACTTCTTACTGTGTTTACCCCAGTCCAACGCTGGCATCTCCACATCATGCTGGAGACGTCCAGAGCCTTGTCTTTTGTACTGATGTGCTGGCCTCCTCCTTCATTGAGAATGGGGATATTTGTATAGCCTGCTCCTCCAGTGAGTTGTTTAATTGCCCGCTGTCATTCACGGATAGGCGTGGCAGGACTGCAGTGCTTAGTTCTGACACCTCGGTTCTGGTGTGCCTGGTGCCATCCCTGGCATGCATGCCTGCACTCTTCATTGAAGCAGGGCTGACCCTCTGGATTAGTGATAGTGATAGAGTGGGGGATATGCTGGGCCATGAGGTTGCTGATTGTGGTTGAGGACAATTCTGCTGCTGCTGATGGCTTATGGTGCACTACACAATGGAGGCCATCCTCAATAGAAAGACAGGACTTTGTCTCCACGGGAACTGTGCGGTGAGCACTCTTACCAATATTGTCATGGACAGATTCATTTGTGGCAGGCAGGTTGGTAAGGATAAGGTCAAATACATTTTTTCCTCTTATTGGTTCCCTCACCATGTGATCAGACCCAGTCTAATAGCTATGTCCTCCAGAAGCTGACCATCTCGGTCTATTGACTGCACTGAAACAATCTTGGTGATGGACATTGAAGCCACCATCTAGAGTATCTCGTGCACCATTGACACCCTCAGTCCAAGTTGGTGTTCAACATGGGGGATTGATTAGCTGCGAGGTTCTGGGGGGAGGGGGTGGAGTGAGTCAGGTGGGGAGAGAGTCAGGTGAGGGGAAATGGGATGCTCTAATCAACAGGCAGTTTCCTTGCCCATGTTATCTGTTTCTTGCACTCTCTTTACATGCAAGGGTACACTTCCAGATCAGACACTTCACCCAAAAGCTTTCAGTTCCTCCAGCTCAGATTTCAGTCTTTTGTTCAACTGGCACTCCAGGGAATTGATGTTAACCTGGTGAAGTACACAGGGACTATTGGTATTGTCTGAGGTACGGAGAAGCTTTAACTCACACACCTGCTGCTCTTTCTAATGAACTGATAATGAGCCATTGGCCATCAAGGACGCTGGGTGTTTCTCTCCGTTAGAGAGAAGTGGCAGAGTTGGAGGTGGAACAGGAAAATGTGGAAGGAATGGGAAGAACAGGAAGAAACAGTTGCAACCTAGCCAGCCTTTCTCCCCTTGGACACTGCCCTTGTCCCTTGGGCTGCCTGGTGGCACAATGGTTAGCGCTGCTGCCTCACAGCGGCAGGGATCCGGGTACAATTCCCAGCTTGTGTGACTGTCTATGTGGAGTCTGCACATTCTCCCCATGTCTGCGTGGGTTTCCTCCGGGTGCTCCAGTTTCCACCCACATTTCAAAAATGTATTGATCAGGTTGATTGGCCACATCAAATTGTCCCTTAGTGACAGGGGGATTAGGAGGGTAAATATGTGGGGTTATGAGGGACTTGATGGCCTCCTTCTGCTCAAAAAGTTCCATGATTCTGTGACTGTGTGAGTGAACAGTTGAAGAGAGCACAGGCCTGATGGGCTGAATCACTCCTTCTCTTCTGCTGTCCTTTTGTTTATCTATATTTTAAGAGTGGTTGATCTGAGCAATGTCACAAAAGCGACCCACCACGCCACCCTCCCACCCACCACCACGCCACACACCCACCCCCCCTCCCCCGCTTCCCACTTTACCCGGTGTATCGCAATCTGATTCTTATTAAATCAGTGAGTTGCACAGTGGTTAGCACTGCTGCCTCACATCACCAGGGACCCGGGTTCAATTCCTGGCTTGGGTCCCTGGCTTGGGTCACTGCCCAGCGTGGAGTTTGCACATTCTCCCCGTGTCTGCGTGGCTTTCCTCTGGGTGCTCCAGTTTCCTCCCACAGTCCAAAGATGTGCAGGTTAGGTTGATTGGCTGTGCTAAGTTGCCCCTTGGACGTCATGGGGACTAGCTAGGGTAAATGCAAGGGGTAATGGGGATAGGACGGTCAGTGCGGGCTGAATGGCCTCCTTTTGTACTTTAGGATTCTATGGTTCTATGACACCATCACATTCAAAAAGCGTTTTCTTTCTTTTGTTTCACTCCATTTGAAGAATTTTGTGAGCTGAACATTTCTGCACGAGGGCAGAATGGATTCCAGACTCCAGGCTGTGTCAGTGAAAGTTCTCCTGGTCTTCAGTCTCCTGCTTCAGGCCACAAGTGGAAGAATCTTTACCAAGTGTGAAATAGCTGAGATCTTCAAGAACAGTGAACTGAAAAACCATTACCAGAACTTGGCTGGCTGTGAGTCTTACTGTGTCAGTACTGTTAACAAAGCCAAGTGTACCTGAATATCCCCATTGCATCACCGGGGGCTTCCACTTTAACCATATTCCCTTCCACAAAGGCGATAATTTAAGACCACAAGTTTCTGTCAGTGGATTGGAGAGTGAATGCAGTGCGTGGTGTGGAGTCAGTCTGTACAGATCACCAAGTCCAGAATTCCAGCATATTCAGCTTGAGTCACGTGGCTGAACAGTATCCCAGGAAATGTGAAGGGGGAAAAGAGGAAAGCACTGGAAGCAGTCTTTTCTCCAATTTTCTACAATTCCAAGACCTGGAGAATGTGAGAGTGTTAATGCCCCTCGCAAGAAGGTCCAGCAGGCACCCGGGTGCAAATTGGGTACATTAGCCACAGTCCCAAACCCATTACATGCCTCTGTACCCCCACCCCACCATCACTCCCACGCCAATTACTAATCACTGCCAGCACTAGGGGGGAGCCTGGCCTCCCATTGCAGGCCACCCCTCCGAAATATTCCCTCCCCTACATGCTTCTCCCCACCTCCACCACTTCTCCATCCGCCCCAAGGACCCCAAACCCCTCACCAGGGCCTGCCAAGTAGAACCTGACAGAATCCTGGACTAAGTTACAGGGAGGCCTACAACACTTCAGCTGGGACAAAACAAACTGAAATAAAGTTTATTCAATAGTATCACATTAACACTGCAATGAAGTTATTGTGCAAATCCCCCAGTTGCCACACTCCCGAGCCTGTTCAGGTACACGGAGGGTGAATTTAGCATGGCCAATGCACCTAACCAGCACGTCTTTCAGAAACGGAGCACCCGAAGGAAACCCACGCAGACATGGGGAGAACATGCAGGTTCTGCACAGACAGTGACCCAAGCTGGGGATCGAATCTGTGTCCCTGGCACTGTGAGGCAGTAGTGCTAACCACTGTGCCATAATGCTGCCCAAGTGACCATTTGATTGGCCAGCCGTTATTAGAGCTCTTCCTCCCCAGTGAGTGAGGGGAGGCGGTGGAGGGTGGGGGTGGGGGTAGTGAAATCTCTGCCTCAAGGCAATAACAGCATTGTAAATTGTCTGAGAGAGAGAGAGAGAGAAATGGGGAGCAGCACAAGAGAGAGAAAGGAGGATGGTGAAAGACTCTTAATGTAGCTTCATCACAATTAAGAGGAGTAGCTTAATGACAAGGGCAGTAGAGGGAAGGAGAAAAAAAAGGGAAACAATCTCCAGTTGTGCACCTGCTACCACGGATCAGCCAAATCCCCATTCACAACAACGAGAATGGAGAATTCCAGCTGTGGGCGAAGCCGGAAAATACTGGCCAATACATCTGCTAAAAGATATCTTGTCCTGTTGCATTGTCTCGAGTTCTGAGATGACGATGCACGAATTATATAAAAAATATTCCACAATCGCTTTGTAACAAAAAACTGGGCAGTAACAACATAAGAAATAGGAGCAGGAGTAGGCCATCTAGCCCTTCGAGCCTGCCCCGCCATTCAATAAGATCATGGCTGATCTGAAGTGGATCAGTTCCACTTTCCCGCTTTCTCCCCATAACCCTTAATCCCCTTGCCTACCAAAAACCTATCTACCCGCGTCTTAAATATACTTAGCGAGGTAGCCTCTACCACTTCAACGGGCAGAGAATTCCAGAGATTCACCACCCTTTGAGTGAAGAAGTTCCTCCTCAACTCCGTTCTAAACCGCTCCCCCTTATCTTGAGGCTGTGCCCTCTAGTCCTACTGTCCTTTCTGAGCGGGAAGAATCTCTCTACCTCTACCCTATCCATCCCCTTCATTATCTTATACGTCTCTATAAGATCCCCCCTCAGCCTTCTAAACTCCAACAAGTACAGACCCAGTCTATTCAGCCTCTCTTCATAGTCCAACCCCCTCATTTCCGGTATCAGCCTAGTAAACCTCCTCTGCACTCCCTCCAAGGCCAAAGTATCCTTGCGTAAGTGCGGCGACCAAAACTGCACACAGTACTCCAGCTGCGGCCTCACCAGCGCCCTGTACAGTTGCAGCAAGACCTCCCTACTTTTATATTCAATCCCCCTTGCTACGAAGGCCAGCATCCCATTCGCCTTCCTGACCACCTGCTGCACCTGCAGGCTGGGTTTTTGCGACTCATGCACAAGGACCCCCAGGTCCCTCTGCACCGTAGCATGCTGCAGCTTTTCGCCCTTTAAATAGTAACCCCTCCGACTATTATTCCTGCCAAAGTGGATAACCTCACACTTGCCAACATTGTACTCCATCTGCCAGGTCCTCACCCACTCGCTCAGCCTATCCAGATCTCTCTGCAGACTTTCCATACGCTCCGCACAATTTGCAGAGGCTGCGAACTCTGGCTCGATGTACTACTGGGGAATTCAACACACGACCTTCCACCCTTTTCATTCTCCAACACCAAACAAAAAAAACCATGCAGTCTTGTCAGCTTCAAAAAACAAAGGTTTAACAAGAGAAAAAAACTGAAGTCGCTGCAATATTACCACCAGTATTGTTCTTGCGCTGTGTTTTAATTTCAGGGGTATGCTTGGCTGAAAGTGAAAGTAACTTCAACACAACAGCAAAAGAAGCGAATCACTATGGGATCTTCAAGATTAAGGCCCCCTTATGGTGTGACGATGGTAGCTTCAATCCCAGCTACAGTCAATGTGGGATCAAATGTAGCAGTAAGTCAACCAGCTCTATATATATTGACTGCGCAGGTTATTTTGGCTATTCGTGGCCAGCCATGGGTAACACTGACAATCTCTGAATCACAAGCGTGTCGATCCAGTTTGAGAGAGTTGAACACAAACTCCAGGCTGACATTTCCTGGTGCGGTGCAGCAGGAGTGCGACGTTGCCGGAGGCACTGACCTTTGAGCCGAATGTTAAACTGAGGCCCTGTCTGGCGTCAAAGGCCCTGTCTGGAGGTGAACCGCGGAGTTATCTCCAGCGCCCACGGTGAATCTTTCCCCTTGAACGAACATCACTGAACAAAGAGGTGCTCAGGGTCACTATACCATTGCTTTTTGTGGGAGTTTGTTGTTTGTGCATGACTGCTAAAGTTTCTATATTGTACTATGTCTACACTTCATTTCATTGCTGTAAAGCACTTGAAAATATTCCGATAATGTGATATCAAAAATTAGGAAATGAAGTCCCCTCTTCACATTAAGGATAACTTCCACCCTGTTACGTGGCCCGGATGAGGTGCAAAATGGGATAGATTTCTTTAAAGCTGATTGAAGTTTATTTGTTAGTGTCACAGGTAGGCTTACATTGACATTGCAATGAAGTTACTGTGAAAATCCCCTAGTCGCCACACTCTGGCCTCTGTTCGGGTACACCGAGGGAGAATGTAGCACGGCCGATGCACCCTAACCAGCACATCTTTCAGACTGTGGGAGGAAACCCACACAGACATGGGGAGAATGTGCAAACTCTGCTCAGGCAGTGACCCAAGCTGGGAATCAAAACCGAGTCACTGGTTCTGGGTCACCACGGAGAAAGGCAGCATTTGATATAAAGGGCCTGCTTCTACCAAAAGATTTGCACCATTTTCGGGTGCAAAGTCACGGTAAATTCGGGCGTTGGGCCTGTAACGCGATCTGCACCTGAAACCAAGCAGATCGCGCCTTTACCGACACCCGATTTGGGTGCGGATCCGGTCTGCACGCACTTAAATCAACTTAATGAACTGCGCGCCCAACCCTACTGCCAAACCTCACTTTACCGTCTTCGGATCGGTTTCGGATCCGCGCTGCTATCCACCTGAAGGGTAAAAATCTGAAGCGGATTCCTATTCTGCAGGGGAACCTCCGAAGCCCAACCTCTTCGAACACCCTTCGCAGACCCTCCCCCCGCCACCCATCCTGGCAGACCCACACCCCTACCCCGTGGTCCAAACCCCCTGTGAGGCAGACCCCCCCCCACCCCCGGCACACCTCCCCCTGGCGATCTGACCCCCTGCGGGAGGCAGGCCCCCTCGGCAGAGCACACACCACCCCCCTCATGAAACACCACCCCCCCCTCCACGGGAGGCAGCCCCCCCCCCGTCCCCCCCCCCCCAGGATCCAACCCCCCCCCCCCCGGGATCCAGCCCCCCCCAGGAGGCAGCCCCCCCCCCCAGGATCCACCGTCCCCTGGGAGGCAGCCCCCTCCCGCGATGCACCCCCCCCACCCCGGGAGGCAGGCCACCCCAGCAATCTCTGGTTGTGTGGGGGGGGGTTGCTGGTGGAGAATGGGGGGTGGTTTCGGATGGACTTGGGAGAATCTCCACCACCTCCACCCCCCCAACCAGAGATCCATCTGAGTCTGCGCCCCGTCCTCCGGCAGACGCCAGCGGAAGGTCAGGAAGGTGCTGCAGGTTGTCCAACGAGTGCAGTAAGAAGTCTCACAACACCAGGTTCAACTGCAACAGGACTTTAACCTGGCGTTGTGAGACTTCTGACTGTCTTCACCCCAGTCCAACGCCGGCATCTCCACATCAACGAGTGCAGGTCAGATGGTGGAGCGATAGCAGCAAGCCAGGTAGGTTGGGGGTGTGCTCTGCCAAGGGGAGGGGGGGCGCGGGGTGGGTTGCCTCCTGTGGGGGGCGCTCTGGTCTCCGGGCGGCGGGTAGAGGCCTGCATCTCAGGGCAGTCTGATTGCGGGGTGGGGCGGGGTGGGGGGGGGGCTGCCTCCCAGGGGAGTCTGATCTCAGGAGGAAGGGGGGGGGGGGCTGCCTCCCAGAGGGGTCTGATCGCAGTTGGGGGGGTGGGGGGGGGGGGGGGGGGGCAGGTGCTGCCGGAGGAGCTTGCCTCCTTGGGGGGGGGTCTGATCGCAGGGGTAGGGGGTGGGCTGCTGCCTCCTGATGGGGGGTCTGATCAGGAGGAGGACTGCCTCCCGGGGAGGACCCTGACCGGGGTGGCGGGGGCAGTTCTGCCTCCCGGGCAGGGGGGGGTCTTTTGCGCTCATAGCACGGACCCCACCGGAGCTGGCAAGAAGCATATGGGCGTGCTGGAACGGGGATTCCCGGCTCGGATCCGTTTTACGTCCGGATCCGGCCCTTAGCCTCCGATTGGTAAAATCTGAATCATCAAGGAGCCTGAGCAAGACTAAAATACATGGAAACCAGGGGAAAAAAACTCTCCACTGGAATCTTACCTTGTACAAGGAACGATGGATATAGGTGTTGGAGATCAACCATCACTGTCTTAACTCCTTAGGTTCTGAAGGCCCACCATCTTCACTTGCATCATAATGACCTTCCCTCCATCATAAAGTTTGCAGTGGGGATGTTTGCTGATGGTTGCATAATGTCCAGCACCATTCGTGACTCTTCAGATACTGAGACAATCCATGTCCACGTGTAACAAGGCCGGGACAACATTCAACTATTGGCCAGAGAATGGCCACCTCCAATAAGAGAGAATCTAACCATCTTATCTTGATATGAAATGGCATTATTGCCACGGGGTCTCCCACTCTCAGCATCCTGGGGGTTACCATTGATCAGAACGGGAACCGAGCCCAGCCATATCGGTACTGTGGCCATAGTTCAGAGGTTGGGAATTCTGTAAAGAGTAACTCACTTCCTGATTCCACACCTAACACATTAGCTGGCGCAATGGTGTCAAAGAACAAAGAACAACACAGCCTGGGAAACAGGCCCTTCGGCCTAACGAGCCCGCGCCACCATTTCAACATTGTGAGTCCCCTCTCCACCCATGACCCTTGTCTACACTAATGACACTCCACATTGGAAACCAGATTGAGGGGAGACTAATTTAGGGACAATTTGTTACACCAATGGTGTCCCTGCTGTAATGGTGGAACTATAACAGGTTGTGTTATTCTCTGTTATAGGCTTGTTGGATAACGATGTAAGTGACGATATTAGGTGCGCCATTTCTGTATCTCAGGCCCATCCTGGAATGTTCATGTGGTATGTTGATCGCTATTATATTCCTTCAGCTCTCGCTAACCATTACACTTCAAAATGATGGACAAAATGGATTTAAGCGGAATCTCGCAGTGCAGGGTCAAGGATCAGAACAATATCGTGGGGGTGAACAATGTAAAAGAAAATCGAATAAGAAGCGAGAGTAGTGACATTAACACTCAGGGTTCAGAATTTTAGATCAGGAAATGATAAGAAGCTCCAGGACTTTCAGGAATGAATTAGCAGAAAATGGCAACTTGATAAGACATGATTGGCATAAACCATTGCTGTGTTGTGGCGCTGAGTTGGAAGGCAGAGCAGCTAATCCCAGATGGAAGGGTTGAACATAGAACATTACAGCGCAGTACAGGCCCTTCGGCCCTCGATGTTGCGCCGACCAGTGGAACCAATCTAATGACCCTCTAACCTAAACTATTCCAATGTTACCCATAAGCCTATCCACTGACCATTTGAACGCCCTTAAAGTTGGCGAGTCCACAACTGCTGCAGGCAGGGCATTCCACACCCTTACTACCCTCTGAGTAAAGAACCTACCTCTGACATCCGTCCTATAATTACCACCCCTTAATTTAAAGCGATGTCCCCTCGTGTTAGCCATCACCATCCGAGGAAAAAGGCTCTCACTGTCCACCCTATCTAACCCTCTGATTGCTGGAGGTACCATCTAATGACCACTGCTTCCACACAGCTCCGGCTGTGTTCCTGCCTTTTCCCAGTTCTCCTGTCTCACTGCCTTCCTCTAACCAGTAGGCAACCGTTAAAGTTAATTTATTAGTCACAAGCTAGGCTTACCTTAACACTGCAATGAAGTTACTGTGAAATTCCCCTGGTTGTCACACTCCGGCACCCATTCAGGCCACTGCACCTAACCAGCATGTCTTTCAGGCTGTGGGACGAAACCAGAGCAACCGAACGAAACCCACGCCGACATGGGGAGAATGTGCAATCTTCGCACAGACAGTGACCCGAGCCGACAATCGAACCCGGATCCCTGGCGCTGTGAGGCGGCAGTGCTAATCACTGTACTACCATGCCACTCCAGCTCTTTGTGTTAAGGTTGCCCTCCTTTGTATTGTGTGGCATCACCGCAATGTTAAATAGGATAGACTTTGAACAGAGATTTAGCAACTCAAATCTGGACACCCATGAGTTATTGTGGGCCATCAGCAGCAGCAGGATTTTCATAAACTATAAATTGCAACTTCACAGCCTGGTATATCTCCCAATCCACCATCAAGTCAGGATCAACCCTGGTTTGCTGATGATTGCACAGAACATAGAACATTACAGCACAGTACAGGCCCTTCAGCCCTCGATGTTGCACCGACCTGTGAAACCAATCTAAAGCCCATCTAACCTACACTATTCCAATATCATCCATATGTTTATCAAATGACCATTTAAATGCCCTTAATGTTGGTGAATCCACTACTGTTGCAGGCAGGGCATTCCACACTCTTACTACTCGCTGAGTAAAGAACCTACCTCTGACATCTGTCCTATATCTATCACCCCTCAATTTAAAGCTATGTCCCCTCGTGCTAGCCAGCTCCATCACACTGTCCACCCTATCTAATCCTCTGGTTGTCTTATATACCTCTATTAAGTCATCTCTTAACCTTCTCTCTAACGAAAATAGCCTCAAGTCCCTCAGCCTTTCCCCTTAAGATCATCCCACCATACCAGGCAACGTCCTGGTAAACCTCCTCTGCACCCTTTCCAATGTTTCCTCATCCTTTCTATACTGCAGCAACCAGAACTGTACGTAATACTCCAAGTGCGGCTGCACCAGAGTTTTGTACAGCTACAACTCAATCCCTCTACCAATAAAAGCTAACACATCGTACGCCTTCTTAACAAACCCTATCAACCTGTTTGCCAACTTTCAGGGTTCCATGCACATGGTCGCCAAGATCTCTCTGCTCATTCACACCACCAAGTAACTTACCATTAGCCCAGTAATGGAGGATAACCAGAGAGGCAGGTTCCACAAATACTGGGGAGACCAGCACATCAGTGTGAACCATGAGGCAGAAGCATCTTCAGACCTGGCCATTGTCGTTCATTTCTGACGTTGTTTTCCTTTGCAGGCCTTCTTGGACTACCGAATGCACAAAACGTGATCTCAGTCACTTCCTGGATGATTGCAAACTCTGAGGATGGAGGAGCCTTCACTCGGCATACTGCTTTGCACCCCTCCTATCACAGCATCAGACTTCTTTATTCGCTTCGCTTTGCATTTCTGGGACAATCACATCTCATCAACCTGTCTTCACCGGTAGTCAGGCCCCTGCGATCACTCTCTACACCTTTAGCTGGAGGGGTTGGGGTGAGGGGATGACTCACTGTCAAGAGTTGTGACTTCCCTTACCTGATCACCGTTTGGAAGGAGGGACCTAATCCTGGAGATGCCCATTCCCAGCATCCAATGTTAAATCCCAAGGATAAGTACCATAGCATTCCCAAGTCTGTTCCCTCTCTCCCTCCTGAGTGTGAAGGGATTAGGATCTGAGCAGCTTCATAAAGTTTATTTATTAGTCACAAGCAAGGCTTACATTAACACTGCAATGAAATTATTGTGAAATTGCCCTAGTCGCCACACTCCAGCACCTGTTCGAGTCAATGCACCCTAACCAGCACGTCTTTCAGACTGTGGGGGGAAACCGGAGCACCCAGAGGAAACCCATGCAGACATGGGGAGAATGTGCAAACTCCACACAGACAGTGACCCAAGCTGGGAATCGAACACGGGTCCCTGGTGCTGTGAGGCAGCAGTGCTAACCACTGTGCCACCGTGCCGCCCTATATGTCTTCAATGTCCCTGGGATGTAGAGAGTGAAAATAAAACAATGGACTGGATCTGCTGCAGTGAATCTGAAACCCAGTCAATAATGTGACACTCTCTGTATCGGATACTGGCTCCAAATCCTCTCATTGACTCCAGAGTTTAAATGAATGATCATTACACACTGTGGAATGTGGTGGGGAGGGACAGAGAGAGTTACCATGTGAAGCATTAACTTATCCCAATCTTCCAATAACTCCCTTCATTGCTTCCATTCTGCTTCTGTAACGCTTCAAGCTCCAGCTTTGTGGAAAGTTAGTTTGCAGTTTTTACCTACAAGAGTTAGCAAATAAATAAACGCGGCGACACAATCTAAACAATCGGTGTCTGGAACATTCTTTCAACAACAACAACAAGCTGCCTTTGCATGGTGGGCAGGATTACCCTGGCCGTGTGATTCCCAAGGCCGGAAATTCCTACCTGAGCTCAACGGACCTTTTTACGATCTGCTCAGCTTCTGTCCCGCCTGCTTTCGTTCCCACAGCAGGCAGCTACGGGAGAATTTTGGCCAGAGAAACAGGGTCAATGGCTGGGATTTTTCCTTGCCCAATCTACAGCGTGTCTTCAGGCAGCAAAGGCTCCTCATCTCCATTGGCCACCAGCAGGGTCTCCCAGCCTCTGACGTTTAGTGTGACTTGCCCGTCGCGCTGGGAGGAGGCGTCTTAGGCCGGACCGGAAGATCCAGTAGGGAGGGCCAGAAAATCCGGTCCAACGTTTCAGGTCAATGATCCTTTTCCGGACCTGGGGAGAATTAGAAACACGATCGGTTTCACCTGGATGGAATGGGGGTGGAGCGGGAGGGAAGGGAGAAAATGAAGGCCCGCGAGAGGGTTGGAAGATGGAAGATATTAACTAGCAAAGGGGAGGGTGGTGGGACCAATATCCCCCTGACATTCAGGGGGATTAAGGGTTATGGGGAGAAAACGGCAAAGTGGAACTGATCGACTTCAGATCAGCCATGATCTTATTGAATGGCGGAGCAGGCTCGAAGGGCTAGATGGCCTACTCCTGCTCCTATTTCTTATGTTCTTATGTTCTTATGGCACAGAAAAGGAGTTGTGGCTGGCATAGATCAGCCATGAGGGTATTGAACGTCAGGGCAGGCTTGAAGGGCCTGTTGGACACTCATGCTCCTGTGTCTTAGTGGGTATCTGGGTCATAGAGGCTCTCTCTCTCTTCACACAGCCATCAGGATCATTTATTTGGTTTTCATGTCCACATTGGAACGTGACCTTGCATTTTGGGGCAGTTTGCTCCGTCTCAGTTCAAGTTGCAAAAGTTCCAGTCAATTGAAAGCTGAAGAGATGTATGGTCAACAATAAAGGCGCATAGTCTTGTAACACAGAGGTAACATTTGCTGCTCTCTTTATCGTAAGTTTATAGGATTACAAAAAAAGCAAATAAAACAAAGCAACAAGCTATATGATCCAGCCAGTCTATGCTGGATTTTATGTCCTATGTTATAAATCCCCAGAGGCACAAGTCCCTTCAGCAGAATTCCTTTATTTACAAGATCCAACAACACTGTGCAGAATGGTCTCAGAGGAACTGACACTCTTGTTTAAGAACAGAGCGTGGGGCTCCCTGATTAGACCATCAATCTGGCCCTCAATCAGGGAGTTCATACTCAAGCAGGCTGAGCTCAGTTGCCTGAGTCCTTCCTCATCTATCATTGTAACGCTCAATATTCTCTTCTTCCTTATATTCTTTTCCAGTTTCCCCTTAAACGTGTCTATGTTAATCACTTGTGGCAGGAAGAATACAGAAGCAGAATATTATTTAAATGGCGAGCGAGAGAGGCTGCAGAATGCTGAAGTAGAGAGTGATCCGGGTGTTTTGATTAACAAAATATTAGCATTCAGCAAATCATCAGTGGGGGGTATGGTCACGACATTTGCAGATGACACAAGAATTGGTAGGCTGGTAAATAGAACATAGAACATAGAACACTGCAGCACAAACAGACCCTTCGGCCCACAAGTTGTGCCGATCATATCCCTACCTACTAGGCCTATCTAACCCTCAATCCCATTAAATCCCATGTACTCATCCAGAAGTCTCTTAAAAGACCCCAGCGAGTTCGCCTCCACCACCACCAATGGCAGCCGATTCCACTCACCCACCACCCTGTGAGTGAAAAACTTACCCCTGACATCTCCTCTGTACCTGCTCCCCAGTACCTTAAACCTGTGTCCTCTCACAGCAACTATTTCAGCCCTGGGAAATAGCCTCTGAGAATCCACCCTATCTATTACTCTCAACATTTTATAAACCTCTATCAGGTCGCCTCTCATCCTTCGTCTCTCCAGGGAGAAAAGACCGAGATCCCTCAACCTATCAAAGAGGGATAGCCGTAGACTGCAGGAGGATATTAATGGATTGGTCGGGTTGGCAGAGAAGCAGAATTTGTCATACTTGCCTTCATCGGCTGAGGTATTGAGTTTAAAAATTAGCAACTGGTGTTGCAGTTTTATGGAACCTTAGTTAGGCCGCACTTGGAATATAGTGTTCAGTTCTGGTCACCGTACTACCAGAAAGATATGGAGGCTTTGGAGAGCATATAGAAAAGATTTACCAGGATGTTGCCTGGTATGGAGGGTATTAGCTATGGGGAGAGGTTGGAGAAACTTGATTTGTTCTCACTGGAACAACGGAAGTTGAGGGGCTACTGATAGAAGTCTACAAGATTATGAGGGGCATGGACACAGTGGATAGTCAGAAGCTTTTACCCAGGCTGGAAGAGTCAATTACTAGGGGGCATAGTGTAAGTGCAAGGGAGGTAGTGGAAGCAGTGACTTTTAAGTGGTATCTGGACAAATACATGAATAGGTTGGGAATAGAGGGATATGGTCCCTGGAAGGGTAGGGGGTTTTAGTTCAGTCGGGCAGCATGCTCAGTGCAGGCCTGGAGAGCTGAAGGACCTGTTTCTGTGCTGTAATTTTCTTAGTTCTTTGTTCATTTGGAATTCAAGCTGGAAAAGTACGAGGTAATGCAGATGGGGAGGGGCGAACAAGGGAAAGGATTACACAATGTATGCTAGGCCCCTGGAAAACACTGGAGACCAGTGGGTCCTTGGAGTGCATATCCACAGATCCCTAAAGGTGACAGAGCAGGTAGATCAGGTGGTGAAGAAGGTAAATGGGATATACCTGCCTTTATTATCTGAGGTATAGAATACAAGAGTCGGGATGTCATTCTGAAACTGCATGAGTACTGTGTGCAATTTGATCACCGTATTATAGGAAGGACGTGATTGCACTGGAGGGGATGGAGACTGAATTTGAAGTAGGGAAAAGGTGAATGCATTTTGTACCTGAAGGGAAAGGGTTAATGGATTTTGTACCTAGAATATGTCACAAACATAACCCTTCATCATAACTGATCTTCTTTAGTTTTCTTGGCGTTAATATAAGTTATTTGTTCATGTATTACATGCTTTAACTCTCATTTGTACAAAGACAGAGTTTAATGTGACTGTGGGACATTGTCACACAGATGGTAGTTTACGATATCGGCTTTCGACAGCTGCTGATGGCAGATCGCGATACCGGCTTTTAACAGGAAGAGTCCTGCTGGGACAGCCACGATCGCACAAGTAACTTCAAAGACAGGGATACTGGTACTGCTGCAGAAGAGCTTTCCTGTGTCCTGACTGCAGGACTGTAATTCCTGATTAATTCTGGGGCTGCAGAAAGAAAGAACTGGAGGTCTGGCAGGAATTGGAACTTTGAATCGTGATTCCTGCTGGAGCTCATAATGTATAAATACCCACTTGTGTTTGTGTTCCATGAGAACTCTGTAGTCCTACTTCTCCCAAAGCTCTGAAATAAATGCGGGAGCTTTGAAATAAAAACCACTGTATTTTGACTCACTGACAGTCTGAGGTATTATTTTACCTACAACATTTTGGTGCCAAAAGCCGGGATCTGTTTGTGGGCTTAGATTGAATGGCCACAATCTGAGTACTGGAATAGATCACCGAACTTCATAGGATGAGTCAAACTACAGTGAGGAATGATCTGTGATGAGAGTCTGTGATGAGGGATTGTGAGAGTGTGAAAGAGGTCTGAACTGAACATATACGGACAAGGAGGCATTTGTCTTTAAACACCAGCCTTAGACCGGTTGTTAAGAGGTGAAATGCCCCGCACGATGGGTCAGGAGTTTGTAGTGGGTGTAAAAGACTGGGGTGTGATGTTCAGACGTGAGTGTGAAAGAGACTGTCAGTGATCTCCGGAGTTGAAGGAAAAGCCTTCTTAAGCTTAAGTTTAATAGTGTAAGCTTAATAGTGTAAGTTTACAAGTGTAAGCGGTGGTACGGAGGGCACTGATCACCCCTGACAGGTACTACCAGACTCTGATAAGAGCAGCCTAGGGGTGGGAGAGTGAGAAGGGAGATTAGAAGACTCCAGGTGGTGAGTATAAATTTATCTGTGTTATGGCATGATCACATGGAGAGTGATGAATAAATATATCTCTGAGAGGAACAAATTCATTAAACAGATGAGAAAAAGGGGCTGGAACTCATCTCATCCATTAGACGAACAACAGAAATGGTTGGAAAAAGAAAAGAAAGACAGAACTAAGAAAATTGGAGTTCTCTTGGTTCACCAATGGGCTGGATTAATTGAACAAGTATCAGTCTTGGATAAGAAATGGGCTGATGACAAAGCAAAAATCAAAATGTTGGAATCACACAATAGAGAACTAGAAAAGAGAAACCAAATTTTTGAGAAGCATCTGAATTTGGGGAGTGACTCTTTAGAGTATATCAAGAATGTTCAGGAATGCCCAAACCTGCCTGAACAGATAGAGCCCTTTTTACAAGCATTTAAAGATGGGCTATCACCAGTTCACCAAAAAATCCTTAAAATAGGAATTCTTAGTACGCAGAACTATGACAAATTAGTAGAATGGGCATCTGGAATTAAAGATGGACCAGATGAGAGACCCTAAGGAGTAATCTTAGGTTTTGTATTTTAGTGTGTTTGTGGGATCTGGTTGCTTTTTGAACGTAGGTGGTTGTTGTGTTAGATTGAGAGCAAGAGTTGTTAAAACCTATTTGTTCTTGTGGAGTATTTATTGTCGGTAATAAATGCAATGCTTTACACTTTATTTTAACTTCAAAGGGACTGAGGAAGTGTTAGAACTGTTGAAACTTTAAGTATAAGATTTCTTGAATTTACTTCTGTTTTTGAGTTTAATTACAGTTTGGAAGAAAGAAGAACGAAGGCGACTGTCTTAATCTGTTTTCTTTATTTTCTTTCAATGTTTTATTTTCATCCCAGATTAGAATGTTGGATTTGAATAAAGGATAATGTGGGATGAATGCTGGAAGCTTCCATGTGTATCTGTGTGTATAATAATGTTGTTGGGATGTTTATGTTTTGTTGTTTTTAAGATCAGCCATGATCTTACTGAATGGCGGGGCAGGCTCGAAGGGCTAGATGGCCTACTCCTGCTCCTATTTCTTATGTTCTTATGTTTTAATGTTTTTCCCTAGTTGTGATTTTACAACAGTGGGTTTGATACAGAGTTTAAGTAAAAATTGGAAAGTAAACTGAAATTTCAAAGTCAAGGTATATAAATTGAAGTTTGAGATAATTAATTTGAATTTTGAATAATCTGGGTTCAAATTTTGTTCGGAAAGGATTTAAACCTTGGAAGGAACCACGTGTACTTTCCTTTGTCTTGAAGAAGTTGTTTGAGACTGAGTTAATTCATTTGGCTCCTAGCCGAAAGTATTTTTGTGTTTTTTAAGTAGATGGTTCATGAATGACAAGCAAGATTGTTTATCACAACCTAGTGATAATTGAAACTTGAAGAAGTTTGGTTCATTCAGATTTTCTCATTGTTAACTCTTGAATTGGTTACGCTTAAGTGTTACAGTTTCTGACATTTAATTGATAGAATAAATTGAGTGCACAAAATTACCAACTTATAAATGGGTAATTGCCTGAACTTATAAAAGATAAATACATTTAATTTTGACAAATAAAAGGTAATGGAAATAAAGGCTGTATGGGTTTTGTGTTTCAAAGAGGAATGTATCGAAACATGTTCTCAGTTTATGATGTAACCATTTGAATGTGAGACAATGTTACGAAGTAATATCTGTTTGTTTTGTGACTATCCTGTACTGAGTAAATGTTATCTGTGGTAATCCTCATGTTGACATGTAAAGTTTGTTGATTCAATGTATGTAAATGCTAATATGTTGGGAGTTAATTTTTCTGAAAAGCTAACGGCTCTGGAGAGTGTCAATGACTTTACAACAGATGATGGGATTTTTCTTTGTATTTAGTTATTTGAGGTTACAAGGATTAAAATGCTTAAAGGGGAGCAAATAAACCGTTTGTACAAATTATGTTATTCATAAATAAATTGGTAAAATAGACAGAATGATGGGAGAGTTTCTTCTATAATTTGTTAAACAGATGGAAAACATTTGAATTACTTTTAGATTGTACTTTGGTTACATTGTGTTAATTGGGTCATAAAAACATAGCATGTGTATGCTGGAAGGTGATAGATTTTGAGTTGTGACTATGGAAGTTTAAATCTAAAATGGTATCTGTGACAAAGGGGTTTATTATGCAAATTTGGATCATTTTTAAATGATGAATACTTTGGAGAGTTAAGCCTACCTCTTTAGCGCTTTTTGGGTGCATGGCCCTCCAAAATCCAAATTTATATGTTATTTCCTTCTGCATTTGTACCAATGATTTATTATTGTCCTGAGCGTAACTCTGAACCTAAAATGGTGTTTAGAATATGTGATTATTTGTATTTGTAGCGCGTTGTTGTCTGTAGATTCTGGGATATCAATATGTTGTGGGGATATATTATTTCTGTGCATGCCAATGTTTGGGCCTTGCTTGACTGTTGAGTGACTGGGGAATTCCTGACAGACACTGGTCCTGAGTTTGTGATCCGTTGTGCTTCACATTCAGGATGAAAGGGAGATATGTGACCTGTGTGCTTCCAGCATCTACAGACATGGCTGATACCCCAGAGATCGGTGTGGCAGCACCTGACTGGACTCTCATCAATCAGGGGGAATCAAGTCCTGATTGATTGATTGGCAATGACCAAAAGGGGTGTGAAACCTAACCAAGAACGAGTTACAGTGATGGTGACCATTGCAGCAGTGGCCAGCAGTTGGAGAACCACCACACCCAAGAAGGAAGGAAGGAAAACTAAAGCCGGAGTGCCAAGCCAGACCAAAGGACTATAATACGCAGAGGACGACCGAGACCGATGCACAGATAAAGGCCAGTGTTTGCTTGGGCACTTGCCGGTCACGCAAGGTTAAGTCAAGGTCTCGTGTTGGAATTGAACTTTGATGTTTTCCTGGAAGATAACTTATTGTTTGTTGTGTGGGTGCTTATTGATTGTGTGGGCACAAAGAACCCCAAGTTGTCTTTTGTTTTTTAACAGGGGGTGGGCCAATATGCTGTAACATTTGGCTTTGGATTGGTTATGGTGCCATGCTTGGGCCTGGCCCTGACCAAAAGGGAAGAGTGAAGTAGGGAAAAGGTAAATGCATAATGGATTTTGTACCTAGAATATGTTACAAACATAACCCTTCATCATGACTGATCTCCTTTAGCTTATACTGTTCCTGCCATTAATATAAGTTATTTGTTCATGTCTTTCATGCTTTAACTCTCATTTGTATAAAGACAGAGTTTAATGTGACTGTGGGACATCATTACACAGATGGTAGTTTACGATACCGGCTTTTGACAGCTGCTGATGGCAGATCACAATACCGGCTTTTAACAGGAAGACACGATCGCACAAGTAACTTCAAAGACAGGGATACCGGTACTGCTGCAGAAGAGCTTTCCTGTGTCCTGACTGCAGGACTGTAATTCCTGATTAACTCTGGGGCTGCAGGAAGGAAGAACTGGAGGTCTGGCAGGAATTGGAACTTTGAATCGTGATTCCTGCTGGAGCTCATAATGTATAAATACCCACTTGTGTTTGTGTTCTATTAGGGCAAGATTAAGGCCTAGGGCAAGATTAGGGCCAGTTAGAGACAGCAGTGGGAGGTTATGTGTGGAACCGGAAGAGATTGGAGAGGCATTGAACCAATATTTCTCTTCGGTATTCACGCAGGGGGACATAAATGTAGCTGTGGAGAACACTGGGTTGCAGGGTTGTAAACTGGACAGTATTGCAGTTGATAGGGAGGATGTGCTGGATATTCTTGAGGGTTTGAAAATAGATAAGTCCCCTGGGCCGGATGGGATTTACCCTAGGGTTCTCTGGGAAGCAAGAGAGGCGATTGCAGAGCCTCTGGCTCTGATCTTCAGGTCGTCGTTGGCCACAGATGTAGTGCCAGGAGATTGGAGGATAGCGAATGTTGTCCCATTGTTTAAGAAGGGGAACAGAGACTTCCCTGGGAATTATAGACCGGTGAGTCTTACTTCTGTTGTGGGCAAGGTTTTAGAAAAAATTATTAGGGATAGGATTTATAGTTATTTAGAGAGTAATGAATTGATTGAACATAAGAACATAAGAACATAAGAAATAGGAGCAGGAGTAGGCCATCTAGCCCTTCGAGCCTGCCCCGCCATTCAATAAGATCATGGCTGATCTGTCGTGGCTCAGTTCCACTTTCCCGCCCTCTCCCCATAACCCTTAATCCCCTCTCTTATCAAAAACCCATCAACCCGCTTCTTAAAAATATTTAGCGAGGCAGCCTCCACCACTTCAACGGGCAGAGAATTCCAGAGATTCACCACCCTTTGAGTGAAGAAGTTCCTCCTCAACTCTGTTCTAAACTGCCCCCCCTTTATCTTGAGGCTGTGCCCCCTAGTCCTACTGTCTTTTTTGAGCAGGAAGAGTCTCTCCACCTCTATCCTATCCATCCCATTCATCATCTTATACGTCTCAATGAGATCTCTCCTCATTCTTCTAAACTCTAACGAGTACAAGCCTAGTTTATTCAGCCTCTCCTCATAGCTCAACCCCCTCAACTCCGGTATCAGCCTAATAAACCTCCTCTGCACTCCCTCCAAGGCCAAAATATCTTTGCACAGGTGCGGCGCCCAAAACTGCACACAGTACTCCAGCTGCGGCCTCACCAATGCCCTATACAGCTGCAGCAAGACCTCCCTACTTTCATATTCAATCCCCCTCGCTATGAAGGCCGGGAGATAGTCAGCATGGTTTTGTGGTGGGTAGGTCGTGCCTTACTAACCTTGTTGAGTTTTTTGAGAAAGTGACCAAAGAGGTGGATGGGGAAAGGCAGTTGACGTGGTATATATGGATTTTAGTAAGGCGTTTGATAAGGTTCACCATGGTAGACTTCTGCAGAAAATGCAGATTATGGGATCGAGGGTGATTTAGGTAATTGGATCAGGAATTGGCTGGCGGATGGGAGACAGAGGGTGGTGGTTGATGGTAAGTATTCGTCATGGAGTTCAGTTACTAGCGGTGTGCCTCAGGGATCTGTTTTGGGGCCACTGCTGTTTGTAATTTTTATAAATGATCTGGATGAGGGTACAGCTGGGTGGATTAGTAAATTTGCTGATGACACCAAAGTTGGAGGTGTGGTAGATAGTGAGGAAGGGTGTCATAGCTTACAGAGAGACTTGGACAAGTTGCAGAGCTGGGCCGAGAGGTGGAGAATGGAGTTTAATGCGGAGAAGTGTGAGGTAATTCACTTTGGCAGGAATAACAGATGTGTAGAGTATAGGGCTAACGGTAGGACTCTGAATAGTGTGGATGAACAGAGGGATCTAGGTGTATGTGTACATAGATCCCTGAAAGTTGGGAATCAAGTAGATAGGGTTGTTAGGATAGCATACGGTGTCTTGGCGTTTATTGGTAGGGGGATTGAATTTAGGAGCCGCAGCGTCATGTTGCAACTGTACAAAACTCTGGTGCGGCCGCACTTGGAGTATTGTGTGCAGTTCTGGTCCCCACATTATAGGAAGGATGTGGAGGCTTTGGAGAGGGTGCAGAGGAGGTTTACGAGGATGTTGCCTGGTATGGAGGGGAGGTCCTATGAGGAGAGACTGAGGGATTTGGGGTTGTTTTCGTTAGAAAGAAGGCGGCTAAGGGGGTCCTTATTGAAACATATAAGATGATTAGAGGTTTAGATAGGGTGGACAGTGATAGCCTTTTTCCTCGGATGGAGAAAGCTAGCACGAGGGGGCATGGCTTTAAATTAAGGGGTGGTAGTTATAGGACGGATGTCAGGGGTAGGTTCTTTACCCAGAGGGTGGTGAGGGATTGGAATGCCCTGCCTGCTGCAGTTGTGGATGTGCCTAGTTTGGGGGCGTTTAAGAGATCTGTGGATAGGTTTATGGATGGAAAGGGATTGGTTTAGGTTAGAAGGTCATTGCTTTTTAATTGGTCGGCGCAACATCGTGGGCCGAAGGGCCTGTTCTGCGCTGTAATGTTCTATGTTCTATTAGAAGTCTGGAGGCCAACTTCTCCCAAACCTCTTGAATAAACGTTGGAGTTTTGAAATAAAAACCACTGTAATTTGACTCACTGACAGTCTGAGATATTATTTTACCTACAACAGGATTCACCAGGATGTTGTCTGGGGTGGAGACTCTGCAGAAATATTGGATTGGCAGGGGGCTGTTTTCAATGGAGCAGCAAAGGTTGAGAGGGGATTTAATGGAGGTGTATGACATTAGGAGGGACTGAGATAGGGAAAACACATTATCCATTAGTGGAGGGCTCAATAATCAGGGGGCATAGATTGAGGTAAGAGATAGAAGGCCAAGAGGGGGGTTGAGGAGAACCATTTTCACCCAGAGGATGGTGGGAGTCTGGAACTCACTGCCTGATAGAACAGTTGAGTCAGAAACTCTTGGGACATTTAAGAAGTACTTAAATATTCACTTTCTCTTCCATAACCTCCAGGGCTATGAGCCAAGTGCTGGAGAATGGGATTAGTGTAGTCAGATCTTTGTTGGCCAACATGGACACTCCTAATGGCCTCCCTCTGTGCTGTAAACATCTATGAATCAGAAAGGAAAACAGAATGTTGGCCTTTGTCACAAGGTGGGTGTGGATAAGAGTAGAAAAGTCTTGCTGCAGCACACTGCGTGGTGACAGCACACCTTGAGTACTCCAGATACTTCTGGGCTCCTTATTTAGAGAAGGATACACTTGCATGGGAAGCCTTTCTGAGAAGGTCCCATTAGCTGATTCCTGGGTTGAAGGGGTTGACTTCTGAGAAAAGGCTGAGCAGGTTGGCCCAATGCTAATTGCAGCATGGAATGGAAAGAAAAGTGATCTTATTGAAATACATTAAAATTCTGAAAGGATTCTGTCCAGGAGTACAGGCCGAGTACAGGAAGTGGGATTAGAAAGGGCACCTCTATGTGTCCTCGGGCTGGCATGGGCAAATGGGCTGAATGGTCTCCTTCTGTGCTGTAACTTTTCTATGGTTCTGTGCATGTTTTCCCTCATGGAAGAATCTAGAACAAGGAGGCACAGTTTCAATTAAAGTGTCTCTTCATTACAATGGAGATTGGGAGGAATTTCTCCTCTGGATATCATTAGACTTCAAAATTCTCTTCTTCAGTGAGCAATAGAAATGGAATCATTGAATATATTTTGGTAGGTAAGTTTTTAATTGACTAGAGAGTCAAGTTTTATTGTGGGAGTGGTGTGATGAGGGAATGAGGTGGGAGGGGTTGGCTGTCTTTGTCAGTAAAGTTAAGATGATAATCAGATCAGTCTAGATCTTATTGAATGATGGAACAGGGGCTGAATGGCCTACTCCTGCTCCTATTTCTTATGGGTCGCTGACCTTACATGGAACAAGCATTGATGTACTTCAATGAAACACATGAAGGAGAAAGGAATAGAAAGAGATGGAGTTAGATGAGTAAAGGTGGAAGGAATCTCACGTGTAGAATAAACAGCCTCAAAGACTATCTAAGCTGAGTGGCCTGTTCCCATGATGCAAAAGGCTCCTTGTATAGCATCTTCCAAACCCACAACTACTACCATCTAGAAGGACAAAGTCAGCAGGCACTTTGGGACATCACCACCTGCAAGTTTCCCTCCAAATCACTCACCAACCTGACTTGAAATTATATCGCCGTTCCTTAATGGCCACCGATCAAAATCCTGTAGCTCCTTTCCCTAACAGCACTGCGGGAATACCTACACAACACAGACTGCAGCGGTTCACGGAGGCAGCTCACCACCAACTTCTCAAGGGTATTTAGGGATGGACAATAAACGCTGGCCTAACCAAACAAGCGCATAGCCTAAAAATGAATTACAAAAGGTTTATGCAATGTCCCAAATGAGACAGGTAGGAAAATTTAAGTATATACCTAAGTGCCCCAGGCCACTCTATAAAATTATTATTTTTAATTTTAAAAATGGACGAGGTTTTATCCTGACTGGCCATGGCTCATACCAGAGGAACTTCAGACAACCACCAGAAACTCTTTATCTGTAAAAGAAAATGCACTAATGTTCCTCAGTGGAACTGGACATTGTCCCTCTTTGGCCACAGAGATGCTATGTCATCAAGAACAAAAAGAACACTGACTCCTATTAAAGAACTGAGGCTTCCAGACCTGGGAAAATTCATCCTTTGTCCCACACCCAGGAGAAGTGGAGGGATGTCACATGATCCCCTCCAAGCTGCTAAAGCCTGCAATATTGAGCAGTGGACTCGAAAATAGACAGTCACTGTTTGACCTCCCAAGAGAAACAATGTTCCGGGCTAACAGCTTGTCACTGTGCACCATCTTACCATTGGGCAGGTCACAGCAAGAAGAGCTGCTTCCAGGTGAATTGTCCAGCACGTATTTACACTGTGACCTATTGGAACATTGGAACTTGCACCTTCCAGACTAATCCATCCCTATGTGCCATCTCTCATCAAAAGAGAAAATGCTGGAAAATCTCAGCAGGTCTGGCAGCATCTGTAAGGAGAGGAAAGAGCTGACGTTTCGAGTCCACATGAGCTTTTGTCAAAGCTAAAAGGCACACAGAGTGGGAGATATTTATACTGCAAGGTGAGGGAATGGAAGATGGGTCATAGCCACAGAAACCAGGGGAAAAGAATGCTAATGGCAGCCCACAGAGAGAATAAAGTGTGTGAATGGCCAAACAGCAGAGAGGCTAAAATCAGAGCTGAGCCTTTTAACTTTGACAAAGAGTCATCTGAACTCAAAACGTCAACTCTTTCCTCTCCTTACAGATGCTGCCAGACCTGTGAAGGTTTTCCAGCATTTTCTCTTCTGGTTTCAGATTCCAGCATCCGCAGTAATTTGCGTTTATCCAGTGCCATTTCTCATGGAAGTATCAATGCAATAGTCAGCCTATATCCCCTGAAAGAATGTGCCATTGACCTTTTGATTTTGAACTCTTGTAAAACCAGAACTCGTATTTTTATCATTCTTTTGCCCCGAGCACCCTTTCCTTTATCCCTCTGTTATTGTGTGAGTGCAAAGTGGCTACTGTTGTGAAACCCCTTTCCCGTGTTTTATGCATGTGCATGTGGAATATACCAACCCTCTTACACTATCTCATCTGGAATTTGCTGTGTGAATTATTCTTAGAGAATTAGAACACTCCAAATTTAAGGGTTGGGCAAAATACGTCACCACTTATGAAAGGGGATCAAAACATAAAAATACCTTTCTGCTCAAGGTGGATAGCAAGAAGAGAAATCAGGGTTGTTTGAACTAATGTCCGTCCTCTCTTTTTTGATTTGACATGATTTGATTTATTATTGTCACATGTGTTAGTATACAATGAAAAATATTGTTTCTTGCGCAGTATACAAAGAAAGCATACCATACATAGAGAAGGAAAGGTGAGAGTGCAGAATGTAGTGTTACAGTCATAGCTAGGGTATAGAGAAAGATCAACGTAATGTGAGGTAGGTCCATTCAAAGTCTAATGGTAGCAGGGTAGAAGCTGTTCTTGAATCGGTTGGTACGTGTGCTCAGACTTTGGTATCTTTTTCTTGATGGAAGAAGGTGGAAGAGAGAGTGTCTGGGGCGCGTGGGGTCTTAATTATTCTGGCTACTTTTCCGAGGCAGTGGGGAGTGTAGACAGAGTCAATGGCTGGGAGGCTGGTTTGCGTGATGGACTGGGTTACATTCACAACTTTTGTAGTTCCTTGTAGTCTTGGGCAGAACAGGAGCCCTTACCAAGCTGTGATACAACCAGAAAGAATGTTTTGAGTTGTAGTCATTGTCTGTAACAACAATGTAATATGTTGTGATGTATGAGTAAACAGCATTGAAATGTGAATATTTTTAATCATTAGCACTGGTGACAACATCAGATACTGGAGAATAGAACAATTTGGAGTGTGTGTAACAAAAATCCTAAGGTCAGATATTTCTTGATCTTGTTTATTGACTGTGTCCAACTGTAAGATAACTGCCTGGAGGCGTTAAAGAATAGAAATCATTTTTGGATTTACTACGTACTGCATGATAAAATAAATTTTAAGCATTGATAGGAATTACCCACAAGCTGGGTAATCTTGATGACTATCATAGCAGCCTCTCACTGCTCTGTTGAAGAAGGTTTGTTGTTGGTATCGGATTCTAATAGATCCACACTGTTGTACAGATTGCATTCACTCTAACTGCTGTTGCACGAATGTGTATATGATTAGGGAGGTTTTGTTTTGCAGCTGATGTTATTTGCCAAACGTGGAAACAACTTGAGTATGATATGATCTTGCTGAGCTTCCCTGCTCTGTACTCTGTTGTTAACTATCTCAAGGGGAGGTATTGCTGTAGACTGCATGAAAATATCAATGGAGTGGTTGGGTAGGCAGACAAGTGGCAAATGGAATTCAACCCAGAGGAGTGTGAAGTGATGCAGTTGGAGAGGCCAAACCACTCAAAGGAGTGCACAATAAACGGGAGAATGGCACGAGAAGTAGAAGGAGTGAGCGACCTTGCAATGAACATCCACTAATCCCTGACAATAGCAGGGCAAGTCCATAAGGTGTTAAGAAGAGATATGGATTCCTTTTCTTTATTAGCTGAGGCATAGAATGTCAAAGCGGGGAGGTTTGCTGGAATAATATAGACACGAGTTAGGACACAAACTTAAGTACTTACAGAAAAGGATGTAATTCCATTAGAGAGAGTACAGAGGAGATTTATGAAGATGTTGCCGGAACTGGTATATTACAGCAATGAGGAAAGATTGGATAGACAGGGATTGTTCTCCTTGGGACAGAGGGGAGGTTTGATTGTGATGTATAATATTGTGAGGAGTCTGGATACAGAGTATGGGAAGATTCTACTTACTTCAGCAGAGAAGTCAGTGACTAGCGGATTTAGACTAAAGTGATTGACAGAAAGATTCAAGGGGAGATGAGGAAAAGATTTTCTCCCGGGGGTTATGTTTGTCTGGAACTCACTGCCTGAAAATGCAGAAACCCTCAACTCATTTAAAAGATATCTGGATAAGAACCTCAATAGGGCTATCGACCAAATGATGGGAAGTGGGAATAAGTTGGGTGGCTTGATTTTCATCCAGTGCAGACACAATGGGCCACGTGGCCTTTCTATTTTGCTGTAAACCTTTTATGATTCCAAGAGGACGGAAGTGCTCTTCATTTACAAATCATACCCAATCTGAGGCAGCTTTCTCAGTAAGAATGACAACTTTATCCTTTCCTCTATTGAAGCTTGGGTCAGTCTGTATGTTTCCCAGTGTGAGGGGAAAAGTGATCATTCTTCCCGCTCAGTCACAGTCACTGGGCTTTGACAACATATTAAAGTCCGGAAAACTCATTGGATACATGGCTAGGCGAATAATTTCCAGTATTTCACTTAATCCTGTGATTGAAAATTGGTTGAACTTTTATTATATGGCTTACCAGGGGTTTCTTCACAAATTTAATGTTGACATAGATGAACACCCAAGAAAATTTACCTTGCTAATGCACAGATGTTGTTAATTAGTTGTTAAAGTTTATTTATTAGTCACAAGTATACTTACATTCACACTGCAATGAAGTTACCATGAAAATCCCCTAGTCGCCACAATCTGGCGCCTGTTCAGCTACACTGAGGGAGAATTTAGCATGGCCAATGTATCTAACCAGCACGTCTTTCAGGCAGTGGGAGGAAACCAGAGCACTCAAAGGAAACCCAGGCAGACACGGATAGAATGTGCAAACGCCACATAGACAGTGACCCAAGCCGGGAATGGAACCTGGGTCCCTGGTGCTGTGAAGCAGCAGTGCTAACCACTGTGCCACCATGCTGTGTTTCAATAGCAGTGATCACTGGATAGTGAACAGAGGTGGAAAGTATGGAAGTTATTAGGCTGTAGCTCACCGAAATACTACCATTTGTTAATATCAGACACCTTGAAGCAACTCAGTAAGCGAAGCAAGTTTGGAAAAACTGAAGCAGAGACCTTAGTGATCTAAATCTCAATGCTCTATAGGGCTAGCTTATCACACTGGCATGGTATCACATGTAGACAAGTCTGCAAGGGAAAACACCATTTCCATCAGTGGAATAAACTAGTTCCTCAAGATGGTGAATGGATCCCAATTGTTCACTGATCAAATGCAATGGGAAGTGGTTACATAACTTTACGGATTTAATATCTGCGGAAAATGTAGGTTAGCCAATCACACGTTTACTGGGCTTTTAACAAACGCATGCTGAGTTTGGGTGCACCAAGTGGTTCCAATGAACGGACTCTTTCCTGCTTTACAGGTCGCAGCCATCCAGAAAATTGTTAAGGTTTCTGTTCTGGCATCTTTTCTTCCAACCATACCTGCAAAAGGGAAAAAAACAGTGCTAAACTCTGGCAATGACCAATGAAAGTCCGTACAAACATTCATGGTTTTGTGAAGAATCATCCACCTGGAATGTTAACTCTGTTCCTCTTCTCACTGCTGCCTGGCCCAATGAACATTTCCCAGCATTTTCAGCTTCTGTTTTGGGTTTCTTTACTGGTCTTGGAGATTCACCGCCCATCCTAGTGTTGTCCACATCTCCCAGATAGAATTGAACGAGGAGTGGTTCACGATATAAATGGTTTAGAGGCAGCACGGTGGCACAGTGGTTAGCACTACTGCCACACAACACCAGGGACCCAGGTTCAATTTCGGCCTTGGGCCACTCTCTGTGCGGAGTTTGTACATTCTCCCTGTGTTTCTGTGGGTTTCCTCCAAGTGCTCCGGTTTCCTCCCACAGTCCAAGGATGTGCGCGTTAGATGAATTGGTCATGGGAAATTAATGCTGGGGGGGTAAATGTTCCCATCCCACCCATCATGAGAATCATATCGAGCAAGGGGTGGACATGGAAAGGTCTGTTGACCTCAGGCAGGATTTTCCGGTTTCAGGGTGAGTGCGGCTGGAAATTCCATCTTTAGTGTCCCAAGATGCGCAACTTAGGGGAATTAGCAGGGCAAATATGTGGATTTACAGGGGTAGGGCTTGGGTAAGATGCTCTGCCAAAGAGTTGGTGTAGACTTGATGGGCCAAAGAGCCTCCTTCTGCACTGTAGGGATTCTGTGATTCTTCTTCTACGAAAATCAATGATGTGGCCAGGGAGGCATTCACAAATTGTGAACCAAGAGAGTGAGTGTGAAAGGCCATTGCACAATGAGTTCCTCCCCACTTTATTCTGATTGGGAGGATATAACTCTTAGGAATCTGTTTTAGCCCCAACGCTTTTCAATCTCGATATTAATGATCCACTTCCAACCTTGTCTCGGGATTTCTTCTGAGTTACTGCGATCTGCTGTGGTTCTCAGGCCCTGACATTTTTAAACTAGAGATAACACTAAACAATGACATTGCGAAACTAGACAGTTACTGTAAGACATGGAGCCTCAACCCAATAGCAATAAAAAAGTATATTCCACCTCCGTAATGCCAGTGCCAACACAGAACTCAACATCTCCCTGAATCGCAAGAGGCTAAATCACGAACAACATCCCGTTTATCTTGGTCTTACTCTTGACTGACAGCCAACAGTCAAAAAGCGTGTAAGCAAGACTGCAAGATCAAAACATGAAACAATTTCCTCAGCAAACTTGCTCGGGTGCTCAAACCTTAAGGACCTCAGCTCTTGCCATTGTCCTGAGTACTGTGCACCAGTGTGGTGCAACTCATCCCATACCAGTCTTGCCAATACCCAACTCAACACAACCTTGGAGAGCATCTCAGGTACCCTCCGGTCAACTCAGCATCCCGGCTCCCTAATCCTGAGCCACACAGAGTGGGGAGATCGCAACAAGAAAGCTCCTGGAGAAGGTCCACATTAACCCCAGCCACAGTGACCTTACCAGTCCGTCTTCTGATCACACCCCAAATTTTTGAGCAGTTAAAGGAATTAAGGGTTATGGCGAGCGGGTGGGTAAGTGGAACCAAATCCACGAAGAGATCAGCCATGACCTTATTGAATGGCGGAGCGGGCTCGAGGGGCCAGATGGCCTACTCCTGCTCCTAGCTCTTATATTCTGAAAACCTATTTTACCCAGAGGGTGGTGACGGTCGGGAATGCACTGCCTGGGAGGGTGGTAAAGGTGGGATGCCTCACATCCATTAAAAAGTATCTGGATGAACACTTGGTACATCATAACATTCAGGGCTATGGGCCAAGTACTGGCAGATGGGATTAGGTGGGAGCTCAGGTGTTTCCAATGTGTCAGTGCTGACTCTATGGGCTGAGTGGCCTCCCCTGCGCTGTAAGATTCTATAATGAAATAGAAATAATGTTTAGAGACAGCTAGAAGCAAGGGAGGAAAATGTTTGAACGTACCAGGCATTCATCCCTTGGGGTTTCACAATCTTTTTCACACATTGAATGTCATCCAAGATGTTATCATCGATAAAATCTACAAAGGAGAACACATCGGCATTAAAATCAATTCACTGAACGTTGAAATGTGAAGTGTGTACTGATATTTGTGACTGAACGTTATTAATTTGGCAAAGATGGTTTGAGAAATGTGGTTGGGGTCCAGATTTCCGGGACTCCTAAATACTTAATCTCTGGAAATATTTGACTTCTTCACTTTATTCACTGGTGTTGAAAACTTTTCTGAGATATAAAGTTGCCGTATCGGAGAGAGCTAAGCTGAGCTGAGGGGATTGCTCACAGTGGCATGAATCTCAACCTGACGAACAGATATTCAAAATAACTTTCTTACAAATTGTGACAAGGAAGTGGATTGGACTATCTGAATTTATTTAAACAGTTTTCCCCTCGTGCTTATAAATTTTTGCTTAATACCATTCAGTCTGAAATTATCACAGAATGAATCATAAAATTCCTGCAGTGCTAAAGAGGCCATTCAGCCCATCAAGCCTGTGCTGGCTGTCTGACAGGCTATCTTCCCCAGGCCCTCTCCCCCCACCCTATTCCCTTAACCCTCACATTTCCCATAATCCACCTAATCTGCACATCTTTGGAATGTGGGAGGAAACCCACGCAGACATGGGGAGAATGTGCAAACTCCACACAGACAGTCACCCAAGGCGGGAAGCGAACCCAGGTCACTGGCGTTGTGAGGCAGCAGTGCTAACCACTCTGCCACCATGTCGTCCAAGTTAAATGGATTCCTCTTCAGGGACTCCTGTCTGTCATCGGACCAAATTTCCCACTCCCAATGGCAGCACCAAAAGCCATTGAAAATCTGGATGTGGTTACTTGGTAGCCAAACCAATATGGTCACATGATGACTGGCCAGTGAGAATGATTCAGCCTTGTCACTGAATCACATGACAGGGCATCTCTGATATTATGAAGCCCCCATCACCAGTTGGCCATGCAGGAGTCATAGTTAAAGATTAGCACTGCTACCTCACAGGGCCAGGGGCCCCGGTTTGATTCACGGCTTAGGTGATTGTCTGTGTGGAGTTTGCATGTTCTCCCCGTGTCTGCGTGGGTTTCCTCCAGGTACTCCAGTTTCTTCCCACAGTCCAAAGATGTGCAGGTTTGGTGGATTGGCCATGCTAAATTGCCCCTTGATGCCCCAAGGTGTCTAGGTTAGCAGAAATTACTCATGGGACAAGTGTGGGGTTGCGGGAATAGGGAGGGAGTTGGACCTGGGTAAGATGCTCTGTCAGAGGTTCAGTGCAGACTCAATGGGCCGAATGGTCCCCTTCTGAACTGCGAAGATTCTATGGGCTATATTTATTTTTACTGTAATCACAGATAAAGCAGATATAATCAATTGATTCAGAATAATTTACATATAAGAAATGCTTTTTCAAAGCACTGATACATTGTCTAACAAAAATATGATGATGGCACAAGAAATAATGAAAGGAACAAATCATTTCACAGTGGTTAGCACTGCTGCCTCACAGAGCCAGGGGCTCAGGTTCGATTCCCGGCATGGGCCACTCACTGTGTGGAGTCTGCATATTCTCCCCATGTCTGCGTGGGTTTCCTCTAGGTGCTCCGGTTTCCTCCCACACTCCAAACATGTGCGGGTTAGGTGGATTGGCCATGCTAAACAACCCTTTATTCTCCCAAGGTGTGTAGGTTTTATGGAGGGGCTGTGGTGAATATGCAGGGTTATAGGGATGGAGGGGAGGGCCTGGATGGGTTGCTCTTCCGGAGAGCCGGCACAGCCTCAATGGGCCAAATGGCCTCGTTCTACACTGTAGGAATGCGATGGGTCTCTCACTTTCTATCTGACTCTCTCCTTCTATTTCTCTCAGTTTGACTCTGCTCTCTCACATCTCTGTGTGAACTTTGGTTTGGGTGACCAACTCTACCTAATGGTTGGGACAGTGACATTGAAGATTAATTCTTACCAAAGACTAAAGCCATTATTTTACTTTCACGATTGTCCTGGCACCGGATTTCCAGCAGGGGTAGCCTCTCGCCCACTCCCAGCCAGAGACTGAATAAATGATTCCAGTGTATTTATGTGGGGCTCTGCATCTGTTCAGCCCATCGGGGGCTCAATCGTCTGGGCTCACTTGCCTTTATGGCGTCTCTGGGAGACATTCTCGCTGGCGAGGAAAACACCTGATCCCCATGAATAGGGGAACAATCGTGTTGCCCTTATTGGTAGGACCAGAGAACTAGAGACCATTGAGCCCTTCCCCGATGCCAGGGTTGGGGGTGGGGGGGGGGCGCTGAGGGCAAAGAGAGTCGTGTTGCGCACTCTACATTGTGATTGGTGGGGGCGGGGGGGGCGGGATCTCACTGTACTCTCTGCCTGTGATCAGTGTTGAGCAGGGGTGGGCAGGGTGGGGCTATATTTTCAGGCAGTGTGCGGCTCGCAATTGGCCATGGGTCCCTACAATTACGGAAGGGTGGTGCTGTGTTGAAACTAGCTGCAACAGCAGAGGCCTGACATCTCTGTCTCTCTCTCTCTCTCTCTCTCTGCCTCTCTCTGTCAGGCCTCTGCCATTGGAATTGCGCATGTGCAGCTACAGAGGTCTGCACATGCATAATAGCTCCCCCTGCTGCCTGATTAGGCTGGCTGGTGAATTAAGCCCAGTCCACTGCTTCGAGTAGCTAGAAGCAGCCTAGCCCATTTTTTCATGCACTATGTGCATAAGATTGAGAGTAAAAACTCACGCAAAAAAATGCATCTGCAACTCTCCCATTTTCACACCAGCTAAACACTTAGAATCTTTCATCTAAAATTCCACTCTCAGAATTTTTCTCTTAAAATTCCACTCTAAGTGGCATCATATTATCACCCTCCCAATGTAAATAGGACAATAACCTATTATGGAATGATCTGGGGATTAGCAGTGTAAATATAAAGAACAAAGATGTACAGAATCCTTGACACTTCAGCAGACAATGTTCAGTAAACATCCTTATTTACTCTAACCAGTGAGTCTCAATACTTGTATTTGATCATGCAGACACGCACCGGTCACCTGCTAACAGCTGACTCCAACATCCACGATGGCAACTCGTTCCGAATATTGTCAGCCCTCCAAGTCTGCGCCACTCATTGGTCCAACGAGACCATTCTTCTGTATCCCTCCATTCCCAGTCTGCTTATGTGACTATCCAGGTAAGTCTTAAATGATCCCAGCGTGTTCACCTCCACCACCCTGCTTGGCAGTGCAGGGGTTGCACCCTGCTTGGCATATAGGGGGTTACAGGGACAGGGCCTGATTGGGATCATTGTCAGTGCAACCTCAATGGGCTGAATGGCCTGTAGGGAGTGTATGGATTCTATAGATATGGGAAACAATTGCTTTAATGAAGTGCTGGAGATCTGACAGCACCAATAAAACTGTAACTCATTCCTGGCTCAAACAGGAGATCACAGTAAGAAGTCTCACAACACTAGGTTAAATAAACCTGTTGGACTTTAACCTGGTGTTGAGAGACTTCTTACTGTGTTTACCCCAGTCCGACGCCAACATCTCCACATCAAGGAGGAGATGGCAGACAAAACCTGGTTACCAAATTGTCCTTAGCTCCTGATACCCAGAAGGAAACCTGATTTTGCTGGGTCTGTCATTGATCATGTCTGGTGTTTTTCGTCACAGGAGTGGGTCTGCATATCCCTGTGAGACAATGGATTAGTCCAATTATCTCAATGAATGCCCCCTTTAACAAGCAAGAGAGACAATATTTGGAACAAATTGCCATCGTGGATGTTGGAGTCAGCTGTTAGCAGGTGACCGGTGCGTGTCTGCATGATCAAATACAAGTATTGAGACTCACTGGTTAGAGTAAATAGGATGTTTACTGAACATTGTTTGATGAAGTGTCAAGGATTCTGTACATCTGTGGGTATAGTGATAAATATGCAAATTGAGGATTGCAAAGATGCTGAATTATATTGATTGAAAGTACACACCAACTGTAATGCTATTGTTGTTTTAACTGGTGTGTATTGGCTGCAGAATGCTGTAATTGAAACTGTTTGACAATCTGGTTCGAACATCATAGAACATTACAGCGCAGTACAGGCCCTTCGGCCCTCGATGTTGCACCGATCAGTGGAACCAATCTAATGACCGTCTAACCTAAACTATTCCAATGTTATCCATATGCCTATCCACTGACCATTTGAATGCCCTTAAAGTTGGCGAGTCCACTACAGCTGCAGGCAGGGCATTCCACGCCCTTACTACCCTCTGAGTAAAGAACCTACCTCTAACATCTGTCCTATATTTATCACCCCTCAGTTTAAAGCTACGTCCCCTTGTGTTAGCCATCACCATCCGAGGAAAAAGGCTCTCACTGTCTGCCCTATCTAATCCTCTGATCAACTTATATGCCTCAATTAGGTCACCTCTTAACCACCTTCTCTCTAATGAAAATAACCTCAAGTCCCTCAGCCTTTCCTCATAAGACCTTCCCACCATACCAGGCAACATCCTGGTAAATCTCCTCTGCACCCTTTCCAATGCCTCTACATCTTTCTTATAACGCGGCGACCAGAACTGGACGTAATACTCCAAGTGCGGCTGCACCAGAGTTTTGTACAGCTACAACATGATCTCATGGCTCTGAAACTCAATCCCTCTACCAATAAAAGCTAACACACTGTACGCCTTCTTAACAACCCTATCGACCAAGGTGCCAACTTTTAGGGATCTATGCACATGTACACCGAGATCTCTCTGCTCATCCACATTACCAAGAGTCTTTCCATTAGCCCAATACTCTGTAATCCTGTTACTCCTTCCAAAGTGAATCACCTCACACTTTTCCCCATTAAACTCCATTTGCCACTTCTCAGCCCAGCTCTGCAGCTTATCTATGTCCCTCTGCAAACTGTAACATCCATCCTCACTGTCTATAACTCCTCCGACTTTGGTGTCATCCGCAAATTTACTAACCCATCCTTCTACAGCCTCATCTAGGTCATTTATAAAAATGACAAACAGCAGTGGCCCCAAAACAGATCCTACTAGTAACTGAACTAGTGAGACCACTGTGTGACTGTGTCTGTTCTCCTTGCGCACAAGAAATAACGGCAGTTTTTGAGTACTCACCATGAATCGTCTGGTTAATGTTCAACACTGTAACCAGCTCAGAAGCATGTTGCATTTATTCGTTACCTTGACATAGTTAAGAATTCAATGAAGGTGTATTGTCTGCCAATGTTAAACATGTAGAGTTTTCACAATGTGCTTTTGATTAGTGAATGATTTTAACCCACTATTCATCTGGTCATCATCTTGAAGGGACTTTAGTCCAGTAACAGAAATATTCTTCTTTATTCTCGACATGATCTACATGAGGGTAATTGTGGTCCTACAGTGCCCAAATTGAATTGAAAGGTTTAGGTCAGTAAAAGTCTGAGCTTTAAGGTGGGATTTTCTGGCCTCACTCGTCCCACCTGAGGTCAGCTTTCCATGCATCATCTCTCACCCACTTTGGTGCCCGTGGCAGGCTGGATGGTAAAATTCCAGCCATACTGTTTCCAAAATTACTAAAACATGTTGTTTTGGGTAAGTCTCAGTAAGTGGTGTCACTTATCCCACATTAACCAATTAACGCGAGAGTTAAGAAAGTCCACCAATGCCTTTACTTTCTCAGAAGACTAAGAAAATTTGGCATGTCAGCTACGACTCTCACCAACATTTACAGATGCACCATAGAAAGCATTCTTTCTGGTTGTATCACAGCTTGGTATGGGCTCCTGCTCTGCCCAAGACTGCAAGAATGTAGCCAATCCATTACACAAACCAGCCTCCCCTCCATCGACTCTGTCTACACTTCCCGCTACCTCAGCAAAGCAGCCAGCATAATTAAGGACCCCACACAGCCTGGACATTCTCTCTTCCACCTTCTTTCTTTGGGAAGGAGATACGGCCGGAATTTTACCATCCAGCCTGCCATGGGAATCAAAGTGGGTGAGAGAAAAAGATACAAAAGTCTGAGGTCACGTACCAACCGACTCAAGAACAGCTTCTTCCCTGCTGCTGACAGACTTTTGAATGGGCTTACCTTGCATTAAGTTGATCTTTCTCTATACCCTAGTTATGACTGACTACATTCTGCACCCTCTCCTTTCCTTCTCTATGAATAGTATGCTTGCAAGAAACAATACTTTTCACTGTATGTTAATATATGTGACAATAATAAATCAAATCAGTGCAGTAAAGCCACAATTCAACACTGACTCACATTCTCCACCTTTGAGCTACAATGAGGGAGCACATCTCCAAAACCTGATATGTATGCATTGCCCATGGAAATTCTCCATGCACATTCTTGGCATTGATTAAGTTTGCAAACAGGATTTCCGTCAATTATGCCAAAGCACAAGTGAGCAAGAGAATCCCTGCAGAAATTAACAGCCTAACTGAGGATCAGGTGAAGTATCACACAGTCAAATATCTCTCCAATATACAGCGCCTGTGTCCAAGAACAATTATGTATCCCTATAACACCCAGTTGGTGTTATAACTGGGAAGATCCCAGAATGGAACCCCAGCTCAAAAGACAATACGTTTTACTGCGTTCTAATTAAACTTGAAGGAACAGAGTCATAGGACCACTAATTAAAAGTCAAGTTAAATTTTATTTATTACTCACAAGTAGGCTTATGTTAACACTGCAATGAATTTACTGTAAAAATCCTAATTAGTTTTAATAAGAAAATTATTAAACATGAAGCAATTGGATTATGATGCAGTACTCCTTTACCTTCCCCCCTTAGCTTAATAAATACACACAAATTTTAAGAATAATGCAGATTACATAGAAACATAGAAAAACATAAAAAAACAAACAGACCCTTCGGCCCACAAAGTTGCACCGAACATGTCCCTACCTACTAGTCTTACCTATACCCTTCTATCTTACTAAGTTCCATGTACTTATCTAAAAGTCTCTTAAAAGACCCTATCGAATCCACCTCCAACACCACTGCCAGCAGCCGATTCCACTCACCCACCACCCTCTGAGTGAAAAACTTACCCCTGACATCTCCTCTGTACCTACTCCCCAGTACCTTAAACCTGTGTCCTTTAGGAGCAGCCATTTCAGCCCTGGGAAATAGCCTCTGAGAACCCACTCGATCAATACCTCTCAACATCTTATACACCCCTACCAGGTCACCCCTCATCCTTCGTCTCTCCAAGGAGAAAAGACCGAGCTCCCTCAACCTATCATCATAAGGCATGCCACCTAATCCAGGCAACATCCTTATAAATCTCCTCTGTACCCTTACTATGGCTTCCACATCCTTTCTGTAATGAGGCAACCACAACTGAGCACAGTACACAGGAGGTTAGAAGGATGAGGGGGGATCTTATAGACACGTATAAGATAACGAAAGGGAGGGATAGAACATAAGAACATAAGAACATAAGAAATAGGAGCAGGAGTAGGCCATCTGGCCCTTCGAGAGAGATTCTTCCCGCTTGGAAAGGATAGCAGGACTAGAGGGCACAGCCTCAAGATAAGGGGCGGGGGCGGGCGCAGTTTAGATCAGAGTTGAGGAGGAACTCCTTCACTCAAAGGGTGGTGAATCTCTGGAATTCCCTGCCTGTTGAAGTGGTGGAGGCTACCTCGCTAAATATATTTAAGTCACAGGTAGATAGGTTTCTGATAGACAAGAGAATTAAGGGTTATGGGGAGAAAGCGGGAAAGTGGAACTGATCCACTTCAGATCAGCCATGATCTTATTGAATGGCAGGGCAGGTCCTATGTTCTTCAAGTGGGGTCTGACCAGGATCATATACAGCTGCAGCATTATCTCCTGACTCCTAAACTCAATTCCTCGATTGATGAATACAAATCAACTTCTTAACCACAGCCTCTACCTGTGAAGCTGCTTTGAGTGTTCTATGAACCCAGGTTCTAAGATCCTTCCGATCTTCCACACTGCCAAGCATCTTACCCTTAATATTATAACCTGTCATCCTATTTGACCTGCCAGAATGAATCACCAGACACTTATCTGGGTTGAAGTCCATCTGCCACTTCTCCATTCAGGTTTGCAAAGACTATTACAAAGTATATCTTAAGATTTCACGGTCTCCATAGAGCATTACAGCACAGAAATAAGTCTTTTCGCCCTTCTTGACTATGCTGAACCATTCTTCTACCTAGTCCCACTGACCGGCACCTGGACCATATCCCTCCACACCCCTCTCACCCATATACCTGTTCAAGTTTTTCTTAAAATGTTAAAGAGACATAGACTCCCTTTTAAGCACACAAGATGACTGTGGTTAAATACATTGTCCACTCTGAACCCAAGTGACTATCTGTGGATTTCACATCAGAATCCTCCCTGATGATTGTGACATGAGAGTCTCAAAACATCACTCCCAAAAACATGCTGTAAAATCTTTTCTCATCAAATGCTTTCCCTTAGTAATTTCCATAGAAGTGCAGAAGGAGGCCATTTGGCCCATTGAATCTGCACTGACTCTTTGACAGAGCATCCCACCCAGGCCCTATCCCCTAACCTAATCCACCCCACCTGCATATACTTGGAGTGTGGGAGGAAGCCAGAGCACCCAGAGGAAACCTATACAAGCACAAGGAGAGCATACAAACTCCTACATAGACAGTGACACAAGGCCAGAATCAAACTCAGCTCTCTGGTGCTGTGAGGCAGCAGTACTAACCACTGTGCTGCCAATTTGCATTCTGAAATCCAATCCAGGTTTTACAAGTGACCCTTTTAAACAAAACTTCTGCTCCACTTTTAACAGTGAACCTAGTCGAGGATTCACTTTTCAGCATTTCTTGATCTTGTTTTAATTGTTTTAATTCTCAATTGCCAGACTATATTAAAATGACATCAGATGTTTGATTTACATCTGAGTCTGCTGGCCCACATTGAAACCAGTTGGTGCAATTGTCTGTTTAACTCAGAGCCCTTTGTTCATTCCTCACTGATCTCTTTCAAACAAACCTTGGTCTCTGTCCTCTTAACCTCAGCTATCTTAATATATCCTTTCTGTCTTAATTCCCTGATTAATTGTTTCCAGTTCAAGTCCTTAGTCAAATATTCCACTTTCCCTGATTGATTCTCAATTGCTTTCATCAGTTGTCTTTTTTCATTCGCAATCTCCTCTTTCACATGTGAAAGTTGATTTTCTCGTTAATCAGGTTTGTCCTTCACTTGCTTGTTATCTGCAAAATGTGTCTCATATTTCTCCACTGTAGTTTTCAAAAATTTGGTAAGATCAACTAACTGCCTGTTAGAATACAGATATCATCTCCTTACAGTGTCTATAAGCCACATCATTACCTAGGATGAAATCTATTCCTCCAATAGTTCATTGTGAAATAATTCCCATTGTAACTTCAAAATTACTTCTGAAGTTAATCCTACACCAAGAAACTTGATCAATTGGGCTGATGAATGGCAGATGGAGTTTAATTTAGATAAATGTGAAGTAGTGCATTTTGGTAGATTGAATCAGGGCAGGACTTACTCAGTTAATGGTAGGATGTTGGGGAGAGTTACAGGACCAAGAGGTCTAAGTGACCAGGTTCATAGCTCCTTGAAAGTGGAGTCACAGGTGGACAGGGTGGTGAAGAAGGCAATTGGCATGCTTCATTTCATTGGTCAGAACATTGAATATAGAAGTTGAGACATCTTGTTGAAATTATACAAGACATTGGTAAGGCCATACTTGGAAATACTGTGTGCAATTCTGTTCATCCTATTATAGAAAGCATATTATTATTCTTGAAAAAGTTCAGGAAAGATTTAGAACAGAGGACAAAGGAAATTACAGCACGGGAACAGGCCCTTCGGCCCTCCAAGCCTGCACCGACAATGCTGCCTAACTGAACTAAAACCCCTATCCTTCCAGTGACCATATCCCTCTATTCTCATCCTATTCATGTATTCATCCAGACACCCCTATCATATCTGCTTCCATTATCTCCTCTGGCAGCAGTTCCAGGCATCCACTACCCTCTGTGTAAAACATTTGTCTCGTACATTTCCTTTAAACCTTGCCCCTCGCATCTTAAACCTATCTTCCCAAATAATTGACTCTTCCACCATGGGAAAAAGCTTCTGACTATCCACTCTGTCCAAGCCTCTCATAATCTTGTAGACTTCTATCAGGTCTCCCCTCAACCTCCATCGTTCCAATGAGAACAAACCAAGTTTCTGCAACCTCTCCTCATAGCTAATGCCCTCCATACCAGGCAACATCCTGGTAAATCTTTTCTGTACCTTCCCCAAAGCCTCCACATCCTTCTGGTAGTGTGGCGACCGGATTTGAACACTATATTCCAAATGCAGCCTAACTAAGGTACTATAAAGCTGCAACATAACTTGCAAATTTTTAAACTCAATGCCTCGGCTGGTGAAGCCAAGCATGCCGTATGCCTTCTTGACTACCTTCTCCACCTGCATTGCCACTTTCAGTGATCTGTGTACCTGTATGCCCGGTTCCCTCTGCCTATCAATACTCTTAAGAGTTCTGCCATTTACTGTATATTTCTTACCTGTGGGGACTTTAACTTTACTCATGTTGATTGGAATTGCTATAGCTCTAGCTCGTTAGAGGGGTCAGTTTTTGTTCAAAGTGTGCAGGAAGGTTTTTTGACTCAGTATGTAGATAGGCCAACTAGAGGTGAGGCTATATTGGATTTGGTGCTGGGTAATGAGCCAGACCAGGTGCTAGACTTGGAAGTTGGTGTGCATTTTGGGGATAGTGACCACAATTCGATTACGTTCACCTTAGTGATGGAAAGGGATAGGCATGAACCTCGGGTCAGTAGTTTCAGCTGGGGGAAGGGTAATTATGAGGCTATTAGGAGAGAATTAGGAAGCATTGGTTGGACTAGGAGATTACAGGGACTGGGAACGTCCGAGATGTGGAGATTTTTCAAGGAGCAGCTACTGCGGGTCTGTGTTAGGTATATCCCTGTCAGGCAAGGAGGATTTGGTAGGCCCAGGGAACCGTGGTGCACTAAAAAAGTTGATTCGTTGGTTAGGAAGAAAAAGGAGGCTTATGTTCGGATGAGGCTTGAGGGCTCAGGTAGTGCATTAGAAAGTTTTAGATTGGCTAGGAGGGAGTTGAAGAGGGAGTTAAGAAGGGCTAAAAGAGGACATGAGATGACTTTGGCTGATAGGATTAAGGAGAATCCTAAGGCGTTTTACAGGTATGTCAAGAACAGAAGGTTGGTTAGGGCAAGATTAGGGCCAGTTACAGACAGTAGAGGGAAGTTGTGTGTGGAACCGGAGGAGATTGGAGAGGTGTTGAACCAATATTTCTCTTCGGTGTTCACGCAAGGGGACATGAATGTAGCTGAGGAGGAGACTGGGGTGCAGGGGTGTAAAATAGATAGTATTGCAGTTGATACGGGGGATGTGCTGGATATTTTAGAGGATTTGAAAATAGATAAGTCCCCTGGTCCGGATGGGATTTACCCTAGGATTCTCTGGGAGGCAAGAGAGGTGATTGCAGAGCCTCTGGCTCTGATCTTCAGGTCGTCGTTGGTCTCTGGTATAGTACCGGAAGATTGGAGGACAGCAAATGTTGTCCCATTGTTTAAGAAGGGGAGCAGAGACTTCCCTGGGAATTATAGACCGGTGAGTCTTACTTCTGTGGTGGGTAAGGTTTTGGAAAGGATTATTAGAGACAGGATTTATAGTTATTTGGAGAGTAATGAATTGATTAGAGACAGTCTGCATGGTTTTGTAGCGGGTAGGTCGTGCCTTACTAACCTTATCGAGTTCTTTGAGAAAGTGACCAAAGAGGTGGATGGGGGTAAGGCAGTTGACGTGGTGTATATGGATTTTAGTAAGGCGTTTGATAAGGTTCACCATGGTAGGCTTCTGCAGAAAATGCAGATGTATGGGATTGGGGGTGATCTAGGTAATTGGATCAGGAATTGGCTAGCAGATAGGAGACAGAGGGTGGTGGTTGATGGTAAATATTCGTCATGGAGTTCGGTTACGAGTGGTGTGCCTCAGGGATCTGTTTTGGGGCCACTGCTGTTTGTAATTTTTATTAATGATCTGGATGAGGGTATAGTTGGGTGGATTAGTAAGTTTGCTGATGACACCAAAGTCGGAGGTGTGGTAGATTGTGAGGAAGGGTGTCATAGTTTGCAGGGTGACTTAGAAAGGTTGCAGAGCTGGGCCGCGAGGTGGCGGATGGAGTTTAATGTGGAGAAGTGTGAGGTAATTCATTTCGGTAGGAATAACAGATGTGTTGAGTATAGGGCTAACGGGAGGACTTTGAATAGTGTGGAGGAGCAGAGGGATCTAGGTGTATGTGTACATAGATCCCTGAAAGTTGGGAATCAAGTAGATAAGGTTGTTAAGAAGGCATACGGTGTCTTGGCGTTTATTGGTAGGGGGATTGAATTTAGGAGTCGCAGCGTCATGATGCAACTGTACACAACTCTGGTGCGGCCGCACTTGGAGTATTGTGTGCAGTTCTGGTCCCCACATTACAGGAAGGATGTAGAGGCTTTGGAGAGGGTGCAGAGGAGGTTTACCAGGATGTTGCCTGGTATGGAGGGGAGGTCCTACGAGGAGAGACTGAGAGATTTGGGGTTGTTTTCGCTGGAAAGAAGGCGGCTAAGAGGGGACCTTATTGAAACATATAAGATGATTAGAGGTTTAGACAGGGTGGATAGTGATAGCCTTTTTCCTAGGATGGAGAAATCTAGCACGAGGGGGCACGGCTTTAAATTAAGGGGGGGTAGTTATAGGACTGATGTCAGGGGTAGGTTCTTTACCCAGAGGGTGGTGAGGGACTGGAATGCCCTGCCAGCTGCAGTTGTAAATGCGCCTAGTTTGGGGGCGTTTAAGAGATCTGTGGATAGGTTTATGGACGAAATGGGATTGGTTTAGATTAGTGGGTTAGTGTTGTTTTTTTTAAAAGCTGGTCGGCGCAACATCGTGGGCCGAAGGGCCTGTTCTGCGCTGTAATGTTCTATGTTCTATGTTCTATGTATTAGACCTTCCAAAATGCATTACCTCACATTTGTCTGCATTAAATCCATCTGCCATCTGTCCCCCCAAGTCTCCAACTGATCTATATCCTGCTGTATCCTCTGATGGTCCTCATCGCTATTCACGATTCCACCAACCTTTGTGTTGTTTGCAAACTTACTAATCAAGCCAGTTATAGTTTCCTGCAAATCATTTATATATATTGCAAACAGCAAAGGTCCCAGCACTGATCCCTGAGGAATGCCACTTGTCACAGCCCTCCATTCAGAAACACACCCTTCCACAGCTACGCTCTGTCTTCTATGGCTGAGCCAGTTCTGTATCCACCTTGCCAGTTCACCTCTGATCCCATGTGACGTCACCTTCTATACCAGTTTGCCATGAGGGGCCTTGTCAAAGGCTTTATTGAAGTCCATTAGACAACATCCGCTGTCCTACTTTCATCAATTATTTTCGTCACTTCCTCGAAAAACTGGATCAAGTTATTGAGACACGACCTCCCCTTCACAAAACCATGTAACCTCTCGCTGAAACATCCACTTATTTCGAAGTGGGAGTAAATCCTGTCTCGAAGAATCCTCTCCAAAAAGAGTAAGAGAAATTTTCGCTCTTTGACACAGAACATCCGGAATCTCCAATAGCTTCCTTCACCAACACTCAAATCATTCACTGAACAATCTTGAGATCGATACACCTTTACCGTTGATTTTGAGAAGCGTGTCTCACCTGCACCACTGCTACATTTTTGCCAACCATTAATTTCCTCTCAGATGCTTCTTTTCCTGCTGCAGCAACTGGTCTCCCATTTAATTTTCGACAATCTGCACACATCTTTCTCGCTTTGGTTTCTCATGACTGTTTGATTCTGGAATATGCAGCAAGCTGTGTGAATCTGATGCTCTGTTCTTCTCCTCTCCACCAGCTGGCGCTACAGAGCTGTACCCTTCTCCATCCCTTCACTTGGCTCACACATGATCGGACGTGTCACCAAGATTTCTTGAGGTTTCTCGTATTCAAACTGAAGGCCCTTCCCATTTAGCAGGTAAAGGGAAGATTCCGAATACTCGAGAGCCTTCTTCGTGGTCGGGTAGCTGTAGGAAAGATGTTATTAAACTGGAGAGAGTGTAGAAGAGATTTACAAGGATGTTGCCAGGACTCAAGGGGACTGAGTTGTAGGGAGAGATTGGACAGGTTAGGATTTTCTCATTAGAATGTAGGAGACTGAGGGGTGATCTTATGGAGGTGGATAAGATCATGAGAGGCATGGATAGGGTGAGTGCACTCAGTCTTGTGTTATTCCATAGTTTCTATGATTCATATAGACAAAAAAAGAGCCAACACCAGTTAATAACTGAGTTCTCAATTAGGAAATGTACAGACTGCTGGACTGGATACCACTCAGACAGTGTGATTTGATTTGATTTATTATTGTCACATGTATTAACATGCAGTGAAAAGTATCGTTTCTTGCGCATTATACAGACATAGCACACCGTTCATAGAGAAAGAAATGAGAGAGTGCAGAATGTAAGATTATAGACGTAGCTAGGTAACGTAAAGGAAGATCAACATAATGCAAGGTAGGTCCATTCAAAAGCCTGAGCAACAGGGAAGAAGCTGTTCTTGAGTCGGTTGTTACGTGACTTCAGACTTTTGTATCTTTTTCCCAATGGAAGAAGGTAGAAGAGAGAATGTCCGGGGTGTGTGGGGTCCTTAATTATGCTGGCTGCTTTGCCGAGGCAGCGGGAAGTGTAGACAGAGTCAATGGATGGGAGGTTGGTTTGCGTGATGGATTGGGCTACATTCTCGACCTTTTGTAGTTCCTCGCGGTTTTGGGCAGAGCAGGAGCCCGTACCAAGCTGTGATATAACCAGAAAGAATGCTTTCTATGGTGCATCTGTAAACAGTGAGATTGTGGCTAACATGCCAAATTTCCTTGGTCCTTAGTGGCCCCTGACACTAGGAAATGAAAGGCAGAACTTGCAATTATATAGAACCTCTCACAACCTTAGGTTCTCCCAGAGCATTTCACAGTAAATGAAATACTTTTTGGAGTGTAGTTTCCGTTGCAATGCAACAACCATAGCAGCCAATCTACGCACAGCAAACTTAAACGGCAATGCAACAATGGCCAGATAATCTCTTTGTGATGTTGACACAAGACATAGCTCATCTTCTATTTCAAATTTGTATGAGAGCATTCTTAGTCATGGTCATAGAATCACTACAGTGCTGAAAGGGCCATTTGGCCCATTGAATCTGCACCAGCTCTCTGACAGAGTATTGCACACAGGCCCTATTCCCGTAGCCCCAAGTATTTACCTTGCTCATTCCACTAATCTACACACCTTCCAAAAGACAAGCCGAATAGGTGCATTGGCCATGCTCCTAACCAGCAAGTTCTCCCTCAGTTAACCCGAATAGGCGCTGGAGTGCGGTAACTCGATAATTTTTGCAGTAACTTCACTGCAGTGTTAATGTAAGTCTGCTTGCGACACTAACAAATAAACTTTGACATTTTTTAAAAGTCTTGAGCCACTAAGAGGCAGTTTAGCATGGCCAATCCACCTAACATACATATTTTTGGACCATAGGAGAAAACCAGTGCACCCGAAGGAAACCCATGCAGACATGGGGAGAACTTGCAGATTCTGCACAGACACCCAGGGGTGGGATCAAACCCAGTTTCCTGGTACTGTGTGAGATGTCAGTGCTATCCACTGTGCCACTGTGCCATTTTTGCACACATCTGAGAGACATATAGGGTCTGGCCTTAACATAGGATCCACAAGGCAGCACTCCATCAGTACTGCTTTGGATTTTTGCATTCAGTTCATCAGAGGGGACTTGAACCCAAAACACTCTGATTAAGAAGCAGGATACAATTCAGTGACACAAGAACAGCTTTGAATTCCTGAGAGCTGTGGCACACCTTGATTTGGCCCTGGACAAACCTCAGGACCCTGTGAAATTTAGGGGGACTCTTGGGTGGAAAGAAAAATAGCACAGGGAATGCCTTGTTGGGATTTTCAGGTTTAAAGATTAAATGTTAAGTTTTGTGTTCACCAATTCTTGTACAGTAAAAACGTTTGTTTTAAGCATTAAATCTATGGCTTACTTCTTTGAGTTGCAAAATGGGAGTTTGTATTTATTTCCAAAAGTCGCTAGTCCACACCAAGACCATAAAGCATGGGAAAAGAATCCAGTGGGGAAAAAGAATAATGACCTTCCCTCCCTCCATCTACTCCAGGTGGAGATTCAGACCAATCTCGGGTATCATGTGCAGTGTTTTAATGATCTGCTGAATTATTTACCTTTACAGCTCTTCTTACACCCATTTCGTGACTTTTTTGATTTCTGATTCTGACCATCACTGCACCACCTGATGCTGTTGATCTGGAAGATTCCGTAGTCTGACGACAGAGTCTTTCCACCTCTCCTGTTGCGTCCAATTACTCTTGTGTTGTAATTGCTTTCATATTGAACCAAACATAACCCTAAAAATGAAGGCAAATCGCACCCTCGTGTTAGACATGTCCTCTGACACCCCCTCTCCCCTACCCATCACACTGCCTCACATACCCTCCCCATGTCAAGGCTCTCCTCAGCCTGGGTCAGCTACATTTACAATCTCTCTTCGTAATAATCCGAAAAAGGTAGATGCTGGGGCAGGACTGATTCGAATACAATACATTCCACAGACATGAATAACATGGAGTCAAAAGCAATGCACTTTCCTCTTATACAGTCAGAGACTTTGGGGCAGATTTTCAGGCCACGCTCACCCCCAGACCAGAGAATCCCACCCTAGATCAACGGACCTTTGCATGGTCCGTTCCTGCCTGTTATAATTCCCGTGGTGGGCGGGATGCCAAATTCCACCCATAGGTTTGTTAACAATGACCATGGAAAAATGAGGTTTTGTGTTGGAAACACTGTGATAGTCTCGGCCTTCAAGATCTGTAGAAACAGCACATCTGTTTCTTTGTTTACCAGGGTGTTGCCTGGTATGGAGGGTCTTAGCTATGAGGAGAGATTGGGTAGACTGGGGTTGTTCTCCCTGGAAAGACGGAGAATGAGGGGAGACCCGATAGAGGTGTATAAAATTATGAAGGGTATTGATAGGGTGAATAGTGGGAAGCCTTTTCCCAGGTCGGAGGTGGCGATCACGAGGGGTCACGGGCCCAAGGTGAGAGGGGTGAGGTATAACTCCGATATCAGAGGGACGTTTTTTACACAGAGGGTGGTGGGGGCCTGAAATGCGCTGCCAAGTAGGGTGGTGGAGGCAGACACGCTGGCATCGTTTAAGACTTACCTGGATAGGCACAAGAGCGGCCTGGGAATGGAGGGGTACAAATGAATGGTCTAGTTGGACGAATGAGAGGCACAGGCTTGGAGGGCCGAAGGGCCTGTTTCCTGTGCTCTACTGTTCTTCGTTCTTTGTTCTTGTGTGTAGTAATTTGATTTGCAGTTTTCTTTTTGAAATAAGCGTGCTTCACATTTAGAGCCCTTTGGTTTCAGCAACTTTGGGGCAGTGGCACAGTGGTTAGCACTGCTGCCTCACAGTGCCAGGACCCTGGGTTCGATTCCAGGCTTGGGTCACTGTCTGTGTGGAGTTTGCACATTCTCCCAGTGTCTGCGTGGGTTTCCTCCAGGTGCTCCGGTTTCCTCCCACAGTCCAAAGATGTGCAAAGAAGCAGCTCAACTTCATTCAGGACAAAGCAGCCGGCCTTGATTGACATCCACATGAAACCACGTAAAAACTTGACTCCCTCAGTCACTAAATCCCTACTAAATTGACCCTAGGGCCAGGGGATTAGCAGGGTAATATGTGGAGTTATGGGCCTGGGTGGGATTGTGGTCAGCGCAGACTCAATGGGCCAAATGGCCTCCTTCTGCACTGTAGGGATTTTATAATTCGATGAACTTCTACAGTTTATTTACTTTGCTCTCACTCCACACCCAGGCTTCACTAATCAAGTGCAGTTCTCATCAATAGTAAGCAGACTTACACCATCAAACAGGAAGAATTGAACACTACACAAGACAGTTTGCCTCAGCTCCATATCAAACAGTGAAATTACTAAGTAAAACGCTGAAGTTAAACTACAGAAGTTGCCTAGAAAACTGAATGAGGCAATGGCATTAAGAAATGTCAAGGTTAGAGGCGAGGATCTTCAGCTACAATCTACTCGTACAGAGAACGTGAGACTCACAGTTTTCCAGACTGTAGCCACGATATCCATCCAATCCATTGTCCAGCAAAAGTTTGGCAAGTTCGCATTTCTGAAAGACGTATGGACTTGCTCCTGTGAGCAAGGCACCGAGAATGAGAAAGGTTTTCATTTTCCTGACCGTTGATCCAGTTATCCCTTTTGTAATTGGGTCAGGAGTCTGACACCCTACCCCTCCCCCCTCTCCCCGCCCCACGCATCACTCTGTCATCATTGCACATGTCAAATACATGGAATAAAGACACGGCCAATCACTGAACGGTCTTCAAATTCTGGCTCCCGTTCATCATAAACACGAGATTTCCAGGAAGGTTTTTCAAAGATATCTCAAACCAGGGAGCTCGGTAATCTTCCTTTCTCCGAAAATGACTATTTTGTTATCAGAAGGTAACAAAGGTCCTTGGAAATTCGAAACTCTAAGCTCCCTAAAACTCACGCCCAGCTGAACTACGTGCCAGCTCAGTGTTTCTTTTCTAGGTGAGCCAGAGGCTACGTTTCTATATATGACACTGTCGGCATCCTTGGGGGTTTTTACTGAGCAGAAACCGAACTGGACTAGCCGTATAAAAAGTGTGGCTAGAAAAGCGAGGCCACAGGTTTTGTGATGAGAAACTGACTCCCCAAAGCCTGTCAGCCATCCGCAAGGCACGAACCAGGAGTATTATAGAATACTGTCCTCTTGCCTGGATGAGTGTGCAGCATTACACTTGGAATACCGTGTCCAATCCTGGCCACCACACTACCCAAAGGACATGGAGGCTTTGGAGGGAGCACGGAAAAGATTTACCAGGATGTTGCCTGGCATGGAGGGTATTAGCCAAGAGGAGAGATTGAATAAACTGGGATTGTTCTCCTTGGAAAGATGGAGGCTAAGGAGTGACCTGATAGAAGTTTATAAAATTGAGGGGTATAGAACATTACAGCGCAGTACAGGCCCTTCGGCCCTCGATGTTGCGCCGACCAGTGGAACCAATCTAATGACCCTCTAACCTAAACTATTCCAATGTTATCCATATGCCTATCCACTGACCATTTGAATGCCCTTAAAGTTGGCGAGTATAGATAGGGTGAACAGTTGGAAGCTTTTTCCCAGGGTAGAAATGACAATTACAAATGGACACAAGTTCAAGGTCAGAGGGGAAATGTTCAGTCAAGATGTGCGGGGGAAGTTTTTTTACAGAGGCTGGTGGGGGCCTGGAATGCACTGCCAGATGAGGTGATTGAGGCAAATACGTTAGCCGTATTTAAGACTTATCTGGATAGACGGGGAATAGAGGGATGCAGGTGGCCTCAAGAGGTAAATGTGATCGGCGCGGGCTTAGAGGAGTGAAGGGCCTGTTCCTCAGCTGCACTGTATTTGCACCTTCCAAACCTGCAACCTCTATCAGGAAGAACAGGGGGCACAGGTACGTGGGAACCCCACCTCCTCCAAGTCTGCAATTTCCACATGAACAAGTAAAAACAGCTTTTGCACTGCCCCTTTGCAAAAAGGGTTTTCAGCTCAGCTGAATCAAGAACCCAGATGCAAAACAGAAAATGCTGGAAAAAAAATCAACAGATCTGTGGAGAAAAAGAGTTAACACTTTGACTTTGCACGACTCCTCTTCAGAGTTAAAGGGAGAGGGAAAAGTGCACAGCGGTTAGCACTGCTGCCTCACAGCATCAGGGATCCGAGTTCAATTCCGGCCTCGGGTCACTGTGTGGAGTTTGCACATTCTCCCCGTGTCTGTGTGGGTTTCCTCCGGGTGCTCCAGTTCCTTCCCACAGTCTGAAAAACGTGTGGATTAAATGGATTGGCCATGCTAAATTGAGCTAGTTTCAGGGGATTAGCAGGGTAAATATGTGGCATGAAGTAGATAGAGCCTGGGTGAGATTGTGTTCGATGCAGGCTCGATGGGCCGAATGGCCTCCTGTCCAGTGGGGCTTCTATCCTATGAAGAAATGTGATGGATTTTATACAGTTGAAGCAGCTGGAGCTTGTGGGAGAGGTGAGAGCTGGCAAAGGTTGGAAAAAGTAGTTTAGAGCACAAGAAAAGGAAGTGTCAGTGGCAGCATAATGAATAAGATACAGCAGCAGAATGCATTAATAGCAGGTCAGCACTCTGTGAAGGGAAAACCTAAGGGGTGGGGAGATTGCACTGGGACAAAATATTACTTTTGGATGAAAAAACGTGGTCAGGATGGAGAAGGTTCACACTCTGAAGTTGTTGAACTCAATGTTGAATCCAAAAGGCTGTAAAGTGCCCAATCAGAAGATGAGATGCTATTTGTCCAGCTTACATTGGGATTGACTGGAATATCACAGCAGGATAAGGATGGACATGTGGGAATGACAGCCAGGTGAATTGAAACGGCCAGGTGGAGTCATGCTTACAGACTGAGCCAAGGTGAGCGGTCACATAGTTTGAGCTTAGTCTCCCCAGTGTAGAGAAGACTGCAGTGGGAGCAAGTGGGTACAATAGACCAGGTTGAAAGAGTTGCAAGCGCAACGCTGTTTGAACTGAAAGGAAGTGTTGGGACAGTGAGGAGGAATAAGGTAAAGGGGCCAGCTGTTACACTTTCTGTGATCGCATGGGAAAGTGCTAAGGGAAGGGAATGAGGAGTTGGGACTGATGGAGGAATGAACTAGGCTGTCCCGGAAGGAACAGTCCCTGCGGAATGCTGATGGGGGAAGGGAAGACATATTGGAATCATTTTGGAGTTGGTGGAAATGGTGGAGGATGATCTCTTGGTGGGTTGGAAAGTGGGGACCAGGGGAACTCTATCATTATTTTGAGAGAGAAGGGAAGGGGTGAATGTAGTGGGGCAGAGATTGGTCAGACCCAAAAACCTCAGTGGTGGGGAGTAAACTGTGACTCAAGATGAGTCAGAAACATTATTTTGAAAGGTGTCATCAGATACAACTGAGAAGGGGAAATTAGTAGAATGGACCGGAGTCCTTATAGGGAATGTAGGATATGAGGATCTGTGGGAGTCAGTGGGGGTTTGTAATGAATATTGGCATCAATTTATCACCAGAAATGGAGACAGAGAAGTCAAAGGAGGGAAGTGTTGGAGATGGACCACGTGAAGGTGAAAGAAGGGTGGAAGTGGAAGCAAAATCAATACAGATTTCCTGTTCCTGATGAGAACATGAATCGACACCGATACAATCTTTGGAGTAAGAGAAAAAGACTTGTGGAAGCGGGCCCGGAGTCAGACAGGAGTAGGAAAGTTCCACATACCCCATACAAAAAGACAGTCGTAACTGGAGCCATAGGGCACCCAAAGCCACACCTGGAAATGAGATAAAGTAAAGGAGGAATTGTCAAGTGACAGAACAAGTTCTGCAAGGAGGAAGAGTGTGGTGGAGTACAGGGATTGTTCAGGCCTCTACTCAAGGAAGGAGTGAATACTGCTGAGACTCTCCTGGTGGGGAGAGGAGGTGTAGAGGGACTGGGCATCCATAGTGAAGAGGAGGTGGTTAGGTCCAGGGAAGTGGAAATTGTTAATATGATATAGGGCAACAAAGGAATCATGAATGTAGGAGGGAAGGGACTGGGGTTGGTGGAAATGGCAGAGGATGGTCCTTTGAATATTGGTGGGCTGAAAAGTGAGGACATGTGAGGACAAGGGGAAGTTTATCGTGATTGTGGGACAGAAGGGAAGGGGTGAGGGTAGAGGTGTGGAGATTAGTCAGACACAGTTGAGTGCCCTGAAAACCACAGTGGTGGGAAGGAAACCATGACTCGGGATATGTCAGACAGGTCAGGAATATAATTTTTGAAAGATGCAACTGAGGAGGGGAATCTAGAAGAATGGATTGGAGTCTTTACAGGGGAATGGGATGTGAGGAGAAGGTAAGATGCAAAAATATGTACAGTGGGACTGGAACAGGCTGATTTGAGGGGTCTACCAGGATTGTCCTGTTTGTGGATTTTGGGAAGTGGGTAGAAGTGGGCTGTGCGGAGTTGGGGGACCTGAGGTTGGAGGTTCTGCTGGGAAGATCACCAGAGGAAATGAGGCAATTGGCAGGCCTAGAAACATGGGTTCATGGTCCAAGGGGCAGTAGAGGAAGTGTCTGAGAATTGGATCTCAGCCCCCCAAATGTAAAGGTCAATACGCCAGACAAAAATCACACACCCTTGTCTACCCTTGGCCTTGATAACAAAGTCAGGGTTGTATCCGAGATAATAGAGTGAAACAAGTCCGACACAGACATGTTGGATTGTGTGACGGGGCAGAGAAACTGAGATGGCCAATGTTGTGTCAAGAGCCCTCAATGAAAAGATCAAGAGCAGGGAAGAGGCCAGAGGGAGGGGTCCAGGTAGAGAGAGATTATTGGAGAAAGGATCCAGTGAACAAGGTGAAGCTGGAGTCTTGCCAAGTCTACTCCCATCCCCAACGCCTCTTGTGTAAAAGGGTTATTTCTAGACACAAGGATCTCTAAATTCCTCAAAAGCTTCCCCTGTGTTTATTTTCTTGTTTTCTCTCATCTCCAGCTTGCTGAGGAACTTCCTGGAGAACTATCAAAAAACAAGTTATTTTAAGAAATGCAGTTCTTCTCTCTTTGAACTGTCCCTTTATTCTCAGAAAGAGCACATTGCCGCTCCTTATCTATTAGAAACTGAGGAAAGAAACATAGAAACAAGAGGCCATTCATTCTGTTCAAACTCAAGGCCCTAAAGCCACCCGACAGGGATTTGAATTGATCCAAGCTGTCAATTGCATGGGCTGGAGGGTTTGTTTCCATTCTGTAAACCTCTATGACTCTAAGTAACCCCCCCAGTAACTTTCCCCTCACACTCATTCAGCCCTTCACTACAACAGCTCCTTTCAGATACCTCTCACTCACCTCCCATTGATCTAACTTTTCTCCCTTTGAAAGGAGAAAAGTTTAAAGGGAGTATTGGGGGGGGGCTTCTTCACGCAGAGAGTGGTGGGAGTGTGGAATGAGCTGCCGGATAAAGTGGTAAATGCGGGGTCACTTTTAACATTTGGAGGGGTTCATGGATGAGAGGGGTGTGGAGGGATATGGTCCAGGTGCAGGTCAGTGGGACTAGGCAGAAAAATGGTTTGGCACAGGCAAGAAGGGCCAAAAGGCCTGTTTCTGAGCTGTAAATTTCTATGGTTCTATGGTTCTAACACTCCTTCCTTTATCGGAATAATAGGGAAGAACTTCTCATTCTGTAATTGTCAGCCTATCATTGCAAAAACCCTCTCTTCCACCTTTGCTGGATGCTCTTCCTCGTGTTTATCACCAGAGGAGCTCTTCCCCTTCCCACTTTTGGGTCGATATGACTGCACCAACTTCTCCCAGAATGTTCCTCAGTGAAGTCCGTTTGCCGCCTTTACTAATTCCTAGTTTTTTTTATTGAATTCAAATTTCACCACCTGCCATGACGAGTTTCAAACTCTGGAATATTAGCTGAGTTTCTAGATGAATAATCCAGGGATAATACCTCAAGGCCATCTCCTCCCCATTGCCAGATTTACATTTCTAACTTTTCCCAGACCTGAAATGTTAGCTTTGCTTCTCTCTCCACTGATGCTGCCAGATCTGCTGAGTGTTTCCAGCATTTTCCGTCTGATATTCTGAAGTGCACTAATCTCACCCCGCTATGGATTTCTCTATACATTCTGTTAACGTTAGAATTCAGTTTCTTCCCATTAGGAAGCAAACCTGAAGTCCATATAAGGTTGAGTTATTGGACCAGGGCTGGCCCTGCAGGAATGACCACTGGCAGGATGAAGTGATGAGGCATAGCTGAGACTCCTGGAGAGGGCACAATAAGAGTTTTCAGTCACCAAACTTTAAGAAGGAGGCGAGAGACCTTGAGAGCGTGCAGAGGAGATGTGCCAGAGTAGTATCAGGCACAAGGGATTTTAGTTACAAGGTTAGATTAGTGAGGCTTTGATTATTCTCCTTGGAGCAAGAGATGAAGGGCAGATTTGATAAATGTGTACATGGCAGGTTTGGACAAGGTCAACAAGGGAGAACTGATCCCATTAATTCCCATTGCAAGGATTGGGGAACATTGAGTTAATGATGCAGAAATAAACAATCCAATAATTAAGGTTTCCATTTGGAAGAATAGTAATTATGTGAAACAAGCATGACACTGTTGTGATAACAAAGTTATGCAGTAATTGTTAGTTCAGATAAATGGAGTTTGTTAAGTAAAGCAAGTTAAAGGCATTGAAAAGGTTATGTCAACTGAATCTGCATTACAGGGAGTTGTATTTATTTGTTTTTCAATTGTGGAATGTTGAAACACGTACATTGTTATCCAAAGGAAGAGGTCAAAATCCCACATGGCAGAGAGTGAAATTTCAGTTGGCAAAAATCTGAAATTAAATGGGGTGGCACGGTGGCAAAGTGGTTAGCACTGTTGCTTTACAGTGCCAGGTACCCAGATGGGCCTCAGGTGACTGTCTGTGTGGAGTTTGCACATCCTCCCCGTGTCTGCATGGGTTTCCTCCAGGTGCTCCGGCTTCCACCCACAATCCAAGAATGTGTGGATTAGGTGGATTGGCCATGGTAAATTGCCCCTTGGTGTCAGGGGGGTTAGCCAGAGTAAATACGCGGGGTTATGGGGACAGGACCTGATGGGATTGTAGCCAATGCAGACTCAATGGGCTGAATGGCATCCCACTGCGCTGTAGGGATTCTGTGACTCTATGAAAATATATAATTTTAACAGTTCATGATGGGACTTTTGGAATATTAAAAACACTATATAAATGGAATTGTTGTAAAGACCTATGATGATAAGCTCAGAAGTACATTGTGTTTGAATTTCCATGCTATTACCTTCACATGTGGATCTAAGTAACATATTTTGGTTGGTTATATACTATTCATTGCATATGGTGCATCTTAACTAAGTTAAAATTTGAAATCAATGCTAAAGGGTCTTACTGAAATCCTCACACAAATAGTTTCATCTCTGGACGTAGCATTAGAGAGTGGTAACTGAATTAAGACTGAAATCTGAAGTCGGGAGGTCATGGAACCTATACAAACTAAAGGGAGGAGGTGCTGGCTGTCTTGAGGCAAATCCGAGTAGAAAAATTCCCAGGACTGGGTACAGTATTCCCTCGGACCTTGAAGGAGACTAGTGTCGAAATTGCAGGGTGCCCTGGCAGATATATTTAAAATGTTGGTATCCACGGGTGAGGTGCCGGATGATTGGAGGATAGCTCATGTTATTTCATTGTTTAAAAAAGGCTCAAAAAGTAATCTGGGAAATTATAAACCGATAAGTTTGACGTCAGTAGTAGGTAAATTATTGGAAGGAGTACTAAAAGATAGGACCTACAAATACTTGGATGGACAGGGACTTATTAGGGAGAGTCAACATGGCTTTGTGTGTGGTAGGTCATGTTTAACTAATCTATTAGAGTTTTTCGAGGAGGTTAGCAGGAAAGTGGATGAAGGGAAGGCAGTGGATGTTGTCTACATGGACTTCAGTAAGGCCTTTGACAAGGTCCCCCATGGGAGGTTAGTTAAGAAGGTTCAGTCACTAGGTATACATGGGGAGGTAGTAAATTGGATTAGACATTAGCTCAATGGAAGAAGCCAGAGAGTGGTCGTGGAGGATTGCTTCTCTGAGTGGAGGCCTGTGACTAGTGGTGTGCCACAGGGATCAGTGCTGGGTCCATTGTTGTTTGTCATCTACACCAATGATCTGGATAGTAATGTGGTAAATTGGATCAGCAAATTTGCTGATGATACAAAGATTGGAGGTGTAGTGGACAGTGAGGAAGGTTTTCAAAGCTTGCAGAGGGATTTGGATCAGCTAGAAAAATGGGCTGAAAAATGGCAGATGGAATTTAACGCAGACAAGTGTGAGGTATTGCACTTTGGAATGACAACCCAAGGTAGAACATACAAGGTAAATGGTAGGACACTGAAGAGTGTAGTGGAACAGAGGGATCTGGGAATACAGATACATAATTCCCAATCACAGGTAGATAGGGTCGTAAAGAATGCTTTTGGAACATTAGCCTTTATAAATCAAAGTATTGAGTATAAGAGTTGGAATGTTATGGTGAGTTGTATAAGGCATTGGTGAGGCCAAATTTTGAGTATTGTGCGCAGTTTTGATCACCTAATTACAGGAAGGATATTAATAAGGTTGAAAGAATACAGAGAAGATTTAGACATGGTAGACAGTGCAAAAATTGTCCCCATTAGGTGCTGGGACAAGCATTAGAGGATGTAGATTTAAGCCGTTGGGCAAGAGTTTCAGGGGGATTTGAGGAGGAACATTTTGACACCACTGGTGGTGATGAGCTGGAACTCGTGCCCATTCAGGTAGTGGAAGGGAAAACAATCAATGATTTCAAAGGGAATCAGGATGGGCACTTGCTGGCCATCAAGTTTCAGAGTCACATGGATGGAATGGGGAATGGGACTGAATGGATTTCACTATGGAGAGCCGACATTCTCCAAGTTACCCTGCTAGTAGTGTCTTGTATCAATATTACAGCACCCCCCTCCTTTTCCAATTTCCACATCCATAGAACCCTACAGTGCAGAAAGAGGCCCTTCAGCCCATCGAGTCTTCACCGAACACAATCCCACCCAAGCCCTACCCCCATATCCTGACACATTTACCCACTAATCCCTCTAATCTACGCATCTCAGGATATCCTTAATAAAGAATCTGTAGCCTGGAACATTAAACTTACGCTCCAGTTAGAGTCAGTTCTCCACTATGCTTTCTGCATTTTGCTCATAGCCTTCAAATTCTATACACTTTCAGAACACCTCAATTTCTTTTCCCTTGAAAACAAGAATCCAAATTCCACCGCACTTTCTTCCAAACTAACCTCCACACATCCAGAATTATCTCAATCTTTAAAGGAATGAAACAGTTTCAGATTGATATTTGCTTGCGTTTATTTCAATGAGTTGTGTTTCCAGCCACTTAATGCAGAGCTAGCTACTGGATATATCCCATGCTACGCTGCGTTGAAGCCAGTGGGTATCTCCTCCCTCTCATCAGAAGCAATTGTCTGTGTAATGATTGATCGGTCTCCCTTTGCAGTACTCGACCCAGGAAACCCTACAAAACCAAATCAACAGAAACAGGGGATCAGTTTGAGAGAATCAATATTCATAATTATTTTATTAAGTCAAGGTGTTGGGTTCAGATTTCCCTGTCTCTCAAAAGTTTTCTTCCCTTCTCTCATAGGATGCTGACTCCTCCGAGGGTGAGGCAGCCCAGACATAACCCACTCATTCCTCAAGCAAGGAGTAACTCCAAGAAACTCAACTATGAGAGCACGTCAAAGGCTAGGAATACTGTGATGAATAACTCACCTTCTGACTCACCAAAGCCTAATCACCACCATCTACAGGGTACAAGAGTCAGGAGTGTGATGGAATACTCCCTACTTGCCTGGATGGAGAGTTCAACAATACTTAGAAAGTTCAACACCATCCAGGACGAAGCAGCCCTCTTGACTGGCAAACATCCATCTAAAAACATCCACTCCCTCCACCACCAATGCTCAGTAGCAGCAGTGTGTACCATCTACAAGATGCAACAGTTCACCAAAAATCCTTAGACAGCACCTTCCAAACTGACAAACATTTCCATCTCGAAGAACAAGGTTGGCAGATACATGGAAACACCACCACCTGCAAGTTCCGCTCCAAGCCACTCACCATCCTGACTTGGAAATATATCGCCATTCCTTCGCAGTCGCTGGATCAAAATCCTGGAATTCCCTCTCTAATGGCATTGTGGGTCAACCCACAGCACGAGAACTGCAGCGATTCAAGGAGGCAGCTCACCACCACCTTCTCAAGGGCAACTAGGGATGGGCAATAAATGCTGGCCAGCCAGCAGTGCCCATGTCTTATGAATGAACAAAAAAAAATGCACTAGGAATTCTCTGGAGATCAGATTACTATATTCAGCATGGGATACAAAATATGTCCAAGATATCGAAAGAACATAGAACATAGAACACTACAGCACAAACAGGCCCTTCGGCCCACGAGTTGCGCCGATCACATCAACACCTACCAATCTATAGACCTATCTATAACCCCCAATCCCATAAAACCCCATATACTCATCCAGAAGTCTTTTAAAAGACCCCAGCGAGTTCGCCTCCACCACCACTGACGGCAGCCGATTCCATTCACTCACCACCCTCTGAGTGAAAAACTTACCCCTAACATCACTTCTGAACTTCCCTCCTTGCACCTTAAATCTGTGTCCTCTCGTAGCAACCATTTCAACCCGGGGAAATAGCCTCTGAGAGTCCACCCTATCTATTCCTCTCAACATTTTGTAAACCTCTATCAGGTCGCCTCTCAACCTTCGTCTCTCCAGGGAAAAGAGTCCCAGCTCCCTCAACCTAACTTCATAAGGCATGCCTCCCAGTCCAGGCAACATCCTTGTAAATCTCCTCTGTACCCTTTCAATAGCTTCTACGTCTTTCCTATAGTGAGGCGACCAGAACTGCGCACAGTACTCCAAATGAGGCCTGACAAGGGTCTTATAAAGTTGTAGCATTACCTCCCGACTCCTAAACTCAATCCCTCGATTAATGAAGGCCAGTACACCATACGCCTTCTTGACCACCTCCTCCACCTGCGAGGCCGATTTAAGAGTCCTGTGGACCCGGACCCCAAGATCCTTCTGCTCTTCAACACTACTAAGACTCCTGCCCTTGATAGTGTACTCCCGTTGGTTCTGCCAAAATGGACGACTACACATTTATCCGCGTTGAAGTCCATCTGCCACTTCTCTGCCCAGTCCTGCATCCTATTTATATCCTGCTGCAACTTTTGACATCCTTCCAGACCATCCACAACACCACCGACCTTCATCAGCGAACTTACTTACCCATCCCTCCACTTCTTCATCCAGGTCATTTATGAAAATGACAAACAGCAAGGGTCCTAGAACAGATCCCTGGGGCACTCCACTGGTGACTGACCTCCATTCAGAAAAAGACCCATCCACAACCACTCTCTACCTTCTGCAGGCAAGCCAGTTCTGGATCCACAAGGCCAAAGGCCCTTGGATCCCATGCCCTCTCACCTTCTCAAGAAGTCTTGCATGGGGGACCTTATCAAACGCCTTGCTGAAGTCCATGTAAACCACGTCCACGGCACTTCCTTCATCAATGTGTTCAGTCACATTATCGAAGAACTCAACTAGGCTCGTAAGGCACGACCTGCCCTTGACAAATCCATGCTGACTATTCCTGATCATGTCAAACCTCTCCAAATGCTCATAAATCTTGTCCCTCAGAAGCCTCTCCATCAGCTTACCAACCACTGAGGTCAGACTCACCGGTCAGTAATTTCCCGGGCTATCTCTGTTCCCTTTCTTGAAAATAAGAACTACATCCGCAATCCTCCAATCTTCCGGAACCTCTCCCGTCTCCATTGACAACGCAAAGATCATCGCCAGGGGCTCTGCAATCACTTCCCTCGCCTCCCACAGTATCCTGGGGTACATCCCATCTGGTTCCAGCGACTTATCTATCTTGATAGAATTCAAAAGTTCTAACACATCCTCCACCTTAATATCCACAAACTCAATCTTTTCCATCTGCTGCAAATCCGTAGCAAAATCTCCCAGATCAGCTTCCACCGTGAATACTGAGGCAAAGTACTCATTAAGCACCTCTGCCATTTCTTCTGGTTCCACACAGACCTTTCCCCCTTCACCTTTTATAGGTCCTATCCCTTCTCTTCTCATCCTTTTACCTTTCACATATTTATAAAAGGCCTTGGGATTCTCCTTAATCTTACCGCCAAGGTCTTCTCATGACCCCTTCTGGCTCTCCTAATTTCCCTTTTAAGCTCTTTTCTACAGTCCTTATACTCCTCAAGATCCTTAACCTCTCCTAGTTCCCTGAACCTTTTGTACACCTTCCATTTCCTCCTGACTAGGTTCAACACAGCCTTTGTGCACCACGGTTCCCGCGACCTACCAAAACCCCCTTGTCTCATCGGAACATTGTCATGCAGAGCTCCAGACAAACATTCCTTGAATATCCGCCACCTTCCTTCGGTACTTTTCCCTAAGAACGCCTCCTTCCAGTTTATTTGTCCAAGTAACTTCCTGACTTCTTCGTATCAAGGAAGGGGAGAATCTTGTAATAATCTAGTCTAAAGATATACGGGTTAGGTGGATTGGCTATGCTAAATTGTCCCTTAGTGTCAGGGGATCTACGGTCAATGAAAGGGGTTATGGGAATAGGGCCTGGGTGGGACTGTGGTTGGTGCAGACTCGATGGGCCAAATAGCCTCTGTCTGCACTGTAGGATTCTATGAATTCCCCAGAGATGAATTGGGATTGAGGAACAGGACAAAAGATGATCAATAGTGCACTGCACTGTGAGGGCAGCTCAAAAAGATAGAATCATAGAATCCCTACACTGCAGAAGGAGGCCATTCAACCCAAAAAGACTGTATTGACCACAAACCCATTCAGGCCTTTTCCCCATCACCATTTATCCTAGCTAGTCCCCCAGGCACTAATGGTCAATTTAGCATGGCCAATTCACCTAACCCACACATCTTTGGACTGTAGGAGGAAACCAGAGCACCTGGAGGAAACCCATGGAGACATGGGGAGAATGTGCAAACTCCACACAGACAGCCACCCAAGCTGGGAATCGAACCTGGGTACCTAGTGCTGTGAGGCAGCAGTGCTAACCACTGTGCCACTGTGCTGTCCCAGCAGATCAGCAGTAGCAGTGATAAATCACTGCACTGATCGCATTGGCTTGTACTCGTTAGAGTTTAGAAGAATGAGGGGAGATCTCATTGAGACGTATAAGATGATGAATGGGATGGATAGGATAGAGGTGGAGAGACTCTTCCCGCTCAAAAAAGACAGTAGGACTAGGGGGCACAGCCTCAAGATAAAGGGGAGGCGGTTTAGAACGGAGTTGAGGAGGAACTTCTTCACTCAAAGGGTGGTGAATCTCTGGAATTCTCTGCCCGTTGAAGTGGTGGAGGCTGCCTCGCTAAATATTTTTAAGAAGCGGGTTGATGGGTTCTTGATAAGAGAGGGGATTAAGGGTTATGGGGAGAGGGCGGGAAAGTGGAACTGAGCCACAACAGATCAGCCATGATCTTATTGAATGGCGGGGCAGGCTCGAAGGGCTAGATGGCCTACTCCTGCTCCTATTTCTTATGTTCTTATGTTCTTATTGTGTTGTAGCAACAAAAATATATCAATTTACTTCCACTGCCTTCACTGTGAGTCTCTTTAACATTGACTTTAATGGAGCTAGTTTTGTAACGCTGAGAATTGTTTTTCCTGCAGGATTTTCTTCTTGCTGTTTTGCACCAGGGATTCCTTTAAAAATGGTGCCAGATCTTCAAAAAACTATGATGTGGAGATGGCGGTGTTGGACTGGGGTGGGCACAATAAAAAGTCTCACAACACCAGATTAAAGTCCAACTGGGTTATTTGGTATCATAAGCTTTTGGAGTGCTGCTCCTTCATCAGGTGAGTGAGACCCCATTCACCTGATGAAGGAGTGGCGCTCCGTAAGCTCTTAATACCAAATAAACCTTTTGGACTTTAACCTGGTGTTGGGAGACTTCTTACAGTTCAAAAAAATTAAGTTTCTGGTAGAGGCAAGCTAATTGGGCATGGAAACTGAACTGTGAAGAATATCTATCTATAGTGCACCCCCAATGTGATACTCTGTAAGACACATCCTCACTATAAAACTCTCACATTGAAGCATCCAATGCTTGTTGCACATTGCCACTCTCAATCTATAACCATTCAGATAATAATCTGCCTTTCTGTTTTTATATGGTCTCATTGAGTATCCACCTCTCTCAATTTACACCCATTCAAATATTAATCTGTCTTCGTATTTTTGCTACCAAAGTGGATAACCTCATATTTCTACACAACATACTGCATTTTCCCACTCATTCAACTTTGTCCAATTCATACTGAAGCATCTCTGCATCCTCCTCCCAGCTCACCCTCCCACCCAACTTTGTGTGATTTGCAAATTTGGAGATATTACATTTAGTTCCCTGATTTAAGTCATGAATATGCACTTTGAATAGCTGGGGTCCCAGCACTGATCCCTGATCCATTGATCCCACGAGTCACTGCCGACCAGTTGGAAAAAGAACCGTTTACTCCTACCCTTTGTTTCCTGTCTGCCAACGAGTTTTCTACCCATCTCAATACGCAAGTCCCAAACCCACGCACTTCAATTTTCCACGCAAATTCCTCATGTGAGATTGTGTCGAAAGCCTTCTGAAAGTCCAAATAAATCCCCTCATTCAACCCTACTAGTTATATCCTCAAGGAATTCCTGTAGATTTGTCAAGCATGACTTCCCTTTCGTAAATCCATGCTGACTCTATCTGATCCTGCCATTCTTCTCAAGTTGCTGTAAAATCTTTGATAATGGATCCTAGAATATTCCACACTACCAACGTCAGGCTGACTGCTCCTGCGACATTCCCTCGCTCATTTCCAACCCCCACAACTGAATGCAAAGTGAGGAAAAAGAGGTTAAGACTTTTCCATACCAGGCTTCCATTCCTTGTTGCTTCACTATGATTGCTGCACACGCAATGTCTGATTGTATGTCACTGCTGTCTTTCAGCAAATCTACAATAATAAAAGAAATATCACATTAGAATCAATGGTTATAGGTTAGGTATGTTTCAATACAGAATTAGAAAGTTCTCGGTTGAGAGATCCCAAGTGCAGCATGGTGGCACAGTGGTTAACACTGCTGCCTCACAGCTCCAGGGGCCTGGGTTCAATTCCCAAATTGGGTCACTGCCTGTGCAGAGTTTGCACATTCTCCCCGTTTCTGCGTGGGTTTCCTCCAGGCACTCCATTTTCTTCCCACATTCCAAAAATGTGCAGGATTGGCTGATTAGCCATGTTAAATTGTCCCTTACTGTCACGGGATACGTAGGTTAGAGGGATTAGCCAGGAAAATATGTGGGCTGACGGGGATAGGGCCAGGGTGGGATTGTTGTCAGCGCAGACTCGATGGGCTGAATTGCCTCCTTCTGCACTGTAGGGTTTCTATGATTCTACGAAGTGTGCAGGTGTCTGGATGATTTAAATACTGTGGCAGAGTTGGAGAGCCCTGGGATTGAGAATACTCTGCATTCTCTATGCTGCAACATGGTGGAATTGGTGTGTAAATTCAGCAGCGAGTGGAGAAGATGTGAGAAAGTCTTTTCTATTTAACAAAGTTCCATAAGCACCCATCAGATTGATGGTTCATTAATCTGTCTAGTTTTCACTCCAGTTGAGTGAGGAATGTTAACCGTGACAGCCTCCTTTTCACTTTTAATAAGAGGCAAAACCTGAATTTAAATCAGCAGCTCAACTGATGCAATCTTACATTTAGCACCAATATGGCATGCCTGTTCTATTATCATCCTTGAGCATTTTCTTTTGGCCTCCTATCCAGTGCCCCGGGATGCATTTTATAACTAGTTCAGTGCACAGCACTCCCAACTGCATATTCCTTATTCAAAGCAGGAAAGGAAAGTTAGATTGATGTTGTATTGGTACACCCACCGTCGCAGTTTATGTGGCAGACATTTGCACCATTCGGAAACATTGCGTCCACGCACCACCACTTGCTGTTGATCTGGAAGATCCCGCAGTCTGCTGACCAGATACTTCCTTCACTGTTTCTGTCGTAGTGCACTGCGAGTGTGTTGTACCTACTCTCATGGTAAGCCATGCAAACCCCTGCAATAGAAATGAACACAAATCGCTGTAGGTTAGAACACGTGGTAAAGCTGAAATGTAATTGACACTGCACCTTGCAGATGGAGTGGAGTCTCCAGTAAACTCTGGCTTTGCTGAACCCTGATGACTTTCTTCATGGTGTAGTTCTGTCTCTGTCGGCTTGACTGAGATGCGTTTGACGGTATGAAAGCAGGAGAACGCCAGCTGTTCCATTAGGTGTGTCTGACATCAGGATGACTAGACCATCACGATTAAACACTTCCCACCACCATTCCCACAGCACAGACATCACTGTGGAGAGGCAAAGAGCCAGAAAGGCAGAGACATTGCAGGGCTAAAGTTCAGAAAAAATACTTCTCCATCAACTCCGCTGATCAAAATCAGTTTCAGAAATCACAGGGGCTAAGTGTTATCTACAAAGAATCATAAGAATAAGGAGCAGGAGTGGGCATTCATCCCCTCCAACCTGCTCCGCAATTCAGTTTATTTATTCATTATAAGAACATAAGAACATAAGAAATAGGAGCAGGAGTAGGCCATCTAGCCCTTCGAGCCTGCCCCGCCATTCAATAAGATCATGGCTGATCTGAAGTGGATCAGTTCCACATTCCCGCCCTCTCCCCATAACCCTTAATCCCCTCGCCCAGCAAAAACCCATCAACCCGCGACTTAAAAATATTTAGCGAGGCAGCCTCCACCACCTCAACGGGCAGAGAATTCCAGAGATTCACCACCCTTGTCCCCTAGTCCTACTGTCCTTTCTGAGCGGGAAGAGTCTCTCCACCTCTATCCTATCCATCCCATTCATCATCTTATACGTCTCAATGAGATCTCCCCTCATTCTTCTAAACTCTAACGAGTACAAGCCTAGTTTATTCAGCCTCTCCTCATAGCTCAACCCCCTCAACTCCAGCATCAGCCTAGTAAACCTCCTCTGCACTCCCTCCAAGGCCAAAATATCCTTGCGTAACTGCGGCGCCCAAAACTGCACACAGTACTCCAGCTGCGGCCTCACCAATGCCCTATACAGCTGCAGCAAGACCTCCCTACTTTTATATTCAATCCCCCTCGCTATGAAGGCCAGCATCCCATTCGCCTTCCTGACCACCTGCTGCACCTGCAAGCTGGGTTTTTGCGACTCATGCACAAGGACCCCGAGGTCCCTCTGCACCGTCGCCTGCTGCAGTTTTTCTCCACGTAAGTAATAGTCCTTCCTACCATTCTTCCTACCAAAGTGGACCACCTCGCACTTGCCAACATTAAATTCCATTTGCCATTTCCTGGCCCATTCGCCCAGCCTATCTAGATCCTTCTGCAGACTCTCCACAAGACTTGTCACAAGTAGGCTTACATTAACACTGCAATGAAGTTCCTGCGAACATCACCTCGTGTCCACACTCCGGCACCTCTTTGGGTACACAGAGGGAGAATTTAACACGGCCAATGTACCTAACCAGCATGTCTTTCGGACTGCGGGAGGAAACCGGAGTGCCCAGAGGAAACCCACCCAGACACGAGGAGAATGTGCAGACTCTGCACAGACACAAAGCTGGGAACCAAACCCAGTTCACTGGCACTGTGAGACGTTAGCGCTAACCATTGTGCCACCGTGCCACCCTGATATGAGCATGGCACATCCCGACCATGGCTCCACTTTTCTGAATGATTCTAGACTTTCTAAATAACGTAATCTCAGCCCCAGGGAAGACGCAGTCCAGCTCTTTCTTGTTGACTCCGTCTTGTGGAGTCAGCTCTCAGTGCACAGGTAAAAGGTGTACTCCAGAGGCTCATTATTCTGCGAAAGGAACTTTCCAAATTCCAGTCCATTCTAAAATAAGGATCCATCTGCTCAGCCCAGACCAAACTGGTTTCAGCAATGTCGTGTGCACTCACCCACTGGCTGACAGAACGGTACACACAAATCACAAGCACAGTCTTGAAGCACTTTCAGCAGAACTAGGGAACACAGCCTCAAAATAAAGGGGACACAGTTTAGAACGGAGTTGAGGAGGAACTTCTTCACTCAAAGGGTGGTGAATCTCTGGAATTCTCTGCCCGTTGAAGTGGTGGAGGCTGCCTCGCTAAATATATTTAAGTCACGGGTAGATAGGTTTCTGATAGACAGGGGAATTAAGGGTTATGGGGAGAGGGCGGGAAAGTGGAACTGAGCCACTTCAGATCAGCCATGATCTTATTGAATGGCGGGGCAGGCTCGAAGGGCTGGATGGCCTACTCCTGCTCCTATTTCTTATGTTCTGCTTTAACGGAGTGGAGAAATGCCACTCACAGTCCGCCACGGTGTATTCAGCAAATGAAGTCAGGATGGAATTCTCTACAGCACGAGCAACCTCACATCGCGAAAGGATTTTGGCGCTGGAGACCATGAGGAGGGCGCTGAGAACAATAAGAGTCTTCACCTTGTCATGTGCGGGTCTGGTCACGACTGCTCTTTTATTTCACATCACACCTGTGACTACCACTTCCACTAAAGCAAACAACCAAGAACAGTGAAAAGGTCAGTGCTGTTTACTAGCTGGGGACCAGGTGTCTCAATGTCATGCTGTGATTGAACAAACACTACTATATGATGAAAGGGAAGCGTGGCTTTCAGCCAGTCCCAGACCCCTGCGTGCAGCCCTGAACTACTTTCTCAAATCCCTTTTGAAAGACATCAGCCTCCATCACATTCTTATAGAGTGCATTCCAGATCCTAACCTGAATAACCTCCGCACGAGAGTACGAAAATAGATAAGTCCCCTGGGCCAGATGGGATTTACCCTAGGATTCTCCGGGAGGCTAGGGAGGAGATTGCAGAGCCTTTGGCTTTGATTTTCATGTCGCCATTGGCTTCAGGTGTAGTGTCGGAAGACTGGAGGATAGCAAATGTTGCCCCCTTGTTCAAGAAGGGGAGTAGAGACCATCCTGGGACTTATAGACCGGTGAGCCTTACTTCTGTTGTGGGCAAAGTTTTGGAAAGGATTATAAGGGATAGGATTTATAATCATCCAGAGAGAAATAAATTGATTAGGGATAGTCAACACGGTTTTGTGAAGGGTAGGTCGTGCCTCACAAACCTTGTTGAGTTTTTTGAAAAGGTGACCAAAGAGGTAGATAAGGGTAAGGCAGTTGATGTGGTGTATATGGATTTTAGCAAAGCGTTTGATAAGGTTCCGCATGGTAGGCTACTGCAGAAAATGCAGATGCATGGGATTGAGGGTGATTTAGCAGTTTGGATCAGGAATTGGCTAGCTGATAGAAGACAGAGGGTGGTGGTTGATGGGAAATATTCAACCTGGAGTTCAGTTACTAGTGGTGTACCTCAAGGATCTGTTTTGGGGCCACTGCTGTTTATCATTTTTATAAATGACCTAGATGAGGGTGTAGAAGGATGGATTAGTAAATTTGCTGACGACACCAAAGTCGGAGGAGTTGTAGACAGTGAGGATGGATGTTACAGTTTGCAGAGGGACATAGATAAGCTGCAGAGCTGGGCTGAGAGGTGGCAAATGGAGTTTAATACAGAAAAGTGTGAGGTGATTCACTTTGGAAAGAGTGACAGGAGTACAGAATATAGGGCTAATGGAAGGACTCTTGGTAGTGTCAACGAGCAGAGAGATCTCGGGTACATGTGCATAGCTCCCTGAAAGTTGGCACCCAGGTTGATAAGGTTGTTAAGAAAGCATACAGTGTGTTAGCTTTTATTGGTAGAGGGATTGAATTTCGGAGCCATGAGGTCATGTTACAACTGTACAAAACTCTGGTGCGGCCGCACTTGGAGTATTGCGTACAGTTCTGGTTGCCGCATTATAAGAAAGATGTGGAGGCATTGGAAAGGGTGCAGAGGAGGTTTACCAGGATGTTGCCTGGTATGGTGGGAAGGTCTTATGAGGAAAGGCTGACGGACTTGAGGTTATTTTCATTACAGAGAAGAAGGTTACGAGGTAACCTAATTGAGGCATACAAGATGATCAGAGGATTAGATAGGGTGGACAATGAGAGCCTTTTTCCTCGGATGGTGATGGCCAACTCAAGGGGACATAGCTTTAAATTAAGGGGTGGTAGTTACAGGACGGATGTCAGAAGGAGGTTCTTTACTCAGAGGGTAGTAAGGGCGTGGAATGCCCTGCCTGCAGCAGTTGTGGACTCGCCAACTTTAAGGGTGTTCAAACGGTCAGTGGATAGGCATATGGATAACATTGGAATAGTTTAGGTTAGAGGGTCATTAGATTGGTTCCACTGATCGGTGCAACATCAAGGGCCGAAGGGTCTGTACTGCGCTGTAATATTCTATGTTCTATGTTAACCACCCTGCTCTTAACTCTATGCCTCAACTAGCAAAGGCCAGTAAATTGTATGCCTTCGAACCACTAAATCCACCTGTCTTTCTACCTTAAGAGACTAGCGCATGTGCACATCAAGATCCCTTTAATAAAAGCGAATGACTGCGGATACTAGATTGTGAAAGAAAACAGAAAATGTTGGAAAATCTCAGCAGATCTGACAGCATCTGTGGAGAGATTCAAAATGTTAGCTCTATTCTCTCTAACAGACCTGCTGAGAATGTCCCTCTGATCCTCAGTACTTCCCAGGCTCCTATTGTTCATCGTATATTCATAGAAACAAACAAAGTAGAAGCAGGAGTAGGCCATTTGGCCCTTCATGCCTTCTCCATTGAGCATCATTATGGCCGATCATCAAATTCAATATCCTGGTTCCCTCTTCCCCCCATACCCCTTGATCCCCTTAGCCCCAAGAGTTGTACCTAATTTCTTCTTGTCACAAGAATGTTTTGGCCTCAACTACATTCTGTGGAAGTGAATTCCACATATTCACCACTCTCTGGGTGAAGAAATTTCTCCTCATCTCAGTTTCAAAAGGTTTAGCCCTGATTCTCAAATGATGAACCCGAGTCCTGGACTCTCCCACCATTGGGAACATTGGCTGCGATTCTCCCAATGTGACCTGCAACTTTTCTACTGGGTCACGGTGGGAGACGCGGGTTTCTGACCTTGAACAATGATTCGTGCATGCAGATCAGATGTGTTGGATTCTGTTCTCCGTTGTGAATTCTTGCGAAATAAACTATGGTCTGTTATTGCTAACAAGTTGTTTTGGGTAACAGAATCTTGCAAAAATCTCACCCAGACTTTCTATTGTTCTCTCCAAGGATGTGGTCTTCATAATGGTGACTTCAGGCCATTTTGTACACGTGTCTAGCAGAAGGAAAAACATTTGTCCTTCATATGGTCCAACACAATCAATACAAACTCATCGTCATGGCCCTACTTGCCATTCCTATGGATGTAATGGTGCCAGTGGTGACAGGTTTCCAACTTTGCACAAGCCAAGCACATATCCACCCTCACCTTGACCTTATTATCGAGACCTTGCCACCAAAAATAGCACCTGACTATTGCGTTCAAACTTATCATTTCACAATGACCTGCTTGGAGTTGATTTTGTACACGTTTCAGTAACAGTGTAGGACTGATGACCTTCATTCCCCAAAGCAGGCAACCAGCCTATACAGATAGTTCAAGTCCTCAGGTAAAAATGGCTTCACTCCGGGTCTTGCCACAAAGTGCCATCTTGCTTGCCTTCCGTCCTTGATCTTTAGCTTGACCGAGATCTCTTCCAATCTCCCAAGCTCTCCATGAAAGATAATGGCATGTTTTTTCAATGTCTTCACCTAGTTGTTTTGGATTTTGACATCAGATTCACCATGGCCCAGTTTAGTTTGATTCTCTCCAGCCATTCTCTCCATCCATTAGGGCTGGATAGTTACCGTTAACGACATGTGGGGACAACTCTGTGGTCTGACTGTTTAGCTATAAATTTGCACCGATACTGCCTCTCAGCAGAACCACTTCCCCAGTGCAGGTTTTGAGCATCATCTTTGAAGGTTTTAAGGCAATATCACGTAGTTTCTCTTGGTAAAACATTTCTGGGACCAACAAAGTTGTTGGTGGCTCCAGTGTCCACCTCCATTTTTACCGATTGTCCGTCCAGTGAAGGAGTAATCCAGTATGGCTTGTTGTGCCTGCAGTGGTCGGGACTTTCAATGACAGCTCATCCTCTCTCTGACTGTGGTTCTGGTCCATTCTCATGCCCTTTATGTATCACATGGATAGTCTTCCCCTATTGAGTTTTCAACTTGATGCATTTGTTTTTTATAATTCTTGTTTTAAACTTTTTATTTCTTCCTGCGATGCATACGTTTGATGTGTCTCGTTTTACCATGGTTCCTCCATTTTCAGCTTTACACCAGTAGTCAGTTGCTATGTGTCCATTTTTTGCTCAGTGGTGGTAATTTCGAGCTTGTGTTTGCCTTTGGATCTCACCCAACATTTTGTGGATTCTAGAGCTCGAGTTTAATTGTTGGACTTCCTTAGCTGCTAACTCCATGGCGATTGTGGCTTCTAAAGCCTTCTTTAGGTTTAAGCTGCTTTCTGATAACAGCCTTTCCTGGGTAGCTTTATTTCTTAACCTGCACACCAGTCTGTCTCTAATGGCATCATTCAAGACATTTCCAACTACACAGTAAGTTCTCCAAAGTAGCTTTGAGCTGTGATTTTTTTCACTTTTTTACAGAGTCATAGAGTCATATAATTTATAGCATGGAAACAGGCCCTTTGGTCCAACTTGTCCATGCCATCCCTTTTTTTAACCCCTAAGCTAGTCCCAGTTGCCTGTGTTTGGCACATATCCCTCCGTACCCATCTTACCCATGTAATTGTCTAAACCCTTTTAAAAAGAAAAAATTGTGCCCGCCTCTGGCAGCTTGTTCCAGACACCCTGTGTGAAAAAATTGACCCTCTGGATTTTTTTGTATCTCTCCCCTCTCATCTTAAGCTATGCCCTTTAGTTTTAGACTCCCCTATCTTTGGGAAGAAATATTGACTATCTAGCTGATTTATGCCCCTCATTATTTTTTAGACTTCTATAAGATCACCCCTAAGCCTTCTACGCTCCAGAGAGCCTATCCAGCCTCTCCTTATAACTCAAACCATCAAATCCCGGTAGCATCCTAGTAAACCTTTTCTGCTCTGCACTCTTTCTAGTTTATTAATATCCTTTCTATAATAGGGTGACCAGAATTGCACACAGTATTCCAAGTATGGCCTTACTATGTTTTGTGCAACTTCAACAAGACATACCAACTTCTGTATTCAATGTTCTGACCAATGAAACCAAGCATGCTGAATGCCTTCTTCACCACTCTGTTCACCTGTGGCTCCACTTTCAAGGAGCTATGAACCTAGATCTCTTTGTTCTATCACTCTCCCCGGTGCCCTACCATTAACTTGTTTGCTACTCCCTGTGCTGTTCCAGGCCCAGGTTCGATTCTAGCCTCGGGTCACTGTCTGTGTGGAGTTTGCACACACTCCCCGTGTCTGTGTGGGTTTCCTCCAGGTACTCCAGTTTCTTCCCATTCTCCAAAGATGCACAGGTTATGTGGATTGGTCGTGCTTAGTTGCCCGTTAGTGTCTCAAAATCTGTCGGTTCAGGGGATTAGTCACGGTAAATGCACAGGGTTACAGGGATGGGATGGGGGTGGGTAAGATTCCCTGTCAGAGAGTCGGTGAAGGCTCAAAAAACCTCCTTCTACAATGTAGGGGTTCTATAATTCTCTTTCAGCAGAGTGTGAAACTAGGGATTGGAGTTTCAGGATAAGAGGTTGGCAAATTAGGGCTGAGATGATGACAAACATCTCCACTCAAAGGGTCGTGAAGCTTTGCAAATCTATATCCCATAGAGCTGTCGACTTCCAGTTTTTGATTTTATCTTATTAATGATTGTCACATGTATTGGTACGCGGTGAAAAATATTGTTTATTGTGAGCTATACAGACGTATAAAATTCTAACAGGGTCAGACAGGATAGATTCAGAAAGAATGTTCCCAGTGGTGGGGGAGTGCAGAACCAGGGGTCATTGTTTGAGGGTAATCTTTTTAGGACTGAGGTGAGGAGAAATTTCTTCACTCAGAGTGTGTGGAATTCACTACCACAGAATGTAGCTGAGGCCAAAACATGTGTGAATTCAAGAAGAAATTAGTTTTAGCTCTTGCGGTAAAAGGGATCAAGAGATATGGGAGGAAGCGGAGGATCAGGGTATTGAATTCGATGGTCAGTCATGATCAAAATGAACAGCGGAGCAGACTCAAAGGGCCGAATGGCCTGCTCCTGTTTCTAGTTTCTACGTTTCTCAAGCATTCTCACTCTGCCAGCATGGTGGTGAAAACCATATCTGCAGAGATCCAGAGAATCTGGAGCATTCTGTGCACCCAGTGTGAAATTCTGCCCAAAGAGTGGAAAGCACTGAAGGAGCTATAACTGTATCTTAGTATTCTACAATGTAGGGGATGTCAGTGTGGGACTGGGGTAGACACAGTAAGAAGTCTCACAACATCAGGTTAAAGTCCAACAGGTTTATTTGGAATTACCAGCTTTCGGAATGCTGCACCTTCATCAGGTGAGTGAGAGCCCAGTGGTGATAGTGGGGGTTGTGGGTGGCTCAGTACCACAGATACCGAATAATCAGTAGTGGGTTTAATCCTTTTAAACTTTTCCCGGGTGACTATCCTGCTCAGCGATAGAACATCCAAAGTCTCTGATTTAAACCGGGTGGCTCCCTGTGCAAGTTAATTGCCCGTCGGAAGTTCAAACCTCCCGGGCAATTTCCATGCTGCCTTTGCATGGGGACTTCTAGGTAGTACACACCCTCCAGTTCCCCTCATGTGTACAACCAATACCCCCCGCCAGCTTGGCAGGAGCAGAGCTTCTGAGGAACAGGTTAGCTCAAACACTGCTAAAGCCTGGGGAGATTTGAGATGATCCTGTGCCTGTCTCTGAGCATGTAGCTTTGGATTCAAGTCCCACTCCAGGACGGCAGAATAAACATTTGTGATATGAATCAAATGGTTAATACTCAGCCTGCTAATCCTTCCAACACTTCTCAGCTACTGTTCAAAGTGCAAAAGAAAGTGTGCGCACAGACACGGTCGAAAACAAATCCTGTATCCATCCCCGAGAAGCTGTTTGAAATGATTGTTATAATCTTGGGAATTATCTTTGTAAATGTCAATTACAGCGATATACGATGGAATATGGTGGCAGAGTGGTTAACACTGCTGCCTCACAGTGCCAGGGACCCGGGTTTGATTCCCGGCTTGGGTGACTTTCTGTGTGGAGTTTGTACTTTCTCTCCCTGTTTGCATGGGTTTCCTCCGAGCAATCCGGTTTCCTCCTTCACTCCAAAGATGTGCGGGTTAGGTTGATTGGTCACGTTAAATTTCCCCTTAGTGTCAGGGGTTTAGTAGGGTAAATAGTGCCGTTATGGGGAATTGACCTGGTTGGGTTTGTGTTCGGTGCAGGCTCAATGGGCTAAATGGCCTCCCTCCGCACTGGGGGCACTCTATGGTTCTATTCTATAATACAGACCTCAGGTTATGCAGAAATTACTACAATAACAGTCAGCATTCACCTGGTTGATATTGCCACCTGGCATTTCAAAAAGCCTGAAAATTACTGAAGAAAAATTGGTTGTAATTTGATCTGCTAGATTGGGAATTAGTTGACAATTATTACTTAAACACACAAGTGTATCCAGTGGCCTAGTGCTCACCAAATTAGTAAGCTACAAACCTAGAGCAATGTTTTGAGCTCTCATCTCACCATGGTCAAATTTCAATTCTAAAATAAATCATCCCCTGTTAAGGGGTAGATTCTACCTGTGACAGTCTGTAGGCAAATCCTACCAAAGTCTTCCAGCCTCAACCATGCCTTAACTCCACCCATATTATTTCCATTGTCCCATCACCTTTATTGCAGGTTTGGTGCTGCAGTGGGTAGCTCCAGGCTGGTGTCCCACCCCAGGACTTGATGGCCAAGGAAGGTGCATTCGCAACATGATCAAACAGATTGAGTGTCAGCCTCAAAATAGGCAAGCAGTAAGAGCTGGAGAGACTTCCTGGTCAACCATGCTTAATGTGGAGTGGTACCCTTCAAACTATAAGCCCCCAGTAACAGGCTCATGACCTGTTCCAGGAATTACTAGCTAAAGGATGGACAAAAGCCTGTCCTATTGTCCATTGGGTGTGGGGAGAGAATTGGAATCACTTTTACTCAGATACTCCATTCTAGTTTGGCAGTTGTGTCTTTTATCAAGGTTGTAATTCCCCCTCTTTTTCCAATTTCCATGTCCTTAATAAAGAATCTGTAGCCTGGAACATTAGATTTATGCTCAGGTTAGAGTCATTCTCTGTGATGCCTTTTACATTTTGCTAGCACTCCTCATAATGTGTAGACTTTCAAATCACCTCAGTATCTTGACCATTCTGGAAGGAGGACTGGAGGGGAGATCGTGTGGTGCAGGGGGCAGTGTCCTTGCATTCATGCTGTGGTCAAGTGGTTGATTGTCAATGGGCAGATCCGTCCAATATGTCGATGGTAGGTGGTGAGGGTGGGAGAGTTTCCTGGTCAGCCATGTTTGATTTGCAGTGATGTCAGGGAAAAGTTAACTACAAAAAAGGATGTGACGTGTGTGCTCAAGACCTCAACACAGGTTTCACACAAATTTCTATTACTTTGTCAGAAGAGAGGAATTGAAGAAATCATTAGCATTCATGGTAGAACTTTGTGAAATAATCGGGAAAACTTGCATTCTAAGCACGTATCTAATGTTCTGATGTAATAATTCCTATTTACTATTTCGGAACACTCCCAACATTTTTTTTTGAGCCAGAAATTTTATTGAATCCACTCTTGGTCTACCTTTGCCATTTCAGCAGAAGCAAATTTTTCACCCATGATCCACTCGACACAGGAAAGACTCTGAACCTGACAGTTCACATCCAGAATTATCTCAACATTGAAAGGAATGAAACATTTGCGGATCGTTATTTGCTTGTCTTTATTTTAATGAGCTGTGACAGAAACCTTCCTTTCTTGTGTTCCCAGCCATCTCAACAATGCAGAGCTAGCTGGTGAAAGCTTCCCATGCTATGCTGTGTTGAAGCGGGTGGGTTTGAACAAGTGTATCTCCTCCATCTTTACCAGAAGCAAAAGAAGCTGTAATAATCAATCCATCTCCCTTTACAGTTCTCAACCCAGCTGCTCCTGCAGAAAAGAAGCATCAGAAAAATGAGATTAGTCAGAGAGAAATAACATATCTTTATTTTTTATTGATTAGAGGTGTTAGAACAAAAATCAATACAGGATCTTCAGCCCACCAAGCCTGTGCCGATCTGTGGTTTCTATCTCTATGTTCACTCCCTGTGTCTATCAACAGAGCATTGCTAATGTGCCTGCTTCCACCACTTCCACTGGCCATTCCAAGAACCCACCACCCTTTTTGTGAAAACATTCCCTGCATTTCTCCCTTAAACTCCCCCCTCTCACCTTAGAACTGTGCCCTCTTGGAGTCCACCCATTCACCCTGGGAAAAAGTCTCTGAAGATCCACCTTGTTGAATCATCTCATAACTTTGTAGACCTCTAACATACCTTCACTGTCACACTCTCAACAGCAATCCCTCACAGTCGCATTCTCTGCAAAACCTCTCAATGTCACACTCTCTATAACACCCCCTCACTATCACACTGTCTATAACACGCCGTCACTGTCACTCTCTATAACACACTCTCACTGTCACACTCTCTATAAGACACTCTCACTCTCACATTCCCTGCAACACCCCCTCACTGTCACACTCCCTATAACACCTTGTCATTGTCACACTCTCTATAATACCACTTGACTGTCACATACGGTACAACACCCCCTCACTGTCACACTCTCTGTAACACCCCCTCACTGTTACACTCTCTATAACAGCCGCTCAATGTCACAGTCTCTATAACACCCCTTCACTGTCACACTCTCTATAACACCCCCTCACTGTCACACTCTCTATAACACCCCCTCACTGTCACACTCTCTATACACCCCCTCACTGTCACACTCTCTATAACACCCCTTCACTGTCACACTCTCTATAACACCCCCTCACTGTCACACTCTCTATAACACCCCCTCACTGTCACACTCTCTATAACACTCCCTCACTGTCACACTCTCTATAACACCCCCTCACTGTCACACTCTCTATAACACCCCTTCACTGTCACACTCTCTATAACACCCCCTCACTGTCACACTCTCTATAACACTCCCTCACTGTCACACTCTCTATAACACCCCCTCACTGTCACACTCTCTATAACACCCCCTCACTGTCACACTCTCTATACACCCCCTCACTGTCACACTCTCTATAACACCCCTTCACTGTCACACTCTCTATAACACCCCCTCACTGTCACACTCTCTATAACACCCCCTCACTGTCACACTCTCTATAACACTCCCTCACTGTCACACTCTCTATAACACCCCCTCACTGTCACACTCTCTATAACACCCCTTCACTGTCACACTCTCTATAACACCCCCTCACTGTCACACTCTCTATAACACTCCCTCACTGTCACACTCTCTATAACACCCCCTCACTGTCACACTCTCCATAACACCCCCTCACTGTCACACTCTCTATAACACCCCCTCACTGTCACACTCTCCATAACACCCCTTCACTGTCACACTCTCTATAACACCCCCTCACTGTCACACTCTCCGTAACACCCCTTCACTGTCACACTCTCTATAACAGCCCCTCACTGTCACACTCTCTATAACACACTCTCACTGTCACACTCCCTAAAACATCCCCTCACTGTCACACTCCCTAAAACACCCCCTCACTATCTCACTCTCTATACATACCCTCACTGTCACACTCTCTATAACACCAACTCTCTAATAGCTGAAATGCCTGTTTCACTGAGATGTGTGTGTCCATATTGTCATTACAGTATTTGTACATGTGTTATAGAAAGCAGCAAAAGTTCCTTCCCCAGTTGCAGTCTGATGAGTTGAAAGTACTGAGAGAGCGAAAAGAGCACGACTTTACATACCAGGCCTCCATTCCCTTTTTGGACACAATTTCTGCGGCACACTCAAAGCTTGCCTTCAGGTTACCATTCCGGAGCTCTGTAGTGGGAAAAGAAAAGTGATTATTTAACAAAGATCCGAGGGATTGTGTTCTTCAAGTTCTACTCCTTGTGTCATTAAAGCGCAGAGCTTCATCTGAGGTGGGGGTGATCTACATGGCATGGTCATTGTGGGGACAACATTAAAGGAGGGAGACAAGAGCTCATTCTTTATCATAAAGTATGGGATAACATTTCAAGTGGATTAATTACATGAGAAATTCTTTGTGGCTATAGAGTCATAGAGTCATAAATGTCACAATGTCACTCACATTGTCTATAGCTTTAAGACTTGATTACCTAAAAAGATTCACATTCCAACCATTAATTCTGTAAATTGAGTTTGTGTCTTTATATGGTCTGTTTGTGAATAGAACTCCCACTCACCTGAAGAAGGGGCAGTGCTCCGAAAGCTAGTGGCTTTTGCTACCAAATAAACCCGTTGGGCTTTAACCTGGTGTTATGAGACTTCTTATTCTGTCAAGGAGCCAATTTTGTATTCATTTAGATACCTCACCCTGGATCCCGTGAGATTCAACTTTATGCAACCACATGGTTTTTGCTAAAGCCCATGTAGACAACATTAACTGCACTGCCCTCATCTACCTTCTTGGTTACCCCTTCAAAAAACTCAATCAAGTTTGTGAGACATGATTTTCCACTCACAAAGCGATTCTGACTGTCCCTAATCAGTCCTTGCATCTCTAAATGCCTGTAGATATTGTCTCTCAAAATATCTTCCAACAATTTACCCACCACAGATGTGAGGCTCACCGGCCTGTAGTTCCCAGGCTTTTCCCTACAGACCTTTTTGAACAAAGGCACAACATTTGCCATTCTTCAATCTTCAGGCACCTCAAATATCTCTGCTGGGGGACTTGTAATTTCCTCCCTAGCCTTCCACTTCATCAAGTCCCAGGGATTTATCTATCTTGATGTGCTTTATGACTTCCAGCACCTCCTTCTCTGTAACATGTACATTCCTCAAGACATCACCATTTATTTCCCCAAGTTCCCTAACCGCCATCCTTTTTCAACAGTAAATACTGATGAGAAATATTCATTTAGGGTCTCACCATCTCTTGTGGGATCCGCACATAGATGACCTTGTTGATCCTTAAGAGGCCCTGCTCTCTCCCTAGCTACTCTTTTGCACTTCATGTATTTGTAGAAGCTCTTTGGATTCTCCTTTGCCTTATCTGCCAAAACAATCTTATGTCCCCTTTTTTCCCTCCTTATTTCTCCCTTAACTCTACTCCTACACCCCCTGTACTCTTCAAGTGATCCAATTGATCCCAACTGCCTATGCAAGTCATGCGCTGCCTTCTTCTTCTTAACCAGGGCCTCAGTATCCCGAGTCATCCAGAGTTCCCTCCTTCTACCAGCCTTGCCCTTCACTCTAAAAGGAATGTGCTTACTCTGAACTCTGGTTAATACACTTTTGGAAGCTTGCCACTTACCTGACACACCTTAGCCTTCCTACACACTCCCCCAATTAACTTTTGAAAGTTCTTGCCTGGTACCACCAAAACTGGCCTTGCCCCAATTTAGAATTTTAACTTTTGGACCAGACCTGTCATTCTCCATAGCTATCTTAAAGCTAATAGAATTATGGTCACTGATCCCAAAGTGATCCCTCACTATCATTTCTGTCACCTGCCCTTCCTTATTTCCCAAGAGGAGGTCAAGTTTTGCCCCCTCTCTATTCAGGCCATCCACAAACAGAATGAGAAATTCCTCCTGTACACAATCAACAAATTTCTTTCCATCCAAGCCTCTAATACTATGGCTGCCCCAGACAATGTTAAAATCCCTTACTATTATCACCCTGTTTTTCTTGGAGCTATCTGTAATCTGCTCACATATTTCCTCTTCAATTTCCCACTGTTTGGGGGCCTAAACTACAACATTATCAAAGTGATTTCCCTCTTCTCAGTTCTACCCATATAGACTCACTGAGTGAACTCATGGATATATCCCCTCTCAGTACTGCCGTGATGTTTTCCCTAATTAAAAGAGCGACTCCCCCTCCTCTCTTGCCTCCTGTTCTATCTTTCCAATAGCAGCTGTACCCTGGAACATTGAGCTGCCAGTCCTGTCTCTCCCTTTGCCATGTTTCAATAATTGCTATGATATCCCAGTCCCGTGTACCCATCCATGCCCTGAGTTCATCTGCCTTGCCCCTCAGGTCTCCCGCACTGAAATAAATGCAGTTCAAGCTGGACTTCCCTTACTCTCTGTCCTGCTTTTGCCTGATCTGTCTGGTTGTTGACACTGAACCTCTTTCACCCACGGGAAACAGTAAACCTTGACCAGAGTTTCCCCATCCCACCCACCACGGGAATCGTACCAGGTGGTGGGGGGGGTGGTGGACCATGAAAAGGTCTGCTGGCCTTGGGTGGGATTTTCCAGTTTATGGGCAAGTGTCGCCGGAAAACCCCACCCCTTGTCTTTGCTGAAACCTTGAGATGAATTTCCACGGAGATTCTTCTGTTCTACCATTGTTACTGAAATGTAATTTTTTTTATTTATTCGTGGGACTCGAGCGTCACTGGCTGGTCAACATTTATTGTCCATCACTGCCCGCCCTTGGAAAGGTAGTGACGACATGTCAATGAGGGAATCAAAGTGAGTTTTGCATTTGCATGGCACCTTTCATGACCACCAGCATTCATCATCTAATTAACATGGGCATTCATCATCTAATTAACATGGCCATGAAGAGTTTCTCATGTAGTTAATCCACAGGAAATTCAGTCAAGGGTTGCAGCCTAACTTTTCAGGTCAGGCTTTGTGGGAAAAACAAGGCCCATAAGTAATAATGACAACATTCCCAATGGATCTGACATAGCTAAGCTGAGTTCCAATGTGGAGTTACAAAGACCCAAAGCGGAAGGTGTTCTGCACTCTCTATGTTGTAAGATGGGTGGGTGGGTGGGGGAGGGTGGCCTCAGAGGGTGTCAGGAGGTTACAGTTGGTGGGAAACTGTGGTCTATGGCCTGGTGGACTTTAAACCATTTCCTTAGGGCATTAAACTGGGTCTCTAGATTGCTAATCTAATACCATTACCACTTGCCACTGTCTCTCCTTCATCACCCCTCCCTCAAGGTAGGATAACATGTAAGGACTTGGGGAACACTTCTATACGTAAATGTTCTGCAAGCTCAACTAGAGAAATGGGCAGTTAATCTGTCTATTCTTGGTAGAATGAAAAACTTTGGCTGAGGTACCAAGGTGGATTAATTGCTACTTCCATCGAGTCTGATGTTGGATTGGCAGCTTATATTAAACCACAGTAGCATTCTTTGTCTATTTAAGTCAGTGTGAATAAAATTTGAGCGAGGTGCATACTAGTTTATTCTTCCCTCTGTTAAATTGCATTTCTAAGTAAGTGAGCCTGGGACTAATGTGGTTTCTTCACATACCATCACATTTTATCCCACAGCCATTTGAAGAATCTGGAGTCTTTCCATTGTCGCACCAGTATTTACTGCTAATTTGAAAAATCCCATAGTTTGTTGACCAGACTTTGCCATTCAATGAGTCCTGACCAATTGCGAGTGTGTTGTATTTACTCACATGGTCCGCCAAACACAACCCTACAAAGTGAACATGAGGAGGTTAGAACACATGACAAACATAGATATAATTCACTCTGCACGGCATACGCTGTAAAGAACATTGGGCTGAACTTCCCTGCCCTTCCTCCTGATCAGATCATCTGGTCCTGCTGAGGCAATCCCCACACCGGCCAGATGGGGGAGCCAGGCAATACATCCCAGAGATCAGTGGGAACAGAAGATCCCATCGGTGACCAATGGCAAGCTGACTCTGCCACTGCCCATTGGGGCGTGCTTTCCCATTCCAGTCACCATGGGAATCGTAGCAGGCGGGAGGCAGACTATGCAAAGGTCTGTTGACCTCGGGTGGGATTTTCCAGTTTTGATGCGAGCGTGGCCAGAAAATCCTACCCGTTGTCTTCGCGATAAGCAGGGAACGTACCTTTCACTTAGCCACACGGATGTCATTTGTCTCTTTGATAAAAATTGCCTTGGTCTATGATAAGGTTCTGGAAACGATACGTGTCCAAATTTGGAGATGACAGTGGACTTTGGAGAGGGACATGAGGTTGGAAATGGCGGCAGTTTGTTATAACGGAGGAGTCAAGGATTGGCTTTTTGAAGAGAGGGATGACAAATTTCAGGTGGCACAGTGGTTAGCACTGCTGCCTTACAGAGTCAGGGACCTGGGTTCAATTCCAGCCTCAGATCACTATCTATGTGGAATCTACACATTCTCCTTTTGTCTGTGTGGGTTTTCTCCGGATGTTCCAGTTTTCTCCCACAGTCCAAAGATGCAAAGGTTAGGGTGATTGGCCATATTTAATTGTTCCTTTGTATCTAAAGATGTGCAGGTTAGATGAACTAGCCTTATAAAGGCATGAATTACAGGAATTGGGAGCGGGGGGAAGGGTCCCCTGGGTAAGCTACACTTTTACAGAGTCGGCGCAGACTCAATGGGCCAAATATCATCCTTCTGCACTGTAGAGATTCTGTGATGAAGGAGAGGAGGGCAGTAGCTGACTTTTACTAATATCAGCAAACATGGAAGGAACTTGGGTGGTGAGTAGTTTTGTGGGAATAGGGTCAAGAGGGTTGAATCTCATGGAGAAGATTGGCTCAGAGAGGGCAAGAAGGAAGATGGGAGAGAAACCAGGGAAAGTTACAAATTCAGGAGATCTAAGGGGAAATTTGGGTGGGCAGACGCGGGGGAGGTTAGAAACTGGCAGAGACAATGTTCAGATAACTCAATCTTCATGGCAAAATAGCCCATAAACTTCACAGAATTCCTACAGTACAGAAGGAGGCAATTTGGCCCACCAAGTCTGTACCAACCACAATTCCATAGAGTTTATTCCCTTAACCCTGCTGATCCCCCTGACACTAGGGTCAATTTAGCACAGCCTTTTAACCTAACCCACACACCTTTGGACTGTGGGAGAAAATCAAGAGGAAACTCACGCAGACAAAGGGTGAACATGCAGATAGTGACCCAAAGCCATAATTGAGCCTGGGACCCTGGCGGTGTAAGGCTGCAGTGCTAACCACTGTGACACCCCTCTTGCACTTGTTGTTGGAAGCGCAGGTGGAGGAGGCAGGGTTCGCTGGGAGGTGAAAGTGTTTTAAGAAGACAGTTTGCAACTGAGGAAATAAGCTGGTGGTTCCAGGACGATGCTGGAATTGTGAACAAGTTTGGCAGATAAGAGTGAGACTCAGTCGTGTTTATGTGGTCGAGTCGGATTTGGCAATGAATAACGAAATCAGTTGTCTGTCACACCCAATCAGGGTTGTACCTCTGAGGCTAAGGAAATGGGGGAATATCCAGAGTGTGAATGAATAATTCATGGTTTTAATGGCACTTGAGATGCAGAACTTCAGCTATGTAAAGTGCCAGGAAAAGTTGCATTCCCATAAAGCAGAGAAGGTTAAGACAAGACTTAATGAAAGTGTTCAAGATCATTAGGAGTTTAATGGAGTAAATAAGAACATAAGAACATAAGAACATAAGAACATAAGAAATAGGAGCAGGAGTAGGCCATCTGGCCCCTCGAGCCTGCCCCGCCATTCAATAAGATCATGGCTGATCTGTCGTGGCTCAGTTCCACTTTCCCGCCCTCTCCCCATAACCCTTAATCCCCTCTCTTATCAAAAACCCATCAACCCGCTTCTTAAAAATATTTAGCGAGGCAGCCTCCACCACTTCAACGGGCAGAGAATTCCAGAGATTCACCACCCTTTGAGTGAAGAAGTTCCTCCTCAACTCCGTTCTGAACTGCCCCCCCTTTATCTTGAGGCTGTGCCCCCTAGTCCTACTGTCTTTTTTGAGCGGGAAGAGTCTTTCCACCTCTATCCTATCCATCCCATTCATCATCTTATACGTCTCAATGAGATCTCCCCTCATTCTTCTAAACTCTAACGAGTACAAGCCTAGTTTATTCAGCCTCTCCTCATAGCTCAACCCCCTCAACTCTGGTATCAGCCTAGTAAACCTCCTCTGCACTCCCTCCAAGGCCAAAATATCCTTGCGCAGGTGAGCAGCTCTGGTAGCAGAAGGTCAAATTACCAAAGGCCCCAGAGTTAAAGCAATTGGTAAAAGACCCACAGGTGAAATGTGAACACTTTTCATGCAGCAATTTGTTCGGATCTAAAAGAGCAGCCGGTTCAAATCCCACCATGGCAGATTGATTCATAGAGTCGTAGAGGTTTACAGCACTGAAATAGGCCATTCAGCCCAACTTAACCATGCTGTCCAGTTTTTACCTTCAAGCTAGTCCCAATTGCCTATATTTGGCCCATATCCCTCTGTAGCCATCTTTTCCACATAACTGTCTAAATGCTTTGTAAAAGTCAAAATTGTATCCACCTCTACTATTATCTCTAGCAGCTTATTCCAAACACTCAACACCCTCTGTGTGAAAGAATTGCCCCTCTGGATTCTTTTGTATCTCTCCCCTCTCACCTTAAACCTATGCCCTCTAGTTTTAGACTCCCCTACCTTTGGGAAAAGATGTTGACTATTAAACTGATCTATAGCCCTCTGTAAGCTCATCCCTAAGCCTGCTTCCCTCCAGGGAAAAAAGTCCCAGTCTATCCAGCCTCTCCTTATACCTCAAACCATCAATTCCCAGTAACATCCTAGTAAGTCTCTTCTGTACTCTTTCTATTTTAACAATATCCTTTCTGTCATAGGATGACCAGGAGTGTACACAGTATTTCAAGTGTGGCCTTACTAATGTCTTGTACAACTTCAAGAAGACGTCCCAACTCCTGTATTCAATGTTCTAACCATGCAGGAATTTGAAATCAATAAAAAGTATCTGCATTTAAGAAACCACTGCAGACCTTGAAACTATTGTCGAGTGTTGGAGAAACCCATGTGGTTCACTGGGAAGGAAATCTGCCATCCTTACCTAGCCTGTCCAACATGTGACCCCAGAGCTGCAGCAACGTGACTGATTGTCAACTGCCCTCCAAGATCAAGTGGGGATGGGCAATAAATGATGGCCAAGCCAGCTATGCCCAGAGCCCACGAACAAATTTTAAAAATTACTTACTGACTGAAGACAGTACAAGAGAAAAGCACAGTCGCTATCTGCAAGTGTATTTGACATTGTTTCTGTTGAACAGAGAGAGTATTACTCACAGTCTGCCACGCTGTATTTAGTGTATTTTGCCAGCATAGAGTCCTTGACTGCTTTAGCCAGTTTACATCGTGTCAGGATCTCAGCGCTGGAGACAGCAAGCAGGACACTGAGAACAATGAGAGTCTTCATCATCGTGACAGGAGACGTGGCCAGCCCTGGTTAAGGTTGCACTCTTATACGGGACCATGCCTGCGGTTATCAGCACCACTAACTTAATTAAACAGGAACCTGCGAATCAAATTGAGGATAAACTATGTTTGCCAGATTAATGCCGAATTCTTGGTATCATGCTATCAATCAACAAACACTGTAATATGAGAAAAGGGCTGACATCATTTTATTTCAGTCCTGGACTGGATGTGAAGAGAAAGAGAGGGACATTTCTGGCAGCTGAAATAGCAACAGTGCCATTATACAAAGCTGCAAGAGACACATACAGAACTGGTTCTGGACTGCCCCCCACCATCAGAGAGATCCTCTCTGTATCTACACTGTCGATAGAGCCATAGAACATTACAGCACAGAAACAGGCCCTTCTTAACATAAGAACATAAGAACAGAAGAAATAGGAGCAGGAGTGGGCCATCTAGCCCATCGAGCCTGCCCCAACCATTTTTCTGCCTAGTCCCACTGACCTGCACTTGGACCATATCCCTCCACACCCCTCTCATCCATGTACCTGTCCAAGATTTTCTTAAACGTTAAAAGTGAGCCCGCATTTACCACTTTATCCGGCAGCTCATTCCACACTCCCACCACTCTCTGTGTGGAGAAGCCCCCCCCCCAATATTCCCTTTAAACTTTTCCCCCCTTTTACCCATGTCCTCTAGTTCTTTTTTCTCCCCTAGCCTCAGACGAAAAAGCCTGCATGCATTTACTCTATCTATACCCTGTTATACTCTATCTAGTCTTGTTAGAGTTTTATAAGTCTCCATGAAATTCCCTCATCATTTGCCCTGAACTCCAGCCAAAACAATCCTAACCTAGTCAATCTCTCCTCATACATCAGTCCTGCCATCCCTGGAATCAGCCTGGCAAACCTTCACTGCACTCTCTCGAGAGCAAGAAGATCCTTCCTCAGAAAAGGAGGCCAAAACTGCACACAATACTCTAGGTGTGGCCTCAACAAGACCTCTGTATAATTCAACAATACATCCCCACTCCCGTACTCGAAATCTCTCGCAATGAAGGTCAACATGCCATTTGCCTTCTTTATCGCCTGCTGCACCTGCATGCTTACCTTCAGCGACTGGTGCACAAGGACACCCAGGTCCCACTGCACACTCCCCTCTCTCAATTTGCAGCCATTCAGTTAGCAACCTGCCTTCTTGTAGCTCCCTTCCCTAAAGGGTAGCATTGAATCGGATGGGTTTTTATGACAGTGGTTTCATGGCCATCATTAGACTTTTAATTCAAGATATTTATTGAATTGAAATTTCACAATCAGCCATGCTGGGATTCGAACCCAGATCCCCATTGCATTACCCGGGGCAATACCACTACACCACAGCCTTTCTTAAGATTAGTGTGGGCTGATTAGTTTGTTGTCCAATGTCACTCAAAATAGCAAATGGCCTGGGATTAGTGTTGGGTGATCAGTAAAAGGGGTCATGTTGAACAATGGCGTTGCCACCACGGTGATTAGTTTGTGAAAGGAGACTGATGTGTTCAGGTTGCAGTGCTGCACTGGCAGGTTTGACAGTAAATCTCAAATGGACATTAATGCTCACAGAAAATCCATAGAACCGTACAGTACAGAAGGAGGCCACTCGGCCCATCAAATCTGCCTCAACCACAATCCCACCCAGACCCCATTCCCATAACCTCATGCATTTAACGTAGCTAGTACCCCTGACATTAAGGGGCAACTTGGCACAGCCAATCCACCTAACCCACACACCTTTGGAGTGTAGGAGAAACACAATAAGAAGTCTCACAACACCAGGTTAAAGTCCAAAAGGTTTATTTGGTAGCAAACGCCACTAGCTTTCGGAGCTCTGTCCCTTCGTCAGGTGAGTGGGGAGTTTTGATCACAAACAGGGCATATAAAGACACACATTCAGCTTACAGAATACTGATTAGAATGTGAGTCTTTACAGCTAATCAAGTCTTAAAGGTGCAGACAACGAGAGTGGAGACAGCATTAAGCATAGGTTAAAGAGATGTGTATTGTCTCCAGACAGGAGAGTAAGTGAGATTTTGCAAGCCCAGGCAAGTCATGGGGGTTACAAACAGTGTGACATGAACCCAAGATCTTGGTTGAGGCTGTCCTCATGTGTGTGAAACTTGACTGTCAGTTTCTGCTCAGCGACTCTGCATTGTCGTCTGTCATGAAGGCGCCTTGGAGAACTTTTGCCTGAACATCGGAGGCCAAATGCCCATGACTGCTGAAGTGTTCGCCAACAGGAAGAGAACGGTCTTGCCTGATGATTGTCGAGCGGTGTTCATTCTTCTGGTATCGTAGCGTCTGCATGGTTTCCCCAATGTACCATGCCTCGGGACATCCTTTCCTGCAGCGCACCAGGTAGACAACATTGGCCGAATTGCAAGGGTATGTACCGTGTAGCTGGTGGACGGTGTTCTCACGTGAGCTGATGACATCCGTGTCGATGATCCAGCACTTCTTGCAGAGATTGCTGTGGCAGGGTTATGTGGTGTCATTGTTACTGTTCTCCTGAGGGCTGGGTAGGTTGGTGCGGACGATGGTCTGGTTGAGGTTGTGCGGTTGTTTGAAGGCAAGAAGTGGGGGTGTGGGGATGGCCGTGGTGCAATGTTCGTCTTCATCAATGATATGTTGAAGACTCTGGAGAAGATGTTGTAGCTTCTCCATTCTGGCGAAGTCCTGGATGATGAAGGGTCCACCATGTCCCATGTCTATCTTCTGAGGAGGTCAGAGCGGTTTTTTGCTGTGGCGCGTCGGATGACCACGACACCACACAACCCTGCCACAGCAACCTCTGCAAGACATGCCAGATCATTGACACAGATGCCATCATCTCAAGTAGGACTGCAACCCGTTAGTGTAAATCCCGCTGGAGTGAAGAAATCCTGGCAGAAGCGGGGAGGGGGGGGGGGGGCTAGTGGGCCCGTAGGTTTCAGTCCCGGGCTTGCTAATGATATTAAAATTGTGATTTAAATATTTTACTCAGCTCCATGCCGATTTCTGGTATGGAGCTGACGATGCTGGAAATCCGGAGTCCGGGGACGCGTGGAGGCTTTGGCGCCCAGCAGGAAGCCCGCGAGATGGCCTCCGCTAGTGTCTCCCGGCTCACGCTGCCCAACGGACTGGGAGAGTCCCTGGATTTCAGGGTGTCCCTGGATTATTACCGAGCAACAGTGAAAGAATGACCAAAGGACCCTGATCAGGATAGTTCGCGACTCAGAATGGAACTGATATGTTTGTAATCGAAGGGTGTTGAGTTGCTGGTACAATTATCGTCTGGAAAATACCTTTTGAATCGAACCCATTGGATTGCTTGCGAACAAGAAATATTGAACATTTTGTGTGTTATCAGGGGCACAGGGTGGGACAAAACCACAGCGAACAGTGGAAAGAATTTACTTTTCACTTGATGTCTAAAACCTTTATCATGAGGCAGTTAACTGATTTGTAGCAGTGCAGGGCATGTTTACATAATGATGCCAAACCTTTGGCTTGTTGAATTTGAATTGCCACATGTCATTGGACTTTAAGCATGGTTCCTTACACGCCAGTATTCATTGAAAATTCATTCTCTGAGCATCATCCATAGCAATGACCCTGACATGTGTACCCCCTTCCTATCGCAGCCCAAAACATACCCATTGACCATAATCCTCTGCTTCCTATTACTCAGCTAATTTTGTGCCCATGTTGCTGCGTTGCAGTGTTATCAAATCAACATTACAGCCACTTTTGAGGCAATAGGACAACACGACAGCTCAGTGACTATCACTGTTTGCTGTGCAGAGACATGGATTTGGGTCGGCGTCTGTGGGAGTTTGCGCATTCTCCCCGTGCTTGCGTGGGTTTTCTCCGGGTGCTCCGGTTTCCTCTCACACCCCAAAGATGTGCTCTTAGGCTGATTGGTGTAACAAATTGTGCCTAAGTTAGACTCCCCTCAATCTGGTTTCCAATGTGGACTGCCATAAGCGTAGACAAGGGTCAAGGATGGAAGAGGGAGCTCACAGTGTTAAAATGGCGGCGCGGGCTCGTTGGGCCGAAGGGCCTGTTTCCCATGCTGTGTTGTTCTTTGTTCTTTGTTCTTTGACTTGGCAGCACTGTAGCACAGTGGTTAGCACTGCTGCCTCATAGCGCTAGGGACACAGGATCGCATCCCTAGCTTGGGTCACTGTCTGTATGAAGCCTCGTTTACCAAAACTGGAGGGCACAGCCTCAAAATAAGGTCGGGGGGGGTGCAGTTTAGAATAGAGTTGAGGAGGAGCTTCTTCACTCAAAGGGTGGTTGCAAAATCTCACTAACTGTCCTGTCTGGAGACAACATACATCTCTTTAACCTGTGCTTAATGCTATCTCCACTCTCGTTGTCTGCACCTTTAAAACTTGATTAGCTGTAAAGACTCACATTCTAATCAGTATTCTGTAAACTGAGTGTGTGTCTTTATATGCCCAGGACTTCCCACTCACCGGACGAAGGGTCAGCAAGCGCTCCGAAAACTAGTGGCGTTTGCTACCAAACAAACCTGTTGGACTTTAACCTGGTGTTGTGAGGCTTCTTACTGTGTTCACCCCAGTCCAACACCAGCATCTCCACATCGTGTGGGAGAAAACCAGAGCACCTGGAGGAAACCCACACAGACACAGGGAGAACGTGCAGGCTCATAAGAACATAAGAAATAGGAGCAGGAGTAGGCCATCTAGCCCCTCGAGCCTGCCCCGCCATTCAATAAGATCATGGCTGATCTAAAGTGGCTCAGTTCCACTTTCCTGCCCTCTCCCCATAATCCTTAATCCTCTTGCCTATCAAAAACCCATCAACCCGCGTCTTAAAAATATTCAGCGAGGCAGCCTCCACCACTTCAACGGGCAGAGAATTCCAGAGATTCACCACCCTTTGAGTGAAGAAGTTCCTCCTCAACTCCGTTCTAAACCGCAACCCCCCCCCCCTTATCTTGAGGCTGTGCCCTCTCGTCCTGCTATCCTTTCTAAGCAGGAAGAACCTCTCTACCTCTACCCTATCCCTCCCCTTCAGTTGTGGCCAAAGCATTGTGTGATTTCAAGAAGAAATTAGATATAGCTCTTGGGGCTGAAGGGATCAAGGGAGATGGGGGGGGAAAATGGGATCAGGATATTGAATTCGATGATCAGCCATGATCAAGATGAATGGCGGAGTAGGCTCGAAGGGCTGAATGGCCTCCTCCTCCCTCGAGTTTCTGTGCTTCTATGAACCATCATCTAATTCAGTGCCAACACTGGAAGTAACACAGGTGCTTACATATACTTCCATTCTGCATCAAAGTCACTGAGTCCACAATGACATAGCACTTAGATGTTTATTGGCATGAATTTATAACTATGCTCTGTGGTTCCATCACTGCCAGCCTGGGCTCCTGATAACAAACCAAATATTAGCTGTAGTTTAGTCAAGATAAGATTCAATATTTTTTGGAGAGGTAAAGATTGTGATTTAATGGGTGACATTTGATCCAGGCAAATAGAATAGAAACATAGAATCATAGAACAACTACAGTGCAAAGGAGGCCATTCTGCCCATTGGGCCTGCACCAACCACAATCCCACCAGCCCTATTCCCATAACCCCATAAATACAAAAAGTCCCGAGAAATCATTGTATTTTAATTGGATGCTGCTTCATGGAAACATAGGGGGCAATTCTCCCAAAAATGCTGAACTGGCGGGAAAACTGTTCTAAATCCCGACTGTTCTGACAGTTCAGGTCCTCACCTGAATCTCCGCACTCTGTGCACTGAATAAGTTCCAGTCCTGAATCTCATTAAAAACCTGGGGGGGGTACCCAATGTACAGCCTACCCTCCCCCCCCCCACCGCAGCAGCTGCAATGCCCCCACTCTCTCACCTCGGTGGACACCTTCCCCACTGACCACGCCCGGGGCCAGCACCCACCCCCACCCCCCCGAAGACCCACCCCCACCGGCAAGCCAACCCTCCCACCCCCCCTGCCCAGCCTAATTGCTGCCCTCCCTCTATCCCAGACTGATCCCAATGCAGAGTGAGCGTGGGACCCCCAACCCCACCAAAGGCACCTAGGCCCCACTACAGTAGGCCTTTCCCCCTTGGCACTGCCCGATGCCTGGTGGGCAATGCCAAGGTTCTCCCTGGGCATGGGCACTTTGCTCCTTGGGCAGTGCCAGAGGGCACAGGCTGGCACTGCCAGAGTGCCCACGCCCAGAGGCCACCAACCACCCCCCCCCGACTGCCCAACTCCCTGGGGAGTCCCAATTACCACCCCCCCGTAGGGTCCGGTAGGGTCTCCCGCTGGCTCCCTGAACAGGGGGAGCTTGTCTGAACCCCGCTAGAATGAAGTACTCCTGGTGGGGTGGGAGATCTAATTGGGATCTGAAAGGTTCTGGTCATTAACTAGGATACATATTTAAAATACACGCAGAAAAGATTTAAATACTAACCTGCCTTCCACCGGTTCTGTCGTGGTCTGTTCTCCGACTCTGGGAGATGCGCGTGTGTTCCCAGCGCATGGGCAAATCCCTGTTCAAGGCCACAGACATGCGACTCCCACCTCAACCCACCAGATAAGCTGCGGGTCGCAGTGGGAGAATCGCGGCCATAGAAACTAGAAGCAGGGTTAGGCATTTGGCCATAAGACCATAAGATATAGGAGCAGAATTAGGCCACTCGGCCCATCGAGTCTGCTCTGCCATTCAATCATGGCTGATATTTTTCTCATCCCCATTCTCCTGCCTTTTCCCCATAACCCCTGATCCCCTTTTTCATCAAGAACCTCTCTATATCTGTCTTAAAGACACTCAATGACCTGGTCTCCACAGCCTTCTGCGGCAAAGAGTTCCACACATTCACCACTCTCTGGCTGAGGAAATTCCTCCTCATCTCTGTTTTAAAGGATCATCCCTTTAGCCTGAGTTGTGTTCTTGTTTTTCATACTAGTGGAAACTACCCCCCCACATCCACTCTATCCAGGCCTCGCAGTATCCTGTAAGTTTCAATAAAATACCCTCTCATCCTTCTAAACTCTAACAAGTACAGACTCAGAGTCCTCAACCATTCCTCATATGACAAGCTCTTCATTCCTGGGATCTTTCTTGTGTACACCCTCTGGACCCTTTCCAAGACCAACACACCCTTCCTTAGACATGGGGCCCAATATTCCAAATGGGGTCTGACCAGAGCCTTATACAGGCCCAGGAGTGCATCCCTGCTCTTGTATTCCAGCCCTCTCAACATGCATTTGCCTTCCTAACTGGCAGTTGACCCTGCACATTAACCTTAAGAGAATCTTGAACAATGACTCCCAAGTCCCTTTGTGTTTCTGATTTCCTAGGCATTTTCCCATTTAGAAAATAGTCTATACCACCAATCCTCCTTCCAAACCACATTGTGTTCCATCTGCCACTTCTTATAAGCCGTGGATAACGAAGGAGGTGAAGGAAAGTGTTAAATTAAAAGCGGAGGCGTTTAGAGTAGCTAAGAGTAGTGGGCGAAAAGAGGATTGGGAGAGGTTTAAATGTCAACAAAGATTGACAAGGAAGTTGATAATGAAGGGTAGGAGAAACTATGAAGCTGGGCTATCGCAAAAACCCAGCCTGCAGGTGCAGCAGGTGGTCAGGAAGGCGAATGGGATGCTGGCCTTCATAGCGAGGGGGATTGAATATAAAAGTAGGGAGGTCTTGCTGCGGCTGTATAGGGCACTGGTGAGGCCGCAGCTGGAGTACTGTGTGCAGTTTTGGGCGCCGTACTTACGCAAGGATATTTTGGCCTTGGAGGGAGTGCAGAGGAGGTTTACTAGGCTGATGCCGGAGTTGAGGGGGTTGAGCTATGAGGAGAGGCTGAATAAATTAAGCTTGTACTCGTTAGAGTTTAGAAGAATGAGGGGAGATCTCATTGAGACATATAAGATGATGAATGGGATGGATAGGATAGAGGTGGAGAGACTCTTCCCGCTCAGAAAGGATAGTAGGACTAGGGGGCACAGCCTCAAGATAAAGGGGGCAGTTTAGAATGGAGTTGAGGAGGAACTTCTTCACTCAAAGGGTGGTGAATCTCTGGAATTCTCTGCCCGTTGAAGTGGTGGAGGCTGCCTCGCTAAATATTTTAAGACGCGGGTTGATGGGTTTTTGATAAGAGAGGGGATTAAGGGTTATGGGGAGAGGGCGGGAAAGTGGAACTGAGACACGACAGATCAGCCATGATCTTATTGAATGGCGGGGCAGGCTCGAAGGGCTAGATGGCCTACTCCTGCTCCTATTTCTTATGTTCTTATGTTCTTGCCCACTCTCCTAACCTGTCCAAGTCCTTCTGCAGCACCCCCCCCCCCCCCGCTTCCTCAGTACAACTGTTCCTCTGTATACCTTTGTATCATCTACAAATTTAGCAACAGTACCTTCCCCCAAATCGTTAATGTATGTTGTAAAAAGTTGTGGTCCCAGAACCAATCCCTGAGGCACACCATTGGTCACCTTTGCCATCCGCACTCTCAGCCTTCTGTCAGTCAACAAATCCTCTATCCGTACCAGGATCTTACCCTTAACAGTGTGAGCACTTAACTTAGTTAACAGTCTCCTATGTGGCACCTTGTCAAAGGCCCTTCGAGCCTACTCTGCGTTCATCTTGATCACGGCGGATCATCAAATTCAATATCCTGATCCCTCCCCCTTCCTCCCATATCCCATAATCCCTTTAGCCCCAAGAGCTATATCTAATTCCTTCTTGAAATCAGACAACATTTTGGCTGCAAATACATTCTGTGGGAGTGAATTCCACACATTCATCACCCTCTGGGTGAAGAAATTTCTCCTCACCTCAGTTCTAAAAGATTTACCCCTTATCCTCAAACTATGACCCCCCCCCCCGACTAGTTCTGGACTCCCCCTGCCATTGGGAACATTTTTTCTGAATCTACCCTGTTAGATTTTTATAAGTTTCTATGAGATCCCCTCTCACCCTCTGACAGTTAAGGGGCAAGTGAGCAGGGCCAATCCACCTAACCCACGCGTCTTTGGACTGTGGAAGGAAAGCAGAGCACCTGGAGGAAACTCATGCAGACACATGGGGAGAATGTGCAAACTCCATGTAGATAGTGACCTGAGGCCAGAATTGAACCTAGGTCCCTGGTGTTGTGAGGCAGCAGCGCTAAACTCTGTGACACTGTGCTGTCCCCATGTGTCTGCTACCTTTGTCCTTCTAGATAGTAATAATTGTGCATTTGGAAGGTGCTGTCAAAGGATTATTAGTGAGGAGTTGCAGTGCACCTTGTAGATGGTACACACTGCTGCCTCTGTGCATCGGTGGTAGATGGAGTGAATACTGGAGGTGGTGGATGAGGTGCCAGTCAAGTGAGTTGCTTTGTCCTGGATGGTGTGGAGCTTCTTGAGTGTCATAGTAGTTAAGCTCATCCAGGCAAATGGGGAGTATTCCAACACACTCCTGATTTGTAGACGGTGGAAGGGATTTGGGGAGACAAGAGGTGAGTTACTCACCACAGGATCATAGAATCACAGAAACCTTACAGTGCAGAAGGAGGCCATTCAGTCCATTGAGCCAGGACCGACAACAATCCCACACCAGACCCTTTTCCCATACCCAACGTATTTACCCTGCTGGTACCCCCCCCCCCCCATGACGCTAAGGGCAATTTTGCTTGGCAAATCAACCTAACCCAAACAAGAGCACTCGAAGGAAAGCCATGCAAGACACGGGGAGAACATGCAAATCCCACACAGTCAGGCACCCAAGGCTGGAATTGAACTTGGGCCCCTGGCGCTGTGAGGCAGGAATGCTGACCATTACGCCACCGTGCCGCCCTATCAGTACTCTGGGCACCGGGTGTCTTGGTATACGTAACTGCACCCTTTCATTCCACACTCACACCCCGCACTCCTGATAAGAAACCAAACATTTGTCAAAGATAAGATTCAGTGTGTTTGATACAACAGTTGTTTTAAATGGGCTGAACGTTTTTTGCTGAACAAGTAACTCTTGCTTTGCCAAAGCAAAGACCATCAACAAACTTGGATACACTACACGCAGTCCCCTTGACCCATTCATGATCATACATGGTAGGTGTTTGGGGCTCAAGTGCTGTGATCCTTGGGGTACCCTACTAATTACAGCCTGTCAATGCAAAAACATACCGATTATCAATGCTCTCTTCATTAGTCTTGTTAACATATTAATTCCAATCACATTAACCATAATGCTGTGCAATAAATTCTCATGTGACAACTTATCAAATGCCTTTCTTAAAATCCAAATATACTGCACCCTTATCTACCCTCTTATTAGCTACCTCCTCGAGAAATTGACAGGTTTATGATTTCCCTTTTGTACACACTCTGGCACCTGTTCGGGGACACTGAGGGAGAGTTCAGCTTGGCCAATGCAGCGAACCAGCACATCTTTTGGACTGTGGGAGGAAACTGGAGCACCCGGAGGAAACCCACACAGACATGGGGAGAATGTACAGACTCCACACAGACAGTGACCCAAGCTGGGAATTGAACCCAGGTCCCTGTGAGGCAGCAGTGCTAACCACTGTGCCACACGCTGCCCCAACCTTCCTTGGCAACTATTATAGAAACGAAGGAATTTTAGAAGATCGTGGAGATCGTGTTCATTATTCCGGCAGCTACTCCTTTTATATCCCATTAATTTCTCCAGTAACAATGACACTGATTTCCCCAGGCTCCTATTGTCAGCAGATCCTGGATCCCCATTATTCCTAAATATATTTTATGCATTGGTCACATGACCTCTTAAATAACAACATAATCACATGACCATTCGAGGCAGTGTGATGGTTGGAACAAAAGTGGAAATGTGGGTGCTGACTTGGCAGATTCCTGCCTTTGTCGATCTTGCCAGAGGCAGCAGGGTTTTTTTTAACAGGATTATGGGCATCGCTGGCTAGGCCAGCATTTATTCCCATGTGTCTGTTGCCCTTGTCCATATCGACGTTCGCGGTTGTGGGTTTGGCAGGTGCTGTCGAAGGAATGACGGTGGGCTCTTGCAGTGCATCTTGTGATGGTACACACTGCTGTCAATGTGCCTAAGTTTGATGAGTCAGCGATAATTACCAATTAGGAGGTGAGACCACAAGGATCTTCGAAAAAAAGCATCATACAGCGTAGAAGAGGACCTTTAGCCCATTGTTCACACCGACACATTAAAAACACCTAACCTCCCACCTAATCTTATCTGCCAGCACTTGGCCTTGAATGTTCTGACATGCCAAGTACTCATCCAGGTACTTTTAAAGGATGTGAGGCATCCCGCCTCCACCACCCTCCCAGGCAGCGCATTCCAGACCCTCACCACCCTCTGGGTCAAAAAGCTTTTCCCCGTAAACCTCCTGCCCTTCACCTTGAACCTGTGCCCCCTTGTAACTGACCCTTCAACTCAGGGGAACAGATCCTCTCTGTCTATATCCCTCATAATCTTGAACACCTCAGTCTTCTCTACTCCAACAAAAATAAACCAAGCCTATCCAACCTCTCTTCATAACTTAAATTCTTCATCCCGGGCAGCATCCTGGTAAGCCTCCCCTGTACCCCCTCCAGCGCAATCATATCCTTCCTATAATGTGGCAACCAAAACTGCACACAGTACTCTCGCTGCAGTCTCACATCTATACAACTCCAATATGACTTCCCTGCTTTTGTAATCTATGCCTCAATTGATAAAGACAAGTGGCCCATATGCCTTTTTTACCACACTACTAACATGCCCTTCCGCCTTCAGAGATCTGTGGGCAAACACAAAGGACAAAGAACATTACAGTACGGGAATAGACCCTTCAGCCTACCAAGGCTGTGCTGACACAGATGTCTCTCTAATCTAATATTTTCTTGCCTCTACATGGTCCGTATCCCTGGATCCCCTGCTTATTCACCTATCTATCCAGATGCCTCTTGAACGCTGTTATAGAATCTGCTTCCACTGCCTCCTCTGGCAGCACGTTCCAGGCACTCACCACCCTCTATGTGAAAAATATTCCTCTTACATCTCTTCTAAACTTTCCCCCTCTCACTTTCAACCTATGCCCCTGAGTAATTGACCCTTCGACCCTGGGAAAAAGACTCTGACTATCCACTCTATCCAAGCCTGTCATAATCTTGTAAACCTCTATCAGGTTCCCCCCTCATCCTCTGATGCTCCAGTGAAAACAATCCAGGGTTTATTCAACCTTTCTTCATAGTCCATATCCTCCAAACCAGGCTACATCCTGGTAAATCTCTCCTGCACCCTTTCCAATGCATCAACATCCTTCCAGTAGTATGGTGACCAGAATTGTACACAATACTTCAAATGGAGCCTAACCAAAGTCTTATACAGCTGCAACATGATTTTCCAATTCCTATACTCAACCCTCTGACTGATGAGGCCAGCATCCATACACCTTCTTGACCACCCTGTCCACCTGAGTTGCCAGCTTCAGGGAACTATGGATCACTCTGTATGCTAATATTTCTAAGAGCTCTACCTATACTTTATTTCTGCAGTAGACCTTCCAAATCGTATCACCTCACATTTGTCCAGGTTAAATTCCATCTGCCATCTTTTGGCCCAGGTCTCCAACTGATTTATATCCTGCTGTATCCTCTGACAATCCTCCTCACTATCTGCTACTCTCCCAATTTTTTGTATCATCTGCAAATTTACTAATCAGACCACCTACACTTTCCTCCAAATCATTTATATCTATTACAAACAACAGCACTGATCCTTGTGGAACACCGCTTGTCACAGAGCTCCAGTTAGAAAAGTACCCTTCCATTGCTACCGTCTGCTTTCCATGCCCAATCCAATTTTGTACCCACCTTACTAATTCACCTTAGGTCCCCTTTGACTTCACTTTCTGCATCAGCCTTCCATGAGGAATGTTTTTGAAGACTTCAATAAAGTCCATGTATACACCATCCACTGCCCTGCCCTGGTCAATTTTTTTCGTCACTTCCTCAAAGAGCTCAATCAATTTTGTGTGACAAGCTTCCCTTCACAAAACCATGCTGCCTTTCGCTAATAAGTCTATTCTCTTCCGGACACCTTGTCCTTAAGAATCTTCTCCAATAATTTCCCCACTGTTGATGTAAGGCTCGCAGGCCTGTAATTTCCCAGATTGTCTCTTCCGCCCTTCTTAAACAGATGTTAGCTACTTTCCAATACTTGCCCGTGGCTAAAGGGGATGCAAACGTTTTGGCCAAAGTACAAGGCCCTTTTTGTTCCACAGAACGTCCTTGTGTCCTCCCATTCATTGAGAACTTCCCTGTCAAATTACTCGTGTATCACTTCACACTTTTCAGGGAAAAATTCCATCTGCCACTTACCTGCCCATTTGACCATTCCATCTGTGTCTTCTAGTCGTCCAAGGCACTCTGGCTCACTGTTAACCACCCATCCAATCTTTGCCTCATCCACAAATTTACAAATTACAGCCCCCTGCTGGGCAAGGAAGCTCAGGCAGGCACTTGCCCAGTCTGTGGGACTAATTGGAAACAAGGACTGGGATTCTACAACCTGGCCAACGGAAAATTCTGTTCTGCGAACCTCACTCACCCCGATTCTGGGCAGGCATGCCAGTAAAATTCCGGTCAAGACTCCGTGCCTCCATGAAGGGGTTGGAGCAGGAAAGGCCACATACCCTCCGCCCCCCACCCCCTCCTCCAAACATTTGGGATTAGCTAACAGGAGCAAGGAGCTGCTTACCATTCACACTCGCAAAGAGTTTCCGATAGGATATCCGTTGCTTCCACAGTGTTCCAGAGTATCATGCTCAGGTACTCAGTGGGATGAAGGGAGTGCATTGCTTCTTAGATGACATTCTAATCAGCGGAACGCAGACAAAGAGCACATTGTAAGGTTGGAAAAAGTCCAAGGTAGACCTCAAAAATATGCCTAAGTCGTGCTTCATGGTGTCATGCGTAACATACCTGGGTCACCAAATGGATGATGAAGGTATTCGCCCAACACAGAGTCACGTTGGGAGCTGATTGCAGTCAGGAGGCTGCAAGCTTCTGTGTTACACTATAAATAAACTAGTCGTGTTTTCCATAAACTGGTCAACGAGCAGCTTTACAATGTTGATGACAGTTTTATTGATATATCAATGATTAAGCGTTTTCTATCACACTTCATGAAATGTTCGGTGTGCATTAGAATCATAGAATCCCTACAACGCAGATGGAGGCTATTCAGTCCATGGAGACTGCACTGACTCTCCGACCTCGCTGAATATATTTAAGTCACGAGTAGATAGAGGGAATTAAGGGTTATGGGGAGAGGGCGGGAATGTGGAACTGAGCCACGACAGATCAGCCATGATCTTATTGAATGGCAGGTTAGGCTCGAAGGGCTAGATGGCCTACTCCTGCTCCTATTTCTTATGTTCTTATGACAGAGCATCTTACCAGACCCACCCCATTATCATAACCCCACATATTTACCCCAATAATCTCCCTCGTCTACACATCTTGGGACATTAAGGGACAACTTTGTATGGGCAATCCACCTGACCTGCCCATCTTTGAACTGTGGGAGGAAACCGGAGCATCCAGAGGAAACCTATGCAGACATGGGGAGAACACACAAACTTCACACAATCACTTAAGCTGGGAATCAACCCCGGGTCACTGGCACTGTGAGGCAGCAGTGCCAACCACTGTGCCAGCGTGCTGCCCTTAAATGCATTTAATCTTATTCATGGGGCCAATGTTAGTTAAGAAGCCAGGTTTCAATCTTGGGGTCCACTGAGATTGGGGGGGAGGGGGGGGGGGGCACTCACTAGCCTAGGCTGCTCACTACTGGTCTGGGCTCACCACACCTCCCACACATACAAACCTTTGTCCAGCAAGAATCTAACCAGAGGTTTATCCTTCCCTCAAAGCAATGCTAAATTAACCCCACTTAAATCTATAACTTATTTCTAATACTCAACAATACAAATACTGAAACTACCTCAGCTTTTCTGACAAATGTAAGGGGCTGGTGAAGCAGCTAAAGGTGCTTGGGCCGAGGAGAGAACCCTGAAGAACTCCTCCAGTAAAGGCCTGGGCTGAGATGACTAATGACCGACAACGACAGTGATGTCCGACTCCAGCCTTGAGAACAGTTTCCCACCAGCCCCGCCGATTCCCATTGATTTCAATTCTACTCCTTGATGCCACGCTCGGTCAAAATGCTGCCTTGGGGCACCTCACCTCTGGCCCTCAGCTCTTTCAGCCATGTTTGAACCGAGGGGATGAGTGCCCGGCAGAGCAGGTAATTGAACCTGAAAGTGCTGCTTGATAGCATTGGGTCGAAACTAATCGACGGATATTTGTATCTAATTGATAACAGGTAATGAGGGGTTTGTATTTTGAATCTTGAAAACATTGCAAAGAATAAGAGTATAAAGTAGAGAAGATACAATATCGTTGTGGTAACCTTGACACCTGGACTAATGATCCAAACTTACACCAGGCACCAGATTCCACACAATCTCCAGGTAAAAGGGATAGGGGGGACTTGCAAAGGGAAATACTCATTTTCCTTCAGCCATTCAACAATTAAAGAAAGTTCCAACTCAGTGCTGCTGGTCCTTTAGAAGTCTTTGAGACAGAGGGACAGTTGGATAGGGGTCTGGTCAGAATTTGGGGGTTCTCCCCAGGGGCTGAGCTGGTCAGCTCCGGTGGGAGCTCGAGGGCTGGGTGGACAATGGGGGTGAGACCTTGGGGCTTGCGAGGCCGCTGCGAGGAGGGTGGCCCAGCAAGGCGTAAACCCCCTCCTCCCCCCATGAGCTCAGAAACCCCGCTGGGCTTGACCTTTGCTTTGGGCCTCTCCTGCTGCCGAGGTCTAACAAGCTGCAGACTGAGGTCCTCGAGCGGGAATGAGCTGCACAGTCACGGGTTTCCATTGACCCAATGGTGGGCAGGATGCTCTCCACTACGCCAATCACTGGCAAAATTGCAGTGGGTCAGGGCAGGCACTGCCCTCTGGATTCAATCAGTCTCCATCACCTTCAAACCCACCAATAGGAGAATATAAAATTTGGCCCGTGGGTTCAAATCCCACAAGGACAGTTTGTAAACAAAATAATTAATTAAACAGAAAATGTGCGATTGGAAAGCTTGTACCACGCTGATTCTGGGGATGGTGGGACTGATGTAAGAGGAGAGATTCACTAGGTTAGGATTGTTGGAATTCAGACGAATGAGGGGGGAACTCACAGAGACATATAAAATTCTAACAGGGCTAGACAGGGTAGATGCAGGGAGGATGTTCCTGATAGTGGGGGACTCCAGAACCAGGGGTCACAGTCTGAGGATGCAGAGTAGACCATTTAGGACGGAGATGAGGAGATATTTTTTCACCCAAAGAGTGGTGAGCCTGTGGAATTCATTACCACAGGAAATAGTTGGTGCCAAAACATTGAATGTATTCAAGAGGAGGCTGGATATAGCACTTGGGGTGAATGGGATCAAAGGTTACGGAGAGGAAGCAGGATTAGGCTATTGAGTTGGATGATCAGCCATGATTGTGGTGAATGGTGGGGCAGGCTCGAAGGGCCAAATGGCCTCTTCCTGCTCCTATCTTCGATGTTTCTCTGTTTCTATATAATGGTGACCATGCATCCATTGGACTGACACCAAAACCCATTTTGTAAATTGTTATCCCTAAGGAAGGGAGCCTGTCCTCCTGACTCAGTGCTGTGCCCTGTACGGAACTACAGGCTTGTGGCTGGCCCACAATAACATTCTGAAATGGCCAAGAAAGCCAATTTGTTGTGCTCAAAAACAATCCTCAAGCACATTTCCAGATGGGCAACGAACACTGGCCCTCCCGGCAGCAGCAACACTAATCTGTGGTTAAATAAATGAACCAAGACAGACTGCAGAAAAGACTTACCAGGATGCTACCAGGACTTATGATCTGAGTTATAAGGAGAGGCTGAATAGCCTGGGGCTTTTCCCCCTGGAGCCTAGGAGGCTTCGGGGTGATTTTATAGAGGTCTAAAAAATAACGAGGGGCACAGATCAGCTAGGCAGCCAGCATCTTTTCCCAAAGATAGGGGAGTCTAAAACTAGACAGCATAGGTCTAAGGTGAGAGGGGAGAGGGTCCAGAGGGGCAATGTTTTCTCACAGAGGGTGGTAAGTGTCCAGAACAAGCTGCCAGAGTGAGTAGTAGAGGAGGATACAATTTTGTCTTCTAAAAAGCATTTAGACAGTTAGATGACTAAGATGAGTGTGGAGGGATATGGGCCAAATTCAAGCAATTGGGACCAGCTTGGTGGTAAAAACTAGTGGCATGGACAAGTTGGGCTGAAGGGCCTGTTTCCATACTGTAAACCTTTGACTCTATGACTGGCATGCATTAAAGCGGGAGTTCTGAGCCGGAGCTTGAACGAACAAGAATATTTAATTGGATTCACTTTAAAAATGCCTTGACACGAACGAAACTTAACGATAACACCCAGGACGCTGCTTCCACCCAGTGGCTCAATGGGGAACTGCACATAGGATCTCATTTTGATCGGTCCCCAGTTTTACCCTTCGGGCTACAGAGATGCGGTCGATGCACATACAGTTGGTAGCCTGTATCATTGTCTTTGGTGAGTAAGGAGAAGCAGATTTAACTATTCGCAGCCTGGACTATTCATGACATCATTTCCCAATGTAGGGGATTAAGGGTTATGGGGAGAAAGCGGGAAAGTGGAACTGATCCACTTCAGATCAGCCATGATCTTATTGAATGGCGGGGCAGGCTCGAAGGGCTAGATGGCCTACTCCTGCTCCTATTTCTTATGTTCTTAGGTACTTTCTACCTCTGCTGCTGAATATCTGCAATGGAAGGTGAATCACCGGGTGAGGGAACCGAGTGTAGGGTGTCGAAATTTGCTGATGACACCAAGATTGGTGGAACGGCAAATTGCGCGGAGGGTGTGGAGAGTCTGCAGAAGGATCTAGATAGGCTGGGCGAATGGGCCAGGAAATGGCAAATGGAATTTAATGTTGGCAAGTGCGAGGTGGTCCGTTTTGGTAGGAATAATGGTAGGAAGGACTATTACTTACGTGGCGAAAAACTGCAGCAGGCGACGGTGCAGAGGGACCTCGGGGTCCTTGTGCATGAGTCGCAAAAACCCAGCCTGCAGGTGCAGCAGGTGGTCAGGAAGGCGAATGGGATGCTGGCCTTCATAGCGAGGGGGATTGAATATAAAAGTAGGGAGGTCTTGCTGCGGCTGTATAGGGCATTGGTGAGGCCGCAGCTGGAGTACTGTGTGCAGTTTTGGTCACCGTACTTACACAAGGATATTTTGGCCTTGGAGGGAGTGCAGAGGAGGTTTACTAGGCTGATACCGGAGTTGAGGGGGTTGAGCTATGAGGAGAGGCTGAATAAACTAGGCTTGTACTCGTTAGAGTTTAGAAGAATGAGGGGAGATCTCATTGAGACGTATAAGATGATGAATGGGATGGATAGGATAGAGGTGGAAAGACTCTTCCCACTCAAAAAAGACAGTAGGACTAGGGGGCACAGCCTCAAGATAAAAGGGGGGCGGTTTAGAACGGAGTTGAGGAGGAACTTCTTCACTCAAAGGGTGGTGAATCTCTGGAATTCTCTGCCCATTGAGGTGGTGGAGGCTGCCTCGCTAAATCTCAGCTTTTTACCATTTATATAGATGATCTGGAGGAGGGAACCGAGTGTAGAGTATCGAAATTTGCTGATGACACCAAGATTGGGGGAACGGCAAATTGTGCGGAGGGTGTGGAGAGTCTGCAGAAGGATCTAGATAGGCTGGGCGAATGGGCCAGGAAATGGCAAATGGAATTTAATGTTGGCAAGTGTGAGGTGGTCCACTTTGGTAGGAAGAATGGTAGGAAGGACTATTACTTACGGGGCGAAAAACTGCAGCAGGTGACGGTGCAGAGGGACCTCGGGGTCCTTGTGCATGAGTCGCAAAAACCCAGCTTGCAGGTGCAACAGGTGGTCAGAAAGGCAAATGGGATGCTGGCCTTCATAGCGAAGGGGATTGAATATAAAAGTAGGGAGGTCTTGCTGCAGCTGTATAGGGCATTGGTGAGGCCGCAACTGGAGTACTGTGTGCATTTTTGGGCGCCGCACCTGCGCAAAGATATTTTGGCCTTGGAGGGAGTGCAGAGGAGGTTTACTAGGCTGATACCGGAGTTGAGGGGGTTGAGCTATGAGGAGAGGCTGAATAAACTGGGCTTGTACTCGTTGGAGTTTAGAAGAATGAGAGGAGATCTCATTGAGACGTATAAGATGATGAATGGGATGGATAGGATAGAGGTGGAAAGACTCTTCCCACTCAAAAAAGACAGTAGGACTAGGGGGCACAGCCTCAAGATAAAAGGGGGGCGGTTTAGAACGGAGTTGAGGAGGAACTTCTTCACTCAAAGGGTGGTGAATCTCTGGAATTCTCTGCCCGTTGAAGTGGTGGAGGCTGCCTCGCTAAATATTTTTAAGACGCGGGTTGATGGGTTTTTGATAGGAGAGGGGATTAAGGGTTATGGGGAGAGGGCGGGAAAGTGGAACTGAGCCACGACAGATCAGCCATGATCTTATTGAATGGCGGGGCAGGCTCGAAGGGCTGGATGGCCTACTCCTGCTCCTATTTCTTATGTTCTTATGTTCTAAATATTTTTAAGACGCGGGTTGATGGGTTTTTGATAAGAGAGGGGATTAAGGGTTATGGGGAGAGGGCGGGAATGTGGAACTGAGACACAACAGATCAGCCATGATCTTATTGAATGGCGGGGCAGGCTCGAAGGGCTAGATGGCCTACTCCTGCTCCTATTTCTTATGTTCTTATGTTCTTAAGAGCACACAACCCTCGTGCTCCTTTCAAATCCATATTGAATCTCACGTGATGCTCAGGAATATCCCACCCAAAGGGAAGAAGCTGAGAGAGAGTAAAGCTAGAACCAGAACTCCTTGGATTTTTTCTGGGAACTGTGACAAATAAAGACAATCATCTAAGTTAAAGGTTAAGTATATGCTTACATTAACACGGCAATGAAGTTACTGTGAAAATTCCTGAGTTGCTACACTCCGGTGCCTGTTCGGGTACACGGAGGGAGAACTTAGCACGACCAATGCACCTAACCAGCACGTCTTTCGCACTATGGGAGGAAACCAGAGAACCAGGAGGAAACCCATGCAGACATGGGGAGAATGTGCAGGCTCCACGCGGACAGTGACCAGAATCGAACCCGGCTCCCTGGCGCTGTGAGGCAGCAGTGGTAACCCACTGTGCCACTATGCCTCCCACTGCACTGTCAGAACATAATAAAAACCAGAGCAGAATAAACAAGGGATATCAGAGAGATAAATGGTTCGGGTAAATCAGAGGCAGGGAATAAGTTCAATGTCAAGAGATGGATTGTGCTTTGTTGATGTAACCTGAGAGAGTTCGGGGCAGGTTGACAAAACCAAAGATTGTCAAGGCCCGGGTTTGTCTAAGGTTCCCTGTTGATTCCAAGCTAGTTGAAACAATACACTAATGCTTCTTCTGATAGTCGGTTTATTTACAGATTGCAGCATTACGTATGTCCACCTATTACTCACCAAACTCAGCTTCCCAGCAGTCTCTCTTTGTAAATGTTCTCAATGCTACATTAAATAAAACCTTCACCTGTATATTTTAACAATATAATTAACATACTATTATCACAGGTGTCCCATAGGAACTTACCCAACACGTTGAGATCATCTTGCAGTGCCAGGTGGTTCTCATTCATTGGGGCTTCACTGGCTGTCTTCTCAAGTCTCAGAGAGGCATGAGGTGGGTGACATGTGGGATGGTCTGATCACTGGACTATTAATCCAGAAACTCAGCCAATGTTCTGGGGACCTGGGTTCGAATCCCGCCACAGCAGTTGGTGGAATTTGAATTCAGCACAGAAATATCTAGAATTAAGAATCTACTGGTGACCGTGAAACCTTTGTCAATTGTCAGAAAAAACCCATCTGGTTCAATAATGTCCTTGAGGGAAAGAAATCTGTCTTCCTTACCTGGTCTGGCCTACATATGATTCCTGAGACATGGCAATGTGGTTGGTTCTCAACTGCCCTCCAAAAGTATTTAAATGGTCAAAAATTTGCAGCATGCTGCTGTGCAGAGGGATCTGGGTGTCCTTGTGCAGGAATCACAAGGAGTTGGTTTGCAGGTACAGCAAGTAACTAAGAAGGCAAATGGAATTTTGTCCTTGTTAAGTGCATTGACCTGAACAGCTGCTAGAATGTGGCGGCTAGGGTAATTTCACAGTAACTTCATTGCAGTGTTAATGGAAGACTTACTTGTGACCAATAAATAAACTTTAACTTGTTTTATTACAGGTGTGTGTCCCGATATTCCACATCTCTCCACCCAAGTCTCCAACCGATCTATACCCCATTGTATCCTCTGATGGTCCTCTAAACTGTCCGCAAATCCACCAACCTTTGCGTACTTTGCAAACTTACTAATCAAGCCAGTTACATTTTCCTCCAAATCATTTATATATATTACAAACTGCAAAGGTCCCAGCACTGATCCCTGAGGAACACCACTTGTCACAGCCCTCCATTCAGAAACGCACCCTTCCACTGCTACCCTCTGTCTTCTCTGACCGAGACAGTTCTGTATCCACCTTGCCAGCTCATTTGGAAGACATTACCTGTCAAAGGGAGTGGTAATGGGACTAATATAAAAACAGGAGCTTAGTCTCAAGGAGGTGCGAATGGCGGAATAATGTCCTCCGTAAGAAAAACAAGTGAAAAATTAAATTAAGGCTGAAACACGAAATGAAAAGAAGACAAAATAGAGGAAGGGGTTACATTGCATATTGTTCAATTCAGTGTTAAATTCAGAAACCTGGAGCACGAATAATCAAAAGTTTCTAGAAATTATGTTAAACTTCATTGTCTCATTACAGTCAGGTGAGGAGAAAAATGTCAGATTTCAAAATCACTTAGAATCATAACAATGCAGAAGGAGGCCATTCAGCCCTTCGAGACTGCACCAACCACAACCCCACCCAAGCCTTGTCCCCGTGATCCCATGTACTTACCCCACTAATCCTCCTGACACTATATGGCAACTTAGCATGGCCAATCAATCTAACCCACACATCTTTGGACTGTGGGTGGAAACCGGAGCACCCGGAGGAAACCCACGTAGACGCGGGGAAAACATGCAGACTCCATACAGACGGTGACCCAAGGCCAGAATTGAACTCAGCTCCCTGGCTCTGTGAGGCAGCATTGCTAACCACTGTGTCACCGTGCTGCCCCTGGTGGTGGATGCTGGAATTCAGTGGGGCTCACAGTATAAGAACCATGAGAGGGGGATTTTGAGGAGGAATCCACAGAAATTGACTCGGATTCAGAGCATCTGACCACAGCCAGCCTGTGTATTTAAAGGGACTGTGTTGCTGAGACCACTGTAGCCCTGTTACCTATGTCAATCTTAAAATCTGTATATCTGTTTGTGCGGCTGAAGGGGAGTAAAGGAGTGTTGTATCACAATCAAACTTTCCATGTTGAATAAATGTGTTTTTCTTGTAAAAACTAACTAGTGTTTCTGTGACTCTCTTTCTCCATGTTTTCTAATAACTAGTAAAAGTTATGGTCTTTTGAGTCAGGGTTCAATTCTGGGATCTTCCGGTCCAGTTATAATATCAACTGGGATTGTCACAACTGATCTCTTTTTGTTCTGATGTGGTAATTTTATTCCCTGTCCACACTTCCTCCTTTGCTGTCATTCCTGAATACCTTATAAAATGGGAATCCTAATAAGTTTGTCAATCACGGTCTCCCTTTCATAAAACCATGTTGACTTTACTTGATTGCATTATGATTTTCCAGACATCCTGCCGATACCTCAATTATAATCAGTTCTAGCATTTTCCCAATGACAAATGTTAGACTATCTGGTCTCTAGTTCCCTGCTTCCTGCCTCTCTCCTCTGGCCTTTCCCAGCAGTTAGATCGGGGGGGCCTGGACCTATCACACTGGGAGACAAATACATAAATTGCTTGCAGATTGCGTACACAACATTACCTATGTACTTCAACAGGCAGAGGTATCCAGTTGGAGACATTTCTGTTTAAGACCTACAGTGAAGTAAAGAGAAAAAGCACAGCTATATTTATTACTAATTACCTCACATTGTACAACTCTAATGTTTAAATATTGACTTGTTAAGAGTGAGGACAAGATATTCTACCCTGTGTAGGACATTGAGTTAATGATAAATTGTAGAAGATATAGGGCTTGGGCAACAGGTATCGTCCTGCACTTTGAAGAATTGACTCATAGCATCTACTGTTGAGTACGCCTCCAGTACATTAATCCACCCTGCCTATACCTCGACTCTCCAACTCCCACCAGCCTCCACCTCTGTTCCAAGGAGGGAAGAGTTTCCAATCATCAGGCTGTGGAAGTGTCCCACTGCCTGATGCTGGCAGTGGGAGAGGCGTGGGGTTGGAGGGGGAAGTGATCCCCTGACAAGAAACTAGAAAGAGGCATTACAACCCTGCCAGTTAGGTTTAAGGTGGGGGTATCTGCCAATCGTTCTGATAGAAGCAAAATCTGAAGGGATTCCCTATTCACCAAGCCTGATTCCTTTAAACGCAAGGTGAGTCAGTATCATTATCCTTGCCTATAATTGGTAGCAGATTGGGATAGGAAATTCCCCATTTGGATATTTGTGTAATAAACCAAGAGTGACTCAATGAGGCTTAAGGAACAAAAGACTTTGTCGTTAACAAATGAGTTAGTATTCACACTGATAGGGTCAGGCAGAATAATTGTGCAACTGTACAACACTCTTCTCTAGCTCAACGGATGATCCTTCCCCACACAGGATACACCCTTGCTCTCGATTGGCTCGGCTTCCCGGCTCAATAGTCCATAGGATCACTTGACCCTCGGAGACCTCCCCCTTAAAGGGTCCACACTAGCACAACTTGTTTTAACAAAATCCACATCTAACCATGTGACCCACTCCAGTTAGAAGCCTGGCTAATTACCAGGCAACAGATGATCAGGACAAATGGACCAGTTTCAGGTTGGTAACACATAACCAGCGATGTGCTGAGGCAGGAACTACTTCCAATCTGCATTAAAAACTTGGATGAAGGTGTATTTTAGCCAAATCTGCTGACGATGCTAAGATAGGTAGGAAAGTAAGTGGTGGGGAGAGGGGGGAACACCAAATAGCACCATAAGGATGTGAATTGTTCAAGTGAGTGGGAAAAATATTGTCAGATGGAGTACGTGTGAAATTTCAAACTTTGTCAGTGGTGTTTGCCAATGCAGAGAGATTGTAGAAGCAGTGCTGCAGGGGAATCTGAATATTCCACCATATGAATGACAAAGTGCTTAGCCTACACGCAAGCAAGTAATTAGGAAGGCCAATAAAATGTTGACCGTCCTTGCAAAAGTGGAGAAATCTTACAACAACAACATGGGGATTAGTGAGATCAGACCTAATGCACCACGTGCAGTTTTGGTAACGCTATTTACAGAGGGACTAATGGTTATGGAGGCAGATCAATGAAGATTTAAGTTTAATTCCTGAGATGAGGGGACTCTCTTAAAAGAAGAAACTGAGCAGGTCATTGGGGTTTAGCAAAGTGAGAGGGTATTTTTACTGAAACATGGAAGATTCCAAGGAATCTTGTCAGGATAATTGCTGAGGTGTGTTTTCCCGCATGAGAGAATCTAGAACTAAGAGATAGAATAATAGAATCTGTAATCTGGAAGGAGGCCATTTGGTCCATCAAGCCTGCACTGTCAACAATCCCACCCGGCTCCTATCCCCGTAACCGCACGCATTTACCCTACTAATCCCCTGGCACTAACCTTCAATAACTAAGTTACTCAGTCCTAAATTCTAATGAAACATTATACACAGGTAATTAATTACTAAAATGTAAAAGTTTTTTAAAGTTTATTTATTAGTCACAAATAGGCTTACATTAACACTGCAGTGAAGGTACTGTGAAAATCCCCAAGTTGCCACACTCCGGTTCCTGTTCGGGTACACGGAGGGAGAATTTAGCATGGCCAATCAACCTAACCTGCACATCTTTGGACAGTGGGAAGAAACCGGAGCACCCAGAGGAAACCCACACAGACACAGGGAGAATGTGCAAACTCCACACGGACAGTGACCCAAGCCTGAATCAAACCTGGATCCCTGGCGCTGTGAGGCAGTGGTGCTAACCATTGTGCCATCATGCCACCCAATACAGTTTCAAAATAAGCGATCTCTCATTTAAGATGGAGATGAAGAGGAATTTCTTCTCTCGGAGAGACGTTAGTCTTTGGAATTCTCTTACCCAATGAGAAATGTTGTCTGAGTCATTGAATATATCCAATCTGAGCTGAACAGATTTCTGATTGATCAGGGAGGCAAGAAAGGAAAATGGACTTTTTGTCACATCAGATCATCCATAATCTTATTGACCGGCAGAGCAAGTTTAACGGGCTGAATGGCCTACTCTTGCTCTTATTTTTTTCTGCTCTTGTGCTAATTTTTCTACGTTTTAAGTTTATCTATATTTATTCATATCACAAGTAGGCTTACATTAACACCGCAATGAAATTATTGTGAAAATCCCCGAGTCGTCACACAATCCAATCAGACACAACGATGGCTGCTGCACTGTCAAAGGTGCTGCCATTCCTGAGACGGGGGTTGGTTTGGCTTCAGGTGGTCGAGTCAGGGGGGTGTCAGGATGGAGGGGGTGTGGGGTATTGGGGTTCGGGTGGATATCGAGCTGGGCTGGGTCAGGGGGGTGTCAGGATGGAGGGGGTGTGGGGTATCGGGGTTCGGGTGGATATCGAGCTGGGCTGGGTCAGGGGGGTGTCAGGATGGAGGGGGTGTGGGGTATCGGGGTTCGGGTGGATATCGAGCTGGGCTGGGTAAGGTGGGGGAGGGTCAGGTTGAAGGGGGTTTGGGGGGGGAATCCCGCATAGGTTGAGAGGGGCGAGTCCCAGGTGGGGAATGCTGGGGTAGGTGTGCTGAGTTGGGCTGGAGGATAGGAGAGTGTTCCACATTTGGGAGTGGGGAGAGTGTCCCTTGTGGGCCTTGGTCTGAGTGTTTAAAATATACTGAATTTAGAAGTGCTTTATTCCTGCTAACACTTTGAGAGCAACGATTAGCACAACACTGGCAGATCCATCAGAAGTTCGCGATTTAAATCGCTTTCTTGGGTGGTTCCCGGCCCAGCGCAATTTTCAAGGGGAAGTTAGCGTTTCTGAACAATTGTCACATCATTTCCGAGGGGATTTCCCCAGAGTATTTTTGGGGTATCCCCATACCTGAAGCTGGGGGACCAGGAATTATTCTGGGCATTATCTGGTCATTATGAAATTGCTGCATGTGAGAACTTTACTGCCAGGTTCCTCGTATCACAGCAGCATCTAGACTTTATTGGCTGGAAAGTGATTTGGGACATTATAAAAGAAGCTTTATAGATGCAATCTCTTTATTTGTTTCCTTTAATAAGTGTCGGAGCAGCTAAAGGCAATCGGGAAATGTTGTATATTAATATCGATTCGTGGCAATTGCATTCGTATTTTCAGATAGTCACTGAAAGTGGCATCACAGGTCGCTTGTGCAGGAAATAGGCAGAATGAGTGGCATGGTGGCACAGTGGGTTAGCACTGCTGCCTCACAGCGCCAGGGACCCGGGTTCGATTCCCAGCTTGGGTCACTGTCTGTGCGGACTCTGCACATTCTCTCCGTTTCTGTGCGGGTTTCCTCCGGGTGCTCTGGTTGCCTTCCACAGTCTGAAAGACGTGCTGGTTCGGTGCGTTGACTATGCTAAACTCTTCCTCAGTGTAACCCAAACAGGTCCGTGCTTCTTAATGTCAATTCTCCAACATGCAACAGATAAAGGCGATTCCTTCAAGTCCTGTCATAGCAATATCCTGGGACTGTGAGGAATAGCCTCTCACAAACGTGACCTTGATCCAGAAGAGAGACCAGCTGGAATTTTACCAGCACGCCTGTCCCGATTCCAGGGGAGGGCAAGGCTCAGAGAACAGCATTTTCCATTGGTCTTGGGGCGGACATGCCGGTAAAATTCCACCCTGTATTTATTTTAGATTGCTGACAACAAGCGTGATAAAGGACTCTTTGGAAAGACACCAGCAGCTTGTAAATCCGGTAACACAGTGCCCATGTCCAAAAAGTTAATGTTAATGAGACTTTGGAAATGTTAAAACCAAAGAAGGAAGTGAGACAGAGGAAGAGAGAGGGGGTGAGAAAGGGCAGAGTGAGGGGGTGTGGGGAATCAGAATTTGGAACTGTGCTCAAACAGGCTGAGACTGTACCCAATAAGCCAAGGAAATTCCAGCTGGAGGGAATGGGTATGTCAAAGTTACACTGCCCTAATCAGACTGCAACTTGAATATTAGATTTTGTATTGTCAGTCTGCTCCTATCAATTAAAACATTTCCAGAACTCTGCATTCCTGCTTCAGACTTCCAAACAGGGCCAGAAGACCATAAGACAGAGGAACAGAATTAGGCCACTCGGCCCATCGAGTCTGCTCCGCCATTCAATCATGGCTAATTTTTTTCTCATCCCCATTCTCCTGTCTTTTCCCCATAACCCCTGATCCCCTTATTAATCAAGAATCTATCTGTCTCTGTCTTAAAGACACTCAATGACCTGGCCACCACAGCCTTCTGCGGCAAAGAGTTCCACAGATTCCCCACTCTCTGGCTGAAGAAATTCCTCCTCATCTCTGTTTTAAAGGATCGTCCCTTTAGCCTGAGGTTGCGCCCCCTGGTTCTAGTTTTTCCCACTAGTGGAAACATCCTCTCCACGTCCCCTCTATCCAGGCCTCACAGTATCCTGTAAGTTTCAATAAGATCCACCCTCGTCCTTCTAATCTCCAATGAGCACAGACTCAGAGTCCTCAGCTATTTCTCACACGGCAAGCCCTTCATTCCAGGAATTATTCTTGTAAACCTCCTCTGGATCCTTCCTGCAGCTACTGTTATGACAACACCAGGTTTAAGTCCAACAGGTTTATTTCTTAGTAAACTCACAAGCTTTCGGGGTTAAACGCCTTGTCAGATGAATGGAGAGTTCCCAGATCACAAAGTCCGGAGTTCCAGCACATTCAGCTTGGATCACATGACCGAACAGTATCCCAGGAAATGTGATGGGGGGAAAAGAGGAAAGAGCTGGGAATAGTCTCACTTTTCTCCAGATTTGCATAATTCCTGAACTGAGAGAATGGCAAATGGTTTAGTAAACTTAAATTAACAACAAGAATTGGCTAAACACAGCATCTGTGGAGAGAAAAACAAGGCTAACAATTCAGCTCTGTGACCTCTCACCAGGGCTAATTCCAACGCCAACTTTGATTTGTCTCCATCTCTGACTCAGTCTTTCCCAGGATCCCAAAATTGTAATTCCTCAAATCTTTAAATTATTGTTCTGGATTAACCCAGGGGCATGGTTACTGTCAGTCCAGACACTGTTGGACCCGATCCCTCTCCAAAGCCACTCTGTAACATTATAAATGGTCTGTTGTGAGAGCAACAGGTACACAGAAAGACTTCATGGGCAAGATTTCTGGCTGGGATTGCCCCAAAACTGGAAAATCCAGCCTGAGATCTACGGACGTTTCCATGATCCACTCCTCACCCGCTACGATTTTACCATGGCAGGCAGGATGGGAAATTTCACCCCCATTTATTTCACCAAAGCAAATGAAAAGAGCTACAGCAGACGAAGAAGGTAAATAAATGAAAGAAAATTTCTGTTGCTAGAACTCTCAAGGCATTTGCACAATATTTTTTCATTCATTCATCAGGTGCACCGACACTGGCTAGGCCAGCATTTACTGACCATTCCTTATTGGCCTTTTGTGTAAGGTAGTGCTGAGCTTCCTTCTTGAACTGCAGCAGCCCCTGAGGTGTAGGTACATTCAATGTGATGATGGGGCGCGCGTTTCCAGGATTTTGACCCAGCAACACTGAAGGAATACTGATATAATTCCAAATCAGGATGGTGAGTGACTTGGTGGGGAGCCTTCAGGTGGTGTTCCCATCTGCCTGTCACTTTTTCCTTCCAAATGGTGGTGGTCATGGGTTGGGAAGGCGCTGTCTAAGGAACTTTGGTTAATTCCTGAAGTACATCTTGTAAATGGTACATATTGCTGCTACTGTACATTACTGGGGTTACATGCTGCAGTATACCTAGCTTCTGGTCTGCTCTGGTAGCCACAGTATTTATTTGGCTAGTCCAGTTCATTTACTGGTCAATGGTAATCTCAAATTTGTTGATAGTGAGAAATTCAGCAATGGTAGTGTCATTGATCAGCAAGGAGCAACTAGATTCTCTCTTGTTTGAGATGGTCATTGTCCGTTACAAATGAAGTGTGAATCCTATTTGCCACTTGTCAGCCCAGCCTGGATATTGTCCATGTTCAGCTACATATGAACATGGATTGCTTCATTGTTTAATGAGCCAGTAATGGTTCTGAATGTTATGCGGTCATCAGCAAACATTCCCACTTCCAACTGGAAGGAAAGTCATTGATGAAGATGCTGGAGATGGTGGATCGAGGAAATTCTTGCAGTGATGATTAAACCACCACAGCCTTCTTCAAACCAATGGAAAGTTTTCCCCTTTATTCCCATTGACTCCAGTATTGCTTGGCATCCTTGATGTCACACCCGGGCAAATGCAATCTTGACATCAAAGGCAGTCATTCTCACCTCACCTCTGGAGTTCAGCTCTTTTGTCCGTGTTTGAACCAAGCATTTGATTTGAATTGAGTTATTTTTGTCATGTGTATTGGGATACAATGAAAAGTATTGTTTCTTGTGTGCTATACAGACAAAGCATACCGTTCATAGAGAAGGAAAGGAGAGACCAGAATGTAGTGCTACAGTCATAGCTAGGGAGTTAAGAGTTAGAATAAAGTTTTAAAAGCAAAGAACAAGAGAGAAAAATAGAATGAGAAGGGCATAGCTTGTAAGAAGTCGTGGCACTCTGGCGCCATCTTGAGTCAAGATCTGAAGGAGGTCAGGAGCTGAGTGACCCTGGTGGAACCCAAACTTAGAGCCAGTGAGTAGGTTTTAACGAAACAAATATTGCTTGACAGCACTACTGATAACCGGTTCACTAACACGAGGGGACATAGCTTTAAATTGAGGGGTGATGTATATAGGACGGATGTCAGAGGTAGGCTCTTTACTCAGAGGGTAGTAAGGGCGTGGAATGCCCTGCCTGCAGCAGTTGTGGACTCGCCAACTTTAAGGGTGTTCAAATGGTCAGTGGATAGGCATATGGATAATATTGGAATAGTTTAGGTTAGAGGGTCATTAGATTGGTTCCACTGGTCGGTGCAACATCGAGGGCCAAAGGGCCTGTACTGCGCTGTAATGTTCTATGTTCTATCACTTTACTAGTGACCGAGAGTAGACTGAAGGGGCTGTAATTGGCTGAGTTGGATTTGTCCTCTTTGTCGACAGGACACACCTCTACAATTTTCAGAGAATCCCTACAGTGTAGAAGGAGACCACTCGGCCCATTGAACCTGCACCGACAACAATCCCACGTAGTCTCTATCCCTGTAAATGCATATATTTACCCTGCTAATCCCTATTATACTAATGGTCAATTTAGCATGGCCTATCAGCATAACCCGCACACCTTTGGACTGTGGGAGGAAACTGGAGCAGACACAGGGGAACGTGCAGGCTCTGCACAGACAGAGACCCAAGGCTGGGAGTGAACCTGGGTCCTTGGTGCTGTGAAGCAGCAGTGCTAACCATCTGGCCCCTCGAGCCTGCTCCGCCATTCAATAAGATCATGGCTGATCTTTTCGTGGACTCAGCTCCACTTACCCGCCCGCTCACCATAACCCTTAATTCCTTTGCTGTTCAACAATCTATCTATCCTTGCCTTAAAAACATTCAGAGAGGTGGCCTCAACTGTTTCACTGGGCAGGGAATTCCACAGATTCACAAGAAGAAGATCCTCCTTCATAGGACTACTTGCATGCAGTTTAAGCAGAACCTGATAGACAGTGAGCCCACAACCAATGGACCAGATTTAAAGTCTGCTATCCTGCCACATCCAGTCATGAATGTTAACCCAGCACATTTACAACAAGAAATACCGAGGCGATCATCCATCTCGATCTTCTTTACAATTTACACAGATGATTTGGAATTGGGGAAACAAGTGTAGTGTGTCACAATTTGCAGATGACACTAAGATGAGTGGTAGACCAAAGTTTGCAGAGGACGCTGAAAGTCTGCAAAGGGATATAGATAGTCTAAGTGAGTGGGCGAGGGTCTGGTGGATGAAGTACAATGTTGGTAAATGTGAGGTCACCCGTTTTGGGAGGAATAACAGCAGAATGGACTATTATTTAAATGGTAAAAAATTGCAGCATGCTGCAGTGCAGAGGGACCTGGGTGTCCTTGTGCAAGAATCATGAGGAGTTTGTTTGCAGATGCAGCAGGTAATTAAGAAGGCAAATGGAATTTTGTCCTTCATTGCTAGAAGGATGAAGTTTAAAAACAGCGAGGTTATGTTGCAGCTGTATAAGGTGCTGGTGAGGCCACACCTGGAGTTACTGTGTACAGTTTTGGTCTCCTTACTTGAGAAAGGATATACTGGCACTGGAGGGGGTGCAGAGGAGATTCACTAGGTTGATTCCGGAGTTGAGAGGGTTGGCTTATGAGGAGAGACTGAGTAGATTGGGACTATACTCATTGGAATTCAGAAGAATGAGGGGAGATTTTATAGAAACATATAAGATATTGTGCTGACTGCAGGGCTTGCTAAACATCCAAGAATTGGAAATTAATTCCTGGTTTAATATATTCCTGGAGGCGGGGGTTCGGTGGGGGGGGGAGTCTAATCATTACCCTTTCACCTCCAAACACCCAACTGCCCAGCTGCAGTCAGAAAGTCTTTCTTTTCCACACTTCCAATATCCTGATAAGCAAATTGACAAACAGACTGTAAGAAGTATTCTGTGATTTTGCTTTTCGGAGTCGCTGATATTAGAGTGTTCAAGGAATTAATGATGAATTCCTGGGGACACAAGGGCAATCCTGGGACAGTTGGCAACACTGGTGACAAAACCATTGTTGTCAGTATAGGATGGAATGAACAAACTGAGGGTCAATAAAAACAGCTTTATTCAACATGCATGAGGGAGAGCGGAACTCGTGACTGTAACTACAGCTTGCTTCCGAGCTACTCTGCTAATCGTCGGTTTTTACTGATTCTTATACCCTTTTACATTACAAATTGCTAGATTTCGATGATGTCATCAGATTGTTACTTCATATTGGTTACAGTTCTGTTTTTGATCACATTATGTGGATCCATTGTCATGTGTACTTTAACTTTAATCATTTTCTGTACACCTTCTGTCTGTTTACAGTATCAATGCATTGTGTTTGTTGAACTGATTTAGGTGGCATGTTAATTGTCCCATCTATCTGATACTTGATTAGTTTCCCATCGGCACAATGGCTCCTCAAGGCTTTTTGGAGCCTCGATGAAGTGATATCAATTCTCTTATTGTTGCTGTGTGTTAGTGCCCTCTGAGATGTAATTATCTGTAATTTGTCATGTGTCTGCCTGCAGTGAGTGTGGATGCTACAGTCAGGTTCTCTGTTTAATCCTTTCCTCTCCTGCTACAGCCCACACTCCCTGGGTTTGTTCTATTGCAGTCAACAGTATCCAACTTCTCAGGGCAGTTAACAGAAACAAGGACAAATGTTCAATCTCAGTCAAACTTGCGCTGCTGAAATGCTACAAGCGAGCGTTCCTGTATCATTTTAATTTCAGGGGTGTGCATGGTTGACACAGAAAGTGGATTCAACACAAAACGAACCAGACATTACCGGTATCATGGAACAATTACGTCAACTAACTATGGGATTTTCCAGATTAACAATAAGGAGTGGTGTGACGACGGCACACCCTCATTCACCTACAGTCTCTGTCAGATCAACTGTAGCAGTAAGTCAAGCAGCACTACGTCAATCTCGCTTATTTTCTTTTTTTAGTTGATTTATTAACATCACAAGTAGGCTTACGTCAACGCCGCCATGAAGTTACTGTGAAAATCCTCTGGCCACCACACTCCGGCACCTGTTTGGGTAGAGTTTAGCGTGGCCCTTGAAACCTCCATGATGGGCTGGACGAGGAGATAGTTCTTCTCTGATTGGAAACCCCTTTAAAAATGGCACCTTTATCTTAGTGCAGACGGCTTTGCTGGTATATTTAGGCCCTGCCCCTTAACATGACGGTGTGAAACGCCCCCACCCCACCCCTGCACCACCCCCCCCCCCCCCACCCCCACCCCCACACTGCTTTTTTGTTAACAAAGTGCCATAAAATCTGCAGAGAAGGAAAACCTGTCTGGTTTTCAGTCAGACACTGACACTTTACCTTCTTTCTGTAAGCTTCCACCCAGCGACTCAAGGTCAGCATTTTCTGCTCTTCCTTGACTGCTCTTAGTTCAAGAGGAGGTAGCGAGCTGCCTTATTGAACCGCTGCAGTCCATGTGGTGTAGGTACTCCCACAGCGCTGTTTGGGTAGGGCTTCCCGGCCTATGACCCAGCCACAGTGAAGGAACGGCGACGTATTTCTAAGTCAAGATGATGTGTGATTTGAAGTGCAAATTGCAGGTGAGAGGGTTCCCAAGTGTCTGTTGCACTTGTCCTTCTAGCTGGTCGAGATCATGAGCTTGGAAGGTGCTGATGAAAATTGCTGAGGTGTATGTTGTAGGTGGTGGTCAGTACTTGTGCGGTACGCCTGTAGGGGAAGGGGTAAGTAGGTGGGCTTCCAAACAAGCTAGAACTGATGGAAAATCTTTCGTAGGCTGTAAGAGAGGGGCGGCACGGTGGTTAGCAGTGCTGCCTCAAAGCGCCAGGGACCCGGGTTTGATTCCCAGCTTGTCTCACTGTCTGTATGGAGTTTACATGTTCTCCCCGCATCTGTGTGGGTTTCCTCTGGATGCTCCGGTTTCCTCCCACAGTCTGATAGACATGTTGGTTATGTGCACTGACTTGAACAGATGCCAGAGTGTGGCGACTAGGGGAATTTCACAGTAACTTCATTGCAGTGTTAATGTAAGCCTTACTTGTGAAATATAAATGAACTTTAGAGGAAGCATCTTCTCAGCATCTGACTTGTCAAGTCCCCCCATAATCCTGTATGTTTCAATCAGACCCACTTCTCATTTTTCTAAACTCAAATGTGTACAACCCCACTCGCTCAACTTTCCCCTAAGCCAACCTCTTCATACCAGAAAACAGGCCAGGAAAGCTTTCTGAGTTGCCTGCAGGGTGAGTAAATCCCTTTTTAAGAAAGGAGACCAAAATTTATACCGATGGAGCATAGAACATAGAACATAGAACATAGAACACTACAGCGCAGAACAGGCCCTTCGGCCCACGATGTTGCGCCGACCAGTTACAAAAACAATGACCCACTAGCCTATACCAATCCCTTTTCGTCCATAAACCTATCCAGAGATCTCTTAAACGCCCCCAAACTAGACGCATTTACAACTGCAGCAGGCAGGGCATTCCAATCCCTCACCACCCGCTGGGTAAAGAACCTACCCCTGACATCCGTCCTGTAGCTACCCCCCCTTAATTTAAAGCCATGCCCCCTCGTGCTAGCTTTCTCCATCCGAGGAAAAAGGCTAATAGAACATTACAGCGCAGTACAGGCCCTTCGGCCCTCAATGTTGCGCTGACCAGTGGAACCAATCTAATGACCCTCTAACCTAAACTATCCAAGACTTAGAATCATAGAATCATATAATCCCGACTGTGCAGAAGGAGGCCATTCAGCCCATTGAGTCAGCACTAACAAAAAGAGAGAGGAGAGAGCTACAAAAGCGTCCAGAGGGGCAATTTTTTCACACAGATGGATATGAGTGTCTGGAACACATGCCAGAGGTAGTCGTAGAGGCGGGTACAATTTTGTCTTTTGAATAGCATTTGGACAGTTACATGGGTAAGATGGGTATAGAGGGATGTGGGCCGAATGTGGGCATTTGGGACTAGCTTAGTGTTTAAAAAAAGGGCACCATAGACAGGTTGGGCTGAAGGGCCTTTATTTTCATGCTGTAAATGTCTATGACTCTGTGGCTCTAACAATCCCACCCAGGCCCCATCCCCATAACCACCCCCCCCACCCCCCCCACATACCCATTTACTCTGATACTTCCCCTGACACTAAGGCACTATTTAGCGTGACAATCCACCTAACCTGCACACCTTTGGTATTGAAACGTAGGTTTAGACATTAACATTAAACAAAATAAGTCAGGAGTGACATTGAATCAACAACATAACCTAGAAATTGTTAACCGCATATCAATAAATCGGGTCGGATCCTGACAAAGACAGGATCCAGCAGCGGTGGAAAAAACAGGCTGGACCATTGAACTGGTTGTGGATTCAAACTAAACCTGATTTTGGTTACGGTGTGTTGGAACTGAGTACTATAATGCAGCATGCTTTGATAGTGGAAGTTCAGACAGCAAAGAAAACACTACAGAAATTAATTTTGGAGAAAGTTTCCAGCCTTGCCTGAATCAGATGATGAGGTTGGTCACTATTAGTGTTCCTTCATAGGACAATCTTCCAGATATTATTCGAGCACAGTGGGGTCTATCATAATGTTGGTGGTAAAGAAAAATAAATGTAGCTCATTGGTTTGGGGAACCAAAAAACCTGGCAGTGAGAATCACCTTCAGCTGCTGAAATACTGGCATTAGTAAGAGCCATAGATATCGAGGTCTACTTATCCAATATACTGACAGACACACTTTACAAAGAAAGAGTTTGCCCATAGAGTGCTATGTTGATAAGCCATGTCTGTGAGACAATGTCCACTCAACAAAAAGTGTCACCGCAAAAAGAATTAGACTTGGCTAGTATAAAATACATGTTAGAGAGAAGGGAGATCTGCAAGATATAATGGGTTGATACAAGTCACCAATTATCAGACAGCCTTATGAATGCTTCCTCCAAGATGTTGCTAAATGTATTGGAGGAGGGTCCGTATATTATAATGGAAAACAAAATGTCTTACTTTACCATTTTTATATATACGGATAAACACAAGGGAAATATGAGGTCTAAAATGTTAACACAGATAGAATCTCGACAGTGCAGAAGGAGGCCGCTCAGCCCATTGAGGCCCCACTGACGACAATTCCATCCAGGCCCTATCCCCACATATTTACCCAACTAATCCTCCTGACAATGAGGGTCAATTTAGCATAGCCAATCAACCTAACTGTGGAAGGAAATGCACACAGACACGGGGAGAATGTGCAAACTCCACACAGGCAGTGACCCAAGACGGGAATCAAACCCCAGTCCCTGGCACTGTGAGACAGCAGTGCTAACCACGGTGCCAATATATTATTTATTTATTTATTCTGCCAAAGTAGAAAACCTCAGTTTCCCACAGTACTCTCCATCTGCCAATTTCTTTTATCCACTCACTCAACCTTCTTATATTTCATTGCAAACTCTTTGTATCCTCCTCACAACTTAGTAGTTTGAGAGGTGTTTGACACAATCATTTTTTAAAAAATAATCACAAAATTGAGTATCTGTTGAGTAAGTAAACTTTGTGAGATAGAATGTTTACACTAAGATGTATCCTATGTCCCACTATCCCAGTCCTCATCACACACATTGCCGTGTATTGGTCAGCATGTTGGTGTCGCTGTTGGTATACAAGAATGAGAACAGTTTTTTTTATTTTTTAATCATAGAGTTGTTGGACGATGATATCACTGATGATATTGAATGTGTCAAGTTAGTCGTGGTTACCCAGCTGGAAATGGATATTTGGTAAATCCAACCCCACTTTCTTATTCAAGTCTCTCGCTAACTCTGGGAATGTTCATGTTGAGAATTCCAAATGGTGGAAAAATGGATTGAAACGGAAGTTGAGGGGGCTGAGGTTCACATGGGATGAAAGAAAGTAAAAGAACATCAACTAAATCAGGAAAATGCTGACTTTAAATCCGAGATGTAGAGATGCCGGTGTTGGGCTGGGGTGGGCACAGTAAGAAGTCTCACAACTCCAGGTTAAAGTCCAACAGGTTTATTTGGAATCACGAGTTTTTGGGGCACTGCTCCCAAAGCCACTCACCTGAGGAAGGAGCAGCGGCCTGAAAGCTTGTGATTCCAAATAAACCTTTTGGACTTCAACCTGGTGTTCCAAAACCTAGAGCTGAATGTGACACCCCGTGATTGCAAGTGTTTCCCACATCACAGAGCTGATTTTGGGCATGACATTGAGCGTCATTCACAAGATTGTCACGCCATTATGATAATATCATATGCAGGTGGGTCAAAAAGCAAGAACCCACCCCGATTTCAATGCTAATTGGGGCAATTAACCAACTATCTGGCTGGGATAATATGGTCAGAAGTCTCACAACACCAGGTTAAAGTCCAAAAGGTTTATTTGGTAGCAAAAGCCACAAGCTTTCAGAGCGCTGCCCCTTCATCAGGTGAGTGGGAGTTCTGTTCACAAACAGGGCATATAAAGACACAAACTCAATTTACAAAATAAGGGTTGGAACGCAAGTCTTTACAGGTAATCAGTCTAAAAGGTACAGACAATGTGAGTGGGCTCACATTCCACTCACTCAGAGGGCTCTTTTGACTGTTCATTGAATACTCTCCTGCCTGAGTGTTTTGATTTGATTTTGATTTATTATTGTCACACATACTAACATACAGTGAAAATATTGCTTCTTGCATGATATACAAAGCATACCGTTCACAGAGAAGGAAACAAGAGAGTGCAGAACGCAGTGCTACAGTCATAGCTAGCGTGTAGTGAAAGATCAACTTAGTGTAAAGTAAGTCCATTCAAAAGTCTGACAGCAGCAGGGAAGAAGCTGTTCTTGAGTCAATTGGTATGTGACCTCAGACTTTTATATCTTCTTCCCAATGGAGAAGGTGGAAGAGAGAATGTCTGGGGTGTGTGGGATCCTTAATTACACTGGCTGCTTTTCCAAGGCAGCAGAAAGTGTAGACAGAGCCAATGGATGGGAGGCTGGTTTGCATGATAGATTGGGCTACATTCACAACTTTTTGTAGCCGTGATACAACCAGAAAGAATGCTCTCTATGGTGTATCTGTAAAAGTTGGTGAGTTGTGAGGGGTGGAATTAGGTGAGGTCACATGGGAAGAGGCTTGTGTGGAGCACAAGCACTAACTCAGAGTAACTGGGCAAAATGGCCTGTTCCGTGCTCTAGATACTGTACACATCGATATATCAAAGCTGTGGGCTTCTGCGATGATGTAGACATGCCGGCGTTGGACTGGGGTAAACACAGTAAAAAGTCTGACAACTCCAGGTTTTAGTCCAACTGATTTATTTGATAGTAAACTCACAAGCTTTCGAGGGGACTCCCTCTTCGTCAGGTGAATGGAGAGTTCTGGCTTCAGACAGAGCATGTAAAGCACAGACAGTTTACAGATTACTGATTAGAACGCGAATCTTTACACCCAACCTGCTGTTCAAGTCTTAAAGTGGCCGACAATGTGAGTGGAAGGAGCACTGATCACAGGTTACAGAGATGTGTATTGTCTCCAGACAGTACAGTAAGTGAGGTTTTGCAAACCCAGGCAAGTCACGGGGGTTACAGATAGTGCGACATGAACCCAAGATCCCTGTCGAGACCGTCCTCATGTGTGTGGAACTTGGCTATCAGTGAGCTTGTGAGTTTACTATCAAATAAATCGGTTGGACTAAAACCTGGTGTTGTCAGACTTTTTACTGGGCTTCTTCAATGTCACTGTGTCTTCAATTCTGATCCTGTTTGCTGTTGTAGGTCTGGGTGGAAAAAGAACTGCTACATGAAAGATCTCAGTCACTTTCTGGAAAATTGCCCAGTGTAACGAGGCAGCGTTCTGTCTACACCCCTCCCATCGCACACGAGATTCCTTTAACCACCTAGCTTTGCGTTTCTGGAACAATCACATCTCATCAACTTGTCCTTATCGGTAGTCAGGCCCCTGGGATCACGCTCTACACCTTTAGCTGGAGGGGCTGGGGCGCGGGGGTGACTCATTGTCAGGAGTTGTGACTTCCCTTACCTGATCACCGTTTGGAGGAAGGGACCTGATCCTGGAGATGCCCATTCCCAGCATCTGTGTGAATCATCATCCAATGTGAATCCAAGGATAAGTACCATGGTGTTTCTGAATCTGTTCCCGCTCTCCCTGCTGAGTGTAAGGGGATTGGGTGAGACTCTGAGCAGCTACAATGTCCCTGGGATGTAGAGAGTGAAAATAAAGCAATGGACTGGATCTGCTGCAGTGAATCTGAAACCCAGTCAACAATGTGGTACTCTCTGTATCGGAGACTGGCTCCAAATCCTCTCATTGACTCCAGAGTTTAAATGAATGATCATTACACACTGTGGAATGTGGTGGGGAGGGACAGAGAGAGTTACCATGTGAAGCGTTAACTTATCCCAATCTTCCAATAACTCCCTTCATTGCTTCCATTCTGCTTCTGTAACGCTTCAAGCTCCAGCTTTGTGGAAAGTTAGTTTGCAGTTTTTACCCACAAGAGTTAGCAAATAAATAAACGCGGCGACACACTCTAAACAATCGGTGTCTGGAACATTCTTTCAACAACAACAACAAGCTGCCTTTATGTCACATTTTGGACACAGTAAAATAGCCTAAAGTGTCACACAGAAGTGTAATCAGATAAGTTGTGTCCCCAAGACATAAAAGGAGATGTGATTAAAAGAGTAGGTTTCAAGGGAGGACAGAGGGGGCAGAGAGATGTCGGAAGGCATTTCCAGGGGTTGATGTCTCGGTATGATCCCAAACGTTGTGTGATACAAATTTAGCATGCTCAAGAGGTCAGATTTGGAGGAGCACAGAGGTCGTGGAGGCTGGAGAGGAGAGTATAAGTCTTGGAGTAATTTGAACACAAGGATGAGAGTTTTGAAATCAATACTTTGCCTCCTGGTCCTCTTTTTACTCAAGAACCTATCTATCTCTGTCTTAAAGACACTCAATGACCCGGCCTCCACAATCTTTTGCGGCAAAGAATTCCACAAATTCTCTGGCTGAAGAAATTCCTCCTCATCTCTGTTTTAAAGGATTGTCCCTTTAGCCTGGAGTTGTATCCTCTGGTTCTAAATTTTCCTACAGTGGAAACATCCTCTCCACGTCCACTGTATCCAGGTCTCGCAGTATCCTGTAAATTTCAATAAGATCCCCCATCATCCTTCTAAATTCCAATGAGTACAGAGTCAGAATTCTCAACCGTTCCTCATACAACAAACTCTTCATTCCAGGGATCATTCTTGTGTAAGTTGTTTAGGAGTTATTTAGACAGGCACATGAGTGGGTTAGAGATGGAGGGATATACGAGATTGTTTTAAATAAGGTTCAGTAGCCTTGGGACGTCCCTGGTAAGGATGTGGAATGATACTAATGTTTTTCTCTTTTAATTCACAGGTTTTAAGTTGGTCCGCCTTGTTGTCCAACGAGGGGCATACACGCGATGGGTCGTACAAGGGCTGCTCTTGGATGTTCGAGAATAGCCTAGTGCTTCATGTCGTTAGTGTGTGCTTAAACTGGACCAGATGCTGGGCAACACGACAGCTCAGTGACTATCACTGTTTGCTGTGCAGATGGATTTGGGCCAGTGTCTGTGGGAGTTTGCGCATTCTCCCCGTGTTTGCATGGGTTTTCTCCGGGTGCTGCGGTTTCCTCCCACACCCCAAAGATGTGCTATTAGGCTGATTGGTGTAATAAATAGTCCCTAAATTAGTTTTCCCTCAATGTGGAATGCCATAAGCATAGATAAGGGTCATGGGTGGAGGGGGGACTCGTAATGTTAAAATGGCGGCGTGGGCTCGTTGGGCCAAGGGGCCTGTTTCCTGGGCTGTTTTTGTTCTTTTTTACATCCTCTGGACTCTTTCCAAGGCTAGCACATCCTTCCTTAGATATGGGGCCCAAAACTGCACACAATACTCTGAATGGGGCCTGACCAGAGTCTTATACAGACAGCCTCAGAAATATATCCCTGCTCTTGTATTCTAGCCCTCTTGACATGAATGTTAGCATTGCATTTGACTTCCTAACTGCCGACTGAACCTGCACGTTAACCTTGAAAGAATCTTGAACAATGACTCCCAGTGAAGGCCGTTCCTTCACTGTCGCTGGTTCAAAATCCTAGAACTCCCTCCCTAACAGCACTGTGGCTGTACCTGTACATCACGGACTGCTACGGTTCAAGAAGGCAGCTCACCACCACCTTCTCATTGGCAATTAGGGATGGGCAATGCTGATTTTGTCAATGATGTTCACATCCCAAAGAATTATAAAGTAACACGGGAATGAAACATTCGAAAGCTGATATTTGTTGCATTTATTTATTCACTAACATTCAAATACACAAATGTAAATTAACCATTACAGAGGCTGGTGTTCCACAGTCTGAACTCAAACCCAGAACAAATATTGGTGATTATTAGTGACTTGCTCTCCAATACAAGGTTATAAATGTTGCATTAGTGCTAGGTTGGGACAACTTAATGAACACCATGCCAACACTTGCAATGTTTCATCAATGTTTCCCAAACATTTTCCCTCTATATGTAGTTTATTGCCAAATACCGCATTCAAACCTGGGTAAGAATAGTGGGCTGGGAGGAGGTTTGCTCCTGGGGTTTGTGAGAGGGAAGCCAGGGTGAAGTCTGCTGTAGTTGGGACTGTTTAAGTTTCTGTTTTCAAACAAAACAACCACCCAGCCTTCTTCTAGACTTTTATTGTTGCAAGCAGCAATCTGACCTTAAAGATTGAACTGTTAGCCCACACAGACTGATAAGAAAAACAACATGAGGAGCTAAAGAGTCTGGCAGCCATTGTTGCCTTAGAGCTAACAATCCCACACTCTCCCCTCATTGGGGATTATGACCCAAGGCAAACGCAATGTTCGCATTCATGTCGAAAGGGCTAGAATACAAGAGCAGGGATGTACTTCTGAGGCTGTGGTCCGACCCCATTTGGAGTATTGTAAGCAGTTTTGGGCCCCATATCGAAGGAAGGATGTGTTGGCCCTGGAAAGGGTCCAGAGGAGATTCTAGATCCCTAGAATGAGGATGAGGAACGGTTGAGGACTCTGGGTCTGCACTTGTTGGAGTTTAGAAGGATGAGGGGGGGTCTTATTGAAACTTACAGGATACTGTGAGGCCTGGATAGAGGGGACGTGAAGAGGGTGTTTCCACTAGTAGGAAAAACTAGAACCAGAGGGCACAACCTCAGACTAAAGGGATGATCCTTTAAAACAGAGATGAGGGGGAATTTCTTCAGCCAGAGAGTGGTGAATCTGTGGAACTCTTTGCCGCAGAAGGCTGTGGAGGCCGGGTCATTGAGTGTCTTTAAGACAGAGATAGATAGGTTCTTGATTAACAAGGGGATCAGGGGTTATGGGGAAAAGGCAAGAGAATAGGGGTAGGAAAAATATCAGCCATGATTGAATGGTGGAACAGACTTGATGGGCTGAGTGGCCTAATTTTGTTCCTATGTCTTATGGTCTAAGACTTGAGAAGCCCTGCTACAAATGGAGCAAGGATTGTTTAAAGTTCTCCTCTTCACATAGCCATTGAGAGAGGTTTTGGGAAGATGTTGGATGAGGTGCAGGATCTAAGAAGCCTGGGTGTTTTACATATATAAAACTTTGAAGATGAAAGGAAAAGCCTTTTTATGAATAAAGAGTACAGAAGTAAGGATGTTAAGCCAAACCATTACAAGACACCGGATAGGCTTCAAGTTGGAATATTTGGTGGGATTGTCTGGTCACACTAGCCTCAAAATGAGAGGATCCCACCCAAGGTCAGTGGACCTTTGCATGGACCACCGCCACCCCCTCCCCACCTTCTCCCCATGCCAACTAACTCCCCCCCGCCAACCTTCCCCGAACGCTACAATTCTTGTAGCAGGCGTGAGGGGAGAATTGTGTACATTGGCTGGAATGAAACTGGGGCAGACACAGCTCACAGAATAGAATTCTCCATTGATCTCAGACAGGATTTTATGAGTCTCGCCTGATGGAGGTTGGAAAATTCTGGCCATTGTGCCTAATCTTAGGAGGGATGTCAAAACCTCAAGAGCTAGCGTACAAAAGAGATTTACCGAAGTAATATTAATGATGAAGAAATTCAGTGATGTGGAGAAAATAGAGAATAAATATTAATTTCCTTAGAGCAAATACATTCACAGGGTGAATGAAAGGTCATGTCCAAATTACGAATAATTATAACAGAGTAAATAAGGAGATGTTGGTCCAGATTTTTGCTATGAAGAGTTGCAGTGGATTTGGACTGAGGTTCAGACATGCACTTCTTACGGTCACTTAAATCACCAGCTGCCTCCACTGAAATGGGATTTTGGTCAAACAAAAATGTGAAACTGGAGTGTGAAGATAAGACCAGGTAACCAAAGGTCCAAACTTGGTGAATTACTTTGGAGAAACTGGTTTCCCCTTTGAAGACTAAGGTACCCCTTTGGATGCAGTCCCAAATTTGAGAGAGGTTAGGCACCTTTTGGGATTGTTAAAAGTAACTGCAATGTGCATAAAAAATTCATAAATGCATTGGAACTCGCAAAGCTGTCAAGGAACTGTCAAAGAACTATTAAGGTGTTAAGGAACTGTTAAAAATGTCAAAGAACTTATGAAGCTATTAAGGAACTATAAACTGTCAGAGCTGTCAAATACGTAAAGGGCAAAAGAGTAATAAGGGAGGGAGTAGGACCTCTTAAGGATCAACAAGGTAATCTACGTGTGGATCCACAAGAGATGGGTGAGATCCTAAATGAATATTTCTCATCAGTATTTACTGTTGAGAAAAGCACAGATGCCAGGAAACTTGGGGAATTAAATATTGATGTCTTGAGGAATGTACATATTACAGAGAAGGAGGAGATGAAAGTTTTAAAGCGTATCAAGATAAATAAATCCTCGGGAGTTGGTGAGGTTGTCCCAGGGCGTTGTGGGAGGCTAGGGAGAAAATTGCGGGTTCCGAGGCAGAGATATTTGAATCATCAGCAATCACAGGTGAGACTTCTGAAGACTGGAGAATGGCAAATGTTGTGTCTTTGTTTTAAAAGGGCTGCAGGGAAAAGCCTGGGAACTACAGGCCAGTGAGCCTCACATCTATGGTGGGTAAATTGTTGGAAGGTATTTTGAGAGACCGAATGTGCAGGCATTTAGAGACGCAAGGACTGATTAGGGACAATCAGCATGGCTTTGTGAGTGGAAAATCATGTCTCACAAATTTAATTGAGATTTTTGAAGGGGTAACCAAGAAGGTAGATGAGGGCAGTGCAACTGATGTTGTCTACATGGAGTTTAGCAAGGCTTTTGACAAGGTACCGCATGGTAGGTTGTTAAATAAAGTTAAATCTCACGGGATCCAAGGTATCTAAATGGATACAAAATTGACTTCTTGACAAAAGCCAAAGGGTAGTTGAACATACGAACATAACATAAGAACATAAGAAATAGGAGCAGGAGTAGGCCAACTAGCCCTTCGAGCCTGCCCCGCCATTCAATAAGATCATGGCTGATCTGTCGTGGCTCAGTTCCACATTCCCGCCCTCTCCCCATAACCCTTAACCCCCTCTCTTATCAAAAACCCATCCACCCGCGTCTTAAAAATATTTAGCGAGGTAGCCTCCACCACTTCAACGGGCAGAGAATTCCAGAGATTCACCACCCTTTGAGTGAAGAAGTTCCTCCTCAACTCCGTTCTAAACCGCCCCCCCCTTTATCTTGAGGCTGTGCCCCCTAGTCCTACTATCCTTTCTGAGCGGGAAGAGTCTCTCCACCTCTATCCTATTCATCCCATTCATCATCTTATACGTCTCAATGAGATCTCCCCTCATTCTTCTAAACTCTAACGAGTACAAGCCTAATTTATTCAGCCTCTCCTCGTAGCTCAACCCCCTCAACTGTAGAGAGTTGTTTTTCAAACTGGAGGCCTGTGACCAGCGGTGTGCCTCAGGGATCAGTGCTGGGCTCTCTGTTATTTGTCATTTATATTAATGATGTGGATGAGAATATAGGGAGCATGGTTAGTAAGTTTGCAGATGATACCAAGATTGGTGGCATAGTGGACAGTGAAGAAAGATATCTCCAAATGCAACAGGCTCTTGATCAATTTGGCCAGTGGGCTGATGAGTAGCAGACAGAGTTTCATTTAGACAAATGTGAGGTAATGCATTTTGGTAGATAGAACCAGGGCAGGACTTACTCAGTTAATGGTGGGGCGTCGGGGAGAGTTACAGAACAAAGAGATCTAGGGGTACATGTTCATAGCTCCTTGAAAGTGGAGTCACAGGTGGACAGAATGGTGAAGAAGGCATTTGGCATACTTGGTTTCATTGGTCAAAACATTGAATACTGGAGTTGGGACATCTTGTTGAAGTTGTACAAAACATTGGTAAGGCCACACTTGGAATAATGTGTGCAATTCTGGTCACCCTATTATAGAAAGGATATTATTAAACTAGAAAGAGTGCAGAAGAGATTTACTAGGATGCTACCGGGACTTGATGGATTGAGTTATAAGGAGAGGCTGGATGGACTGGGACTTTTTTCTCTGGAGCGTAGGAAGCTGAGGGGTGATCTTATAGAGGTCTATAAAATAATGAGGGGCACAGATCAGCTGGTTAGTCAATATCTTTTCCCAAAGGTAGTGGAGTCTAAAACTAGAGGGCACAGGTTTAAGGTGAGAGGGGAGAGATACAAAAGTGTCCAGGGGGGCAATTTTTTCATACAGAGAGTGGTGAGCGTCTGGAACAAGCTGCCAGAGATAGTAGGAGAGGCAGGTACAATTTTATCTTTTAAAAAGCATTTAGATAATTACATGGGTACGCTGGGTGTAGAGGGATAAGCGTCAAATGTGGGCAATTGGGATTAGCTTAGGGGTTTAAAAAAAAGGCATGGATAAGTTAGGCCAAAGGGCCTGTTTCCATGCTGTAAACCTCAATGACTATGACTCGATGAGTTGTCAAAAAACTGTCAAAGCTGCCAAAGCATGGTCCAAGCTGTTAAGGAATTGCCAATTGTTCAAAGGAAGCAGGTGAATTGGCCTGGAGAGGTAAGGCCAAAGAAAGTTGCATGGGGGATGTGCATTGGCGTGAGTTAGCATTAAGTTGGCATGGGGTTATAAAGTACCATGGGGTTGTATAGGAATGGAAATGTCAAGAAAATATCAGGGAGATGGTGGCACAGTGGTTACAGGGATAGGGCAGAGGGGATGTGCCAGCTGGGATGGTCTTTCAAGGAACTGGTGCAGACCCAAAGGGTCACGTGGCATCATTCTGCACCATAAGGATTCTATGAGAGGGATTCTATTTTATTTTCTGCTGGTAATGTAATGGTATTTTTTGAAACAGAATAGTTGAGGGAAGTAAGGCAAGGACAGAGCGATTGTGTGAATGGAACTGAAGCATTTGGTACGTTAATTGGTCAAGCAATGCAGAAAACAAATGTATATAAATCAGTTTAATTACAATGGAGATATAAAATGAATAGATGTGAACAGGATGTTAAGGATTTAGAAAAAAACATACAAGATATGAAGGAAAGGTGCCTTCATTCCTTCCTTCAGCAGCACATTCCAAACCTACAAGACCTACTGCCTCGAAGGACAAGGGCAGCAGACACATGGGAACACCACCACCTACAAATTCCCCTCCAAGCCACTCACTATCCTGACTGAGAACAATATCACCAAACCCCTCATTGTCATTGAGTCCAAATTCTGGAAACCCCTGCCTAACAGCACTGTGGATGTACCTACACTATGTAGACTGTAACAGTTCAAGATTAATTCAAGATTTAACTGTTACAAGATTAATTGCCCTTCATTAATTCAAGGGGAATTAATGAAGGGCAATAAATGCTGTCCAAGCCAATGGAACCCACAACCCATGAATGAATTTTAAAAAAATTAACTTTCAAAAAGAAATTTGATGTATATTTGGAAAGGAAACGCTCAAAGGCAAGGGAAACCATGAGGAAGTCGGGATAAATGGATAACACTTTCAAAGAACCATTAGCAATGCAAATTTTTATTGTTCATTCCTGGAATGTGGGTGCTGCTGGTGAGAGTAGCACTGGCTCTCCATCCTTGTTGTCCTTCTGTGAGAAGTGAGTTAGTTCATGCAAAGGCCTGTTAAGCTTTGGCCACAATCTGCGGGCCTCAAGTCACATGTACACCAGACTGGATAAGGACAGCAGATTTGCTCCCCTGAAGGGTATCAGGGGTTTTTTACATTGTCGGATTTTCACCATTACTAATATGAAATACTTAATTCAGGTTTAATTAATAAATTGAATTTAAATTTGCCAAGTTCCGTAGTGGAATTCGAACCCAGGTCTCTGGGTTACGGTTCCACTGACATCCCACTATACTGTCAATTCCAGTAAGCCAAGTTGCTGCATGGGGTATTTTGTCATTCTATAAACTACAAACCTTTTAGTCAACATGTTTCATTTCACAATGGGCTGTGCATTTGCACTTTGATGAGATATATTGGGACTATCAGCTGTGCAAAATTGCATCCTTGTGTCCAACCTAAATTACCTCCCTCAAAATGGTGAGCAGGTGAGGTGTCTCGCAATCACTCTCCTGCCAGTTAGAAGCATAGAGAGTGATCCCGAGGGACTGAATAATGAACATGTGTGGCTAAGTGCAGGTTAACGTAATTTGAAAGGACAATCTCTCTCAGCCCTTTACAGGGTTCTGGCAGTGCATGGTCCTGCGTGGTCCTTGCATAGGGACCATCTTCCAAACTGGAGTTCTATGAGGATGTGTCTAGGGCGGTGGATAGAGGAGAGCCGGTGGATGTGGTCTTTCTAGATTTTCAGAAGGCGTTTGACAAAGTACCTCACAAGAGGTTATTGCAGAAGGTCGAGGGACATGGAGTTGGGGGTAGGGTGTTAGCGTGGATAGAGGATTGGCTGTCAAATAGGAGGCAGAGAGTGGGGGTCAACGGGTGCTATTCGGATTGGCGGATGGTGACTAGTGGAGTGCCCCAGGGGTCGGTGCTGGGGCCTCAGCTTTTTACCATTTATATAGATGATCTGGAGGAGGGAACCGAGTGTAGGGTGTCGAAATTTGCTGATGACACCAAGATTGGGGGAACGGCAAATTGTGCGGAGGGTGTGGAGAGTCTGCAGAAGGATCTAGATAGGCTGGGCGAATGGGCCAGGAAATGGCAAATGGAATTTAATGTTGGCAAGTGTGAGGTGGTCCACTTTGGTAGGAAGAATGGTAGGAAGGACTATTATTAACGGGGCGAAAAACTGCAGCAGGCGACGGTGCAGAGGGACCTCGGGGTCCTTGTGCATGAGTCGCAAAAACCCAGCTTGCAGGTGCAGCAGGTGGTCAGGAAGGCAAATGGGATGCTGGCCTTCATAGCGAGGGGGATTGAATATAAAAGTAGGGAGGTCTTGCTGCAGCTGTATAGGGCATTGGTGAGGCCGCAGCTGGAGTACTGTGTGCAGTTTTGGGCGCCGCACCTGCGCAAAGATATTTTGGCCCTGGAGGGAGTGCAGAGGAGGTTTACTAGGCTGATACCGGAGTTGAGGGGGTTGAGCTATGAGGAGAGGCTGAATAAACTAGGCTTGTACTCGTTAGAGTTTAGAAGAATGAGGGGAGATCTCATTGAGACGTATAAGATGATGAATGGGATGGATAGGATAGAGGTGGAGAGACTCTTCCCGCTCAAAAAAGACAGTAGGACTAGGGGGCACAGCCTCAAGATAAAAGGGGGGCGGTTTAGAACAGAGTTGAGGAGGAACTTCTTCACTTAAAGGGTGGTGAATCTCTGGAATTCTCTGCCCGTTGAAGTGGTGGAGGCTGCCTCGCTAAATATTTTTAAGACGCGGGTTGATGGGTTTTTGATAAGAGAGGGGATTAAGGGTAATGGGGAGAAAGCGGGAAAGTGGAACTGAGCAGCGACAGATCAGCCATGATCTTATTGAATGGCGGGGCAGGCTCGAGGGGCTAGATGGCCTACTCCTGCTCCTATTTCTTATGTTCTTATGTTCTTATGTTCAACAGGGTCTTTGACATCTTCATATACCACATCCAGACACAAAGTGTTCGAGATTTTTCCCACTGCATCTGAGCTTCCAGGCAACCCTGCAAAAGACAGATGACAATATTCCATCAACAGTCAGTCTCCAGATATTGACCAGCTCAAATTTGAATCTTTTTATTCTACTGCCCTTTAGTGACTCAACGCTGGCTCAGGTTCAGAAACTGGCTGATCCATTTCGTGACCTCCTATTCCATCTTCCAGTACAATCATACAAAATAGGAGCAGATGTAGGCCATTCGTCCCCTCAAGCCTGCTACACCATTTGTTAAGATCATGTTTGATCGACTTGTATTTCAAGTTCTACATTCTCATCTAACCCCCGATAACCTTTGCTCCCCTTGTCTAACAAGAATCTATCCACTTCCGCCTTACAAATATTCAATGACCCTGCCTCCACTGCCTTCTGAGGTAGAGAGTTCCTCCTCATGATCACCCTTTGGACCTCCTCAAACACTTCTCCTATTGATAGCTCTCTGTTCCCTTCTGTAAGCACTAAACAGTTACTGCATTAAATATAAATGCTTATCATTGAAACTGGCTACAAAATTCAAGACGAGGCATGGAATTTTCCTGTCTTAGGGTGAGCACAGCCAGAAAATCTCACCCCAGGCATTGGTTAGTTGACCAAGTTGATGCTAAACTAACTTCCAGATATCGTTCCTTCTTGCGCTTGGGATAGTTCAGGTTCTGATTGCGTTTACATAAACTCAGAGATTGCCCAGGAATCTCTTCCATTCAGATCTTCTTCCACAGTAACAAATACTTGCATTTACGTAGCACCCTTGGTTTGCAAGACCTCACAAGCGCTTCACAAGAGCGTTACCAAAGTCTGATGGCCAGTGATACAAGGAGAAAACCAGGGAGAGGTGTCTAAAGACTTGGTCAAGGAGGTAGGTTCTAAGGAACATTTCACAAGGGGAGAAAGAGAAGGAGCTGCAGAATGGTGGAAAATCCTGGATTTCCTCCACTTATCAACCAATCAGAACAACCTTTTCACTGGTGATTCTGCTCTACATTTATCACTGAGACCACCTTCCACAGCTCCAGCGCTCTTGTACAAGGCTTTTCACAAACTCAGCACATCTGAAAGGGTTTTATGCCAACAGGATGCAATTAAAGTGGAGCTGTTGTTGGAATTTAGGGAATGGTGAGGGATAGTAAAATATGTTTTCCTGAATTCCGCAAAGGCATATTTACTTCACATCTTGGGAGGCCTGTATTTTAAATAGCTCCAAATGCTCACTCTTTATTGTCCAATGGCACTCTTGGCATCATTACTTTCCCTAACTGTTTTTTTTAAATGGATATATTCACAGGATGTGATGTGGAGTTGCCGGCGTTGGACTAGGGTCAGCAAAGTAAGTAGTCTCACAATACCAGGTTAAGTCCAACAGGTTTATTTGGCAGCACGAGCTTTCGGAGCGCTGCTCCTTCATCAGGTGAGTCATTGTTGGACACCATCCAGGACAAAGTAGTTCAACCGATTGGCACCACATCCACCAGCTAAAACATTCACTCCCCCCCCTCCACCAATGCACAGCATGTACCATTGTTGCAGCAACTCACCAATGCACCAACTCACTTCGAGAACACCTTCCAATATTGGTTGTCCTTTCAAATTACGTGACTTGTACCATCTGGAAGACCAAAAGCAGCAGATGCATGGGAACACCACCACCTACAAGTTGGATGGTGTCCAACAGCGACTCACCTGATGAAGGGGCAGTGCTCCGAATGCTCGTGCTACCAAATAAACCTGTTGGACTTTAATCTGGTGTTGTGAGACTTTTTACTGTGCTTATGCCAGTCCAACGCCAGCAACTCCACATCGCATCCTGTGAATATATACATTTTAACCTGTTGGACTTTAATCTGGTGTTGTGAGACTGCATACTTCACAGGATGTGGGCATTGCTGGCTAGGCTGGCATTTATTGCCCATGTCCTTAAGAAGATGGTGGCATGCCACCTTAGTGCACGGCTGCTGTCCATGTGGTGCAGCTACACCCACAGGGAGGGAGATCCAGGATTTTGATCCGGCGATAGGGAAGGAACGGGGGTAGAGTTCTCTCTCAGGATGGTGAGTGCCTTGGAGAGGAACTTGCAGGTGGTGGTGTCCCCATGCGCCTGCTGCTTTTGATCTTCTAGATGGTGCTGGTCACGGGTCTGGGAGGTTTTCTCGAAGGAGCCTTGGTGAGTTGCTGCAGCAGGTACACACTGTGCATTGGTGGAGGGGGGGTGTGAATGTTTCAGATGGTGGATGTGGTGCCAATCGAGTGGATTACTTTGCTCTGGATGGTGTCGAGCTTCCTGAGTGCTGTTAGAGCTGCACCCACCCACTCAAACTCCTGACTAGTGCCTTGTAGATGGTGGACATGTTGTGGAGAGTCAGAAGGTGAACTACTCACCACAGGATCCTCAGTATCTGACTTGGTCTTATAACTACAGTTCGGGAGTCAGTTGGCTTTGCTGGCTAGACAGCTGGTGAGTGATGCAACAGCATGGGTTCAATCCCCGTACTGGCTGTGGTTATTCATGAAGGCCCTGCTTTCTCTACCTCACCACTTGCTTGAGCTGTAGTGATCTTCAGGCTAAATCATCACTTGTTAGTCACCCCCTTGAGGAGCAGAGCAGCCTCTGGTCATCTGGGACTTCTTCTATAATACAGTATCTATGTGTATCCAATTCAATTTCTTGTCAATGGTAACTCCCAGCAGTAGGGGAGTCAGTGATGGTAATGCCATGGAATGCCAAGGGGAGTTGATTGAATTCTCTTTTCTCTCGTCATTGCCTGGCACTTGTGTGGTGCAATGTTACCTGGCACTTATGAACCCAAGACTAAATATCCTCCAGGTCTTGTTGCTTCAGTATCTGAGGAGCTATCAATGGTGCTAAACACTGTGCAATCGTGAGAAAACTTCCCCACTTCTGACCTTCTGATGGACTGAAGGACATTGATGAAGCAGCTGTAGATGGTTGGGCCTAGGACACTACCCTGAGGAACTCCTGCAGTGATATCCTGGAGCTGAGATGTTTGATTTCTCTTTTTGTTGATATGATACCAACTGGCCCTAAAATTGTTGCGAGGAAAATTTCCTTGTTCATGCCATACATTCCTGTTCCCTTCAAACAATCTCAACTCTCTGGGAAGTCCAATCCAATCCAGCCCTGGAATAATTTCAGTGTGGTGGCAACCAAAGGAAGGGTCTGAGGTTACTAGGGCCAATCAGGGAGGCCCCACTGAGGTGTTGAAGGGTAGGTTTGCTGAGGATAAGGACACCATTTGGGATGGCCATTGAAGACCCCTCCTTTGGTTGCCATCATACTGATAACATGTCTGTGTGCATCGATGAGACTGTCTGCGAGAGATTAAATGTTTGTGTGTGTGTGTGTGTGTGTGTGTGAAAGTGTGGATGTTTGTATGCGTGTGTGTGTGTTGTGTGTGTGCGTATGTATGAGAGTATGAGTGTGTGTCTGTGTGAGTATGTGTGTGTGTCTGTGTGTGCGCATGTGTGAGTATGAGAGTGTGTGTGTGTATGAGTGTGTGTGTCTGTGTGTGTGAATGTGTGTGTGTGAGTGTGTGTTATGAGTGTGTGAGAGTCTGTGTGTGTGTGTTGTGTGCATGAGAAACAGTCTGTGTGTGTGTGTGAGAGAGGGAGATTCTGTGTGTGTGTACAAGTGTGTGTGAGAGAGAGTCTGTGTGTGTGTGTGTGTGTGTGTGTGTGTGTGTGTGTGTGTGTGTGTGTGTGTGTGTGTGTGTGTGTGTGTGTGTGTGTGGGTGGGTGATAGAGTCAGAGTATTTGTGTATGGGTTTAAGGATGCTCAAAAAGGAGGATCCCCAATCCTCCAGCAGAGCTCACTGGGGACTGCCCAGGTTTAACTTGTGATCTCTCCACAAAACAACTGGCTCCCAAAGCTGTGCAAAATGCCCACCCTGATAGGAGAAAGACCCTGACTAGCGACTAGCGAGGTTCAAACAGGATCTTGGCGGGCAGGACATGTGTTAAAAATCCTGGAACTCTCTCCCTAATTATACAGTGGGTGTACCTACACCACAGGGACTGCAGCGGCTCAAGGTGGCACCATCAACACTTTTCTCAAGGGGCAATGAGGATGGTAATTAAATGCTTCCCTAGCCAGCCGTGTCCACACACCATGAATGAACTCCGCCACTCTCACTCTCTCACATGCTCTGTTTCTGTCACTTTCTCTCATTCCCTCTCTATATTCTTCCCATTCAGATCATTCCGTCTCTTTTGTTAACGCTCTGCTATGACACAGTATTTCCCGTGTGCTGCCCTTCCCCGCTTGCTCCAACCTCTGCATTAACAGTTCAAGTCAGTCTCCTCCTGTCACGTAAATGTTACAGTCTCTCCAGGCTGAAATCGAGGAACTCTCCCTCCAATTCCTTCTGAAAAGCTGGGCTCTTGGGAACCTTCTTGCTAACTTCTGATTTGACTTCCTTCTTCTGTTACAATTTTCAATCTTGGGGCTAATCCATATGGAGCGTGGAGACTCCTTTCAATAAAATATTTTGGTTTTCCATCACGCCAACAAAATATATCAAAGGGTTTGTGAGAGGCAAAAGTAGAAAAGAGGGTTCTTTGTACCAGGCTGACATTCCAGGGTGCAACTTGACGATAGACTTCACGCACTTAATGTCATCAGTCAGGTCGTCATCTAGAAAAGCTGCAATAAAAACATGTTAAATATTAGAGAGCATAAAAGGAGTTGGGAAGAATTGAACTTAAGTCACGCATTTCAAGGCCTAATCAAAGCACTTTACAGTTCATGAAGTATAGTCACGAATGTAATGTACAAAATGAACAGCTAAGCCTGGGTCGGATGCTCTTTCAGAGAATCGGTGTAGACTCGATGGGCTGAATGGTCTCCTTCTGCACTGTAGGAGTTCTATTGGAATCTATGGGTGGAATTTTCAGGTCCCTGTCCCCCACAGGAATCGTAGCAGGTGGGACATGGCCCATACAAAGGACTGTTGACCTCGGTTGAATTTTGTGGTCTTGGGGTGAACGCGACTGAAAAATCCTGTCCTATGGCTCTAATTTTCCCCCTGATATTAATGTGCTGATAATCTATTTTTACTAGCTATAGTTGAGGGGTAAATATTGACCGGGACACCAGGGTGAACTCTTTAGGTCTTCTCTGAAATAGCTCCTGCAGCAGGAACACTAATGACTCATCCGGGCAGGGTTTTCCGGCTATTGTCCCGGACCACTCTTCCCACAGACTCCCTGCCATAGGTTCCCCAGCGGTGGAGAGTGCGAACAATGGTATGCTCAATGGCCAGCCACCTCCATCTCCACAAAACAGCCATGTGGGTATGGACAATCCTCTCCAGTACCTCTGATAGTTCTCCCTCAGTGCTGCACTAGGGTGTTAGCAGAGACAAGGGCGATGCCCATTGAGTCATGGCCAGTACTTGCTTTCTCAGGTGAGAAAGCTCCAGGTGGTCTCCAAGAAACCAATGTAGTAATACCCACCAATGGTCCCTTCATCAATTAACCTTCCAACATTAAATCTGGTACTGCCTTCAGCTTTATTTACAACACTTGGCATCTAAGATAGTGGTGGTGGAACAAGCACTGTGCCATAGGGATTGATGCTGGGGCCTTGACGTTTTACAATTTATACAAATGACTCAGATGAAAGGGCAGAAGGCATAGTTGCTAAATTTGCTGATAATATAAAGAAAAGTAGGAGTGTGAATTGTGAAGAGGACATAAGGAGAATACAGGAAGATTTATATAGATTAAGTGAGTGGGCAAAGGTTTAACAGATATCGTATAATGTGGGAATGAGTAAAACGGACAATTTTGGAGGAAGAATGAAAACGAAGACTATTATCTAAATAGAGTGAGAGCTCTGAGTTACAGAGGGATCTGAGTGTCCTAGTGTATCTGTCACAAAAGGCTAGCATGCAGGTACAGCAACTAATTGGGAAAGTTACTAGAATCTTATTTATTTATTGCCAGGGAAATTGAATGCAAAAGTAGGGAGATAAAAACAAGATACTGCGGATGCTGGAATCTGAAACAAAAACAGCTGGAAAACCTCAACGGGTCTGACAGCATCTGTGGAGAGAGAATAGAGCCATCGTTTTGAGTCTGGATGACCTTTCATCACAGCTAAAGGAGGTAGGACTAGGGGGCACAGCCTCAAGATAAAGGGGAGGCGGTTTAGAACGGAGTTGAGGAGGAACTTCTTCACTCAAAGGGTGGTGAATCTCTGGAATTCTCTGCCCGTTGAAGTGGTGGAGGCTGCCTCGCTAAATATTTTTAAGAAGCGGGTTGATGGGTTTTTGATAAGAGAAGGGATTAAGGGTTATGGGGAGAGGGCGGGAAAGTGGAACTGAGCCACAACAGATCAGCCATGATCTTATTGAATGGCGGGGCAGGCTCGAAGGGCTAGATGGCCTACTCCTGCTCCTATTTCTTATGTTCTTATGTTCTTATGTTATGACTCAGGAATGCAGAGCACTGGTGAGGTGACATCTGGTCTTCTTACTTAAAGAGGGGTGTAAATGTGTTGGAAGCAGTTCTGGCTTACCAGGCTCTTAGCTGGGGCTAGACTTGTATCCACTTGAAGAGTAAGAGGCAACTTGATCAGAACATTTAAGTTCCTGAGGGGTATTGAACCAGGGGCCACTGTCTAAAATTAAGAGGTCACTTATTTAAGACAGCGATGAAAATTATTTTCTCTCAGAGGGTGTTGAGTCTTTGAAACTTTCTTCCTCAAAAGGCTGTGGCAGTGTAAAGATTTGAGGCAGCTGTAGATAGATTGTGGATAAGAAAAGGGCTGAAAGATTATTGGGAGTAGGCAGGTACATGGAGTTGAAGTGACTATCAGATCAGCCATAACCTTACTGGGATTGGTGGCGTGGTGGACAGTGAGGAAGGTCATCTCCAATTGCAGCGGGATCTTGATCAATTGGGCCAGGGGGCTGACGAATGGCAGATGGAGTTTAATTTAAACAATGCGAGTTAATGAATTTTGGTAGATTGAACCAGGACAGGACTTACTCAGTTAATGTAGGGCACTGGGGAGAGTTACAGAACAAAGAGGTCTCGGGATGCATGTTCATAGCTCCTTGAAAGCGGAGTCACAGTTGAACAGAGTGGTGAAGAAGGCATTCGGTATACTTGGTCTCATCAGTCAGAACATTGAATACAGGAGTTGGAACATCTTGTTGAAGTTGTACAAGATATTGATAAGTCCACACTTGGAATAATGTGTGCAATTCTGGTCACCTTATTATAGAAAGGATATTTATTAAACTAGAAAGAATGCAGAAAAGATTTACTAGGATGCTACTGGGACTTGATGGATTGAGTTATAAGGAGAGGCTGGATAGACTGGGACTTTTTTCTCTGGAGCATAGGAAGCTGAAGGGTGAACTTGTAGAGGTCTATAAAATAATGAGGGGCACAGACAAGGTAGATAGTCAATATCTTTTCCCAAAGGTAGGGGAGTCTAAAACTAGAGAGCATAGGTTTAAGCTGAGAGGGGAGAGATACGGAAGTGTCCAGAGGAGCAATTTTTTCACACAGAGGGTAGTGAGTGTCTGGAACAAGCTGCCAGAGGTAGTAGTAGAGGTGGGTACAATTTTAACTTTTAAAAAGAATTTAGATAATTACATGGGTACGATGGGTATAGAGGGATATGGGCCAAATGCGGGCAATTGGGATTAGTTTAGGGGTTTCAAAAAAAAAGGCAGCATGGACAAGTGGGGCTGAAGGGCCTGTTTCCATGCTGTAAACCTCTATGACTCTATGTTCAAAGGGCAGTTGAGAGTCAACCACATTGCTGTAGCTCTGGAGTCACATGTAAGCTTGACCAGGTAAGGATGGCAGATTTCCTTCCCTGAAGGCCATTAGTGAACCAGATGGATTTTTTTCAACATCTGACAATGGTTTCACGGTCAAACCATTCTGAATTTCAGATAATTTTTATAATTTAGGGTGGCACGGTGGCACAGTGGTTAGCGCTGCTGCCTCACAGCGCCAAGGACCCAGGTTGAATTCCTGACTTGGGTCACCATCTGCATGTTCTCCCCATATCTGCATGGGTTTCCTCCAGGTGCTCCGGTTTCCTCCCACATTCTGAAAGACGTGCTGGCTAAGTGCATTGACTCGAACAGGTGCCGGACTGTGGTGAGTAGGGGAATTTCACAGTAATTTCATTGCGGTGTTAATGTCAGCCTTACTTGTGACTAATAAATAAACTTTATTGAATTCAAATTGTAGTATCTGCTGTGGTGGGATTCAAATCCAGGTCCCCAGAGCTGAGTTTCTGGATTAATGGTTTAGCGATAATAAAACTAGGCCATCATTGCTTCCCTCTGCGCACAGGAGGTCTGTTGGAACCCAATTGTGCATTATTCCAAGCTCCAGGACAACCCTGGAAAGTTGGCAACCCCGTCAGCAACTGAGAAAGATGGACTTGGGGGGGAGGTGGTGAAATCAGTCCAGTGGAAGATCATTTTGTTTTCAACGGGATTAGCATTGAACAACATTCAAAAACTTGTGATTGATTTGAACTTGGCCAACATTGGTCTACCTGAGCAGCTTCTGCCGCAGTTCCTCTTGGAGACGGGAGTGTCCGTGTCCAGGCACCACCAGAAACTGTTGATCTGGAACATGCCGCAATCCATCGACAAGACTTTTCCGTTGGCCCACTCAAGGTGGACAGCCGCCGAGTTGTAAGAGCTTTCATAGAAAGCTGTACAAACATCTGGAAATCAGAGCCAAAACAAGTACAAATTATAAGACGAAGCAGGGCAGAATTTTAACTGCCAAAGCGAATGAGGCCCAATGCAAGCAGAGCGGTTTCAAATTCCTGAAACGTGCCTGCGTGTGAGAAAACCGCCAGGATCTCACCCACTTCCAGCCTGGTTACGGGCCCGTAAGCTGTCAACTCTGCCACCTCAATAGATAAACGTCAAATTAATTGTGCTACAACCCGGCCTTCTGGCTTGAACATGTGTGTCTCAGGTTGACTGGCCATGATAAATTGCCCCTTTGGGACTAAGGGGGATTTGGAGGGTAAATATGTGGGGTTACAGGGATAGGGCCTGGGTGGGATTGTCGTTGGTGCAGGCTCGATGGGCCGAATGGCCTCATTCTGCATTGTAGATCCTGTGATTCTATGTTTGATGCACAAGGTTTCCCAAGCTCTATGGAATTTGTTAAAGTCAGTCAAGGGACGCAGCCGGAGTCCATGTTTGATGAGACTGACAGGTTGGGAAGCTTTCAAAGATTTGGACTGAATCGCAGTTTCATTTGGAAGGATTTGTGCTCCGAGGAACTCCGAGGGCGTGGTTCCACTGCCTTGCCAATGATTTTGTTTTTCAACTTTTTGAAAGCCATTTCACTCCCCTCAGACTCTATCCATTCTGAGCTGACCTTCTCTGCTGCTCGCCTTCTCTGAAGCTTTAGCAACATGGAAACATGGAAACTAGAAGCAGGAGTAGGCCATTCAGCCCTTCGAGCCTGCTCTGCCATTCATTTTGATCATGGCTGATCATCAAATTCAATATCCTGATCCTGCCTTCCTCCCCGCCTACCCTGGATCCCTTTAGCCCCAAGAGCGATTAACTAATCCCTTCTTGAAATCAGGTAATGTTTTGGCCTTGACTACGTTCTGTGGAGCTCAATGTACAGCTACAGCGTCGATGTGGAACAAAAGAGGCAGCAACAGCAATGTCAACAGCACCAGAAGCAACAGTAAGGTTGTTAAAACAACAGCCAGCTTGAAACAACAGCCAGCTTCTGCACAGGTAAATGCCACTTCACAGGACAGAGAGGATGAACACAGGGCTCCAGCCCAAAGCAGGTGGTAGCCCCAGGTAAACGTGTCGCCATCGCTTTAAATGTGTCACCGTCGCTTTAAATGTGTCGCTGTCTCTTTAAATGTGTCGCCGTCGCTTTAAATGTGTCACTGCCGCTTTAAATGTGTCGCCGTCGCTTTAAATGTGTCGCTGTCTCTTTAAATGTGTCACCGTCGCTTTAAATGTGTCGCCGTCGCTTTAAATGTGTCATTTCTTTTGACTAAACTGTCAGCAACTGCCAACTTCCTTTTTGTGTTTATCCAGTGCTTTTGAAGTTTTGGCGTGAACCTGGCTGTTTGTTTTTGAACGGTTAAAACCTCACTTCTATTCAGAGGATAGCGACCCTCTTGGCGATTCCTGCCGTATTTCTTTCCTTGGTCTCCTGGAGAATCTGTTTTCTCTGATGTGCTGATTCCTCCATCAACTTCACTGGAAGATCCAGCTCCGAGTTTTGTTTTTTTTTCCAAAACCTTTTAACTTCTCCTTTTCAGAAAGGCTGAGGATCTCTCTTTGAAAACCTTCCCTGTTTGAAGTCCAGCAGTGCAGTGTTTGCTATTCCCCGCAGGCTCTGCTCCAACATCAGGAGCTTGTCAGTCTCATCCTCTTGATTTTCCTGTGCTTCTGGATGCCTCCTGTTGCTCACATTGGCCTTTTCATATTTCTTTTAACTCAAAGCACTGCTTTCTGTGCTCCCAGCTTCATCAAAAAACTTTGCAGCAACTCGGTTCCATTTTAGTTTAGGTTCCATTTCCCCCTCAATGCAAAGTCACAGCTCTTGCTTCTGGGGGTTATTTTCTCTTAGTTTTCTCTTCTAAACCCTTGACTGTACTGGCCAATCCAGGTTTGCTCTGCATCCATCCTTCAGAATCTGATAAAATCTCAAATAGTTCCACTCACACACAAAGGAGCATTCAGGTAAGTATTTTCCTTCAGACTTTGATTAAAACAGGATACTCACAGGTGTCGGGCCAGAGGCAGTGTCAAGATAATTTATCCTCGTCGCCAGTAGTAATGATGTATATTCACAGGCTTCATCAGAAACACGAAAGGTATTTATTAATAAGAAAATCTATACAAAGACCAGCAGCCCACCCAACTTTCTTAACTCCTACATGTCTTCTGCCTAAGAGAGGACTCCATCCTCGGGGTGATTACTCACTCTCAGTCCCAATTGGTCCCCCAAGCTAGGTGACCCTTTCTTTGCCATATTGCCCTTAAAGGGGCAATCTCCAAAGCCCTCCCCCTTTAATTCCTTCATACAATCTTCAATAACTTAGTTACTCAGTCCTAAATTCTAATGAAACATTATACACAGGCAATTAATTACTAAAATGTAAAAGTTTTTTACAGGTTATTTATTAGTCACAAGTAGGCTTACATTAATACTGCAATGAAGGTACTGTGAAAATCCCCAAGTTGCCACACTCCGGTTCCTGTTCGGGTACACAGAGGAAGAATTTAGCGTGACCAATTCACCTAACCTGCAAATCTTTGGACTGTGGCAGGAAATCGGAGCACCCGGAGGAAACCCACACAGATACGGGGAGAATGTGCAAATGCCCTACAGACGGTGACCCAAGTCAGGAATTGAACCCGGGTCCCTGGTGCTGTGAGACAGCAGTGCTAACCACTGTGCCACCGTGCTACCCTACCTCCTTCCATGGAGACCCTCTTCCTTTGTGTTGACCTTAAAGGAACAATCACCACAAACAGCACAGCGGCACAGCAAAATGACCACTGACTATTGGTGGATGGGTGGATTTAAACAAAGAAGGCTGAGGGATGGGATCCAAAGTGGCAGGACAACAAGTGAGCAGGAGATGGAAGGTGAAAGTCAACAGATTAAACAGTCAATCGAAAAACAATGCTGCAGGAGGGAGGAAACATAAAAAGACAAAATGTACACAGAAATCTGGAGTCAGTATTAGAGATAAGGCTCAATGTTACCAGGGATCAACAAATAAGGACAGAGTGAGAGAAAGACAAACCAGTAAGACTTATCTGAAGGCCTTACACCTACATGCCCGCAGCATTCGAAACAAAATTGATGGGCTGACATCACAAATATTGGCAAACAGGTCTGACCCGGTGGGGATTAATCAAATGTGGCTACAAGAAAATCAGGACTGGGAGTCGAATGTCCAAGGATATTCAAGAATTCTGGAAGGACAGGTGACAAGGAGTACGAAGTGGAGTTGCTCTGTTGGTTAAGGATGACATCAAGGCTGTACTCAGAAATGATAATGGCGCTGGAGACAAAGGTTTGAGTCAGTCTGGGTAAAAATAGGAAACAAGGAAACACATCACTAGGAATCATTTACAATCCCCCAAACAGAACAGTAGAAGTAGGGCACAGTATAAATCAGGAAATGAGGAGGGTTTCATGGATGGCATGGTGGCACAGCACTTCTGACTCACAGCTCCAGAGACCCGGGTTTGATTTCCAGCTTGGATTTGTGCAGAGTTTGCACATCCTCCCCGTATCTAAGTGGGTTTCCTCCCACAGTCCAAAGATGTGTCGGTTAGGTTGATTAGCCATGCTAAATTAACCCTAGTTTCGGAGAGATCAGCAGGTTAAATATGTGGAGTTACGACGATAGGGCTTGGGTGAGATTGTAGTCAGTGCAGTCTCAATGGGCCAAATGGCCTTCTTTGTATTGTAGGGATTCTATGGAAAAGGGCACATTGCAATTATGGGTGACTTTGACATGCATAATGACTGGATTAACTAACTTGGCAAGTATAGCCTTAAGGAAGGATTCATGGAGTGTATGAGGGGTTATTTCTTAGAGCAGCATGTTACGGAGCCAACCAGAGAGCTGGCTGCTTTACATCTGATATCATCTAATGAGGAAGGGTTGATTCATGGTCTTTTGGTGAAGGATCCACTTAGAAGGAGTGATCACAGCATGATAGAATTTCAAATTCAGATTGGAATTGAGAGGACAGAATCACACACTCGAGTTTTAGCATTCAGCAAGGATAATCATGCAGGCCTAAGGAAAGAAATGGCCCAAATGGACTGGGCAAAAATATTAAAAGGGAGGACAATGGAAGAACACTGGCAGTTGTTTAGATAGTAAGGACATCTCAACGAAGGTACATTCCTGGGAGAAAGTGGAATTGCAAAAGGGTGAAAAATCATCCATAGTTAAATAAGGAAATTGAGGATAACATAAGGGCAAAATCAAGGGCTTATAATACCGCAAAGGTTAGTGGCAGTGTGGAGGATTGGGAGAACTTCAAACACCAATAAAAGGTGACTGAATGCAATATCAAAAATGCTAAAATGCACCATGAAAGGAAGACAGCTGAAAACATAAACACTGACACTAAAAGTTTCTACAAGTCCATAAAAAGGAAGAGATTAGTGAAAGCAGATGCTGGCCCTTTAGAGAATGGAAATGATGGGGCGATAATAGGAAACTCGGATGGCAGAGGCACTAAACCAATACTTTGTCTTCACAGTAGAAGATAATAATTCTGTCCCAAAAACTGCCGTTGATACAGTGGAATTTGGTGAAATTACTATAACCAGGGGGAAGGTACTCAGTAAACTGAAGGGTTTAGAAGTAGGTAAGACCCTGGGACCTTATGACCTACACCTTAGGGTGTTAAAGGAAGCGACAGCAGAAATAGTGGATGCATTAGTTATGATATTCAAAACTTCCTTGGATTCTGGAAAGGTACCGGTGGACTGGAAACATGTTAATGTGAGACCCTTATTCAAGAAAGGAGAAAGGGAAAAGGTGGGAAACTGTAGACCAATCAGCTTGACCTTTGTGTTGGGAAAGTTGCTGGAGTCAATCATTAAACAGGAGGTGACTGAGCTTCTGGAAAAGCAAAACTCAATTCACCAGTGTCAGCACGGTTTTGTGAAGGGCAAATCTTGTTTGGCAAACCTGCTAGAGTTCTTTGGGGATGTAACCTGCAAGGTAGATAATGGGAATCCTGTGGAAGTGATCTATCTGGATATCCAGAAGGCATTTGATAAGGTGCCACACAAGAGGTTGATCCAGAAGGTTAGGTCCCACGGGGCTGGGGGTGGAGTAGTGGCTTGGATTGAGGATTGGCTGACTGATAGAAAGCAGAAGGTGGGATAAATGGGTCCTTCTTCAGTTGGCAATCTGTAACTAGTGGGATCTCGCAGGGTTTAGCTCTTGGACCAATTATTTACAAGCAGGGACAGAGTGCAACATTGCAAAATCTGCTGATGACACGAGAATAGGTGGGAAAGCAGGCCGTCATGACGAGATAAAAAATTTACAAATGGATATGGGCAACATGACAGCTCAGTGACTATCACTGTTTGCTGTGCAGATACATGGATATGAGCCAGTGTCTGTGGGAGTTTGCACATTCTCCCCGTGCTTGCGTGGGTTTTCTCCAGGTGCTCCGGTTTCCTCGCACACCCCAAAAACGTGCTCTTCGGCTAATTGGTGTTAACAAATTGTCCCTAAATTAGTCTTCCCTCAATCATTCCCAATAGGCGTAGACAAAGGTCATAGGTAGAAGAGGGCACTCACAATGTTAAAATGGCGGCACGGGCTCGTTGGGCCGAAGGGCCTGTTTCCCGTGCTGCGTTGTTCTTTGTTCTTTGTATATTGACAGCTTAGGGGAATGGATCAGAACCTGGAAGATGGAGTTTAATGTGGATAAATGTGAGGTTATCCATTTTGGCCAGAAAGATAAAAGTGCAGATTACTATTTAAATGGGAAACAGATTCAAAAGGTGTCTATGCAGAGGGTTCTGGGTGTCCTTGACCATGAGTCTCAGGAAGTGGGTATGCAGATGCAGAACATTATAAGGAAGGCAAATGGAATTTTGACATTTATTGCAAAAGATCTAGAATATAAAAGTAGACAATTGTATCAGGCATTGGTGAGACCCCACTTGGAGTACTATGTTTAGTTTTGGTCACCTTCTTTGAGGAAGGATGTGGTGGCGTTGGAGGCGGTTCAGAAGAGGTTCACTGCATTGATTCCAGGTTTGAAGGAGCTGTCGTATGAGGATCGGTTAAGTAGCTTGGGTTTGTATTCACTGGAGTACAGAGGTATGAGGGAGGGTTTGATAGAAGTATATAAAATGTTTAATGGGATTGATAAAGTAAATATTAACCAAATGTTCCTGTTTCTGGAACAGTCTAGGACAAGAGGTCATAGTTGTAAAGTAAGAGAGGGGGAAGTTCAAGACAGAGGTAAGGAGAAGCTACTTCTCACAGAGGGTTATGAATCTATGAAACTCACTGCCCCAGAGTGCAGTGGATGCAAAATCAATCAATTGATTCAAGAAAGAGATAGACAAATATTTGATCAAAAGCGGGAACAAGGGCAATGGGGAAACTAGGATGAGCTGGAGATCAGCCATGATCATATAGAACCACAGCAAAACCCATGGTGTAGGCACTCCCATAGTGCTGTTAGGGAGGGAGTTTCAAGGTTTTGGTTCAATGATGATGACGGAATGGTGAGATATTTCCAAATCAGGGTCATGCAGGTCTTTACCCAGAGGGTGGTGAGGGATTGGAATGCCCTGCCTGCTGCGGTTGTAAATGTGCCTAGTTTGGGGGCGTTTAAGAGATCCGTGGATAGGTTTATGGACGAAAAGGGATTGGTTTAGGTTAGTGGGTCATTGTTTTTTAACTGGTCGGCGCAACATCGTGGGCCGAAGGGCCTGTTCTGCGCTGTAATGTTCTATGTTCTATGTTCTATGCATGACTCGGGCGGGGTGGGGGGGGAATGGAATGTGGGGTGGGGGCAGCGGGGGAGGGGGGACCAGGAGGCAATGGTTATTCCCATGCAACTATTTGTCTCATCCTTCAAGGAAGTGAGGGTCAGAGGTTCAGGAGGTGTGGTCAACGAAATCTTGATGCCTTGAAGATGGTACACATGGCCGCTGCAATGTGGTGTTGCTTGAGAGGATTCTCTGTGTACAATTCTGCACAAGGGTGTTTGTTGGGCCACTTGAGTTGAGCGACATGTCGGATGAGTGAAACATTTTCCAGAATATACGCTTTAGAACTAAACAAGACAGCAGTGTTAGAGCAGCATTCTGATTAACCAGTATACATTTGTTAACACTGACAGGGTATCGATTCTACAAATAGTGGCCACTTCCATCATCATGCCATCTAACTATTGTATATATATATATAAAAAATGTCCTCAGAATCCCAAATTTGTTACCCACGAACCACGTGAATGTCATTCAAAGCAGTCAGACCAAGTGGCAATGTTATTAGGATGAAATAGGGCATCAGTATTTGACAATGTTCAGCAAGCGGAACTCACAATTGTTCAGGCTGTACCCTTCGTAACCATCCAGTCCATTATTCTTCAGAAGGCGAACTACCTCACACCTTTCAAAGACTTTGGAGTTTGCCATCATGAGGAGAGTGCTGAGTATTAGAAGGGTCTTCATTCTGATGGCGTTGACTTTGGTCGGAGTCCCTTAGACAATTCTGCTCTTCTGTAGCAGGGTATTTTTGATCAGCAGTCACCTCAAGCTCGATTCTGAGGAGGAAACAAAAAGCGATCAATCCGGCAACTTAACTATAATGTGAACCCCATTCCCCCACCATGATCCTACACAGATCTTCAGTGGTTCAGGTGTTCCCTTATCTCATGTTTTAGTGAGCTGATATTCGCCTAATCCCTGCATATGCATTAATAGGTGAAAAACAGCTCAGCATGACTCCTTCTAGAATCATAGAAGCCCTACAGTGCAGAGGAAGCCATTGGCCCACCGAGTCTGCATTGATCACAGTCCCACCCAGGGCCTATTCCCGTCAACCCACATATTTGCCTCGCTAATCCCTCTAATTTACACATCCCAGGACCCTAAGGGGAAATACACTGTCAAAGCACACTTCTAAATACACCTTCCAACAGAAAATGTTGGAAAATCTCAGCAGGTCTGATGACATCTGTGGGAGGGAGTAGAGCCAATGTTTTGAGTCTAGATGACTCTGACAAAGGGGGCACAAGTTCAAGGTAAGGAGATAATGGTTCAGCGGAGATGTGTGGGGGAAGTTTTTTGCACAGAGTGTGACGGGGACCTAGAATGCCCTGCTAAGTGAGGCGGTTGAGGCAGACACATTAGCCACGTTTAAGACTTATCTGGATAAACACATGAACAGACGGAGAATGGAGGGATACAGGCAATTGGTGCAGGCCTGGAGGGACAAACGGCCTGTTCCTGAGCTGTACTGTTCTTTGTTCTTTGTCCAAGGGTCAGCTAGACTCGAAACATTGGCTCTATTCTCTCTCCACAGATGCTGTCAGACCTGCTGAGATTTTCCAACATTTTCTGCTTTTGGTTCAGATTCCAGCATCCACAGTATTTTAATGTATTTAAATACACCTTGAACCTTTCCAAGTTGGGCTGATTTTCACAACCTAACCATAATAAAGCTCTCCTGGGTTTATTGTTGCATTTTTTTATGTCAGCTTTTTAATTATGGCCCCGATGGCCTTGAGTTCAACAAATGGAAATGTCTTCTCTACATCTGCCCTACAGAACCTTTGTTGCTTTTTACAGCCTTTCCTTAGCTCCTGGGTTTTTACTTTTCCCTGCGCCTGCGTCAGACCTTTCTCTGAGTTTCATCCAATCTCTTATCACATTTGATCACAGACTGATCTTTACAGTATCTGCATGATAAAATACTGCAGTGTTGAATTTATTGCGCTGTATCTGACTGCTCTTCTTGCCCTTGTCCCTGACTGCAGTCTAGACTGGAGAATAAATTAAAATGCGCTGCCACTGGAATTGACCCTGAAATAGTGTCTCCATTTATAGCAATTTTGTCCTGTTCTGGGGATCAACTCTTCAAAATAGACATCTGTCATTCTCATATCTCCACCTCCCCCTCCACCCCGCCTCTCCCTACCCCGCAAACTGCATCTGAGGTGATCCGCAAAGAGAAACAATCAGTATTAGAATTACACTTACACAGGTGCAGCCTTTGTCTTTTGGGCGTAAGTGCTGGTTATAGAGTCATACAGTGCAGAAAAGGCCCTTCGGCCCATCGAGTCTGCACTGTCAATAACTCCCACCAAAGGCGCACTAATCCCACTTTCCCGCTCTTGTCCTAGACCCTTGAATGTTATGATGTTTCAAGTGCTCATTCGAAAGGCTGTAAGGTTTCTGGTTCCGCTATCTTCCCAGGCAGTGCATTCCAGATTCCCATCTCCCTCTGAGTGAAAAGGTTTTCTTTTAATCAAATTCCCTCCAAATCTCCGGCCCCTCACCCTAAAACTGTGCCCCCATGTGATCGACCCCTCCACCAAGGGGAACAGCTGCTCCCTCCTCACCCTGTCCATATCCTTCATAATTTTATACACGATTAGTACACATAATCTTACGCACTGTTGTATCGAGTATTTCTGTCCTGTTCTGTTCTGCATTACTACAGGCTCTTCCAGTTTATTTGGATCAGACCATTTCCTGTCTCGTGGAAGTTTGCCTAACTTAAATTTAGAATCTTGGCTTCGGACTCACCGGCTGTAATTTTACTGGCAAGCGGGCAAGGCTCGGAGAATGACATTCTTCTTTGAACTCAGGCGGGATCGTACGAACCTCGGGCAGACGTGCCGGTAAAGTTCCATCCACCTTTCTTCATCCCAGACTAAGTATCAAACCCCAATCATACTAACAAGAACTAATTAGTGAGGCAAATTGTTAACACAGCTTCCCTTTGCTGATGAAGCTGAAATGTAATATTGGTATGTTTTTCCATCTTCATTGTCTAAATTGACACTGATTTCGATTTCCTGTCACCCGTCCTGCACTCTGGAATTCCAGTTACAATCTTCCTTTTCCTTCTTCCTCCCTTTTCAGAATGATGTTCAGAAATTCTTCACAACTTGGTGATGTGGGTGATTGATGTCCGATTTTAAACGTGACCTTGTGAGTGTAATTCTGTGCTCTGAGCAAGTCAATTTAAGTTTGACAGTCTCTGTACAAATCTGATGCAGTTTTCCAAATGTCCTTGAAACTTCAACATATTCACAGGAATTTCTATCCAACACTTTCTCCAGCATTTTAATTCAATGTTATCAGCCACAAGGTCATGAAGAATAAATCTCGTTTCTTGAAGTTAGATTGCTTGCTCACCATTCCTCAAAGCATCAATTTACCATCTGTAATTTGCCATTGAAATGGGATGAAAGAATTAACCCTGTAATTTCAGTTCCTTTAACATGGAGGAGTGTCTGATGGGACAGCGTAGAGAGAGGTTTACTCAGTATCTAACCCCGTGCTGTGGCTGTCCTGAGAGTGTTTGATGGGGACAGTGTAGAGGGAGCTTTACTCTGTATCTAACCCCGTGCTGTACCTGTCCTGGGAGTGTTTGATGGGATAGCATATAGGTACTTGGCCCAGGAATGTTTTATGGAGACAGTATAGAGGGAGTTTTACTTTGTATCCAATATTGCATTGTACCTGCCCTGGAAGTGTTTGATGGGGACAGCATAGAGGGCGTTATATTCTGCATCTAACCCTGTACTGTACCTGTCCTGGGAGCATTTGATGGGAGGCAGTGTACCGGGAGCTTTACTTGTTATCTAACCCCATCCCATACCTGGGAGTGTTTGATGGAATAGTGTAGAGGGAGCTTTATTCTTTATCTAACTCTGTGCTGTACCTGCCCTGGGAGTGTTTGATGGGACAGAGCTTGTCCAATCTTTTCACATGAGGTACCACATTTCAATTTTTTTCTCATTCAAGCAACCATTGGACAAATTTCAGCAAGCTATATTTCACACAACATTAATCACTTTGCACTGTTTGAGAATCCAGCTACCATGAATTAGATCCAGAGTAAAGATCCCTCCACACTGTCCCTATCAAACACTCCAGGACAGGTACAGCACAGGGTTAGATACAGAGTAAAGCTCCCTCTACACTGTCCCCCATCAAACACTCCCAGGACAAGTACAGCACGGGGTTAGATACAGAGTAAAGCTCCCTCTACACTGTCCCCATCAAACACTCCCAGGACAGGTACAGCACAGGGTTAGATACAGAGTAAAGCTCCCTCTACACTGTCCCCCATCAAACACTCCCAGGACAAGTACAGCACGGGGTTAGATACAGAGTAAAGCTCCCTCTACACTGTCCCCATCAAACACTCCCAGGACAGGTACAGCGCGGGATTAGATACAGAGTAAAACTCTCTCTACACTGTCGCCATCAAACACTCCCAGGGCAGGTACAGCACGGGGTTAGATACAGAGTAAAGCTCCCTCTACACTGTCCCCATTAAACACTCCCAGGATAAGTACTGCATGGGACTAGTGACAGATTAAAGCACACATACTGAAACCAAAACAGATGACACCTTAGAATACTCTTTCAATTCACAGTCGCAAAGATTTGATACGCCTGCTGTTCTGCGGTTTAGGCTGGCACCTTGCTTCATGCTGAGAATCTACTCCCTTACCTCCTCAAACCTGCTCCTGGTTCCTTCCTTGATCTGTTCTTGTACCAATTGAAGAGACTCGTGAGTTGATCTTACAGGTATTTCTGCACACAACACTTTTTGATAGCCTGAAGCAGAGGACTGAGGGGAGGAGACAGGAACAGGACTAAGAGGAGAAGGCGGGAATAGGCCTGAGAGGTGGAACCAGGATTGGGACGGGGGAGGAGCTGAGGAAGGAGATGGGATCGGGACTGAGGGGAGAATGGGAAGTGAGATGGGGAGAGGGGGAAAAGGATGATTGGGTAGGAGTTAGAAGGGGAACAGAGTGGGGTGCGTGGGGAACAGGATTAAAAGAAGAACGTGGGGATGGACCAAAGGAAGGAGTTAAGAATGCACTGAAACCTGCCCAGAGGCAGAGATAGAAATGTGTTGCTCTCAAACCCCTCAGCTGTCCCATTTGCACTGTTATTGTTGCTCCAAATTGGGGCCAATGTTTTGTGTCTGCCCACTAAGAACTGTGTTAATCGAATACATCTCACATAAAGGACTGACCTGATTGAAATCCAGCCTAGATCCCTTTGTTTTCTCGGATGGGAGGGAATGTTAGTGGGGTGGTGAAAAAGGCATATGGGACGCTTGTCTTTATCAATCGAGGTGTAGATTACAAAAGCAGAGAAGCCGTGGTAGAGTTCTAAAGAACTTTGGTGAGGGCACAGCTAGATTGCTATGTGCCATTCTAGTCGCCACACCCCCTGGAGGGGGTGCGGAGGAGATTCACCAGGATGCTGCCTGGGATGGAACATTTAAGTTATAAAGAGAGGTTGCGAAGGTTTGGGGTGTTTTTGTAGGTGCAGAGAAGATTTGAGGGGCGACCTGATCGAGATGGACAAGATTATGAGGGACATGGACAGAGTGGATAAGGAGTAGCTGTTCCCTTTTGTTGAAGAGTCAGTCACAAGGGGACACAGGTTCAAGATGAGGGGCAGGAGGTTTAGAGGGGGATGTGAGGAAAAATGTTTTTACCCCGAGGATGGTGACAACCTGGAATGCGCTGCCTGGCAGGGTGGTAGAGGAAGGTTGTCTAACATCATTTAAAAAGTATCTGGATGAATACTTGACACATCAGGGCTATGAGCCAAATGGTAGCAAATGGGATTAGGTGGGAGTTCAGGTGTTTCTAATGCGTCAGTGCAGACTTGATGGGTCAAAGGGCCTCTTCTGCACTGTAAAATTCTATGATTCTATGACCCCATACAAGAGATTGCGTCACGTGCTTTTAATGGACTAGTTCTAATCATTGCAAGGGGAAATCCCATAATATGACATATCATTGTGAAGAGTGTTAGTATTGTGAGATATTAAGAGGTCTAGATGGGTCAGGATGATGCACCTAATTGGTGTTGTCTAGTCAGCTATTTTCATTCATTTGTATATTACTGTTATTCATGAAGGCCTCACTTTCTCAATCTTGTCCCTCGCCTCAGGTGTGGTAACCCTCAGGTGAAATCACCACCGGTCAACATTTATTGTCCATCCATAATTACCCTTCAGAAATTAGTGTGCTGCCCTCTTGAACTGCAGCCATCCACACAGTGCATGATCTCAGTCCCAGGACAGTACTGCAAGTGTCCATTGGGGAAGTATCCTAGGTCCAACAATCTTCAGCTGTTTCACCAATGATCTCCTCTCCAACACAAGGTACAAGTCAGGAGTGTGATAGAAGTCTCTTCATTTGCCAGCCCCAACACTAAAGAAGCTTGACATCATCCATGACAAAGCAGACTGCCTGGTTGACTATCTTAAACATTCACTCCCTCCACCACCGACACACAGGAGCTGCAGTGTGTACCATCTACAAAATACACAGCAGCAACTCACCAAAGCTATTTTGCCAGCACCTTCCAAACCCATGACCTCCACCACCTAGAAGGAGAAGAGCGGTAGATGCACAAGAACACCAGTACCTGCAAGTTCCCGACCAAGTCACTCACCATCCTGACTTGAAAATGTATCGCCGTTCCTTCACTGTCACTGGGTCAAAATTTGGTAATTCCCATTATGAACAGCACCATAGGAGTGTGTCAAGAAGGAGGTTCATAATTACCTTTTCCAGGACAATTAGCAATGACAATAAATGCTGACCTCGCCAACATCAAAGAAAGTCATGCAATGTTGTTCTGAGGAATCGGATGATCTCCTTCGGGACTGCTTAGAGCCAGTGGCCTGGTCCGCATTTAAAATCTCTGTGACCAGCCTGAATGAGTACACCACTACAGTAGCTGACTTCACCAGTAAGCGTATAGAAGACTGTGTGTCAAAAAAGCAAATTCACATGTTCCCCAACCAGAAACCATGGATGAACAGGAATATCCACTGCTTGCTGAAGTCCAGATCTGAGGCATTCAAGTCAGGTGACCCTGACTTTTACAAGAAAGCCAGATACGATCTAAGGAGATCCACCAAAGATGCCAAAAGACATTACGGGCCAAGCTAGAGTCCCAAGCTAGCCACGCGGACTCCAGTCGACTATGCCAAGGTCTGCAAGGCATAACAAGACACAAGATGAACGTATGTAAAATCACAGGTTCCAACGCACCCCTCTCCAATGAGCTCAATGCATTCTAAGCTCGCTTTGAGCAACAAGTCAGCGAGAACATGCCCTCCACCCAGAAGCCTCAGATGAAACTATATCTGGGGTCACCATTGCAGATATCAGAGCAACCTTCTTGAAGATCAACTGACGGAAAGCGACTGCCCCGGATGGGGTGCCCGATCACTCAGATCCTGCACAGATTAGTTGACGGGGCTATTCACAAACATTTTCAACCTCTCTTTACAACAATCTGAGGTTCCTATCTGCTTCATGAAGATGACCCTCATTCCAGTATCAAAGAAAAGCCAGGCAGTGTGCCTTAATGACTATCTGGTGGCTCTGACATCCATCATTATGAAGTGCTTCAAAAGATTAGTCATGGCACGAATCAATTCCAGCCTCCCAGATTGCCTGGATCCACTACAGTTCGACTACTGCTGCAATAAGTCCACAGCAGATGCCATCTCCCCGGTCCTGCACTCAACCCCGGAACACCTAGATAACAAAGACATCTATGTCAGACCCCTATTCATCAACTACAGCTCAGCCTTCAACTCCCACAAAACTCATCTCCAAACTCCATGGCCTGGGGCTCGGCACCTCCCTCTGTGACTGGATCCTGAACTTCCTAACTCACTGACCACAACCAGTAAGGATAGGCAACAACACCTCCTCCACGATCATCCTCAACACTTGTATCCCAAAAGGCTGTGTCCTTAGCCCCTTACTATACTTCTTATACATCTGTAACTGTGCAGCCAAATTCCACTCCAACTTGACTTTCAAGTTTACTGATGACATCACGTAGTGGGACAGGTCTCAAACAACGTCAAGTCCGAGTACAGGAAAGAGATAAAAAATCTGGTGAACTGGTTAAACGATAATAATTTCTCCCTCAATGTCAACAAAATGAAGGAGATAGTCATCGACTTCAGGACGTATAAAGAACTTGCCCCTGTCTACATCAATTGGGACGAAGTAGAAACGGTCACGTTTTTAGGTGCTCAGGTTACCAACAAACTGTCCTAGTTCCTTCATGCCAACGCTTTAAGAAAGCCCATCAACGTCTTTACTTTCTCAGAACACTAAGGAAGTTTGGCATGTCAGCTACAACTCTCACCAACTTTTGTGGCATAGAAAGCATTCTTTCTGGTTGTATCACAGCTTGGTGTGGCTCCTGCTCTGTCCAAGATCATAAGAAACTACAAAGGGTCATGAATGAAGCCCAATCCATCATCCACCCATTGACTCTGTCTATACTTCCTGCTGCCTTGGAAAAGCAGCCAGCGTAATGAAGGATCCCACACACCCCGGACATTCTCTCGTCCACCTTCTTCCATTGGGAAAAAGATTCAAAAGTCTGAGATCACGTACCAACCGACTCAAGAACAGCTCCTTTTCTGCTGCTGTCAGACTTTTGAATGGACCTACCTTGCATTAAGTTGATCTAGCCATGACTGTAATCCTGCATTCTGCACTCCCTTCTTTACTTCTCTATGTACGGTATGCTTTGTCTGTACAGCATGCAAGACAAGGACTGTATGTTAATCCATGTGACAATAAATCAAATCAAATCAAATCTATTCAAAATCAAAGTCATCCACAACCTGTGAAAGAGCAAACTGAAAAAAATAAACATCACTAAGAAAATGATTTATTCAATATTTAATTATTGTTTGTGGGACATTGTTAATTGCCTGCCAAGTTTTCTGACGCTACACCAGTGACTACAATTTAAATAATGCTCCAGTGTTTGTAACACACTTTGGGACTGCCTGGGAGTGTGGAAGGCGATGTCCTTAGTGCTCTTTCTAGAAGCATCCCAGATTGTTCAGATTCATGGCACATTTGATTGCAAGCAACAAAAGCACAGATAAAAAAATGTAACATCAAATTTATCGGAGAATGAAACAAGGACGATGGTGCCTTTGGAGAAAATTTCCCACTGTGGTTACAATGTGTCTCATATTCAGCGATCATGAAAATATTTTATCAAGCGCTCATGAGATGCAAGCCTCCCTGGCAAGGCTTGTATTTGTTGCCCATCCTTAACTGCCCAGGAGTAATTAGTGAATTGCTGCAGTCCGTGCGGTGTGGTTACTGCAGTGCTGTTGGATGTTCCAGGATTTTGCCTGGTCAACAGTGAGGGAGCGCAGTTCTGTATCAGGATGCTATGTTGCTTGGAGGGGAACTTGGTGGTGTTCCTATGTATCTGATCCCCTTGTTGTTTCTAGGTGGTAGAGATCGTGGGTTTGGAAGGCGCTGTCAAAGGAACTTTGGTGAGTTGCGGCAATGTACCTTACAGATGGTACACACTGCTGCTGTTGTGCGTTGGTGTTGGAAGGATTGAATGTTTAAGGTGGAGGATGGAGTGCTAATCATGCAGAGTGCTTTGTCCTGGATGAGCTTCTTGAGTGTTATCGATGCACACATCTAGGCCCATCACACTCCTTACATGTTTCTTGCAGATGGTGGTCAGGCTTTAGGGAGTCGGGAAGTAGAATTCCCAACATTTGCCTGGCTCCTGTAGCCACAGTATTTACATGGGTCTATTTATGTTGCTGATCAGTGGTAAATAACTGATAAGTGGGGGATTCAGCAATGGTCATGTCATTGACTGTAATAGATGGCAATTACATGAAGACTTGTATGGCACAGAAGTTAGTTACCACATATCAGCAAATGTCAGAACAGCGTCCAGGACTTGCTGCATATGGATACAGACTGCTCCAGCGTGTGAGGAGTGCTGCATGAATGGTACTGAACGTTCTGCAATCAACAGCAAACATCACCACTTCTAACCTTATAACACAGGGAAGGTCATTGAGAAAGTAACTGAAGATAGTTGCACCCTCTGAGGAACTCATGTGGAGATGCCTTGGGGCTGCGATGATTAGCCTAACAATCACAACCATCTTCCTTTGTGCTAGGTATGACTCCAGCCAGTGGAGAGATTCCCCAATTCCCACTGATCAGTTTTGTTCGGGCTCCTTGATACCTTACGTCAAATGTCGCCTTAATGTAGTGACTTTAACCTCACCTCTCAAATTCAGCTCTTTTTTTTCCAGTTTAGAATACTATGAAGTCTGGAGCCAAGTGCCCCTTGCAGAACCCAATGCTTCTGAGTGTGCTGGCAAACTGGTGAGCTGGTTATTGCTGATGAAATGCTGCTTGATAGCACTGAGAGTGACATCTTCCATCACTTCACTAATGATTGGGAACTGTAATTATCTGAATTAGATTTGTCCTGCATTTTGTGGGCTCAACATACATGAGCAATTTTTCACATTGTTGGGTAGATGCTAGCATTGTAGCTGTACTGTAGCAGTTTGGCTTGGGGCAAGCTTACTTCTAGAGCACAAGGCATGTGTACTACAGTCAATCATGACCCACACTGATGTTATCTGCGAGGGTGTCCCAGTTTGAAACACTGGTTAATGATGGTGTATAGTCTTGTTTTTGGAATGCTGCAAGGAGTCATGTGAAACCTCAGTGTGAATAACCAGTCCAGTTGCTGTTTAACAATTATTGAAGACTATTTATTAAAGTCAAATACACATGAACAGGACTGTAGTACTCTGAGACAGTTAAGCATATGAATCACTATTCACACAGTTTATGCAGAAATTACCTGTTTCTCCAAAATATATCCATGATCCCTTAACTCCTTAAGACTTCCCACTTCACAAGCAACATCTAAATTAAATAAATCTATAAGTCAAATCCAGCTTATAGTTACCAGACAATACAAGGCTGAAGATCAAGTCTAGGAAATGTCTTTTCTGGTCCAGCAAAGATACTTAAATTGCCTTTATAAAGGTTTCCCAGTTTCAATGCTGGGAAAGTTAAGTCCCCTACCACTTTATTTTTCTTGCAACTGTAATCTCCTTACATAGTTGCTCTTCAATTTCCTGCTGATTATTTGAGCCTGTAGTACAAGCCGATCAAAATGTTCCCTTCCTTCTTATTTCTCAGTTCTTCCCAAATAGACTCAGTGGGCGAACCCTCAAGACTATCACCTCTCAATACTGCTATGATGTTTTCTCTCATCAAAAGTGCAACTCCTCCTCCTTTCTTACCTTCTGTTCTATCTTTCCTATAGCATCTGTACACCGGAACATTGAGCTACCAGCCATGTCCCTCCCTTAGCAATGTTTCAGTGATATTTATAATATTCCAATCACATGTACCCATCTATGCCGAGTTCATCTGCCTTCCCTGTCAGGCCTCTTGCATTGAAATAAATGCAGTTTAATTTGGACTTCCTTTGCTCTCTGCCCTGCTTTCTCAGACTATCTGTCCAATCTTGTTTTATACACTCTCCTTGTGTTTCATTTCTCTTAGCCTCACTGGACCCATTCACTGAGCTCTCTAATCTCTGTGTTCTATATTATGGCATTATGATATTTGACTTTGGTTTCTCTGCCATTCACTTTTCTCCTTACTGCCTTTTGTTTGTCCCTACTCTACTCTGACTTCCTACATTGGTTCCCATCCCTCTGCCACATTAATTTAAACTCTCCCCAACAGCACCAGCAAACACTTCCCTGAGGACATTGGTTCCAGTCTTGGCCAAGTGCAGACTGTCCGATTTGTACTGGTCCCATCTCCCCCAGGACTGGTTCCAATGTCCCAGGAATTTGGATCCCTCCCTCTTGCACCATCCTTGCCTTCCTACTCTTCCTCTGTCACCCATTCCCTAGCTCCCTCAGTAATCTTTGTCTGCGGTGTGACCAACTCGCTGAACAAGTTATTCACGACTTCCTCAGCATTGTGGGTGCTCCAAAGTGAATCCATCTACAGTTCCAGAGCTGGCAAGCGATCTAACAGGAGCTGTAGCTGGACACGCATGAAAGAGCCAGGGACACCGGAAGGGTCCCTGAATTCTCACATCACACAAGAGGATGAAATATATTGTCAATTGTGTTATCCTTACAAATCTGTGTACATCTGTAAAGATGGAGCTGTGGTAGAGTAGTAGCATATTATACCTCAAACTTTCTTGTTAATAAATGTTTTATCCTTTTATTAAAAGTTAATCGGCAGTGATTCTGTTCACCCATGTCTGCAAACAAAAAATAGTTAGGATTTATAAGCCGGATTCCACTCTGGGACCTGACTGTCCCATCAGCTGGGATTGTAAAAGAGCCCATAGGTTTTGCTGTGTCTTCAGCCATTGAATTGTCTGAAAATTGGCATCCATGATGCTGTGGACCTCAGGAGGAGGCTGAGATGATCACCCATTCTGACTGAAGAAGATTGAAAATGCTTCAGCTCTGTCCTTTGCACTGACATGTTGGACTCCCCTCTTGATTAGGATTTGTGGAACCTCCCCCTTCCATTACTTGTTTAACTATTCACCACCACTCTCCACTGGGTTTGGTAGAATTGAAGACCTTTGATCTAAATCCGTTGGTTTTGGGATTGTTTCGCTCTATCCTGTTTTTTAGCATCAACTTCTATGTTGTAGCTTGGCCAGATTAGCAGCTCAGTTTCGCATGCCTGGTGTTGCTTTTGGCAGATCCTCCTGCATTCTTCATTGAACCAGGGTTGATCTCCTGGCATCATTGTAATGCGAGAATGCAGAAGATGCCAGACTTTGAGATTACAACCTATATTTGAATATAATTCTGCTGCTTTTGATGTACAGCACCTCATTGATGTGCAACTTTAAGCTGCCAGATGTTCTTAATCCACCCCGTTTAGCACAGTGCTGGTGCCAATATGATGTGAAAGCAGAACTTCAACTCCAGTAATGTTTACTCCTGCCAATGCTGTTATAAACAAATGTATCTGTGACAGTGAGACAGGTAAGGCCAAGGTTTTTCTCTCCTAATGATTCTCTTATCATCTTCCATAGGCCCAGCCTCACAGTTTTGTCCTTCAGGATCTGTTCAGCTCAGTCATAGTGGTCCTATCGAACCAGTCTTTGTGCCCTTGTTACCCACAGTGCTTCAAAGTTGTAGTCAACAGTAAACAGTACTGATTCAACAGGTGAGGGAGATTTTTTAAATTCTTTCACAGATTTGCATGTTACTGTCTGAGCAGCATGTACTATCCATCCCTAATTGCCCTTGAGAAGGTGGTAACAAGCTGCTTTCTTGAACCGCTACAGTTACATGGTATAGGTACACCCCCCAGTGCTGTTAGGGAGAGAGCACCAGGATCTTGACCCAGAGACAGTAAAGGAACAGGCTGGTACGTGACTTGGAGGGGAACTTCCAGGTGATGATGTTCCCATGCATCTGCTACCCTTGTCTTTCTAGGTGGTAATCAGCAGGAGGTTTGCTTGTCCGTTTGGCCAGCTGCCATGAGACTTCTTGCAGTCGGGAATCAATTTTAAGGGCTCACACTCTCTCAAGTGAGATGGTGATGATGATTAAGTCACCATCGCTGGAGGGCTCAGACCTGCCAGTGGCACAGGCCATGCGCAGAGGTTGGTAGGGGCTTTAAGGCATAAGGTACGGTTTGCTGAGTGCGACTATGTCAGTTTGACTACTCTGTGGGACAACTCTCCCAATTTTGGCACAAGACCCCAAACTTTAGTATAGATGGCTTTGCAGGATCAACTGGACAGAGTGTGCTTTTGACCTTTCCAGTGCCTCGGGAGATGGCGAGTGCTCTATCCATATCATTCGTCCTGCTGTGATTACAATATCACTACTGCAGTGCAACTTAAGGTTTAGTTACAATGTCTCTGAAGAAACATTCAACTTGTACAAGAAAATAACTTTTCAAGGTGAAGACAGAACTGTTTGCAATAGTATTTAATTTGCTAAACAGACAAAGAATTAGCCAGCTCTGGTACTCTCATATTCACAACAGGAACCCATAGCTGAAGGCAGTGTGAATCAGAGAAAGGCCTGGAACACTGCCAAACTATTCAACCCATGCCACTTTCAAAGGTTACCAAGCCGGTAGCAACATTGTTGGACAGTCTACCATACAGCTTCGCTCAAGTGCAAGAATTAATTACATGTCATTCAGTCATATTAGTATCTTTTCAGAAAGTTGCACGGAAACAATGAAGTATAAAGTGGCCCAATGCACTACTACTAATTCATCAACTCAAATTGCTCCCGTTTAGTGCCACCAGCAGAGAGAAGCAAGCATAGGTTTACACCGATTGCAGTCAGTTCTGAAACTTCTCTCCAGGTACAGCCTATGTTTGGAGCGCTGTTAAATATGTTTCACATTATGAGTGGAGTGGCCATGAAATATTTCCGACGCCCACCATAAATACTCTCCCAAGCCCCCTGTGATCACACTATCACCGTTAATCCAAGTGTGTGGCAACAACACTCTCAAAACCGCCTCCTCGACCGTTACATCAGACCTGTGCATCCAATTCGACTTGCCACCAGAACATTTCTCGGGCTATTTGGTTTAGCTTAAGTTCATATTGAACTAGTCTGATTCTTCCAGGTCTTCCATGCATCTTTCTTAGAGGCCAAAGGTTAGAGCCTCTATATTTGGTTCAGTCGAAGTCCCCCGCCCCCACCTTCCTCTGCCCCCACCACTGTCCACCACCACCACCACCACCACCACCATCAGTATTTCTTCTTTTTGGATTTGTGCTTTTTGTATTGGCGCTCCCGCTGCTTGCTGCTGGTCTGAAGCTTCTCCCGGCTTCTGCTATCGCTGTCAGTGTCGGACTCCCTTTCCTGCCCTCCTCCTCCGCCGCTGCCGCAGCAGTTCCCGTGGATTGGGTCCCTCTGTTGCCAATTATCCCAGGCCGGCTGCTGTGACCTGGCCACGAGGTCCGATGGCACTGGACTGAAAGGAGGCATCTGAGCCGTGAGTCCCACCTGCTGTGCCATTGCCTGGTAATATTGCTGCTGTTGTTGCTGTTGAACCATCTGCGAATTGATGTGGTACTGCTGCAGCGCATAAGTGTTCATCTGAAAAAGAAAAGCAAACCACCTTAAGAATGGCAAAACACCTTGGGATTTCTGCACCAATCCCGCCACACCATGTTTTCCCTTTGTCCCTGCAAGCGTTGAATCCTGCCAGAGTCTGGTTCTGCAATTCCCCCAGGCACCCCGGTTGTGGGATTAGAAGCTGCTCAACCCGCTAAGCAAGTATCAACCAGCTGTTAACTGGGGAGGGATTCATACAGCCCAGGCCCTCTCCTCTGATGCCAAAGACAGCACCAAGTGCAGTGTGGTGAAAGTGACAAACACGATCGTGGGGTGGAAGCTCAGGGAGATAAGAGCACAAGGCTCCGGGAATGTTAATTATCAAGTGCAAAATAAAAATGCAGGCACACAGCCAACTCCTCAAGTACAGTGCTCAGTGCTGAACTGTGCTACAGGGCTGTGAAAGGTAAGAAATACAAGAGAAAGCAAGCTGATTAATGGGATTGTACACCCAGGAACAAAAAAGTAAAGACTTGCATTTATATCGCAGTTGGACATCCCAAAGCATTTTACAGGCAATGAATGCAATCCCTGATGTAATATAGGAATCACCCATATATAACTGCAGCATTGATGTACCAGAATAATGCTGAGACTAAGAGGGTTAAATTATGAAGTAAGGTTGCACAAATTCCCCTGAGTAAAGATTTAGAGGTGATCTAATTATGATCTAACTTTAAAATTATAATATCTATACTCATTCGGCACTTAGTCACAAAATCTAGGCTGACACTGCAGCACTGAGGGAGTGCTGCACTCTCAGAGGTGTGTCTGTCAATTGAGACTTTACACTGACATCCTGTAAATCTGCATGACACTATATGAAGAAGAGCAGAGGAGTTCTCCTCTGTCTTCTGATCTAGGAAGTAATGTAGGAAGGAAGAGGCCATTCACCCCTCAAACCTGTCTCACCATTCAACCATAATCATAGAACAACTAGTTTGTCCAGGGGAGATGCCAAGATGCACTTCTTCGTGCAAAGGTGAATGGAAATCTCAAACTCTCTCCTCCTAAAGTTTATTTATTAGTCACATTAGGCTCACATTAACACTGCAATGAAATTACTGTGAAATTCCCCTAGTCACCACACTCCGGCGCTGTTTGGGTCAATGCACCTAACCGCCCGTCTTTCAGACTGTGGGAGGAAACCAGAGCTCCTGGAGGAAACCCATTCAGACACCGGGAGGACGTGCAGTCTCCGCACAGACAGTGACCCAAACCAGGAATCAAACCCAGGTCCCTGGTGCTGTAAGACAGCAGTGCTAACCACTGTGCCACCATTCCACCTCCAGAAGAGCTGCTGAAGTTGGGAGTCAATTGAAAATTCCAAATTGAGTTAGATTTTGCTGCAGAAGAATTTAAATGATCCCAAAACAAAGCAAGTTCACTCAAAAGATTGCTGGGATGGTGGGGCCGTCCAGTGAGGAACGGTTAGACCAGGGCCTGTATCCACTGGAGTTTAGAAAGTGAAAGGTAATCTTATTGAAACGCTTAAGCTCCCAAGAGGATAGATGCTGAAAGGATGTTTCCCCTTGTGGGGAGACTAGAACTAAGGGACATAGTTTAAAAATAACAGGTCTCCCATTTAAGACAGAAATTGGGAGATTTTTCTCCTCTTAGTGGGTCGTCAATCAATGGAATTCTCTTCCCCATGGAGGAGTGGAGGCTGAGTCATTGAATAGTTTTAAGAATGAGATTGATTCTTCATTGACAAGGGAGTCAAAGGATATTGAGGTGGGGGGTGTGTGTGCGTAGGAAGTGGAGCTGAAGTTACAAAGAACTCCAGCACAATCTGACTGAGTAGTGGAGCACGTTAACGAGGCTGAATGGGCACTCCTGTGCCTGCTTGTATGTATGAGACAGTGAAGTGAAGGCACACATCAGTCCTGATCTAACTGAACAGTGAAACAGCTTTGTGGGGATGAATGGCCGCTTACTTCCTAGTTCAGAAGACAGAGGCTCATGGTATACTTCAAATAGTGCCATGCCGTCTTTACATGCCTCAGTATAAAGTCTCCATTGAAAGGTGCACTTCTGAGAATGCAACACTGCCTCAGTACTGGAGCATTCACCGAGATTCTGTGATTAAGCACCAATGAACATAAGCACCTGGGAGAAACTAAGTGAGCTGATTGAGTTATTTAACAAGCTAAGGACAACAGATAAATAGGACGGAAATGCTTAATACATGATCCAGCATTCTACTTCCTCTACCCCCATCTTATGCCACTATGACCAAAATCTTCATCCATGCTTCGAGTCACAAAACTCCAACACTCCAATGCCTTCCATCTTAGACAAACACCAAGTTTCCAACAATAAATGACATGGCCATCACATCTGCTTCTGCTGGTAATCTCTGGCTGTCTGGACCTGACGCACTGGATTTGAAATCTCGTTCTTGCCTCAGGCATCCTACCTCTGCAATCCCTCACAGTCACACAGCACAAACCCATGTTCTCGGGTCCACCGACAACTGCCTTCTCTCTCCTACTGTCAGCCATCTTATTTCCCATTGCACTTTAGATGTCAATTCCAATGCAAATTTCTGTGTATAGGTTTAAAATTTTAAAAACAAAATTAAAAACATCAAAAGCAGTCACTTGGAATACTGACACCCTCCAATAAGACAATACTGTGGAACAACTACTTCAATGGCATGTTTAAGTTACTGAACAACAATTTAATTTTATTGCCTTAATGAAACATGTGGCAGCACTAGGACCATGGCACCATACATGGTTTAATGTTCCTACCCTTTCAAATTGTGTGCTCTCTCATAAGCGCACAACTCTGATAAAACAATAAACCCCATATAACGCAGCCTGTGATATAGTGGTGGACCCTCTGAAATAATGCTGTATTCCCTGTAACGTCCAGTTTAATACGTGTACCTTCTGATAAACTAAGTGTACAATGTTGACGCTCTAATACAATGGTGTATCCTATGATAACCAAACGGTGCGCCCTCTGATAAAACAGTGTACCCGCTGACTTACCAATAGCAGCATCACGGTGGGTTTTCTAGTATATGTAAAAATGGTACATGTGCGTGCATTTTGTCCATCCTACTCCAGATGTCATACTTTGTTACAGATGCAAAACAAGCTTTAAAAGAGAGAAAGAAAGCCAGTCACCTAATGCTTCTGACCTGGGGCCTGCAACTGATGAGCATTTTCCAATTTTCACTGTTCCCTCACACAACAATTGAACTCAAATTGATCTTCCAGCCTGTACTTACTTAACGACAATTAAATTTTGTGACCTTCATTAGCTGACCTTAAAACAGGACAACAAAACATTACGCATGACAGCTTGGCCCTTACAAAAACAATACCTTATCATTGAACATCATTCAGCAAAGCAGCCTTATAGTTCCCATTTGTAATTTATTTTGATCTATAGCTCTGGTTTCCTTTCACTGGCCTTACTCTACTTCTGCTCCTGGGCCTGGGTAAGCACTGCTGATGGACCACCTGCGTTTTTGTTTAGATTGAGAGGCTAAAGGTGAAGTAAGTTAATAATGTCATGTTTAAGTGATGTTACATTGTGTTCTTTGAAAGCCTACGGAAGGAGATAGGAGATTCCTGGGAAAGAAGAGTAGGGAAATGCTATGTTGGTTCTTGAATTCAAAACAGTAAGATTGAAGGAGGCGTATTCCAGCATCACTGATGGTACAGCACACCCTTAGCATCCCATATTACATGCTATTGTATTGTCAACATCTTGGGGGTTACCATTAATCAGAAACTTAACTGGACCAGCTACATAAATGCTGTGGCTGCAAGAGCAGATCAGATGCTGGGAATTCTGAGGTAACTCTCACCTCCTGACTCAAAACCTGTCCACCATGTATAAAGCACAAGTCAAGCATGTGATGGAATACGTTCCACTGCCTGGATGAGCACAGCTCGACAACACTCAAGAAGCTTGACATCATCCAGGACAAAGCAGACTTATTGTTTGGCACTCCATCCACCATTTTCATCATCCACTCCCTCTACCACCAGCAGTGTGTACTATCTACAATTCACTGCAGAAACTCACCAAGGTTCCTCCAACAGTACCTTGCAATGGTTCAAGAAGGTGACCACCTTCTCAAGGGCAGTTGGCGAGGGGCAATAAATGCTAGCCTAGCCAGTGACACTTAAATCCATGAACAAATACATTGAAATAAAAATCTCTTGGCTGACTCAGAACCACTAAGTCAAGGGGCCAAAGCTGGAACACAACCTGTACGTTTCTCCAAGACTGAAGGAGCAACTTGTTCTGCATTTTCTGTTTTTAATCTCTCGCCTAACACTGTCCAGCCTGCTCAGGAAGCACATGTCTACACCATCTCTAGAGATTCCATCCTCAGCAACTGTCTCCAGCTGAACCCGACTGCTTGCAATGTCGATTGTTCAATTTGAGCTTCTGACCCTAGATTCGCCTTGTAACAAATATCATCTCCTCACGCTGCCTTTCCCCACCTCAGCTACTGAAACCCACACCCAGGGCTGCCACCTGCAGACAAAACCATTCCGGCAGACTCTACTGTCTTGGCACGCCTCCCATTGTCCAACTTAATCTCACCTGAACTCTGTTTCCTATGTTCTCACTTGACTTGCAATGGCTTTTGGTCCAATGCTTCCATTCTAAAATTCCCATTGTTGTATTAAAATCTCTCCACAACTTCGGCCCCTCTTACTCTTAGTAATGTAGCTCCAGAACACTTCCCACAAAACTCTCCACGTTCTGCCCCTTTGTGCACACATATCCCTTTGCCCCATCAGTAAGGTTCTTCAGATCTCAGGCTCTGAAACTCCTCTTTAAACCTCACTGCATCTGTCTCCTTTTTCCAACCAACTTCTTTGACCAAGCTTTTGATCACTCACCCACCTTAACAGCACATTCTTTGTCTCAGCATTCATTTTTGTCTGACTATGCCTCCGTAAAGTGCCTTGGGACAGTCCGCTACATTAGCATCACTGTATAAATGCAAGTTGCTGTTATAGGAAATACTGTTCACTGTCTCTGGGAGAGGTTGGTTACCTATTGAACGAGGCTTTAGGTCTGAAAGACCTCGGGTTTCCAATCCACAGGGCTTCATAATTTCATACTCACTATAGCTTGCCAGTAGTAAGGATCAGGATTGCTGAAGTTGTTGTTCATGGAGTATGGCGGAGGCAGGCACAAGGAAGAACTTGGTCTGTCTTGGAATGGAGAGTTCCTAAAACAATATACAATGAATATATTAACAGGAGACTAAGGAAGGCAAGGGCTGACTTATGCATCACCCTCAGTTCACTGTAGAACACTGGCCCCAAGATGTAAAAATATTTATCCAAGGTATTCAAAACTATGACCTCACTCTTCTCTTTCTCTATAACCTTCTCCAGCTCTACAGCTTTCCAAGATGTCTGTGCGCCTCTAATCCTGACTTTTGCACATCTGATTCTCACTGTTCCATCGCAGACAGTTATGCCTTCAGCTGTTGTGCCTCAAGGTCTGGAATTCTCTCTTTGAGCCTCTCTCTCGTCTTTACGATGCTCCTTATAACATCCCTCTTTAATGAAGCTTCTGCTCGTTTGTCCTAATATCATCTTTATCATGTTAAAGGTGCTACACCAGAGTTGGAAACATAATATAGAATCACAGAGCAGAAACAGGCCATTTGGCCAAACTAGTCTGTGATGGTGTTTACACAGCGTTTCCTCATCTCAGCCTTCCTGAATGGCTTTCTATGTCCTTTTTTTTCAGTAGTCAAGATTCCTTGTGAAAGCATCCAAGCTAACTGCCTGAACGATTTCTGTGGGGTTAAGTTCTACAGTCTAAGTCATGAGTAAAGGATTTGCTACTGATTCAGGAGTCAGCAACCTGCAGCTATAGCTACAGGTGGTGGTCCTCAGCCTTTTCTACTGGGTCATGTTCACATGAAAACTAGCTTTAAAAACTCAGAAGAGAGCTGGGTTTCTACTGGGAGAAAAGGCTAATCATATGTATAAAATGTCTTGGGATTCTCCTTATTCCTGTCTACCAAGGACATTTTGTGACGCCTTTTTGCAACCCCCTCCCCAACTCCCTGTTTGAACACTTTTCTACTTTCCCTGTATTCAAGTGCTTCATCTGTTTTCAGTTGCCTAGATCTCACGTGTGCAATCTTTTTCTTTTTAGCTAAGACTCACAATTTCCCTGGTCATCCACGGTTCCCAAATGCTACCTTTCCTGTCCTTCCTTTTCACAGGCACATGCCTGTCCTGCACTCCGATCAACTGCACTGCCAAGCGAGGGGTTGAGGCAGATACATTAGCGACATTTAAGACTTATCTGGATAGACATATGAACAGACAGAGAATAGGGGAGGGTACAGGCAGTTGGTCAAGATAGGACAACATGATTGGCGCAGGCTTGGAGAACCGAAGGGCCTGCTCCCGTGCTGTACTATTCTTTATCATTATGCAGCATCTTATGACTTCAAATTGTGTCAACAAAAAAAATCATTGTGCTCGAATTACATCTGTTTGTGAGTGCTGTAGCTACACCATGGTTATAGATAATGTCTTTGCTTCAAGCAACAGGTTTTATGGTTGCAACCATTATTGTTTTTAATACAGCCAAGATGATAAGTTGTTCTATACAGGTTAATAGAAGCTATTTTTTAAACCATGAGAATCAAGTGCCAAAAAATCATGCTAATTCCATACATCATAAGCAAAAGCTTAATTTAAAGATGATTTTACTGACAACATTATAGTTAAAAAGTCATACAATGCAATAATTCAGAATTAGAATTTAATTCTAATATTTTTCTATCAATTAAATATACAACCTACACATTCCATGAGACACTTGGCAATTTGTCAAGTATTGAGTTTTGTAATGGCAAATTTACGTTTTATAGCTCCCAATAAATTTTATTTTAGGCACTTTATGACAATACTGTGCCTTGAAGAAATGTATTTGAGTCGTATTCGTGAGCAGGATCTCTTGTAGCAATTCTATGCACTTGGAGACACTCTGTTCATAACCAGCATCCTGTATTGCTGCTGCTGCAGCAGCACAATTGTTTAATCTGAGCTAATGTTGTTCTGTTGTTCTTGGTGTTCCCCTGGGATTTTGCAGAGTGGGGCTTGATTAGGATAACTGATAGATATGGTCATATGACTGGGTACAGTTGGGCTTACACAGAGAACTCAAGCTCAATCTGGTTTTTGTGAGGAGAAGAAGTGCCTCTCTTTTCTGTCTCTGAGGTCTGGAGACAGAGATGAGGTTTATTTCTCTGAAGTTTTGAGGGTATGTCGTTCTCTGAAAACTGCTGTCCGGATCTTGGTCCAGAAGTTTTATAAAGCTGGAAATTCAGTATCACATATGCATTTTTGGTTTGGGTCCTTACTGGTTCGACAGAAAGGATTCGTGTCTATAGGAGATACTACTGAATTGGAACAATAGAAATAGCTGGCTGTTAAGAATTATATTTTGTCATGTTTAAGATTTTTATTTGGTAAAAGTTATGCTACTTCTTTTTATTATATTCCAACTGTGTTCTTAAATAAAGTTTGCCTTGATATCAGCTTCCTAGTGGGTTACTTGAATCATACCTGGAGTGAAACATTTATGCTCCCCCCAGTGCCAAAATCAAATGTAAAACTTATGGTCTAGGCTAACTGCATAATAGACCTTCGAGTTCCTGCTCTTGTCTTTATCAATCTATTCTCTACCTTGTGAATTTATTAATAACTATCTGGTCTTTAGAGATCCCAGTTTTGAATTTTCTCACAGCTGGAAACATTCCCTCATACCAATTCTATCCAAACCATTCAGAACTCTTCTCTTTCCCGAATAAATTAACCCAACTTGTTCAATCTTTCATAAGAGCTGTATTCTCTCAGTTCTGGCAATATCCTTGTAATATGCTATTTTGTAGTTTCTCCAGTGCTTCTATGGCATTTTTCTAGCACTGAACCAGGAATGTTGACGTCACTCAAGACAAGGCCAGGCCAAGGACAAACAGAAGTTTAACTTAACTATTTAGCATTTTATACTCTCAGAAATAACTTCCAGTGTTTTGTTATTAGGGAGGGGAAAGAGGGGAAGGGGAAGAGAGGGGGGAAAGGGGAAGAGAGGGGGGAAAGGGGGAGAGAGGGGGGAAAGGGGGAGAGAGGGGGGAAAGGGGAAGAGAGGGGGGAAAGGGGAAGAGAGGGGGGAAAGGGGAAGAGAGGGGGGAAAGGGGGAGAGAGGGGGGAAAGGGGGAGAGAGGGGGGAAAGGGGGAGAGAGGGGGGAAAGGGGGAGAGAGGGGGGAAAGGGGGAGAGAGGGGGGAAAGGGGAAGAGAGGGGGGAAAGGGGAAGAGAGGGGGGAAAGGGGAAGAGAGGGGGGAAAGGGGAAGAGAGGGCAGAGAGAGGGGGGAAAGGGGAAGAGAGGGGGGAAAGGGGAAGAGAGGGGGGAAAGGGGAAGAGAGGGGGGAAAGGGGAAGAGAGGGGGGAAAGGGGGAGAGAGGGGGGAAAGGGGGAGAGAGGCCGGAAAGGGGGAGAGAGGGCGGAAAGGGGGAGAGAGGGCAGAGAGAGGGGGGAAAGGGGGAGAGAGGGCGGAAAGGGGGAGAGAGGGCAGAGAGAGGGGGGAAAGGGGGAGAGAGGGCGGAAAGGGGGAGAGAGGGCGGAAAGGGGGAGAGAGGGCGGAAAGGGGGAGAGAGGGCGGAAAGGGGGAGAGAGGGCGGAAAGGGGGAGAGAGGGCGGAAAGGGGGAGAGAGGGCGGAAAGGGGGAGAGAGGGCGGAAAGGGGGCGCAAGGAGGAATGGAGCGGAAGAAGAGGGAAGGAGTAGGGAAGGGGATGGGGAAGGAGAAGGCCAGGCGATGGGGAAGGAGAAGGCAAGGCGATGGGGAAGGAGAAGGCAAGGCGATGGGGAAGGAGAAGGCAAGGCGATGGGGAAGGAGAAGGCAAGGCGATGGGGAAGGAGAAGTGGTGAAGGAAGGCAGAGGTGATGAAGAATGGGGACAGATTGTTTTGCTTCTATGCCAGATTGAAAGTGTAGATGACTTCCTCTGTGAACAGCTCGGTGACGCAGGACAGGACCCACTGGAGAAATAATTCCCTCTTCTGATTTTCATGCTTCCTCCTCCCAACAACCACGGGAAAGTACCTAGCTTTCAGTTAGAGCCTCGGCACACACATGATCTTGGAAGTTCAGTGACATGGGGTTACTGAACAATGCTGGCTACCGAAGTTGCAGGATATATCTTTTCATTTCATTAAGACATATTTACCCCGTTCTCCCTGTCCTAAAGGTGCTGGTTCTTGCAGTCCTCACAAACCAGCTTGGACAATATCAACAGGTTACAGGGATAGCGAGAGGTCCCTTATCCAATAAGGCAAGTACAGAAAGAGTGCATCTTTCGCTGTGTAGCAATGGAAAAGTACTGTTCTGTACCTGCTATCTTGCGGTGCTCGGCATTGTGTGTTGTCCAGTCCTGGGTATGCTGTGCTTAGGTCCACTGTGTGAGAGCTCCCTGGAACACAGACAAACAAAGCTGCCCTGATATCATCACAAAACAAATTGCAGCTGCTAAACTCATAAAAAGTGGTGTCAGTTACAATGTGCTGTCAAAACCATTAGCTTTTTGGACAGTGCTCTTCTATAATACACTCAATTTACTCACTCCAATTGCCCAATCACTAGCAAAAGCAAGTTAGAACTCCTTGTTTCATTTCAGTATAGACTGGGCTGCAATTATGATCATACAATCAGAACGGTTTATTCCCTCAATTTAATTAACCTCCTATGATGGAAAAGAACTGTTCTTTTATATACTGTCAGGATTAATACCCGTAGGAGAGACAGTTCCAAACTTCCATTATCTTTTGTGCAAAGTCATGTTTCTTAACATTATCCTTGAATGCCTTGGTTGAATTTAATCAGCCCCCCCCACTCCCTTCACCACAAGAGAAAGTAGTTTCTCCCTAACCTATAGATTCCTATTACTACCTTAAACTCCCCAACTTTGTCAATCCTTATGTTCTTTCATTGTCACTGGTGTCAAAGTCATGGAACTCCCTTCCTAACAGCACAGTGGGTGTACCCACACCTCGAGGACTGCAGCGATTCAAGAAGGCAGCTCATCAACACCCTTTGAAAAGCAATTTAATTAGAATTAAATAATTCTAGCCTTGCCAGCAATGCTCACATCCCATGAATAAAAACAAAAACGCATGTTTAATACACAATCTTGGAGTAGTTGTAGGGATTAATTAACTACAGCACTATCAATCTTGGATTGCCGAGACAAACAGGAATGGTGCCAGTTAGTTTGGGGAGGAGAAGGGGAGTATGGGGGATGAATAGCGCTCTCTGTAATAAATATCAAATAAAGATAGGTTAGCGAAGGCCATGCAGAGAGTTGCGGTGAGTCACATAGAGAGAAAAATTAACAAAGTGTAGCAATAGTTTCGGCAATGGCGAGCAGCAATTCTGATTTATTTATTCATTCATGGGATGTGAATGTCGCTGGCTGGACCAGCATTTACCACCCATCTCCAACTGCCCTTCAATTGAGTGACCTGCTGAGCCATTTATAGAATTATAGAAATCCTACAATGCAGAAAGGCGATCTGGCCCATTGAGTCTGCACCGACCACAATCCCACCCAGGCCCTACCCCCATATCCCTACACATTTACCTGTTAGCCCCTCTAAGCTATGCATCTCAGGACACTAAGGGGCAATTTTAGCATGGCCAATCAACCTAACCCGCACATCTTTGGACTGTGGGAAAGAAACTGGAACACCGGAGGAAACCCACGCAGACATGAGGAGAATGTGCAAACTCCACACAGACAGTGACCAAAGCCAGGAATCGAACCCAGGTCCCTGGAGCTGTGAAGCAGCAGTGCTAACCATTGTGCCACCATGCTGCCCAATCTCAGAGGATATTTAAAAGTCAACCATACTGCTGTGGCTCAGGGGTCACATGTAGGCTAGACTGCATAAGGGTGGCAGATTTCCTTCCCTGAAGGGCATTAGTGAATCAGATGGGTTTATATGACATTCGACAATGATTTCATAGACTATTACTAGATTTCTTAATTCCAGATTTTTATTTAATTCAAATTTTATCCTCTGCCATGATGGGATTCAAACTCAAGTACCTAGACCGGGTCTGAATTACTAGCCCAGTGACAATATAGCCTCTCCCACTTAAGGCACCTCCAGCCAATATACTAATCACACACTGGGGGAACATGCTGCTGTAGTAACTTTACAGAAATCTAAATGAATCACAATGCACCAAAGATCTTCTGGGACCTATAACTAGTTTTATTTAGGCTAGGACGAGCACTAAGTCTCAAACAGTAGGCAGCACAGTGGCAAGCACTGCTGCCTCACAGCTCCAAGGATCTGGATTCGATTCCCGGCTTGGGTCACTGCCTGCACGGAGTCTGCACATTGTCCCTGTGTCTGCGTGGGTTTCCTCCAGGTGCTCCGGTTTCCTCCCACAGTCCAAAGATGTGCAGGTTAGGTTGATTGGCCATGCTGAATTGTCCCTTAGTGTCCCTGGATGTGTAGGTTAGCGGGATGGCCTCCTTCTGCACCGTACGGTTTCTATGATTCTAATTCACTGTTCATGACTATTCCTGGGAACCAATTTCATTGATACTGCACAAAATGGCTTATGTCAACAAAAGATATGAATCAGACATCTCAGTGTCCCCTGCTCCACTAACCTGTATCGAAGGGAAATGTCATATGACAATATCTGATCAAACAATCTCTAAACCTAACTCTCACTCAAGGGATTAGTGGAAATATCGATTTTTACATTCAGACTGGAACATATAACCATTTTGACATTTGATTGCAGGGCTGAAGGAGCAGTGCATTGTTGGAGAGGCTGTCTTTCAGATGAGACGTGAAGTGAGGTCCTGGTAACGACATGAATATGAAAGATCGCCTGGCACTTTTCAAAGAAGGTTCTCCCAGTATTATGGCCTGCAACTGTCCCTCAACAAGCATTAATGAAACAGATTAACTGGCCATGTGTTGTTTCTGGGACACTGCTGTAAACTAAAGGGCTAAAGCAGTTGTCTATTGATCAACAACTATATATGGTTGTAAATTAGTTAGAAGTTTTTAAGAAGTTTATTTATTAGTGTCACAAGTAGGCTTGCATTAACACCACAGTGAAGTTACTGTGAAAATCCCCTAGTTGCCACACTCCGGCACATGTTTGGTTACACTGAGGGAGAATTTACCATGGCCAATGCGTCTAACCAGCACATCTTTCAGCCTGTGGGAGGAAACCGGAGCACCCAGAGGAAACCCACGCAGACACAGAGAAAACATGCAGATTCGGCATAGAAAGTGACCTAAGTCAGGAATCAAACCCAGGTCCCTGGCGCTCTGAGGCAGCAATGCTAACCACCGTGCCACTCATTTATTCTTGTATTAATATATAAACATTTACATAGAGATCAGGATCTGATGCCTTGATTAATTTTTCACCTCTGCAATATTGAGATCAATGGAAGCCCCTAAAATAGTGTCAGCCACTGTGCAAGTGGGCAGCACTCATTTCCCTGAGTCAGAAGATTAATGCTTTAAATCCCCCTCCAGAGCACACAAGCTAGGACATCACTCCAGCCCAGCGTAAAGTACAGAAGTTTATTTATCAAAGTCACCAGTAGGCTTACATCAACACTGCAATGAAGTTACTGTGAAAATCCCCCTGTTGCCACACTCCTGCATCTGTTCGGGTACACTGAGGGAGAATTTAGCACGACCAATCCACCTAACCAGCACGTCTTTCGAACTGTGGAAGGAAACTGAAGCACCAGGAGGAAACCCACGCAGACACAGGGAAGGCGCACAAACAGTGACCCAAGTCAGGAATCGAACTAGGGTCCCTGGCGCTGTGGGGCAGCAGTGCCAGCCACTGTACCACCACGCTGCCAGGAACTAACAATCTGGTTAAATCTGCTTCTCAACTGCAATGGCCTCTAGCTCTCTCTGATCAATGGGCTGCTCTGGCAGAGAAATAGGAGACCCAGCATAACAGAAATCAGCAGCTCAAAAAACCATTGGAACAAACTCTCTGTAGTAGCGAATGCTAAAGTATAGAACCACATGACATACCAGAGCGATACTGCAGATTCAGCGGTCTACCGTATAATCTGATTCCGTTTAGCAAGGTGATGGCGTATGGAACGGACTCGGTGTGCTTGAAGCAGACAAAGCCATAAGTCTTCTGCCTGCCATCCTTGTCTTTAGCTATGTGCACCTTGGTCAATGGTCCAGCCTGCGATCACACAACAGCATCAGTCGTAACACTCACTGACATGTTAGCATCGTAGAACTTTGCAGCGAAGGAGGCCATTTGGCCCAATGTGCCTTTGCTGTCTCCTGCCCAAAGAGATTGGGTCAGTTACTTTAAAAGAGAAAGATCTGGAGGGCTGTGGGAAAAGAGCAGAAATAGCAGTACCAAAGAACCAGCATAGACAGGACAGGCTGAATGGCCTTGTTCTATAATGTATTGCATCATGATCCAAAGGAACTTCTTAAGTTCCTGGCAGCCCATGCACTTACAATTATTCGAAATACACTGTGGATAGGTGAGATAAAGGGCTGAATGACTTCTGCTTAAAACTATCCGTGTGCACAGTGCACTATAGTTCCAGCAGTTGAGAGAATGCAAATATCTCAGATGTTTATTAAAGTCTGAGTCAGAGTGTTTCTCTCTCAGCATCCTTCTGGGACTAACAGAGGGAGCTGCCTACCCAAATATCTTCAATGGAGGAGAATAATTTTATTTTGAATTAATAAAATGCATCATTAAGTTATTAGAGAAACAAGTGATTTGGCACAAGTTTGTGACATAGTTTTTGTACCCTTCCCCCAACTCTCCTTATCTAACCCCATCAATAAAATTGCTAGCACTTTCTCCCTTGTGTGTTTGTCTGGTTCCCACTTAAAAGCATCTCTATTATTTGTCTCAACCACGCCCTGTGGTGTCGAGAGCCAACTTCACTTTACTCTCTGGGCGACGGTGCTTTTTTGGAAAAACGAAATCCTGCAGCTGCTAGGGATTTGAAACCAAAAACAGAAGGTGTTGGAAAATCTCAGCAGGTCTGACAGCATCTGTGGAGAGAGAATAGAGCCAATGTTTCGTGTCTGGATGACCCTTTGTCAGTTAGACTCGAAACATTAAGTCTGTTTCTCTCGGCACCAGCCCAGACGCTGCCACCAGCCTTGCTGAGTCTTTCTAGCACTTCTGTTTTTTTGTTATTATGCTTCTTTTGAAGCATAATTCCTGCACCTGTCACTGACAATCTCATTCCTGCGAACCCGTTCCACTCACATATTTAGGGGATGTTCCACATTGAGAGTTCAAACTGACACTCGGATTTAGAAAGGGTACTGGAGAATTTCTAAACCGAGCACCAGAAAGGTTAATTTACCCATCTTTTGTCTTGTTCAAAGAAGGTTACAGCACAAACTTTTCAGCCCTCCGAGCCTGCGCCAACCGTCCTGCTCGATTTAACTAAAACCCCCTACCCTTCCAGGGAACATATCCCTCTATTCCCATCCTATTAATGTATTGTCAAGATATCTCTTAAAAGTCACTATCGTATCTGCTTCCACTACCTCCTCTGGCAGCAAGTTCCAGACACCCACCATCCTCTGTGTACATCTCCTTTAAACCTTGCCCCTCGCACTTTAAACCTATGCCCTCTGTTGATTGACTCTTCCACCCTCGGAAAAAGCTTCTGGCTATCCACTCTGTCCATGTTTCTCATAATCTTGCAGACTTCTATCAGGTCGCCCCTCAACCTCCGTTGTCCAGTGAGAACAAATCAAGTTTCTCCAGCCTCTCCTCATACTGACGCCCTCCACACTGAGTTTTTCACTCAGAACACGCACTCATTCTCAGTAGCATCAAAGGAATCAGGAGAGTTGAAGTTGTAACCCTTGTGCACCTGGACTCATCAAAGCAACTCATCTCCAGACTGTGCACAGAGCAGATATTGGCAAGGAAGAGGCTTGTTGTGAGGTCTATCTGACAGCAAATCCAACCACAGGCCTAAAATCTGAAAGGATGAAGAAGATTCTCCCTTTTTTAAGTGTCTTGATGGGAACCCCCCCTCCCGTGTCCCCTAGCAGTAAGCCCTTCACCTCTGCGCCCTTCCAATCATGTGCACCCCAGAATCCCTTCACTTCACCAATTGCAACTGCGCATCAGACTCTGCAATTGTGCCTCTAAACCACTCTGTCCCTCTCTCCTCCTCAAAGAAACCTCCTTGGTGAAGATTTCATCCTCCTCCCCACACAACAAAATCCAAATTTCCTGCTTTGGTTCAGCACCCATTTACATTCTGATTACAGCTCTGTAACTTTAAGTGCCAGCCATGGTTCAGTGTAACACTCGCACATCCAAGTTTCACAAGACCTTTTCTTTGATGGGGATGGGGCGGGTGTTTTTGCATGAGGTTTTTCTGGGGTATTTTATGATGTGAGTGGATTCTGAAGGCAATGGGTTTGAAGCATATGTATTTAGTGGAGAGATGCTACAGGTGCAATCCCTGGTAAAGATTTTGCCCACAGATTTATGGAAATATTTCAGGGTGGGAATATATCCAACAGGACATATTTAAAGGGAAGGATTTTTGGGGGTATATTTTCTCAGAGCAGATTATCAGCGGTAGATTTTATGGGAAAATTTCAGTGTGGGATTCGCAGGAGAGAATGGGGTTTAGGGAAATTCTCAGAGGGGATATTCAGGAGGAAGGCTTTATTCAGGTCTACTTTCAGAAGGTTGATTTTGAAGCAGTTAATTTTCAGGGTAATACTCACAGTCCGAGATTCTTGGGGGGGGGGCTGGTTTTCAGGGGGATGACTTTCGGGGGGGTGATTTTCAGGGGTGTGATTTCCAGGGGGTGATTTTCAGGGGTGTGATTTTCAGGGGAGTGATTTTCAGAGGAGTGATTTTCAGGGGAGTGATTTTTCAGGGGGTGATTTTCAGGGGGGTGATTTTCAGGGGACGATTTTTCAGGGGTGATTTTCAGGGAATGATTTTTCAGGAGGTGATTTTTCAGGAGGTGATTTTCAGCGGGGTGATTTTCAGCAGGGTGATTTTCAGGTGAGTGATTTTCAGGGGATGATTTTCAGAGGGTGATTTTCAGGTGAGTGATTTTCAGGGGATGATTTTTGGGGATGATTTTTCTGGGGGTGATTTTCAGGGGGATGACTTTCAGGGGGATGATTTTTAGGGGGGTGACTTTCCAGGGGATGATTTTTCAGGGGGGTGACTTTCAGGGGATGATTTTTCAGGGGTGATTTTCAGGGGATGATTTTTCAGGGGGGTGATTTTCATGGGATGATTTTTCAGGGGGTGATTTTCAGGGGGTATTTAGGGCTGGGCTGAGTGTGGAGGGGTATTTTGAGGGGATATTCTGAAGAGAATGGGGGTGTTTCTAGGCGCGTTGTACAGTTTATTAATTAATCTACTTGGCCTTTTACCTGCAGGAAGAGCTCGAACAGGATCTCCTCCCGAGTGTTGCTGTCCAGGTTCCCCACAAATATAGTCCTGTCCGCCTCGTCCTGTTTACTCATGGCCCCAGGCCCCCCTCCTCCCTCCGGCTCACCATCAATCCCCGGCCCCAATCCGCGTTACCATCCTCCCCGCGACTGCCACACGACCCACAGCCGGGAACCCTCCCGGCCACAGGGAGCGCTGGAGCCGGAGGACCCCATCCACAGTTAGCGGTCAAGAGGACTCCTAGCCACAGGCGGCGCTGGAGCGGAGGGCCCAGTCCACAGTTCGCCGTGAAGAGGACTCCCAGCCATAGGGGGCGCTGGAGCCAGAGGACACAGTCCACAGCTGGCCGTGTGGAGGGCTCCCGGCCACAGGGGGCGCTGCATAAGAAGGACCTAGTCCACAGTTAGTGGGCTAGAGAACTCCCAGCCACAGGAGGCGCTGCAGCCGGAGGACCCAGTCCACAGTTTGCAGGGTGGAAAACTCCGAGCCACAAGGGGCGGAATTTTGGGAGGGTTTCGGCGCAGCGTTAATTCGGTGAAGTACTCCTCGTTGACGGGGCGACGCAGCATAGAGCCAGTGGGGAGCAGAATCAGTCGGAGTGGTACTTAGTTTAAGGAAGAGTCGGGACACTTTGAATGGCCTAATGGACAGGGTCGCTGTGCTCAAAGGAGTCAGTGGGCCACTTCTGGTGAAGTACACTTGTCCGATCGATGGCGCTGTTGCCTGAAGGCTCAGCAACCGTGAATGAAACGAATATCCTCCCAGACGGCGGGGGGCGCACTTGCAGGAGGATTCAGTGGACCACTGGCCGGGTGGAATGTTCCGGTCCGGGGGGGGCGCGCAGCGCAGCGTAGCGTTGTAGGAGTACTCCCAGCGGGCAGGGGGCGCTGCGGAAGCAGGATGTGTTGCACTATTGAAGTGGCGTATTCCCTGCCAGTAGGGGGCGTTGTTGTGGGAGGACTGGAGTTGACAGGGATCTTTACCAGGTCCAACCAATCCCCAGGCCACTACTCTCACCTCCCTCCCCACCTAAAGGATCATTCTCTGCCGACTGCTGCACGACACCACTACTCAACACATCTTCCCCTCACCTTCCCTGTTGCATTCTGCCAGGACTGTTCTCTCTGGGACACCCTGGTCCACTCTTCTGTACCCAATGCCTAACCGTCTGCCCATGGCACCTTCCCATGCAATTGTAGCTAGTGCAACGCCTGCCCCTTTACCTCCTCCCTGCTCACCATCCCAGGTCATAATCACCCCTTCACAAGTACCTACTTCAATCTGGTCTAAGGCATTTGCCACTCCCAGTGCAGTCTACTCTACATCGGAGAGATCAAACATAGACAGGGTGACTGACGGCTTTGTTGAACAGTTTTGGTCCATCCACAAGCGGAACCCAGGCCTTCCTGTCGCTTTGTCACTTCAACATACCACCCTGCTCTCCTGTCCACATGTCTGTCCTTGGCCTTTTGCAATATTCCAATGAACCTCAATGCAAACTGGAGGGACAGCACCTCACCTTCTGACTGGTCACTTTACAGTTTCCTGGACTGATCATTGAGTTCAACAACTTCAGAACATAAACCATCCCCTCCACCATCACCCCATTTCCATTTATTTTTCTTCGTCCTGTTTCTTCTTTTCATCCCATTCATCAATTTTACCATTTCTTGCTTCTATTTTTCCACTTCTTCTCACTCTCCTTGCACCCCCCCCCCCCACTCCAAGTCCCAGTCTTTCAGGCCAATTGCCTTAACAATCTGTACCTCTGTTTTGCTATTCACACATTCTGATCACTGAGTGGAGACTTTTCGCATATCTCAGGCTGCCTTTATCCTCATTTACATTCCCTTTGTCCTATTACAGCACCACCCCCCCCCAAATTGTATAAATCTCTTCTGATTTTCTTTGCTCTTAGCTCTGAAGGGTCATCCTGGCTTGAAACATTAGCTCTATTCTCTCTCCACAGATGTTGTCAGACCTGTTGAAATTTTCCAACATTTTCTGTTTTTGTTTCAGATTCCAGCATCTGCAGTGTGTTTTGCTTTTATCTGTTTTGGGAGGATTCAGTGTAACATTTGCAGGGTGTAGTACTCCCTGCCAGCAAGGGGCACTGTAACAGGAAAATTCAGCGTAATGTTCGCGGGGTAGAGTATTCCCAGCCAGTAGGAGGCACTGGAACAGGAGGATCCAGTATATCATTAGCAGGGTAGAGTACTTGGCTGGGATCTTGGGTTCATGTCAAACTATCTAATCCCCACGACTTGCCTGGGCTTGCAAAATTTCACCAACTGTCCTTTCTGGAGACAATACAGATTTCTTTAACCTGTGCTTAACCCTCTCTCCACTCACTTTGTCTGTACCTTTAAGACTTGATTACCCGTAAAGACTTGCGTTCCAACCACTATTTTGTAAATTGAGTTTGTGTCTTTATATGCCCTGTTTGTGAACACAGCTCCCATTTAACCTGACGAAGGAGCAGCACTCTGAAAGCTAGTGGCTTTTGCTACCAAATAAACCTGTTGGACTTTAACCTGGTGTTGTGAGACTTCTCATTGTGAGTACTCCCAGCCAGCAAGGGGCACTGTAAGAGGAGGATTCAGTGTAATATAAGAGGGATCACATTCCCCTATAGGTGAAGTATCCTGCCATTTGTTTGTGGTTGAGCTCAATGGTAATGACCTCCCACCCCACAGCTGGTACTCTGGCAGAAAGATTCTCATTCCTGTGGCAGGTGAAGCCAGTGATTTAGGTCTCCCCAGCCTGCAGGGGGCACTTGTGGGGCAGGTGGAGGACTGACAGTAGATGATGGTACAAAGACATTGTGACACAGGTTCAATGTTTGGGGAAATGCAAAGAAGAACTTGCTTGCACAGCGAATGATAATGACTTGGAACACATCCTTACGGAGCTAGTAGAAGCAGAGATGAATGATTTTCAAAGGAATTTGAGGCAATTTGCAGGATTATAGGGATAGAATGGAATTCATAGGAGTGTTTGACAGAAAGTTGGGATGGACTCAAAGCTGAACAGCCTCTCCCTGTGCCATACTTTTTCATTTATTATTATCACGTCGATTAGTATACAGTGAAAAGTCTTTTTTCTTGCATGCTATACGGACAAAGCATACCGTTCATTGAGAAGGAAAGGAAAGAGTGCAGAATGTAGTGTTAGAATCATAGCCAGGGCGTAGAGAAAGATCAACTTAGTGTGAGGTGGATTCTTTCAAAGCAGCAGGGAAGAAGCTGTTCTTGGGTTGGTTGGTACGTGTCCTCAGACTTTTCTATCTTTTTCCTGATGGAAGAAGGCGGAAGGGAGTATTTCTAGGGTGCGTGGAGTGCTTAATTGTGCTGACTGCTTTGCTGAGACTGTGGGAAGTGTGGACAGAGTCAATGGATGGGAGGCTGTTTTGCCTGATGGATTGGGCTATATTCATGACCCTGTGTAGTTTTTTGTGGTCTTAGACAGAGCGGGAGCCATACCAAGTGTGAGACAACCAGAAAGAATGCTTTCTATGGTGCATCTGTAAAAGTTGGTGAGAGTTGTAGCTGACATGCCAAATTTCCTTAGGTATCTGAGAAACTAGAGGAGTTGGTGGGCTTTCTTAATTATAGTGTCGGCAGGGGGGACTAGGACAGGTTATTGGTGATCAGGATGCCAAAAACTTAAAGCTCTCCATCCTTTCTACTTTGTCCCCGTTGATGTAGACGGGGCATGCCCTTCGCTACGCTTCCTGAAGTCGATGACTATCTCCTTCTATAACCTCCTGGGCCAGGGGTTAACGTGAGGGGGCCGTGTAGCTGGCGAATGTATTTGTGACTGTTTGCGTCTTCCTAGTTCCTAATACATGCATAGATATAGTTGGAACTGAATCACAGAATAGTTATAGTATAGAGGGAGGTTATTTAACCCATCAAACTGGGCTGCCTTGTTTCAAAAGCAACAGAACCAAGTTCTACTCAGCTGCCTGCTCCTCATGGACCTGTAATATCTCTTTTCTCCAGTATCCTTTTAGGAAGCATAAGTGAATGTGCCGCCTCCACACTCTATTATTCACAGCTTCTATTGTATTAACTTGTTTGTGTAACAAATCAGATTCTGTGTTGACAGCCTGAGTTAGACAGATTTTTGATAGATAAGGGAGTCAAGGCTTATGGCAGTCATTGAGGGTGTTGGACAGGAATGTGGATTTTTTTGATTTGATTTATTATTGTCACATGTATTAACATACGGTGAAAAGTATTGTTTCTTGCGTGCTACACAGACAAAGCATACCATTCATAGTGAAGGAAACGAGAGAGTGCAGAATGTAGTGTTACAGTCATAACTAAGGTGTAGAGAAAGATCAACTTAATAGAAGATAAGTCCATTCAAAAGTTTGACAACAAAAGGGAAGGAGCTGTTCTTGAGTCGGTTGGTACGTGACCTCAGACTTCTGTACTTTTTCCTCGAAGGAAGAAGGTGGAAGAGAGAATGTCTGGGCTGCGTGGGGTCCTTAACTATGCTGGCTGCTTTGCCAAGGCAGCGGGAAGTGTAGACAGAGTCAGTGGATGGGAGGCTGGTTTGTGTGATGGATTGGGCTACGTTCACAACCTTTTGTAGTTCTTTGCAGTCTTGGGCAGAGCAGGAGCCATACCAAGCTATGATACAACCAGAAAGAATGCTTTCTCTGATGCATCATCGCTGATATGCCAATTTTCCTTAGTTTTCTGAACATTAGTGGGCTTTCTGAACTACAGTGTTGGCATGGGGGGACCAGGACAGGTTGTCTGTGATCTGGACACCTAAAAACACGAAGCTCTTGACCCTTTCTACTTTGTCCCTGTTGATGTAGACAGGGACGTGTTCTCCTTTCGACTTCCTGAAGTCGATGACAATCTCTTTCATTTTGTTGACCCTGAGGGAGAGATTATTGTTGCTGCACCAGTTCACCAAATTCTCTATCACATTTCTGTACAGTCTCGTCATTGTTTGAGGTCCAACCCACTGGTGTTGTCAGCAAACTTGAAAATTGAATTGGAGGGGAATTTGGCCACACAGTCTTAGGTGTGTAAGGAGCATAGTAGGAGGCTGAAAATACAGCCTTGTGGGGCACTGCTGTTGAGGATGATCGTTGCCTATCCTTACTGATTGTGGTCTGTAAGTTAGGAAGTTCAAGATCCAGTCGCAGTGGGAGGTGCCAAGGCTCAGGAGTTTGGAGATGAGTTTTGTGGGAATAATAGTGTTGAAGGCTAAGCTGTAGTCAATAAACAGGAGTCGGACATGGGTGTCCTTGTTGTCTAGGTGTTCCAGGGTTGAGTGCAGGGCCAGGGAGATGGTGGTAGATGAACTGTAATGGATCCAGGTAGTCCAGGAGACTGGAATTGATTCATACCATGGCTAACCTTTCAAAGCACTTCATAATGGTGGATATCAGAGCCAACGGCTGATAGTCGTTAAGGCACGCTGCTTGGTTTTTCTTAGGTACTGGAATGATGGTTGTCATCTTGAAATAAATAGGGGTGTCAGATTGTTGTTGATGTCTGTGAATATCCCTGCCAGCTGATCTGTGCAGGTTTTGAGTGCTCGTTCGGGTACCTACTCCAGGCCAATCGCTTTCCGTGGGTTGACTTTCAAGAAAGCTGCTCTGACATCTGCAGTGGTAACCCCAGATACAGGCTCATCCAGGGTGGAGGGCATACTCTCGCTGACCTCTTGCTCAAAACAGGTGTAGAATGCACTGAGCTCATCAAGGAGGGGTGTGTTGGAGCCGGTGATTTTTATATGCCTTCATCTTGTAACCTGTTGTGTCTTGTAGACCTTCCATCAGATCTGCCATGATCTAATTAAATGGGAGAGCAGGCTCGAAGGGCCACATGGCCTACTCCTGCTCACAGGCTAGAGAGGCTGAAAGGCCTTCTCGTGTTCCTATTTCCTAAATTGCTCTGTCCTCTTTCCTTGCAATCCATCTCTTTGGCCAGGTTTATGGTAACCTGATCTAATATCTCTCTGAGGCTTGGTGCTGCATGTTGTTTGACAACTTCCCAGCAGAATCCTCAAAGTGTTTATTCACACTGAAGTGGCTGCATTAGTGTTAAGTTTTTGTTGAAACATGTGCCATGGACTTACCTCAACAGGAGTTCCACCCTTAACAATTTTATTCTGAAATTGCCTCCCCCGCCCCTTGTTTTAAAGATTATTCAACCCCTCCACTCCCCCCCCCCACACACACACAGGATATGGATCCCGTTTTAGTGTGATGAACAGATGTAATAATTAGATTAGCTGTGGAAAAGAACAGAATATCCCTGCGGTTAAATATTAACTACTGCACACAGCAAAATTAATGGAAACTCAAAGATGTGGGGCGATAATTGCAGTTAGTTCAGAGAGTGAGGAAAGTGCCATTTGTTTTCGGCAGTGTCAAAGAGTGAAGAGCTATTTGTTTGATGTGCTCTGAGCTGTGTGCTCCTGTTGTTCTGAACCTGGGAAGTACAATCATTTAAAACTGCATCAATTTGCAGGTGAGTTACCAACACTGGTTGGAAATATTCCTGTATGTTTTGTCGCATGATTTTCCACTTCCCCAACAACCAGTCTTTCCATCTGAAATGTTTTTGTAGCTTCTGTGAGAGTTTTGTGCAAGGGAAACCATGTTTAACTAGTTTATGGGAGTTCTTTGCAGGAGTCACATGTGTTGTGGATAAAGGGGAACCAGTGGATGTACTGTACTTAGGTTTCCAGAAGGCATTTGATAAGGTGCCACATCAAATATTACTGCAGAAAATAAAAGCTCACAGTGCAGGGGGTAACATACTAGCCTGGATTAAAGATTGCCTGACTAACTGGGGATACAATTGACATAGTGTGAGAGAGAAATTGGATGTGTGCATGAGTGTGAAGAGTGCAGGATGAGTGTGCGTGTGTGTGAGAGAGAGGGCAGGATGAATGTATGTGAAAGGAGTGAGTGTTTGAGAGGATGTGTGTGTGAGAGAGGATATATGTGAGGATGTCTGTGTATGTGACAGAGCTTAAGGATATGTGTATGTGTGAGAGAGAGAGTGGGGGGAATGCATCTGAGAGGGCTGAGGGCAAGAGAGAGAGCAGGATGAATGCATGCGAGAGAGAGGGATGAGGGAGTGTGTGAGGATGTGTGTATTTGTGTGAGAGGATGAGTGTGTGTGTGTGAGAGAGAGAGCAGGGTGAATGCACCTGAGAGGGGTGAGTGAGAGAGGTGTGTGAATGTGGGATAGAGAGGTGTGTATGTCTGATACGAGAATCAGCTTTCCAGGATCACTTCTGACATTAAAAATTAATTTTAGTTTTTATTTTTTCTAAATTATGACCAGTTTAGCCACTCCTAAAGTGGCTACTAATTGATTATAGGGGGGTGGCTTGGCCAGGGGTTAACATAAGGGAGCCGTGTGGCTGGTGAATGTATGTGATTGTGTGCCTCTTCCTAATTCCTAATACACAAATTGATACAGCTAGAAAAGACTTGCTTACATTTTATTTCTATGTTCACATCTATTTCACACAAAGCAGGGGTATCGACATTGCGAATTTTAGGGGTTCCCCGATGGGGTTGGGCAGTCACAGTGGGTTCCGTGGCTCAAAAGGTTTGGGGAAACCCTGATCTACTTGAAGAGTGGTGCAAGCTTGAGGGGCGGGGCGAGTGGCCTATTAGCTCCTTATTCCTTGGTTTGTATGAGCTCAAAGAAAATGAAATGAAAAGAATCAAGTTCTTCTCTGCTTCCTGTGACTTTTCTCCCTGGTGCTTTGCTCACAGGAGTACTCTGGAGATTGATCTTTCATTCTTGGAAATTTTAGGTCACCCCTGGAGAGTTGACAGTCCTTTCTATCACTTGCTTGTTACTGACTCAACCAACACTGCTCCCCCACTCCACCACCGGTTTTGCTGCGTCTCTATCAGTTTCAGTAACTTAATATAGGGAAATGCAGAAGGACATGATATCTGACATACCAATAGCTCAAAATAACTCTTGTCTCCCTCCCTCTCCCTCTCAAACATTTATCGAAATGGTCCTTAAATTGTCCCACAGACGATTCTCTCCCTGTGCAGTTATTCTCTACGTAATGTAAATTCCAGGTGGCTTTAGGATTTCTGACCGTCTTCAATAAATTTACCAGGTTTTCTCAGCGCCAGGGAGCCGGGTTCAATTCTGGCCCCAGGTCATTGTCTGAATGGAGTTTGCACATTCTCCCTGTGTCAGCGTGGGTTTCTTCCAGGTGCTCTGGTTTCCTCCCACAGTCCAAAGATGTGCAGGTTAAGTTGATTGGACGTGCTAAATTCACCCTAGTGACGGGGGATTAGCAGGGTAAATGTGTGGAGTTATGGGAATAGGGATTGTGGTCCATACAGGCACGATGGGCTGAAAGGCCTCCTTCTGTACTGTAGGGATTCTATGATTCAGCTTCCTCGTGGATTAGACAGAATTTACAGTTAGCCTGTACCAGCGGTTGTGCTCCAATTTGCAAACTGCTCCCACTCCACTTCTTTATGAATATTATTCTAATTCATATATGAACATCGGACTTCGCAAGCCACTGAAGACATCCATGTTAGACATCAGATCCACAGAGGGTTTGTAAATCAGTGGGAGTCCACAACCAATGCCCCTTAAAACCACCCTGCCGAAATGACCTGATTATTCCAGCTTGGCCCAACCGACTACCTGCCCCAATCTAACTCTGACCTCTGTCCCCCCGCTTAAATTGTCTACGGCCCTCTCTGAGCCATCCCAACTACTCCCCCAATTCTACTGACAAACCCCTATCACCTGGCTAATCCCTGACTACCCACTAATCCAATCCAACAAGATCCCAACTTAATACCTTTTCTTCCACCCCAAACCCAACTATCCCAACCCCAACCCAACTGGCTACCTCCCCTCTCTGAGTCTTCACTCCCTCCCAAAGTGACTACTCACAACCCCCGACTGTACCCAACCCAACTACTCCCCAATACCATTGACTAATCCGTTTGCCCCAACTGTCAATCCAGCCCAACTCGGAAACAACCCCCCCCCCCAACCAATTAACTAACCCTCGATCCAACCCAACTATTCGCCCCAACTCCATCAACTAAACGCTCTGACCCGCTCGCACAACTACGCCTAACCCAACCTGCTGACCCCCACCCCAAGCCCTGACTACCCCCAACCTGATGAGGCTAAGGTATCTCAGCCCAAACTACATACCCCAATCCAATCTAACTACCACCTCCCCCAACCTGACTCCCCATTGCGTTACTTAGCCCGTCACCCTCACTCACCCAGCTACTTACTGACATAGGGTTTTTAAAAACTTACCTGAATATGCCTCTGGCCTCATAAAAAGTGTGTCTTTTTACAGTAAATCAGGTTAAACACAGGTAACCAACTGAACTCATGTCATTTACTTTTGATGATAAAGCTTCAGTTGGTCACCACTTTGAAGGAAATTAAGGAATACCTGCAAAGCATTATATTCTAATATGTTGTCCACATGTGTTGGTTCATGAAACCAAAACGCGGACTGTTTTTGATTGTGTAGATTACTTTTTGGCAAAAAAACTGAACTGCGACATAACCGCACATTTTTTCCACAACTTCCTGATTACAACCAGAGCGGAAACTCTACCACAATATATTTGAAACAACTTGAGTTATATCCCGCTTTCTGGGTTCATTTCAATGTGTCCTGTGCCCATGCATGAGCATTATCTCCAGAAGAATAATTTAATTCACCTCCCTGCCCTGCCCTTTCTCTGTGGCTCTGCAATATATTTTCCCCTCAGTTATATATGCAATTTTCTTTTGAAAACTATTGCCAGAATTTTATCGTGGAATTTTACCTAGAATTGGAGCGGGCAAGGCTTGCAGAACGGCATTCTTTGTTGGTGTCTAGCAGAATCATATAAACTCAAGCTGGGCAAGATGGTAAAATTCCATCACGTGAATTTGCTTCCACCAGACTGGTTTTTTTTTTGCAAAAATATTCTTTATTTGTAAAATATCTGAAAGAACATTAAAAGTAGGCGGCACAGTGATTCTCATTGCTGCCTCACAGTGCCAAGGACCCATGTTCAATTCCCAGCTTGGGTCACTGTCTGTGTTGAGTTAGCATATTCTCCTCATGTCTGCATGGGTTTCCTCCTGGTGCTCTGGTTTCCTCCCAGAGTCCGAAAAACATACCAGTTAGGTGCATTGGCCATGCTAAATTCTCCCTCAGCATACCTGAACGCACGCCGGAGTGTGGCGACTAGGGGATTTTTACAGTAACTTCATTGCAGTGTTAATGTAAGCCTACTTGTGAGATTACCAAATAAACTTTAAACTTAAAATATTTCAAAATGGCTATCTCACACAGTGCAATGAAACTCATGTTCCCCACATACATTAATACAGCCAAAGAAATATTACAGAGATTTCAAAGTGGTAATTTCGAGGTCAGAACAAAGAATAGTACAGCACAGGAACAGGCCCATTGGCCCTCCAAGCCTTCACCGATCATGTTGTCCTATCTAGACCATCGCTTATATCCCTCTATTCCCTGTCTGTTCATGTGTCTATCCAGATTAGTCTTAAATGTCACCAACGTATCCACCTCAACTACCTCACTTGGCAGTGCATTCCAGGCCTTCACCACACTCTGTAAAAATACTCCCCCCACATCTCCACTGAACCTTTGCCCCCCTTACCTTGAATTCGTGCCCCCTTGTAATCATCATTTCTGCCCTGGGAAAAAGCTTCCAACTGTTCACCTTATCTATACCTGTCATAATTTTATAAACTTCTATCTGGTCACCCCTCAGCCTCTGTCTTTCCAGGGAGAACAATCCCAGTTTATTCAATCTCTTCATAGCTAATACCCTCCATACCAGGCAACATCCTGGTAAACCTTTTCTGTACTCCCTCCAAAGACTCCACGTCTTTCTGGTAGCGTGGTGAGCAGAATTGGATACAGTATTCCAAGCATGGCCTAACCAACGTTCTAAATAACTGTAATATAATTTGCCAACTTTTTTACTCTTCCATTCCCTAAACACTTGCTGCATAAAAAGCTTTGTTCATCATCTCACCTCTGGATCTTTTGCCAATCGCTGTAACTGCGGAGTTCCTATACATCAGTGCATACATGCGCATCAGAGCTTTTTCCAATATTTAACGGGTCAATCAATACACTTCCCTGCATGGTGCAAGTGCTTGAATGATGCTGTCAGTTTGATTTCCCCACTGTGGATTTTCCTGAACCTTTTGACCTTCTGAGAGTACTGATGGAATCCCTGAGAAACACTCTTATTGAGTTGAAGAGTTAACCCACAGAAGTTGATTATTTTTGTGCAATAGGTACAAACATGGAATCAAATTTTAAGTCTTTTATATTTCTTATAGGCACTTATAGCTAAAAAGTTCTCTTATTGAACCAACCACCAAAGTCTTACCTTTTCTGTCATTTTTAGTGGGAGGAGTGATGCTGCTGCTTTTGCTTACACACAATTAAAATTAGGAGTGCTGGGTTCTCATGTCACACACACACACATGCTGTCACTAATGCGCACATTCACATTCTCACCTCTCTCTTACACACACACTAACACTTATAGCCCCACCTCTTTCTCACACACTCACCTCTCCTGTGCACGCATACACAAATCTCTCATACACTCCCACATTCTCACCACTCACACACATTCTCCCTTCTCTCACACACATTCACATTCTCACCTCTTTCACACACATACACATTCACTCACTCAGAGTTGGGACATCTTGTTGAAGTTGTACAAGACATTGATAAGGCCACACTTGGAATACTGTGTGCAATTCTGGTCACCCTATTATGGAAAGAATTATATAAACTAGAAAGAGTGCAGAAAAGATTTACTAGGGTGCTACAGGGATTTGATGGTTTGAGTTATAAAGAGAGGCTGGATAGACTGGGACTTTTTTCTCTGGAGCGTAGGAGGCTGAAGGGTGACCTTTCAGAGGTCTATAAAATAATGAGCATAGACAAGGTAGATAGTCAATATCTTTTCCCAAAGATAGGGGAGTCTAAAACTAGAGGGCATAGGTTCAAGGTGAGAGGGGAGAGATACAAAAGTATCCAGAGGAGCATTTTTTTTTCACACGTTGGTGAGTGTCTGGAACAAGCTGCCAGAGGTAGTTGTAGAGGTGGGTACAATTTTATCTTTTAAAAAGCATTTAGATAGTTACATGGGGACGATGGATACAGAGGGATATGAGCCAAATGCGGGCAATTGGGATTAGCTTAGGGGTTTTTTTAAAAAAAAATAAGGGTGGCGTGGACAAGTTGGGCTGAAGGACCTGTTTCCATGCTGTAAACCTCCATGACCCCCCAACACACACACACACACACACACATTCTCACTTCTTTCAAATCTGCACATATATACACTCCCTGTTTCTCACTTACCCACCCGTCTTGTACCTCCTTCACTTCTCTGTCATACGCACATACACATTCACCTCTGTCCCTCAGACACACACACACATACACGCTCTCTCCCTATTGGAGTTCCTGAAAACCAGCTCCCATCCTGGAAACTCCAATCCTCATCAGGTATTGCTGTCTGCCGCATTTGATCTCAATCTTATTTATTCCATGTCGGATTAACAATATGAAAACCAGTCTAGTCTACTCTTCATCAATTCCCTGGGGGCAAAGAAATCAGCGTGGCTTTAAGTTTTAATTAATTACCATCCTATTCCCCCTACCACCACCTCTCTAGAAGGACCAGAAATCCAGCACTTGTCCAGTCCCAAGCTTCCCAGATAGGGGGTCCTGTACCTGTGTTTTTGATTTGATGTGATTTATTATTGTCACATGTATTAACGTACAGTGAAAAGTGTTGTTTCTTGCACGCTATACAGACAAAACATACCGTTCATAGAGAAGGGAATGAGAGAGTGCAGAATGTAGTGTTACAGTCATAGCTAGGGTGCAGAGAAAGTTCAACTTCATGCAAGGTAATAATAAATGAAGTTAAATACCACTAGTGTACCGCTAATACAACCAGATTCAATAGTAACTTTGAATGGGATGAATTCTTTGAAAGGAAAATGTTTGCAGCACAGTGAGGACCAGGTTCAGGGTGTGGGACTAATTGGATAGTTATTTTAAAAGGCAGGAGAGATGTTGTGGGCAGAAGGTCCTCCTGTTGCGCTGTGTCATTCTGTGAGTGGGTTTTGAAACCCACAACTATGAGGCATGGATGCCACCTTAATGAGAAACTTAAAAAATGACAATCCTCCCTGAGCAATGTTTGCTTGCAGTCAAAGAAGAAATCAAAAACAGAAAAAGGTGCCTGTGTGAAGTTTCTTTCTTCCTGAGTGATCTGCTGAGGGCAGAAGCCCCTTTAACAAACTCTTGGCAGAAGCATGCAAAAGTTCATGTAGCCCATATTACTGTCCAATTCCCGAGGGCCTTGGCAACCCTCACAAACCTATTGGAGGCAGGGGCGTGTTTAGCTGTGTCGTGCTTTCGTTCAGCCCAGTGTGTGTTAGTTAGTATTGACAGCTGCTGTTGTGTTCCAGGGCGTTCCCAGGATTTGAGTCTCAGGCAGGCTGCATCAGGAGGGGGCTTCACTATGGAACTGAGCGCAAGGAGACCGGGTGCAGTGCGAGTCGGGGAGGCCTCAGAGACAGAGCACAACCCTGGAGGTAACAAGTGTAGGAATAATAAATACAATCACAGGCATGCCTGCGTCTCTGTCTCTCTCTCCCCCTCTCACTCTCTCTCTCTCTCTCTCTCTGTCTCCCTTTGCTGATTGCAGTGTGGATCTCTTTACCAATCTGTCTTTTCTGTGCAGGGACTGGGTGTTTCGGTTGGATTCTCATCATCCTCTCGTGCATCTTCATTCTTGCAACTTTCCCCCTCTCAATCTGGTTTTGTATAAAGGTAATTTCAATCATTTTTATTCTCCGGACGGTTTAAAAATCGCTTAGTTTCTCTCCCCCACTTGATTTGCAACAATATCCTCTGCTAATTGAGAAAGTTCACTGTTATCCTGCACTAGCTTGTGACAGGTTTGATTAAGTTTGCTCTGTGTTTTTATATTTGTTAAAAATAAGATTTTCCTCAATAGCCCGCACTGCTAGATCAGTCATTTGGATCATCAGGAGTCAAAAAAATTTGTTGGTGCTGGAGTGGGCTTTAGCCGTCCGTTGTCAACAGTTTACAATTCTAAAGGGTACGCATGTTCAGAGAAAGCTCAGGGTGTGCGTACGCAAATCTCGGAAGATGGAGAGACAAATCGAGAAGACTGTTTCATGAAGCCCGATAATCCTATTTTCTGTTAATGAAGGAATGAAGTACAGAAGCAAGGAAGTTCTGCGCAATCTTTGTAAAACACTTGTTAATGGCCTCCCCTGGGGGAGGCAGTGGCGCAGTGGAATTGTCATTGAATCATAGAGTAGAATGATAGAATCCCTACAGTGCCAAATTCAGCCCATTGAGTCTGCACCGACCACAATCCCGTCCAGGCCCTATCCCTGTAACCCCACATATTTACCCTGTTGGACCAGTAATCCAGAGATCCAGGAAACACTCTGGGGATCTGGGTTCGAAACTCACCACAACAGATGGTGAAATTTCAGTTCAGTAAAATCTGGAATGAAATGTCTAATGAAGACCGTGAAACCATTGTTGATTGTTGTCAAAACTGGTCTGTTTATTTATTTATTTAGCGTCACAAGTAGGCTTACATTGACACTGCAATGAAGTTACTGTAAGAATCCCCTTGTTGCCACACACCGGTGAATTTCACATGGCCAATCCACCTAACTAGCATGTCTTTCGGACCGTGGGAGAAAACCCACACAGACACAGGGAGAATGTGCAGACTCTACACAGACAGTGACCCAGGCCGGAAATCGAACCTGGGTCCCTGGCGCTTCTGAGGCGACAGTGCTAACCACTGTGCCACAATGATCTGGTTCACCAGTGTCCACTCGTGAAGGAAATCTGCCTTCTTTACTTGGTCTGGCCTACATGTGACTCCAGACCCACAGCAAATGTGGTTGACTCTTAATTGCCATCAGGGATGGGTAATAAATGCTGGCCCAGTTAGCAACACCCACATTCCATGAACAAATGGTGCCAGGGATGAGGGACTTCAGATATGTGGAGAGACTGTAGTATCTGCGATTGTTCTGCTGAAAGGAGGGAAGAGTTAAAAGAAGATGTGAAAAGCACGTGTGAAAGCATTTTCAAGCATTTGAAAATCAGAGTCATTTTGATGGAGTAAATCGGGAAGAACCCGCTACTTCCATTAGGCAGAAGAGCCAGTAATTGGATATAGAAGCAAAACCACTGAGGATGCTGTAAATCTGAATAAAGAACAGAAAATGCTGGAAATACCCAGAAGACTCAGAAGAGAGAAATGTTTCAAGTCACAGCCACATGGGTGGCATGGTGGCACACATGCTGCCTCACAGCGCCAGGGACCCAGGTTCAATTCCCAACTTGGGCCACTGTCTGTATGGAGTTTGCATGTTCTCCCCGTGTCTGCATGGGTTTCCTCCGGGTGCTCCGGTTTCCTCCTCTGGTCCACAAGACAAGCAGGTTAGGTGCATTGGCCGTGCTAAAATCTCCCTCTGTACCCAAACAGTGTCGGAGTGTGGCGACCAGGGAATTTTCACAGTAACTTCATTGCAGTGTTAATGTAAGCCTACTTGTGACTGATAAATAAATAAACTTTAGAGGTTGCAGCTATTGCAGGTTTTAAAGAAGTGCAGAGGCAGTAATAGAAGGGAGGACAAAAGATATGTGAAAGGGTGAACACAGATTTAAAACTGCTAGAACCAGAGGCTAACATTTCTTTAAGATCATAAGACGTAGGAGCAGAGCTAAGCCCATCAGGTCTGCTCTGCCATTTAGTCATGGTTGAAGTGGTGAGTTGACCTGGAATGCACTGCCTGAAAGACTGTTGGATGATGAATCATAACTTTTGAAAGAGAATTTGAAGAGAATCGGGTGGAATTGATTAAATTGCTCTTCCAAAGAGCTGATGCAGGGATGATGGGCTGAATGGCCTCTTGTGCTGAATTATTCCATGGTTAAGCTGTGTGATGCATCCCACATAGTTGAACAGTCCACAGCACTGAGCTTATTGGGAGACAGTCCAGGGGTCAGCGTGTGCTTATACACGGAGAGGATGCAGGTCAGAATATCAGTCAATGCGCTGACAAGACCATAAAACTACATGAGGGCCAGGCAGATGCATGGAGTTGAAATACTCATTAACCTGATCTCGTTGTATAGTGCAACAGGCTTGAGGGACTAAATGGCCTCCTCCTGCTTACAGAAGAATCATAGAATCCCCACAGTGCAGAAGGAGGCCATTTGGCCCATCAAACCTGCACTGACCCAATCCCACCCAGACCCTATCCATGTAATCCCGCATTTTTATCCTGCAAATCTCCCGGACACTAAAGGGCTAAATTGTATGACCAATCCACCTAATCCGCATATCTTTGGAGTGTGGGAGGAAACCCACGCAGTTATGGGGAGAATGTGCAAACGCCGCACAGTCACCCAAGGCCGGAATCGAACCCAAGTCCCTGACGCTGCGAGGAAGCAGTATTAATGACAGTGCCATCATGCCACCCTTCAAGCTTCCTGAAAGAGAAAAGCAACCTTTTAGTTATGGTCTGCCTCTCTCAGTTTGCTCAATGAGGCCCTCGAGTGTCATCACTAGAACAGATTTGTTTGGTCATTTCTCACATCACTGATTGTGAGATCTTGCTGTGCACAAACTGACAGCTGTGTTTTCCTGCACTATAACAGCGACCAGACTTCAAGGGAAGCTGTAGCCAGATCAAAAATCTTATCTGTGACCCACACTGGTATCTCTGTTTCTTTCTTTGGCTCAAAGAGTGATTTGTTTACTGTGAACCGCTTAAGAAGGATCAAGGTCACGAAGAGCACTATAGAGATCCGATTTCTATCTTTGAAAAGCACTGGCACGAGAGGTCTACTCGCAATCAATTAAATTACAAGGCTTTCCCCAGTGACTCATAAGTAACTGTTCAGTCAATTTGGAGCTGAACCGTAACCAGGTTCACTCACTGATCTGTTCTGCATAATTTAATCTAATTTGTAGTCGTACTGGAAATATTGGATGTGGCATGGCTGATCGTGGGATGAGGGTTAAAATCCTGCCTAGTTCCTGTCCACTGAGCCTTTCTCCACAATCTGTACCGTAGAATCCCTATAGTGCCGAAGGAGGCCATTCAACCCATTGAGTCTGCATTGACTTTCGGAAAGAGCATCTTACCCAGGTCCACACCCCACCACCCTATCCTCATAACCCCGTGTCGTTACCATAGCTGATCCGCTTAACCTCCACACCTTCGGACACAAAGGGACAATTTTAACACGGCTAATCCATTTAACCCCCACATCTTCAGACTGTTGGAGGAAACCCAGGTAAGCAGGGGAAGAGTGTGCAGACTCCAGACAGACAGTCACCCAAAACCGGAGTGGAACCTGGATTCCTGGCACTGTGAGGCAGCAGTGCTAACTACTGTGCCGTCCTACCTATAGGTATGGACAATGTCGGCCTCCGCTCACTTGCTTATTAATTTTCCAACTATCAATTGCTGGGCTCACAAAAGGAATCCGTGTTTTTAAGCATTTGATGATTTCAGGATCCCAAAACTTACTATAACAAATGAAATATTGTTTTTCTGAAACATCGCCAGTTCAGTGATGTTGGAAATGAGGCAGTGTGTTTGTGAACAGCTAGTATCCACAGTGATAATGTGATATTGGCCAGCTGATCTACTCTTAGCTGTTGGTTGAGGAATGAATATTTGCCAGGATCCTGGAAGGAATAACTTTGCCACTATTCAAAATAGAACCATGGGATATTTTGGGATCACCAGAAGGAGTACACATATGGCCTGGGTTTAATGTCTCCTGTGAAGATTGGACATCTGGCAGTGCTGCACTCCCTCAGTACTGGCACCAACTGTGTCAGACACTCCAGTCTCTGGGGTACTTGAACCCGCAACTTTCTGATTCAAGAGTTAGGGGTGATAGCACCGTGGTGCATTAATACACACAATCTTCAATCATGATCCTTGCAAAAGGACAAGAGATAAGGGTTGGAAACAGTTATCGGGATATACTGTCAGACTTAGCTATGTTAGTGACCTCGGGGTCAAATATTTGTGAGTCTAAGGCCTACTTCAGAGGCTTGAGCACAAAATCAAGGCTAAGACAAGGCTAACACTCCAATCTAAATGCCAGTCATATGCATTTGTAAGATGGGTATAGTGGGATATGGGACAAATGCGGGCAATTGGGATTAGCTGAGGGGTTTTATAAAATAAAGGGAGGCATGGACAAGCTGGGCTGAAGGGCCGGTTTCCATGCTGTAAACCTCTATGACTCTATAATTCAGCCCTATGGGAGTGCTACATTGTCAGAGATGCATGCCCCTTTTGGTTGAAGTGTCTCCATCTGCCCTCTCGGCGGATGTGAAATATTTATTTATTTTTTATTGTCACAAGTAGGCTTACATTAACACTGCAAAGAAGTTGCTGCAAAAATCCCCTAGTCACCATATTCTGGAGCCTGTTTGGGTAAACTGAGGGAGGCCAGTGCACCTAACCAGCACGTCTTTCAGACTGTGGGAGGAAACCGGAGCACCTGGAGGAAACTCTTGCTTACACGGTGAGCTTGTGTAGACTCCGCAGAAACAGTGACCCAAGGTGGGAATTGAACCCGGGTTCCTGGCACTGTGAGGCATGATGTGGAGATGCCGGCGTTGGACTGAGGTAAACGCAGTAAGAAATCTCGCGACGCCAGGTTAAAGTCCAACAGGTTTATTTGGTAGCACAAGCCACTAGCTTTTGGAGCACTGCTCCTTCATCAGGTGAGTGCTGTGAGGCGGCAGTGCTAATCACTGTGCCACCCCAGAGTGGTAGCACGATTTCAAAGAGGAACAGGAGAGTTCTCCGTTGTGCCTGGCCAATATCTATCTTTGAATCAACATTATTAAAACAGGATACCAGCTCATTTATTCCATTGCTGTTTGTGGGAGCTTTGCATGTTTTCCACATTACAACAGTGATTCCATTTTCAAAATGCACTGATTGGTTGTAGATAAACAGTGAGGGGCCCAAAAGGTGCTATCTAAGTGCCAGTTTTTCTGTCTCAAATTGTTTTCAGATTAGCCCATTGCAGGCTAAACTGTGTAATAATTGCTTTCTTACTTGTTGAAAAGAAAGCTAATTGAACTAATTTAGCTCAACAGGAAATCAATTCATCGGGTGCACTGGCTTCAAGCCAATCCACAAAGAAATATTGTTTATCTGATTAATTTACAATGTATGTCACCACAATACATTCTATGAACTCTAGGTAGGACGCACGTCCCTCCACGTGTTTGTATTCAAATTTCATTTGTGGTTTCACCTCTCTTGCTTCCTATCGAGGCATCTCTGTTCCAGTTGCCACATTATTGTTCTGGAGAGAGTACAGAGGAGATTTACAGGAGTGTTGCCAGGGCTTGAAAATTGCGGCTATGAGGAAAGATCGGATAGGCTTGGGTTTTTTCCTCCTTGGAACTGAGGAGGCTGAGGGGTGACTTCATTGAGGTGTACAAGATGATGAAGGATCTAAATACAGTAGACAGGAATATCCTGTTTCCCCTTGCTGAGGAATCAATTACCAGGGGCCACAGAGTTAAGGTGATTAGTAGAAGGGTTAGAGAGGACATGAGCAAAATGTTCTTGGTTTAGAATGTGTTTGGAATTTGCCACCTGGTTTACCCTAGTCGTAGAGACATCCAGTGCAGAAAAGACCCTTCGGCCCATTGTGTCTGCACCGACAATAACTACCACTGAAGTTGCGCACTTTGTCCCATATCCTTGAATGTTACGATATTTCAAGCGCTCATCCGGATGCTTCCTAAAGGTTTAAAAGCAAATTGCTGCAGATGCTGACATCTGAAACCCGTGACAAATCTGACCCCCTGACAAAGGATCATCCGGACTCAAAACGTCAGCTCTTCTCTCTCCTTACAAATACTGCCAGGCCTGCTGAGATTTTCCAGCGTTTTCTCTTTTTGCTTTCTAAAGGTTGTAAGGTTTCCGGCGTCCACTACCTTCTCAGGCAGCGCATTCCAGATTCCTGCCACGCTCTGCATGATTTTTTTTTTCAAATCCCCTCTAAATCCCCTGCTCCTCTCCTTAAAAGCACGCCCCTTGTGGTTGACCCCTCATGGTGAACGACTCCTTCCTACTCACCCAGTCAATACCCCTCATAATATTATACACCTCAAAGATGTGCCCCCCCCCACCCCCCCCCGCAAAGAAAACAATCCAAATCTCTCCTTATAGCTCAAATGCTCCACCCCAGGCAGTATCCTGGTGAATTCCCTCTTAATCCCTCTAATGCAGTCACTTTCTATAGTGAGCCGACCACAACTGCACGCGCTACTTTTAAATCTGAGCTTTCTGGTTACTGACCCTCCAACTCCTGGAAATGTTTTCTCCCACTTACGCTGTGAAGAGATGTACACACAGGCACAGTGCCTCAAAAACGGCAGCCTCGGGACCGAGTCTGTGCCAGCTGTTTCTCAGAATCATTTTTCGGATCGGTGGTTTGGGCTAGGTTCAGTGGGGCAGATGAGGTCAAGCTTGGTGGGCTTGGGGTCCAGGGCCGTTCAGACCACTCAGAGCGTGGGAAATGCCTAGGCCCCCAAAGCCAGTACTCAGTCCGTGCCAGTGCAGCCCCCCCGTCAAAAAAGCTGGTGAGTTATTTTACTCGTTTAATATGAATTTAAATTCACGCTTCACAATTTAGGAAATTGCCCAGGTTTTGGACATAGCTGGTTTTCGGATAGCCAGAATTGAGACACTGTATAACTCCTCAGTTGTGGTATTACATAATAAGAACATAAGAAATAGGAGCAGGAGTAGGCCATCTAGCCCTTCGAGCCTGCCCCGCCATTCAATAAGATCATGGCTGATCTGTCGTGGCTCAGTTCCACTTTCCCGCCCTCTCCCCATAACCCTTAATCCCCTCTCTTATCAAGAACCCATCAACCCGCTTCTTAAAAATATTTAGCGAGGCAGCCTCCACCACTTCAATGGGCAGAGAATTCCAGAGATTCACCACCCTTTGAGTGAAGAAGTTCCTCCTCAACTCCGTTCTAAACCGCCTCCCCTTTATCTTGAGGCTGTGCCCCCTAGTCCTAGTCCTAGCGGGAAGAGTCTCTCCACCTCTATCCTATCCATCCCATTCATCATTATCCTTCCAAATGTTGCTTGCAGCTTTTCCAATGCTTCTGTATTCTGGTTTATAATAGGGACAGCAATCATTCACAACAGGCAGACCAAATCCCTACACAGGTTTAGCATATCTTCACACAACACCAAAGCAAAATATTGCAGCTGCCAGAAATCAGAAGTAAAAACAGAAAATACTAAAAGTACCCAACAGTCAAACAGCATCTGTGGAGAGAGAAACAGGAGTTAATGTGTGGGATCTTCCTACTCCAACAACTATTGTGGACAGGATGGGAAAGTTTGAAGAGCCAATTGACCTTTGGTCTTTCACCAAATTTTCCCTCCCCACCCATGACGATGTCTGCCACATTCGGGGCCAGAAAATCCTGCCCAGTGTTTTTGGTCAAAGACTTTTCTATTTTTAATCTTTCCATTTAAAAGAACTTCTCAGCTCTTCAATTCTCTCTGTCTCTGTACGGTGTGACAGTGGTTGCCACTGCTGCCTCATTGCGCCAGGGACCCAGGTTCAATTACGGCCTTGGATGACTGTCTGTGTGGAGTCTGCACATTCTCCCCATGTCTGCATGAGTTTCCTCTGGATGCTCCGGTTTCCTCTCGCAGTCCAAAGATGTGCACGTTAGGTGAATTGGCGATGCTAAATTGCATCTTAGTGTCCCAAGATGTGTAGGTTAGAGGGATTAGTAGCATAAGTATGTGGGGTTACAGGGATTTGGTCTGGGTAGGATGGGCCACTGGAGAGAGTCGGTGCAGACTCGATGGGCCGATTGGTCTCTTTCTGCACTGTAGGGATTCTGTGATTCTGGGTTTTGTTTTTTTAAAAAACATGAATCTGTTGTTACTTTTAATGATTTGTCTATCTGTACACTTTACTGCACAAATAGATTTAGACTCTGAATTTTCCAAGGATTTTGTGATTTTATTGTACTTGCCTCAGAAAAAACTACCTCACATTTATCTATATTAAAATTAATGAAAGCGAAGGGTGTTGCGACGTTTCTGAGACACAAAAAGCTCATTGTCAAACACAAGTCTGATAAATGCAAGTCTTTCTTATTGACCGTGCAGATGTCATCTTGTTGTCTGACACAAGGGACTCATTCATTTCTCATCTAGCTGAGCTTGAGTTGGAAGCAAGAAGCAGTCTAACGGCCAATGATTCACTCAGTCAATTTGTTTTTCCTTTATTCCTTCATGGGATGTGGGCATTGCTGGCAAAGCCAGCATTGGTTGCCAATCCCTAATTGTCCTTGAACTGAGTGGCTTGTTAGGCCACTTCAGAGGGCATTTAAGAGTCAACCACATTGCCGTGAGTCTGGAGTCACATGTAGAGTAGACACGTTAGGATGGCAGATTTCCTTCCTGAAAGGGCGTGAGTAAAGCAGTCAGTGATTGTCATAATCACCATATTGGGCATGATGACCATAGAAACTATAGAAAATTACAGCTCAGAAACAGGCCTTTTGGCCCTTCTTGTCTGTGCCGAACCATTTTTTTGCCTCGTCCCACTGACTTGCACTTGGACCATATCTCTCCACACCCCTCTCATCCGTGATCCTGTCCAAGTTTTTCTTAAAAGTTAAAAGTGACCCCGCATTTACCACTTTATCCGGCAGCTCATTCCACACTCCCAGCACTCTCTGCGTGAAGAATCCCCCCCCAGTATTCCCTTTAAACTCTTCTCCTTTCACCCTTAACCCATGCCCTCTGTTTTTTTTCACCCCTAGCCTCAGTGGAAAAAGCCTGCTTGCATTTACTCTATCTATACCCATCAAAATCTTGTACACCTCTATCAAATCTCCCCTCATTCTTCTACGCTCCAGGGAATAAAGTCCTAACCTATTCAATCTCTCTCTGTAACTCACCTTCTCAAGTCCCGGCAACATCCTTGTGAACCTTCTCTGCACACTTTCAACCTTATTTACACCCTTCCTGTAACTAGGTGACCAGAACTGTACACAATATTCTAAATTCAGCCTTATACAAGCCTTACCATAACACTCCAGCTTTTATACTCGATACTCCGATTTATAAAGGCCAGTGTACCAAAAGCACTCTTTACGACCCTATCCACCTGTGACGTCACTTTTAGGGAATTCTGTACCTGTATTCCCAGATCCCTCTGTTCAACCGCACTGTTCAGAGTCCTACCATTTACCCTGTATGACCCTACTGTAAATTTAATCGTGGCGGCACGGTGACACAGTGGTTAGAACTGCCGTCTCACAGCGCCAAGGTCCTGGGTTCAATCCGGCCTTGGTTCACTGTCTGTGTGGAGTTTGCACATTTTCCCTGTGTCTGCGTGAGTTTCCCCTCACAGTCCAAAGATGTGCAGGTTGATTGGCCATGCTAAATTGACTCTAGTGTCTGGATTAACAGGGTAGATATGTGGGGTTACAGGAATCGGGCCTGGATGAGATTGTGGTCAGTGCAGACTCGATGGGCCGAATGGCCTTCTTCTGCACTGTGGGCATTCTATGATTCTTAAGTTCCACCTGCCGCCATGGTGTGATTTGAACCCATGACTCATAGAATATCAGCCTGGGCCTCTGGATAATCAGGCTAGTGACATTACCATTGATCACCCCACATTTTCCATCTCAATCATTTCCCAATGATCAATGCTAAACTATCCCTCGATAGAATCATAAAACGGCACAGAATGAGGCCATTTGGCCTATTTGCTCCACCAGCTCCCTTGTCTTTTCCCTGTAGTCCTACTTTTTTTTCCTTTTCAGGTAACAATCCAATTCTCTTTTGAATGCCTCTGCTGATCCTGCCTCCATACAATCACAAGGAGTGCATTTCAGATCCTAACCTTTTGTTGTGCCAAAATGTATTTTCCTTGTGTCTTCTTTACTTCCTTCACCAATCACCTTAAACTGGTGCCGTCTGCTTCTTGATGCTCCCACTAGTTGGAGCAGTTTCTGCTTGCCTACTCTGTCCAGGCACCCTCATGATTTTTGAATACCCCTATCAAATCTCCTGTCAACCTTCTCTTCTCTGAGGACAACAGGCCCAGCCTCTCCAATCAATCCTCAGAACTGAAGTTCCACATTCCTGTGACACTTCTTTCGAACTGCCCCTCAATCTTTGTCATGCCTTCACATTCTTCCTTAAAGGCTAAATTTATGAGTATATTATAAAACAAACCAACAGGCCTTTCAAACCAAATGCCAGTATTGATGTGATTTGATTTATTGCTGTCACATGTGTTTACAGTGAAAAGTATTGTTTCTTGCACACTATACAGACAAACATACCATTCATAGAGAAGGGAATGAGAGAATGCAGAATATAGTATTACAGTCATAACTAGGGTGCAGAGAAAGATCAACTTAATGCAAGATAAGTCCATTCAAAAGTTTGACAGCAACAGGGAAAAAGCTGTTCTTGAGTTGGTTGGTACGTGACCTCAGACTTTTGTATCTTTTTCCCAAAGGAAGAAGGTGGAAGAGACGATGCCCAGGATGCATGGGGTCCTTAATTATACTGGCCGCTTTGCCAAGGCAGTGGAAAGTGTAGACAGAGTCAATGGATGGGGGGGGGTTGGTTTGCGTGATGGGTTTGGCTGCATTCACAACCTTTTGTTGATCCTTGCAGTCTTGGGCAGAGCAGGAGCCATACTAAGTTGCGATTCAACCAGAAAGAATGCTTTCTATGGCGCATCTATAAAGGTTAGTGAGAGTCATAACTGACATGCCAAATTTTCTTAGTCTTCTGAGAAAGTAGAGGCATTGGTGAACTTTTTTAACTATAGTGTCAGGATGGGGGTCCAGGACAGGTTGTTGGTGATCTGGACACCTAAAAACTTGAAGCTCTCGACCCTTTCTACTTCATCCTCATTGTTGTAGACAGGGACATGTTCTCCTCTACGCTTCCTGAAGTCGATGACAATCTCCTTCATTTTGTTGACATTGAGGGAGGGATTGTTGCTGCACCAGTTCACCAGATTCTCTACCTTATTCCTGTACTCTGTCTCGTCGTTATTTGAGATCCGACCCACTACGGTGGTGTCATCAGCTAACTTGAACGTTGAATTGGAGAGGAATTTGGCCGCACAGTTATTGGTGTATAAGTAGTAAAGTAAGGGGCTGAGAACACAGCCTTGTGGGGCACTGGTGTTTAGAATGATTGTGGAGGCAATGTTGTTGCCCATCCTTACTGATTGTGGTCTGTGAGTGAGGAAGTTCAGGATCCAGTCGCAGATAAAATGCCGAGGCCGAGGCCACAGTATTTGGAGATAAGTTTTGTGGGAATATTGGTGTTGAAGGCTGAGCTGTATTCAATAAATAGGAGTCTGACATAGGTGTCTTTGTTATCTAGGCGTTTCAGGGTTGAGTGCAGGGCTAGGGAAATGGTGTCTACTGTGGACCTGTTATGGCGGTAGGTAAACTGTAGTGGATCCAGGTAGTCCAGGGGGCTGGAATTGATTCATGCCATGACTAACCTTTCGAAGCACTTCATAATGATAGATGTCAGAGCTGCTCCACATAAATCCCACTCCAAGAGTGTGTCCTTCTGTATCTTTCCGACTAATGTACTCATTCAGTTTCCCATTGAATACATCACCTGAAAAACTGGGTCAGTAAAAGTGGCCATGAATCCAAAGAAAAACCCAACCGATTCACAAATGTCTGCAGGAGGTGGAAGTGAAAGGACACAGGAGAGGAGACTAATCAGCCTCTTGAATCTATTCAACCATCAAGTTAAATAACGGATGTGTTGTGAAATTAACTGTATCCGTCCCCTTCTCCCCCCACCACCCACACACGTCCCCAAGGGGGTATGATCATCCAGGTCAGGAACACTGAGTTATCAACCAGACAGTTGCCATCTCAGTTAGAATGACAGCCTCTATTGGAAATGACAGGCTCACAAGCGTGGACAGCGTGGTAGGGCAGTCATCCAACAAGTAACTTAATAAATCAAGGGCAGCATTCTTGACTCATCAGCCACTTATATTTAGAAAGTGTCCTCAATATAGTAAAATGTCCTGAGGTGTTTCGCAGCAACATAGTAATATAAAATTTGGCACTGAACCAAATAGGGTGAATGACCAAAAACTGGTCAAGGAGGTAGACTTACAGGATGTCTTAAAGTTGGACAGCAGAGAGGCAGAGAGGTTTGTCAAAGAATTTCCAGAGCTTGAGAGCCCAGGTAGCTGACAGCACGGCCAACGATGACAGAACAATTAACATTGGCAATGTTCAATAGCTCAGAACTAGAGCAGCGGAGAGATCTGAGATGGTTCAGGGCTGATGGAGAATACAGAAAGAAGTCTCTCAACACCAGGTTAAAGTTCAACAGGTTTATTTGGAATCACGAACTTTCGGAGTGCTGCTCCTTCATCAGGTAATTGGAAAGGTGGGTTCACAAACACGGCATATATAGATACATAATTGCAAGATAATGGTTGGAATGTGAGTCTTTTCAGGTAATCAAGCCTTTACAGATACAGGGTGCGAGTGGTGAGAGCAATAATGACAGGTTAAAGAGGTATGAATTGCCTCAAGTCAAGACAGTAAGTAGGATTTTGCAAGCCCAGGTTAAATGTTCAACCTCTCTTTACAACAATGTGAGGTTCCTATATGCTTTAAGAAGGTGACTCATCCTACGAAAAACCAAGCAGCGTGCTTTAATGACTATCATCCAGTGGCTCTGACGTCCATCATTCCAAAGTGCTTCGAAAGGTTAGTCATGGCACAAATCAATTCCAGCCTCAGACTACCTGGAGCCATTACAGTTTGCCTACCACCATCTCCTTGGCCCTGCACTCAACCCGGGAACACCTAGATAACAAAAACACCTATGTCAGACTCCTATTTATTGATTACAGCTCAGCCTTCAACACCATTATTCCCACAAAACTCGTCTCCAAACTCCATGGCCTGGGCCTTGGCTCCTCCCTCTGTGACTGGATCCTGAACTTCCTAACTCTCAGACCACAATCAGTAAGGATAGGCAACAACACCTCCTCCACGATCATCCTCAACACTGGTGCCCCACAAGGCTGTGTTCTCAGCCCCCTACTATACTCTTTATACACTTATTACTGTGTGGCCAAATACCCCTCCAATTTGATTTTCAAGTTTGCTGACAACACCTCCGTAGTGGGACGCATCTCTAGCAATGACGAGACAGAGTACAGGAATGAGGTAGAGAATCTGGTGAACTGGTGCCGCAACAAAAATTTCTCGCTCATGTCAACAAAACAAAGGAGACTGTCATTGACTTCAGGAAGCTTAGTGGAGAACATATCCCTGTCTACACCAATGGAGACAAAGTAGAAACGGTTGAGAGCTTCAAATGTTTAAGTGTCCAAATCACTAATAACCTGTCCTGGTCCCCCCATGCCGATACTAATTCAGAAAGCCCCCCAACGCCTCTACTTTCTCAGAAGACCAAGGAAATTTGGCATGTCAGCTATGACTCTCATCAACTTCTACAAATGCACCCTAGAAAACATTCTTTCTGGTTGTATCAGAATGCGGAAAAGTGTGAGGTAATTCACTTTGGTAGGAATAATAGATGTGTAGAGTATAGGGCTAACGGTAGGACTCTGAATAGTGTGGATGAACAGAGGGATCTAGGTGTATGTGTACATAGATCCCTGAAAGTTGGGAATCAAGTAGATAGGGTTGTTAGGAAGGCATACGGTGTCTTGGCGTTTATTGGTAGGGGGATTGAATTTAAGAGCCTCAGCGTCATGTTGCAACTGTACAAAACTCTGGTACGTCCGCACTTGGAGTATTGTGTGCAGTTCTGGTCCCCACATTATAGGAAGGATGTGGAGGCTTTGGAGAGGGTGCAGAGGAGGTTTACCAGGATGTTGCCTGGTATGGAGGGGAGGTCCTATGAGGAGAGACTGAGGGATTTGAGGTTGTTTTCATTAGAAAGAAGGCGGCTGCGAGGGGACCTTATTGAAACATATATGATGATCAGAGGTTTGGATAGGGTGGACAGTGATAGCCTTTTTCCTCGGATGGAGAAAACTAGCACGAGGGGGCATAGCTTTAAATTAAGGGGTGGTAGTTATAGGACGGATGTCAGGGGTAGGTTCTTTACCCAGAGGGTGGTGAGGGATTGGAATGCCCTGCCTGCTGCAGTTGTGGATGCGCCTAGTTTGGGGGCGTTTAAGAGATCCGTGGATAGGTTTATGGATGGAAAGGGTTTGGTTTAGGTTAGAGGGTCATTGTTTTTTAACTGGTCGGCGCAACATCGTGGGCCGAAGGGCCTGTTCTGCACTGTAGTGTTCTATGTTCTATGTATCATAACTTGGTATGAGTCCTGCTCTGCCCAGACTGCAAGAAACTCCAAAAGGTCATGAATATAACCCAATCACACAAACTAGTCTCCCATCTATTGACTTCGTCTACACTTCCCATTGCCTCAACAAAGCAGCAGCATATTTAAGGACCCCACGCACCCCAGACCTTCTCTCTTCCACCTTCTTCCATCAGAAAAAAGATACAAAAGTCTACGGTCACATACCAACTGATTCAAGAACAGCTTCTTCCCTACTACTGTCAGATTTTTGAATGGATTTACCTTGCATTAAGTTGATCTTTCTTGACACCCTAGCTATGAATGTAACACTACATTCTTCAATCTCTCGTTTCTTTCCCTATGTACGTTATGCTTTGTCTGTATAGCATGCAAGAAACAATATTTTTCTCTGTATACTAATACGTGACATTAATAAATCAAAAAAAAACAAACCAAATGCTGGTGGACATTACAGATAGTGTGACATGAACCTAAGATCCCGATTTGAGGCCACTGTCATGCTTGGAGAACTTGGCTATCAGTCTCTGCTCGGCGATTCTGCATTGTGTGCCTTGAAAGGCGCATTCGAGAACGCTTACCTGAAGATCAGAGGCTGAATGCCCTTGAGTGCTGAGGTGTTCCCTGACAGGATGGGAACACTCCTGCCTGGTGATTACTGCACGGTGTCTGTTCGCTTGTTGTTGTAGCATGGTCTCCCCAATATACCACGCCTGCAGCATATGAGGTAGACAATGTTGGCCGAGTCGCCAATGATTACAGAATAAAGAGGGGGTGCGCAAGGAGTAATTTGAGAAAACAGAATTTTGAAGCGTGGTTTTACTTATCTGGGAGCCAGTGTGAAGGTCAGCGATTGCGAATTAAGACACTGGTGGAAAGATTTTTGACAGCATCAATTTCATGGAGAGTTGAATCTGGGAGATCGGCCTTAGAAATTGGCAAGGCATCCTGTAGAATTGTGAATCAAACAGAAATTTGACATCAAATAGATAAGAAAATATTAGTTTAATTTAAATATTCATGTAGTCTTACATTAACATTTCAATGAAGTTAGTGTGAAAATCCCCTAGTTGCCACACTCCAGTGCTTGCTCAGGTAGACTGAGGGAGAACTTAGCATGGCCAGTGCACCTAATCAGCATGCCTTTCGGATTGTGGACGGAAATGGGAGTACCCGGGGGAATCATACGCAGATACAGGGAGAACATGCAGACTCTGCACAGACAATGACCCAAGCTGGGGACTGATCCCAGGTCCCTGGAGCTGTGAGGTAGCAGTGCTAACCATTGTGTCACTGTGCCACCAAGTGACTAAATGTTCATGGGGGTTGCGTGGAGTTCTGGATGTGGGGGCTGGAGCAAAACGTTAAAATTAGCAGATCTTAGCGCAAAGGACAATAGAAATCTGGGACTCTCACCTCAATAAAAGTGTTGACGTTGAGGATCAAGTGAATATTTCAAAACTGGCATTGACAGAGTTTTGTTAGGCAAATGTACTGAAGGTTGCAAAACCAGAATGAGTGGATGGAGCTAAAGTATACAGCAGCTACGATCATGATTAAATGATGGAACAGGGTCAAGGGGCTAGAATGGCCTCCTTCTGTTCTTATGCTTGCTCAGGGAAGGATTTAATCCACATCTTGCACGAGGAGAGAAACGTGGAGAGAACTAGGGAGAGAATTCCATTAAAATGTGTGACTTAATTCTCTGGAGTTTAGAAGAATGAGGGGGAAACTTAATTGAAGTATATAAGATCCTGAACAGTCTGGACCAGGTGCATCTAAAAAGGTTGTTTCCTTTTCTGGGTGAGTACAGAACTAAGGGACACTGTTTTAAAATTAGGGATCGCCCTTGTAGAACAGAGATGAGGGGAATTTTTTGTTTTGAGTCTGCTGATATACTGGCCGATCTGTTTTGTCTTTCACGTTCCACATACCCATCTATCCCCTTGATTCCCTTGGAACAAGAATCGATCTACCTCGACCTTAAAAATAGCCAATGACCCCATCACCATCGCTTTCTGACGCAGAAAGTTCCAAAGTCGCACATCCCTCTGAAAGAAAAAAAACTTAAGCTGTCAGGATCAAACTCATAAACCTCCTGTGAACCGCCTGCAATGCATTTTCTTAATCCCACACCTAGTCTTTCTGTTGTCGGGGAGGAGGTGTTCTGATAGTTTATAGCAAGAGATTAGGAAACGTTTTACTAGTGGCAATGCTGAAATTAGTTATGTACGTCAGATTAGGTCAGGGTGAGCTGAGCATGTGGGAGAACCTCAGGATTAATTACCTGAGGCTTTGCTGGGAGGGGAAATGTTAGAACAGTGATTGAAACATGGGATTAGAATAGGGAAGATCTCAGAAAGTTGAGAACTGAGCCACCTGATGTGAGGTGGAAAGGGAAATGAGCACTCCATACTGCACATCAACCATGAGATATTGTCAAAACAGAGATTATCTCCACTTTAGAAGAGTTATGTACCAATAAATTAAGTGTCAGATTTTCCTGGATAAATCAAGAGAATATCCTCAACAAGAACTGAAGAAGAAGGCACATAGAACCGCCAGGTATGATTGAAAAGAGAGAAAATAGGAAAATGAGAGAAGAGGTCAAGAAAAAGATAAGAAAAGCAAGTGGGGAATGTTTGTTTTTTCAAAATATGTACGTATAGACAGGGTGTGGGTGTTACGAGTAAGGCCGGACTAATTGCCCCATTCCCTTCTGCCTTTGAGATGTTGGTTGTAGTTGAGTGTCATATGTTCAGTTGGTCCCTCAAAAAGGTTTCGAGTCCTGTATGGTTGAAAATGATAGGTTAATTAACAACTCATAATTATATACATAAATAGCCCAAGCTATGAGCTAACTCCATACTTGTTGCTACTCAGGTCTCTGTCCAGTCCACAATTGACTATAAATTTCAGGTCATGTGTCCCTTTACATCATCCTGTGGATAATGCTGTTTCCCTGTCCCACATTAATCCTTGCTGTGTCAAATAACCTTATATGGACATGCAAAAGGGGAGCAGAAGTAGGCCATTTGGCCCATCAAGCCTGCTCTGTCATTCAATAAGATCATGGTTGATGTGTTTTGTGTTTCAAATTCTACATTCCCAGCTAACCCCAATAACCTTTGATACCGTTGCCTAACAAGAATCTGTCTACGTCCACTTAAGAATAATCAATGACCTCTTCTGCAGCGCTTTCTGACCAGGGAGTTCCAAAGTCACATAACTCTCTTGAGGGGAAAAGAATTCCCTCAGCTCTGCTCTAAACAGGTGACTCCTAATTTTAAAACAGTGCCCTCTAGTTCTAGACTAACCACAAAAGGAAACCACCTTGTCAAGACCATCAAGGGTCTTTTATATTTCAATCAGTTCATCCCTCGTTCCTCTAAACTCCAGTGAAAACAAGCCCATTCTGTCTAATGTTTCCTCACAAAACAATTCACCATTCTGGGCATCATTTTTTGATTTGATTTGATTTATTATTAACAAATGTAATAGTATAGAGTGAAAAGTATTCTTTCTTGCACACTGAACAGACAAAGCATACCGTTCATAGAGTAAGAAATGAGAGAGTGCAGAATGTAGTGATACAGTCATAGCTAGGGTGCAGAAAAAGATCAACTTAATATGAGATGTGTCCATTCAAAAGTCTGATGGCAGCAGAGAAGAAGCTATTCTTGAGTCAGTTAGTACGTGACCTCAGACTTCTGTATCTTTTTCCTGTTGGAAGAAGGTGGAAGAGAGTCTGTCAAGCTAGTGACCTTCCTCCAAACTGCTCCAACACGTTTCCCTAAATGAGCAGACTCAAACTTCACATGATATTTGAGACGGGGACTGGAATTCTCTGATCTCATCTGACCGCCAGCACTGACATCGAGGGCAGAGAATTAGGCACTCAGGCAAATCTCCATTCACAGCACTAGGACCACAGAATCCCAGCCACACACAACCCTGGTCAATTGTGAATACAAGAGTGCAGGCCGTTGTTGTGGGTAGGAAACTAGATAAAGGCCAGACCAAGTAAAGGCATTACTGAATGAGAAGGGTTTTATCTGAGGGTGGCATAGTGGTTAGCACTCTGCCTTGAACCTCCAGGGACCTGGGTTCGATTCCTGACTTGGATTACTGCCTGTGTGAAGTCTGCATATTCTCCCTATGTCTGCGTGGGTTTCCTCCGGGTGCTCCCACTGTTCAAAGTTGTGCGGGTTAGGTGCATTGGCTATGGTAAATTGCCCCCTAATGTCCCAGGATGCGTAGGTTAGAGGGATTCATGATTTAGATATATGGGATTACTGGGATGAGGCCTAAATGGGATTGTTGTTGGTGCTGACTCGATGGCCCAAATGGCTTCCTTCTGCACTGTCGGGTTTCTGTGGTGGCTTCAAGGTCACCATTCTTGATCATTTTTATTCCAGAATTTATTTAATCTTTCCCAGTTTTCTGTGGTGGGTTTCAATTCATGTTTCCAGTGACATAACCATTGTGCTGCCAAACCATTTTGCGTGTTGTATGATCACATTAGTGAGATGTCTTTGTGTTCTCTGGTGCGACTTATCACACTGTAGAGCACTTGCTATCAGCCTTTGCAGCAACAGGAGTCACACCAGGGACCTGCTGAATGTAACACCATGACCATTTACACTCAGTGTTACAACACTCTCCAGTCTTGCTGGAGAATTGTTCAGCTAGGTCATAGAACTGGAAGAATATCTTGGAACAGATTGTGAATGTGTATATTGGGAGGGACATAATGGTAACAAGTTAAAACACTGTGGAATGAGGTTTAGAGAAACAAGAAAGTTTTCTTCTAATTCCTTCTTGGTACAAACATTGCAGAGATGTTGTTTGTAGAGTGAATGGGCAAGCGAGAGATTGTTTGTGAATGCTGAAGTGTTGATAATCATGTAATCGTCTAACTTTCCTTCCAGGTTGTGAAAGAGTATGAACGAGCTGTGATATTTCGATTAGGTCGCATTGTTCCTGGTGGAGCCAAAGGCCCAGGTAGGTTTTCAAATCCATTGCAAGAATTGACAGTGCAGAGACAGGCTGTTCTGCCCAACTGGTTCATGCTGTTGTTAATGCTCCTCCCTCATGAATCTCCTCCCGTCTTGCCTGCGCTCACTAATCTGCGTCAACTCCCCTTTCAGCAGCATCTCAGTTGTAAAGTGCTCATCCTTGCGATCAGCTCTCTCTATGGCCTTCCCCCTCCCTATCTTTGTCCTTCTCCTCAATTCTACAATCTTCCAGGATCTCTGTGTTCTCTAATTCTGGCCTTTTGAGCAAACTCAGTTTTCATTGTTCAGCCTTTGACCCAAAAGTCTGACTGCCTGGGTCTCGAGCTCTGCAGTTACTTCCATAAGTCTCTTTGTCTCTCTGGCTCTCCTCTAAGATGCATCTACAAACCTAACTCTTTGACCTAGCTACATTAAAGTGCTACATAAATGTCAGCTGTTGTTTACTCAAAACCCCCCTCCCAAATTAACTTTATTTCTAATCCTAGGCATTTTCTGGACTATACCCTGCACTGATACCTTTTGCCTTGTTGATTTGAGGACGGTCTCATTCTCTGTACCACCACAAGAGGTAGGTCTCACCAGCTGATTCTGTTATGAAGCGGAGGTGGATTCCCCCCTCTGAAAACAAACACCTAACCACTCAAAGAGGAATACCTGGCTTCATAATCTGTAAAAGTGAATGTGAAGGGGCAGGGACCTGCGTTCAATTCCAGCCTTGGGTCACTGTCTGTGCAGAATCTGCACATTCTTCCCATGTCTGCATGGGTTTAATCCTGGTGCTCCAGTTTCCCCTCTCAGTACAGAGATATGCAGGTTCGGTGGAATGACCATGCTAACTTGCCCCAGGATGTCTAAAAGATGTGTAAATTAGGTGAATTAGCCATGGTAAATGTGCAGGGTTACAAGGGGGAGGAGCTGGGTAAGGTGGACTGTAGGTTTCTATGAAACATGGGTGCAATTTCTGTCCCCGTTTCCGTAACCCATCTCATTAATACACACTGAATCACAATTGCTGCTCTGGGTGAGAGCATCCAGTCCACATATACAGCAACATTGAAGCTTTGCTTAATGGCAAGACACACATTTATTACCCGTTGCAGTTGCCTCTTGGAGAGCTGATCATTATTCTTCTTGAACCATTAGAGTCTGTGATGTGAATATAAACCATGTGGATTTATCGAGATTTGCAGGATATTGATCCTGTGACAGTGAAGGATGCGTCGTGACTTGGTGGAGAACTTGGAATTGCTGGCATTCCTCATGTGCTTTTTATCTGAGTGCTTCTAGGTAAGAGAGGTCACAGGTTGGGCCGTGCTGTTGAGGAGGCTGTGGCAAGTTGCTGCAGTTTATTCTGTAGATGGTACGTACTGCTGCTGTGGCACGCTGGTGACAAAAGCGTTTGGACCCATTGAATTTCTAGTGGAATCAACCGATCCTATGGCTCAGCTCTTAATACCCATAGCCATGTTTCTCCTGTATTGTAAGAAGTCTCACAGCACCAGGTTAAAGCCCAATAGGTTTATTTGGAATCATGAGCTTTCGGACTGCTGCTCCCTCATCAGGTGAGTCACTGATGTCAACCTAACCTGCACATCTTTGGACTGTGGGAGGAAACCCACGCAGACACGGGGAGAATGTGCAAACTCCACACAGACAGTGACCCATGACGGGAGTTGAACCCGGAATCCCTGGAGCTGTGAGGCAGCAGTGCTAACCACTGTATCACTGTGCTGCCCCTTATTTTATTGGCAGTTTACTTGCTGTCTTTTGATAAACATAAGTTGTTAAAATCAATGCTTACAATTGCAGAGTATAATCTGGAATGTCACTGATCCAGTTGTTTCCCTGGCAGCACAAGAGTGACTACCTTTGATTTGATTTATTATTGTCACATGTATTAGTATGCAGTGAAAAGTATTGTTTCTTGCATGCTATACAGACAAAACATACTGTTCAGAGAGAAGGAAAGGAGAGAGTGCAGAATGTAGTGTTACATTCACAGCTAGGGTGTAGAGAAAGATCAACTTAATGTGAGGTAGGTCCATTCAAAAGTCTGATGGCAGCAGAGAAGAAGCTGTTTTTGAGCCGGTTGGTACGCGGCCTCAGACTTTTGTATCATTTCCCGACGGAAGAAGGTAGAAGAGAATATTTCTGGGGTGTGTGGGGTCCTTAATTATGCTGGCTGCTTTTCCAAGACAGCGGTATGTGTAGATAGAGTCAACGGATGGGAGGCTGGTTTGCATGATGGATTGGGCCACATTCACGACCTTTTGTGGTTCCTTGCGGTTTTGGGCAGAGCAGGAGCCATACCAAGTTGTGATATAACCAGAGAGAATATTTTCTATGATGCGCCTGTAGAAATTAGTGAGAATCTTGAGGATTCGTTCCATTTTCTTTGTGTTTCTGGTTAATATAGTTCCCAGCTCTTGGTGGTTAGCTTCCTCCATCATCACACCTTAAATTCTTCTCTCTAAACTCTATATCTTTCTTTTATAGCATCTATAGGGGAAGCAATGATATACTGGTGTTGTCACTAGATTCATAATCCTAAGACTCTGGGGACCTAGGTTCAAATCCCACCACAGCAGATGTTGAAATTTGAATTCCATGAATATCTAGAATTAAAAGTCTAATGATTATAAAACCATTGTCAATTGTCGTAAAAACCCATTTGATTCACTAATGCCTTTTAAGGACGAAAATCTGCCATCCTTACCCTGTCTGGCCAGTATGAGACACCAGAGCCACAGCAATGTGGTTGACTCTGAAATGGCCTCACAAACTACTCAGTTCAGGACAATAGATACTGGCCCCGCCAGTGACACCCACATCCTATGAATGAATAAAATAAAATCTATTCAGTTATCGAGTATCTAGATTCTCCTCCCATCATTAGGCACAACTACCAGTTGTTGGTCCAAACAGTTGACCCATTTTTATGGTTAACCTGCAGGTGTTAACAAAAGACTCCGTCACAATTATGGTGGATGCGATCGTCTACTATCGTGTCTTTGATCCTGTGATGTCTGTCATCAGCGTGATCAATGTGGCCAGCGTTACTCACCTCCTGGCTCAAACAACACTGCGGAACATGCTGGGCACCAAGAGCCTGACGAGCATCCTTACCGAACGTGAGCACATGGCACAGGAGATGGAGGTACACTCAAAACAAGCAATTACCCAGACAAATAATTATACACTGTTGGGACAAACAAATTCGCTCCAACCTAGCACAAGACTTTCCATTTATAATACTCTGTTGCACGTCACCCTCAGTCTAAACATCTCAATTAAAATACTGCCTATAACATGGTCCACTCTCTGTAAAAAGTTCATAATTTATAATGCTCCCTCTGTTACTCCACCCTTGATACTGGGTGTTCAGTATCATTGAGTACTATAGCACTGTCTTACTGCACATTGTATAAGACCATCAGTGCAACACTCTCCATTCTGCTCCACTTTCAATACCGGGGTCTCACTTTTGGTATTGTTGTACCCTATTTATAAGGTTCTCAGTTTTAACACTCACAGATACGCACTCAGTTTTATAACCTCTCTGTTACATACGTATATAGGTTTTTCAGACCATTCTGTAACGCAGAGCAGCAATTGTACCACATCGTCCTTCCCTGACTGTCTTTTCCTTGTGCTCCCCCACCCACCCCTGCACTCAGAAACACCTGTTTGATGCATCGAAGGGATGGGGAATCAAGGTAGAACGAGTGGAAATCAAAGACGTGAGACTGCCGGTGGCATTGCAAAGAGCGATGGCAGCAGAAGCTGAAGCTGTAAGGGATGCCAAAGCCAAGGTGAGGGCTGCGAGTCTTGCTCGGTTATATGTTGGAAATGTGGAGGGATAATGGGGCTGGATTTCACCCTTACACACCTGTAAAAAGATCAAAACGTGATTACCAGGTGGGAAGGGGTGAACTGGCTTCTCTCTATTCGACCTCCTCAGCTGGTGACAACAAAGATCCAAATTTCTCTTTCTCAAGAGTATGCCTTTCCCAAATCAGAATGCATTTAGCGATTTCAGCCGTGAGCCGTAATGATGGGAGGACGTAATCAAACAACATTTCCTTGAGTGGAAAGAAAGAGCAAATTTATTACCCATGAAACACGAAAGTAATATATATTTTTAATTCATCCCAGGGATGTGTGTCTCACTTGCTGGGCCAGTGTTTATTGCCCATCCATAACTGTCCTTGAGATGGGCAATTGAGAAGGGATTAAAACATGATGTCGAGCATTCAACCCTCGTGCAGTCATTCTGGTCCCGTACACATACCAGAAATGAAGGGAGTTTGAATCCAATTAATAAAACAATAAATGGTTAAGTCTCCTTTAAGCCCATGACATATAGGAGCAGAATTAAACCTTTGGCCCATCGAGTTTGCTCTGCCATTCAATCATGGTTGGTATGATTCTCATCCCCATTCTCCTACCTTCTCCCTGTAACCTTTGACCCCCTTATTGATCAATAACCGATCTATCTATGTCTTAAAGATACTTAATGACCTGGCCTCCACAGCCCTCTGTGGCAATAAGTTCTACAGATTCACCCTCTAGCTGAAGAAATTCCTCCTCATCTCAGTTTTAAAGGAGTGTCCCTTCACCATCAGAAATGATGAAGTGAAGGGACACTCCTTTAAAACTGTTCTAGTTCTCGTCTCTCCCACTAGTGGAAACATCCTCTCCACGTCCACTCTATCCAGGCCTCTCAGTATTCTGCAAGTTTCAATCAGATCTCCCCTCATCCTTCTAAACTCCATCCTCAATCACTCTTCATATGACAGACCCTTCATTCCTGGGATCGTTCTTTGATTGTCTTTGAGGCGTAGATTTTAAACGTAGTGGCCAATTTAAGCCAGCTGGTTTCTTAGATCCAGTCAGCTGTAGAAGATGTTGTAATAACTATAAGATCTTAGTTCTGTGATAGAACTTCTCGAACTGTACACTCATTCACAAAGAGAGCGGGAAAGAGAGCAGCCTTCAGTCTGCTTCCTCTGCTGAAGACTTTCTTGACACCAATTACGTCACCTGCAATCTTCTCTAATGGTTGGGGAGCCTGCTTTGAAATATTTCACCCATTTTGTATTTCCAAGACATTTTAGGTGGTCTATCTGGTGGCAGCCATTGTTTCCATGTACAGTACTTTACTATTGCTTTGTCAGTTCCGAGTTTTGATGGGTGTCTGTATTAGAGGAGATGTCACTCTCTTTACAGTCCCCTGAGGGTGATTTTTTTTTGTTTCTCCCCTACACCTTGCATTTTAAAGCAGCTTGCTCTGTCTCAGTTCAAGGTAAAACATTTCCAATCAGATGAAAGTTTAAATATCATAGTTTCAAAATTAAAGATGGCACAGCCTGGTAACCATAAGAACATAAGAAATAGCTTTAGGATTGACTGTTCTGTCCCTTGTGTGTCCTGTACCATTTAATAAGACCATGTTGATCTTATTGTGGTCTTCACTTTCTTGCTTTCATACCAAAATTCTTCACTCCCCTGTAAATCAAACATCAAACAAAAGATAATTAATTTCTGGCCTTGGTTTGACTGGATGTAATCGTAGAGTTTTGATAACATGACTTCCTCCTTCACCAGGCCCCCCAGTGCTTACCCATAGGTTGCCCAACAGATCCATTCAGATAGATCATAGAACCCTACAGTGCAGGAAGAGGCCCTTCGGCCCATCGAGTCTGCACCAAACACAATCCCACCCAGTCCCTACCCCCATATCCCTACATTATTATACCCACTAATCCCTCTAACCTACGCATCCCTGGACACTAAGGGGCAATTTCTTAGCATGGCCAATCAACCTAACCCGCACGTCTTTGGACTGTGGGAGGAAACCAGAGCACCAGGAGGAAACCCACGCAGACACAAGGAGAATGTGCAAACTCCACACAGACAGTGACCCGAGCTGGGAATCGAACCCAGGACCCTGGAGCTGTGAAGCAGCAGTGCTAACCACTGTGCTACCATGCCGCCCATAGGGAAGCCCTTTCCCACAGACAGTGGAGAGGGAATGGATTCCTCATTACCCAATTGATTTTTTTCATTGCCTAGTCTAACATTATTGCAGAAAGGGTTGGAAATAAATTATTTTTCAATGCTCCTATCATTTATCTAGTACTTTAGATCTTAAATATCTGGAGTTTCCAAGATGATACTGGAGGGTCGGCGTCTCTGGCCACTGTTCACTAATCTTGATACCAGTGCTACTTCTGACTGCCCAATTCAGCTACCAATTCCAGAGAGCTGAAGCTCAGCTATCATGGCATCTCCTCGTACCTTCCTGACCTCTGGAGCTGAGTGACCTGTCCCACAATACATTTATCCACCAGCAGAAGACAAATAAGATGTGGTCCTTTTACTCGCACTGGGATGGGTGCTATGCTGATTCACCAGAATGATGCCAGGGCATGGACTCTTCAATTATGATGACAGCCTGTACAAACTTGGCTTGAATGTCACAGGTGATTAATGACTGAGGTGTAAATGCATCACCTCACATTTATCTGAATTAAACTCCACCTGCCATTTGTCAGCCCATTGGCTCAATTGATCAAGATCCCATTGCAATCCTAGGTAACCTTCTTCACTGTCCACTATACCACAAATCTTGATGTCATCTGTGAACTTATTCACCATGCCTCCTAAATTCTCATCCAAATCATTACTATAAATGACAAATAACAGTGGAGCCAGCACTAATCCCTGGGGCACATTGCTGGTCACAGGTCTCCAGTTTGAAAAACAGCCTCTACAACCATCCCCTGTCTTCTGTCATCAAGCTAAATTTGTATCCAATTGGCTACCTCACCCTAGATCCCTTGAGATTTAATGTTATGCAACAACCTACCATGCGGTCGGTACCTTGCTAAAGTCCATGTAGACAATGTCGATTGCACTGGCCTCATCTACCTTCTTGGTTATCCCTTCAAAACACTCAGTCAAATTTGTGAGACATGATTTTCCACTCACAAAGCCATGCTGACTGTCCCTAATCAGTCCTTGCATCTCTAAATGCTTGTAGACCCTGTCTCTCTTCTAACAACTCTTCTAACAACTTACCCACTACAGACATTAGGTTCACTGGCCTGTAGTTCCCAGACTTTTCACTGAAACCCTTCTTAAACAAAGATACAACAGTTGCCATCCTCCAATCTTCTGGCATCTCACCCATGACTATCGATGATTCAAATATCTCTGCTAGGGGACCTGCAATTTCCTCCCTAGTCTCCCACGATGTCCTGGGATACATTTCATCAGGTCCCGAGGATTTATCTATCTTGATACACTTTAAGACTTCCAGCACTTCCTTCTCTGTAATATGTACACTCCTCAAGACATCACTATTTATTTCCCTAAGTTACAGAGTTGAGGAGGAACAACTTCTCCCAGAGGGTAGTGAATCTTTGGAATTCTCTGCCCATTGAAGCAGTGGAGGCTACTTCGCTAAATGTGTTTAAGTCACAGATAGATAGATTTTTGACCAATAAGGGAATTAAGTGTTATGGGGAGCAGGCGGGTAAGTGGAACTGAACCACTATCAGATCAGCCGTGATCTTATTGAATGGCGGGGCAGGGAGGGGCTAGATGGCCTACTCCTGCTCCTGTTTCTTATGTTCTTATGTTCAAGTTCCCTAACATCCATTCCTTTCTCAACAGTAAATACTGATGAGAAATATTCATCTCGGATCTCACCCCTCTAGTGGATCCGCACGTAAATGGCCTTGATGATCCCTAAGAGACCCTACTCTCTCCTTAGTTACTGTTTTGCCCTTTATGTATTTCATAGAATTCCTGCAGTGCAGAGGGAGGCCATTTGGTCAATCGAGGCTGCACCGACCACAATCTCGCCCACGCCCTATTCCCGTAACCCCACATATTTACTCTGCTAATCCCCCTGACGCTTGGATCAATTTAGCATGGCCAATCCACCTTGTAGAAGCTCTTTGAATTTTTCTTTGCCTCATCTGCCAAAGCAATCTCGTTTTGCCCTTCTGATTTCTCTCTCAACTCTAGTCCGACCCCCTCTTTGCTCTTCAAAGGTTCCACTAGATCCCAGCTGGTCATATGCAGGTCTTATGCCTCCTTTTTCTTCTTGACCAGGAGCTCAGTATCCCTAATCATCCAAGGTTCGCTACTTCTACCAGCCTTGCCCTTCAGTCTCAAAGGAATGTGCTTATCCTGAAACCTGGTTAACACATTTTTGAAAGCGTCCCACTGACTAAGTGTCCCTTTGCCTGCCAACAAACTCCCCCAATCAACTTTTGGAATGTTTTCTTTTGGGCCAGACCTATCATTCTCCGTAGCTACCTTAAAACTAATGGAAAGGATATTGATACAAAGATTTGATAACTGGAGCTCTTCAATGGCAGATCTGATGGGACTGAATAATCCACTCATATTCTCAATGGCCCTCTGCAATTTCCTTCCCTTTTCCCCCAGGTGATTGCTGCAGAAGGTGAAATGAATGCCTCTCGTGCCCTCAAGGAGGCAGCGGTGGTGATGGCGCTGAGTCCGAACGCCCTGCAGCTCCGTTACCTCCAGACACTTTCTGAGCTTGCTTCAGAGCGGAACTCCACCATCCTGTTCCCAGTGCCGATCAACATCATGACAACCTTCACAAAGTGAAGTGGGCTCATCAACACAGGTGTCTATGGGAACTATTCTTTCTGAGTGCAGTACTGTAAAGTGAGCTGTGGTGCACATTGTGTAAAAAGTTGACCTGTTATCCATCAGAATGGACTATTCAAGAAGCCTGCGCCATTAGATGTTGGTCATTTTTGTGGGTCTGTCTCCTATCCCCTTTGTCGTCTGCCTCCTCAGTGCATGGGCCTTAGTCTTTGTGCTCTATGTCTGTCTGTCTGTCTGTAGGTTTGCATTCATGGTTCTGGCCTAGTTGACTCTGGAACATCAACTTGGGAATCTATATAATTCTCTTCCCTTTCGCTTATTTTTAAATGAACAAAGAACAATACAGCACAGGAACAGGCCCTTCAAGCCTGCACCGCTCATGAGCCCAACTAGACCATTCGTTTGTATCCCTCTATTCCCAGTCTGTTCATATGGCTATCTAGATAAGTCTTAAATGATCCCAGCGTGTCTGCCTCAACTACCTTGCTTGGCAGTGCATTCCAGGCCCCCACCACCCTCTGTGTAAAATACGTCTCCCTGACATCTGCGTTGAACCTTGCCCCCCTCACTTGAACTTGTGACCCCTTGTGTTCGTCACCTCCGACCTGGGAAAAAGCTTCCCACTGTTCACTCTTACTATGCCCTTTGTAATTTTATATACCTCTATTAGGTTGCCCCTCATCCTCTGTCTTTCCAGGGAGAACAACCCCAGTTTACCCAATCTCTCCTCATAGCTAAGACCCTCCATACCAAGCAACGTCCTGGTAAACCTCCTCTGCACTCTTTCCAAAAGCTCCACATCCTTCTGGTAGTGTGGCGACCAGAACTGGACGCAGTATTCCAAATGTGGCCTAATCAACGTTCTCATAGCTGCAACATCATATGCCAACTTTTATACTCGATGCCCTGTCCAATAAAGGCAAGTATGCCTTATGCCTTCTTCACCAACTTCTCCACCTGTGCTGCCACCTTTACATAAGAACATAAGAAATAGGAGCAGGAGTAGGCCAACTAGCCCTTCGAGCCTGCCCCGCCATTCAGTAAGATCATGGCTGATCTGTCGTGGCTCAGTTCCACATTCCCGCCCTCTCCCCATAACCCTTAATCCCCTCTCTTATCAAAAACCCATCAACCCGCGTCTTAAAAATATTTAGCGAGGCAGCCTCCACCACTTCAACGGGCAGAGAATTCCAGAGATTCACCACCCTTTGAGTGAAGAAGTTCCTCCTCAACTCCATTCTAAACCTCCCCCCCTTTATCTTGAGGCTGTGCCCCCTAGTCCTACTATCCTTTCTGAGCGGGAAGAGTCTCTCCACCTCTATCCTATCCATCCCATTCATCATTTTATACGTCTCAATGAGATCTCCCCTCATTCTTCTAAAGATTCTTCTTTAAGGATCAGTGGACTTGCACACCCTCTGTCCCTCTGTGTGTCTATACTCCTGATGGTTTTGCCATTTATTGTATAGCTCCCCCCTACATTAGATCTACTGAAATGCATCACTTTGCATTTATCTGGATTAAATTCCATCTGCCATTTATCCACCCAATTTTCCAGCTATCTATATCCTGCTATATTCTCACACAATGTTCATCAGTATCCGCAACTCCAGCAATCTTTGTGTCGTCCGCAAACTTACTGATCACACCAGCTACACCTTCTTCCAAATCATTTATACATATCTCAAACAGCAGAGTTCCCAGTACAGAGCCTTGCGGAACACCACTAGTCACAGACCTCCAACCGGAAAAAGACCACTTCACTGCTACCTCTGTCTTCTATGGCCAGCCCAGTTCTCCACCCATCTAGCTAGCTCACCTTTTATCCCGTGAGATTTAACCTTTTGCACCAGCCTGCCATGAGGGATCTTGTCAAACGCTTTACTAAAATCCATATAGATGACATCCATGGCCCTTCCCTCGTCGATCATTTTTGTCACCTCCTCAAAAAACTCAACCAAATTGGTGACACATGACCACTCTCGTACAAAACCATGTCTATCGCTAATGAGATTATTCAGTTCTAAATGTGCATATATCCTACCTCTAAGAATCTTCTCCAACAATTTCCCTACCATGGACGTCAAGCTCACCGGCCTATAATTACCCGGGTTATCCTTGCTTAAGAAGGTTACCCTTCTTAAATGACGGGACCACATTTGCTATCCTTCGATCCTCTGGGACCTCACCTGTGTCCAGTGAAGAGACAAAGATTTCTGTTAGAGGCCCAGCAACTTCATCTTTGTCTCCTTGAGCAGTCTAGGATAGCTGCCATCAGGCCCTGGGGATTTGTCTGTCTTAATGTTTCCGAAAAAACCCAACACTTCCTCCCTTGTAATTGAGATTTTTTTCTAACAGGTCGACACATCTCTTTGAGACACTACCAGTCGACATGTCCCCCTCCCTTGTGAATACTGATGCAAAGTATTCGTTTAGGATCTCACCTACTTCCTTGGGTTCTAAGCATAATTCCCTTTCTTTTGTCCCTAAGAGGTCTGATTCTTTCCCTGACAATCCTCTTGTTCCTAACGTATGTATAAAATGCCTTAGGATTCTCCTTAATCTTGTCTGCCAAGGACATTTCGTGACCCCTTTTTGCCCTTCTAACTCCCTGTTTGAGTTCTTTTCTACTTTCTCTGTATTCCTCCAGTGCTCTATCTGTTGTTAGCTGCCTGGACCTTACGTATGCCTCTTTTTTCTTTTTGATTAGACCCACAATTTCACTGGTGTCCACGGTCCTCGAATCCTACCTTTCCTGTCCTTTCTTTTTATAGGCACATGCCTGTCCTACAGCCCTATCAACTGCTCCTTAAAAGACTCCCACATGCCAGATGTGATTTGCCCTCGAACAGCCACCAAATCTTGCCTAATCCGGCTGTAGTTAGCTTTCTCCCAATTCAGCACCTTACCCGTATGACAGCATTCATCTTTTTCCATTACTATCCTAAAGTTTATAGAATTGTGGTCACTATTTACCACATGTTCCCCTACTGAAACTTTGATAACCTGACCGGGCTCATTCCCCAGTACTAGGTCCAGTATAGCCCCCTCTCTAGTTGGACTATCAACATATTGTTCCAAAGAACATTCCTGTACACATTTTATAAATTCCTCCTGGTCCTGACCCCCAGCTGTATGCAATTTCCAGTCTATACAAGGGAAATTAAAGTCTCCCACTATAACAACCCTATTTTTTCTGCACCTGTCCAGAATCTCCTTACATATCCGTTCCTCAACTTCCCGTGGGCTGTTGGGATGCCTATAGTATACCCCCAGCATAGTGACTGTGCCCTTCTTGTTCCTGAGCTCCACCCACAGTGACTCGTTACATGACCCTTCTAAATTGTCCACCCTCTGTACCGCTGTAATATGCTGCCTAACCAGTATTGCTACTCCCCCACCTCTTCTAGCCCCTCCTCTGTCTCGCCTAAAACACTTATACTCTGGAATATTCAGCTACCAGTCCTGTCCTTCTTTCAACCAAGTCTCCGTCACTGCAACCACATCCAAGTTCTGCGTAAGCATTAAGGCTCTAAGTTCGTCTGTCTTGCCCATTACGCTCCTTGCATTGAAGCAGACGCACTCCAGACCTCCAGGCCCATTGAGGTCATCCTCCCCCAGAATACTCTTCCGCTTAGATAGCCTTGTCCTGGCTCCAAGCTCATCCCCAGCCTCTATGCTTATTGACCTATTGTTTTGATCCCCACCCCTCGCAACATTAGTTTAAACCCACCCAAACCACACTAACAAAACTCCTGGCTAGGATATTCATGCCCCTCGGTGTAACCCATCCTTCTTGTCCAGGTGCCATCATCTCTTGAAGACTTCCCAGTGATCCACGAATTTGAAACCCTCCCTCCTGTACCAGTCCTTTAGCCACGCGTTTAGTTGTACAATCTCCCTGTTCCTAGCCTCACTAGCATATGGCACTGGGAGTAGTTCAGGGATTGCAACCCTAGAAGCCCTGCTTTTTAGCCTACTACCCAACTCCCTGAATTGCTCTTTCCGGCCCCTTTTAGGATGCTTCCTACCCGCTCAGAGACATCCAGGACCCCGGCACCAGGGAGGCAGACTACCATCCTGGAGTCTCATTCACGCCCACAGAACCGCCTGTCTGTGCCTTTAACTATTGTGTCCTGCACTGTTATTGCTCTCCTAGTCTCCCTCTTTCCCTTCTGAGCCACAGAGCCTGACTCCGTCCCAGTGACCAGTGGCTTACCTCTGGAGGATCATCATCATCCCCCCCCCTCCCCCCCCCCCCCCCACACAGTATCCACAACAGTATACTTGTTTTGGAGGGGGAGAACCACAGGGGATCCCTTCACTGACTGCTCTCTCCCATCCCCTCTCCTGTCTGTCACCCAGACCTTACTGTTAAGGGGGGACAGCCACCGGGCTACTCTCTGGTACGTGACCTTTACTCTTCCTAACCGTGACCCACGTGTCTTCCTCCCGTGGCCCCGGTGTGACTACCTGCCTGTAACTTCTCTCTATTAATTCCTCATTCTCCCTGACTAGACTAAGGTCGTCGAGCCGCAGCTCCAGTTCCCTAACGCGGTCCCTCAGGAGCTGCAGTTCCACGCACCTGGCGCAGATATGGACTTCCGGGAGGCTAGGCGACTCCATGAACTCCCACATCCGACACCGAAAGCAACAAACCGGCCTCTCACTCACAATTACCCCTTTCTTTAAATTCCTGGAAGAACGAAGAACAGAACCTACCCTGCCTCTGTTTACGTCGAAGCCCATTGAGCTCTTCAGCCTTCACTCTGCGCCCGTTCTCAACGCTGCCGCTGTATAGAGTGGCCTGCTCTTTATAGTTCCCGTTTACCACTGGCTGGTGTCAGGCGTCTGCGCAGTCCTCCCAGTAAAAAAAATCTTTTGCAAAGGGAAAAAGCCCGCGAGAAAATTTAACGGATAGATAAATAAATAAATAACCAAACACTAGCTGCCTTACCCTCAGCGTAAATCCCTCCCTCTCAATCTTGCTCTGGTCACACAATAAGGCTGAAAGAAAACAACCTTTCATTGCCATGTTTACAACAATTTCCTAGAGGTTTCTTTCTCTTTGATTTCCAATGGGTAACTGTCAACATTAGGATTAAGTCACCGCTCTGTCTCGTTAATCTGCATTGTAAAAGTTCCCTTTAGCCAAAAACACCAGTTAGAACTGAGAAAAAAAAGGCTAGAAAAAAGACTAACAAATGCCAACAGGAGGTGGTAAATAAACACCAGTTTTGCAGTGATAAACACAGCTTCCCCACGATCCCAAACCTCCTATTCTGCGCAAAGCGGGGTGGGATTGGCACTGTGCCTTCTACAGAGCATGAACTGCTGCTTATTCTCAGACTGTGCATAACACATACTGGAGATGGATCTGAACACTCTGTCAACTTTTGCCAAACTTGTATGTAACTAGTTTCACCTCTGTGAGCCTGTGTGCTATGTTCTGGTTGGTTAAACTATGTCAGACATTTAAGCTTTTTTTTTAAAGGTTTGTTTACTGTATCTTTTTTAACGCTGACAATTAAAATGTTTCTAAACAAAGTTTTAAAGAAATTTGTTGTCCATGCGCACAACGTTCAAGTCAATGTTTAATTAGCAATATTCAACTTTCTTCTTGCAACGACCTCGTCTTCTGGTTGGCATAATCTCTGGTTATCTCCCCGTTGTTTAAGAATGGAGGGGTGCTTGGGTGTCGGATACGCCTGAATCTCTGAACAATGAATTCACCAGACTGCACCCAAAAACAAGGGATAACCATTAAAAACAGAGCAAAAGAGCCCTGAAGAAAATAACTTCCAGCTTTTAGGTCTTGCTTTTTCAGTCTTGTAGGTGCTAACAACGAGGCCCTCACCCTTCAGAAAATGGCAGCTCCATCAAACCCTTCCAGAATGCTGTAATAGAAGGTAGCTTACTTGGGTACTGCCTGTCTGACAACTTGCATGTCTCAGATGATCTTACTTTGACATAAGTGCAGGTAGAAATACTGTGAGGGAAGGGGTGATTGCTAGGGGCAGGCATGTAGGGTGGGGAATTGAGGTGTGGGCAAGAACACAGTGTTAGGTCCCACCTTCCAATCTGCAATAGGATAATAGAGGAGAATCCATGCACTTTGATCAAGTCTAAGGAGCAGTTACTGTTGTCATAGAATCCCAGTAGTGCAGAAGGAGACCATTCAGCCCATCATGTCGACACCGACCACAATCCCACCCAGGCCCTGTTCCTGTAACCCCATACATTTATCCTGTTAATCTCCCTGACACTAGGCTCAATTTAGCATAGCCAATCAACCTAACCCACACATCTTTGGACTGTGGGAGGAAACTGGAGCACCCAGAGGAAACCCACGCAGACTCGGAGGCAACATGTAAACTCCATGTGTAAACCTGAGGCCGGAATTGAACCCGGGTCCCTGGCGTTGTGAGCCAGCAGTGCTACACACTGTGCCACCATGCAGTGTCATAGAAGGAAATGAAGAAACCAATTGGTGCATAGTAAAACCTGCATACAGATAAGATAGCGTCATGGTAATATCACTGGACTAGTAATCCAGAGATCCCGAGAGACAAGAGTTCAAATCGCATCAATGCAGCTGGTGGAATTTAAATTCAATTAGTTTATAAGATCTGGAATTTGAAGCTGTCACGGTAACAGTGCAATGAAACCATCGTTGGCTATCCTAAAAGCTCATCTGGTTTATCAGTGCCCTTTTGGGAAGAAAATCTGCCAACCTTACTAACATGTGACTCTTAACTGCCCAATGAAATAGCCAGGCAAGTGTTTGTAGCAAACCATGTAATAATCCTGGATAGACCAATAGGCGTTGACCTAGTCACTGGAAATGACAATGGCACGCCAGCTCCACTGACCTTGCAAAGTCCTCTTACTCACATTTGGGAGTTTATGCTAAAACTGGGAGAGCTGACCCACAGACTGGTCAAGCAACAACCTGACATAGTGATACTCATGGAATCATATCTCACAGACAATGTCCCATCATCAGCTTGGATATGTCCTACCTGTAGGATAAATCCACCTGAGGTGGCTACACAGTAATAAACACGCAGGATGGAGTTTCCAAGTGAGTCCTCAACAATGACTCCGGCCTCCATGAAGTCTTGTGACATCATTCAAACATAGTCAAGGAAAAGCCATAGAAGGTGTTTCCAAGCTACACAGTGATAACCAGCTCACTGATATTTTTGATGTTTTGAGTTCCAGCAGGCCCACTCAGATTCTATCCCTAAGAATCTTCTCCAACAATTTCACTGTCACTGACGTCAAGAACAAGACAGCATTGGCTATCCTCCATCCCTCTGGGACCTCATTTGTCTGGGGAAATCAGACAGATGTAGTCCTTCAGGACACTTGAATTGTCCATGATACCCCACATCTCGCAGGAGTAGCACCCAACTCTGCCAATTGACATCCCTCTCTATTGGTTGTTAGATTAAAAATTAAATACTAGTTAGGCCCTTAAAAACCACTGCCGGTGCTCTCACGAATAAGCCCCCTAAAATTAATATGTCTCCTGGTTCGTACAGGTTGCTACAGATGTTAAGTCTAGCTTGCTACCTTCTAGTAAGTGTGAGAAAAAAAACTCTTACCTTAGAAAATGTAGCTTAGATTCTACTCCTGTGAACCTGGGAATGAACAGGTTAAGGGCATGTGTTTCCTGATTTTTGAAGAACCATTCAGGAGCCTCTCTGCCTTTTGAAAGTCTGACATCAACAGGAAGTAATGCTGTAGGATCTCCCGGTGTTGCTGGAAATGAGACTTCAATTCGAGTCTCATAGGCTGCTCCTCTCCTTTCAGCCCCCTGGAATTGACCTTGGGGTTTGAGACCCACCCCATGGAAAGTGCCTTCATAAGGTCAGCAAACAGATTGATTATTGACCTGTAAATTCTTTCATTGAATCATAGAGTCATAGAGGATTACAGCATGGAAACAGGCACTTCGGCCCAACATATCCATGCTGCCTTTTTTTCTAAAACCCGTAATCTAATCCCAGTTGCCAGCACATGGCCCATATCCTGCTCTACCCATCGTACCCATGTAACTATCTAAATGCTTTTTAAAAGATAAAATTGTACCCGCCTCTCCTACTACCTCTGGAAGCTTGTTCCAGACACTCACCAACGTGTGAAAGAAATTGCCCCTCTGGGCACTTTTGTATCTCTCCCCTCTCACCTTAAACCTATGCCCTCTAGTTTTAGACTCTCTTACCTTTGGGAAAAGATATTGACTATATACCTTGTCTATGCCCCACATTATTTTATAGACCTCTATAAGGTCATCCCTCAGCCTCCTACGCTCCAGAGAAAGAAGTCCCAGTCTATCCAGCCTCTCCTTATAACTCAATCCATCAAGTCCCATGGCAGATGGTAAGAGCAGCGGCATTGCCTGGTGAGCCATATTTGATGAAGCATGGCACCCCTCAAGCTGTAATCTCTGGCAACAAGCCCATTTTAAAATTAAGAAAAAGAAATCAGGAATAAAGATTTCAAATATTTACAGCCTCTGCAACCTCCTTGACTCCCCAGTGTTGGATTTTGGGGGGGTACTCCAAAGATGCGCTGGGAAATCCCCTCTTGCAAGTTGCCAAATAAGAATTTAAGTGGTAAACTGTCCACTGGGCAATTGCACTGCACTTGGAACCATCCGATAAAGTGCGTTAAATCACTAACTTTGGATTGTTCTGCCAGTTTACACTCGCTCTTGAAGAGTTAGAAGGGGAAAAAGAAATTTTAACTTTAGTGAAACTAAACAAAGACACAGATCGAGCCCCGCATGGATTAATATTCCCCCCCCCCCAACTACTCCTCAGCGCTCCGGAGACCCTTACCGTCCCACACCACCCTCAGCTAAGAGCCCCACTTCCCACAAGGAAGGTGATGGCCTAGTGGTATTATCGCTTGACTTAATAATCCAAAAATTCAAGTAATGTTCTGGGGACCCGGGTTCAAATCCCACCACGGCAAATGGAGGAACTCGAAATGAATAAAAAGTATCTGGAATTAAGAATCTGCTGATGAATGTGAAACTATTGTCAATTGTCGGAAAAATCCACCTGGTTCACTAGTGTCCTTTAGGGAAGGGAATCTGCTGTCTTTCCCTGGTCTGGCCTACATGTGACAATGTGGAGATGCCAGCGTTGGACTGGGGTAAACACAGTAAGAAGTCTCAACACCAAGTTAAGGTCCAACAGGTTTATTTGGTAGCAAAAGCCACTAGCTTTCGGAGCGCTGCCCCTTCATCAGGTGAGTGGGAGTTTTGTTCACAAACAGGGCATATAAAGACACAAACTCAATTTACAAAATAATGATTGGAATGTGAGTCCTTACACATCGTTAAGTCTTAAATGTACAGATAATGAGAGTGGAGAGAGTGTTAAGCACAGGTTAAAGAGATGTGTATTGTCTCCAGACAGGACAGTTAGTGAGATTTTGCAAGCTCAGCAAGTCGTGTGGGTTACAGACAATGTGACATGAACCCAAGATCCCGATTGAGACCATCCTCTTGTGTGCGAAAGTTGGCTATCAGTCTCTGCTCAGCGATTCTGTGTTGTCGTGTGTTGTGAAGGCTGTCTTGGAGAACATTTACCCAAAGATTAGAGGCTGAATGTCCGTGACCAGGCTGAAACCCACGGCAATCACCAGGTAAGATGTTCTCTTTCTGTTGGGGAACACTTCAGCAGTCACTTTTCTCAAACGAGAAGGCATTTATTGTCCATCCTTAATTTGAAATAAGTAGCACACGGCAGCAATCAGTGAGGTTTAGAGCTTTTGATACAACTGGTGACACGGTGGCACAGTGGTTAGCACTGCTGCCTTACAGCGCCAGGGGCCAAGTTCAATTCTCGGCTTAGGTCACTGTCTGTGCAGAGTCTGCATGTTCTCTCCATGTCTGTATGGGTGTCCTCCGGGTGCTCTGGTTTCCTCCCACAGTCCAAAGATGTGTGGGTTAGGTGGATTGCCTGTGCTAAATTGCCCCTTAGTGTCGGGGAGATCAGCTAGGGTAAATACGTGGGATAGGGCCTGGTGGGATAGTGCAGAATCGATAGGCCGAATGGTCTCCTTCTGCACTGTAGGGATTCTATGATTTTGTGAGCTAAATGACTTGCTTGGCCATTGCTGAGACTGGAGTCACATTTAATCCAGAGCAATGCAGTGACCCAGCAGGGGCTGCTGCTTTTCTCATTTGTGTTTAATTTATTGATTTTTGTTTAATTTGAAGAGTACAAACCAGACCAGGTAACAACAGCAGCTTTACATTTTCTCAAAAACGTCACTGAACCAGCTAGGTTTTTGAGTTTCTCGGCCACTATTACTTACGCCAGATTTCTTCTTATTCCAAAATTATTCAGTTAGCTGGGTTAAAAATTCCTCAGCTGTCGAAGTGGGATTTGAACTCATGCCCCCTTCATCCCGCTGCCCTCAACTTCCTCCAGCACGATTGGCCTAAAGCCCTTTGTGCAGTCTCTGTTGGATCTTGGTAATGAAGTTTGGATAGAGCAACTGAACGAAGGTCTGTATGAAGAAGAGACTCCTTGCGATGAAAGGCTTGTTTCTGCGTTGTGAATTCTGTGCGGGCTTTGTACAAAAGCTCCAATTCTCAGAATTATAGAATCCCGACAGTGCAGAAGGAGGCCATTTGGCCCATTGAAAGTGTACTGACTCTCTGACACAGCATCTTTCCCAGGCCCTCTCCCCATTAACCCTGCACATTTCCCATGGCCAATCCACCTAACCTGCACGTCTTTGGACTGTGGGAAGCAGCTGCCTCTACTGGGCCACTGCATTGCTCCAGATTAAATGTGACTCCACACACAGCAATGGCCTAGCAACTCATTCAGCTCGCAGAATCATAGAACCGGACAGAGCAGAAGGAGACCCTTCGGCCCATCGAGTCTGCACCGACCACGATTCCACCCAGGCCCTACCCTGTGTATTTACCCTAGCTGATCCCCTTGACACTAAGGGGCAATTTAGCATGGCCAATCCGCCTAGCCTGCACAGCTTTGGAATGTAGGAGGAAACCCACGCAGACACGGGGCGAACATGCAAACTCCACGCTGTCACCTAAGGCTGGGCTTGAACCTGGATCCCTGACACTGTGGGACAACAATGCTAACCACTGTGCCCATCCGTGTCAGCCCCCCTATATCTCTCTTTTTCCTCGCTGCCCATTCTCTCCTGCCTTCTGTGGCCTTGAATGGACTTTTCTGCATCAAAAGGTGCCACACTGATACAGATACAGAGAGCAGCGAGTGCTGCTAGTTCCATAGCTGCACGGCAGGAATAGATTTAATGGGGCTTTACCGCCAATGTAAATATTTATCAGTGCACCTCTGCCCACCATGTCACACTGGCCGAGTCCCTCTTGTATTTGTTTCTCTCCCATCCGTTTAATTCACATGGGCTTTGTTATCCCATCGCTATGGTAACCCTAGTTTATATTTGACTGCCTATTGACCGCGCTTGAAGTTTGTTTTTGCTGTTTGTCGTTTGCAAACAGGAATTGCATTCCAGAAAGGGAACCCTTTATTTCAATGTTTTATCACCGGCTGAATCCTGATTGTTTTTGCATTCCTCTTCTCATTTCACAGCCCCAAGGATTATGTTCCGCTGGTTAACGTTTGTTCTATGTACCACAGTCGCCGTACCAGGTAACTATGACTTTCTCTGCTTCCATTCTCTGGTCTAACTTGCAGTAAATTGAGGGGTTTTTTTCACTAAGTGTACAGGTTGATGCGCAAAGTTCAAAACCAGAATGATATGGGACAATGCCAGCGCAGACACGATGGGTCGAATGGCCTCCTTCTGCACTGTAACAATTCTGTCATATCCTGGATTGATCGCGGACTGGATTCAATGGGGCAGAGCAACACCAGACAGAACTGGATGGTTAGAACGGTTTGGCATTTTACCCAGTGGGCTGGCGTGTTGAACCATGAGGCCTACTCAATTTGAATCCCAGTCACGGCTCAGTGGGTAGGTCTCAGTAGGAATGGATCTAAATAATCCTGGTCTGAAAAGGGGTAAGGAAGGGGCAGGAGGGGAGTGATTGGGGGGAAAGAGGAACTCTCCTGACATCAGGTAACAATTCAGGGGAACATTTTCCAGGATCTGCAGGACTTTAGTTTTACTCATTTCACTCGTAATCAGAGGTAAAATCAACCAACCTTTTATAAATGTCGCTAATGATTAATTTTATTAATATTAGATAAACGCAGGTAGATAAGGTGACAAACTTAATTAGAAGTGCAATTTTTTTATTATTATTCATTCATGGGACATGGGTGTCGCTGGCTTTATTGCCCATCCCTAGTTGCCCTTGGAGGGCAGTTGAGAGTCAGCCACATTTCTGTGGCTCTGGAGTCACATGTAGGCTAGACCGGGTAAGGATGGCAGACAGCCTCTTTCTGCACTGTAGATTCTATGGTTCTATTTCCTTCCCTAAGGGATATTCATGAAACAGGTGGGTTTTTCTGACAATCCACAACGGTTTCATGGTTATCAGTAAATTCTTAATTCCAGATATATTTCCTTGAATTCAAATTTCACCATCTGCCGTGGCGGGATTTGAACCTGGCTGAGTTTCTGGATGAATAATCTAGCAATAATACCACTAGGCCATCACCTCCCTGAAATCCAGAAGGGTTGATGCTAATTTGGGAGACTGAGATTAATTCAACACCAGCCTTCTGATGGCCTCCTCTTCCTCCTCCTCCTCCTGGCCTGTCTCAGGATTGCCTGCAGACTGTAAGATGTCTGTGGACTGTCTGCAGTCTGCCTTCAAATTGACCGAGTCGCCCGTGGACTTTCTGTGGACTGCCAGTGAACAACGCCTTCTGAATGTGTCTAGACCATTTGATCTGTCTCCGGACTGTCTTCAGAGTCCCACAGGGATATCCATGCTGGCATGCAGCAAGACCTGCACAGTATGTAGGCTCAGGCTGATGGGTGGCAAGTAACATGCGTGCCACACAAGTGCCAGGCAACGACCATCTCCAACAAGAGAGAGTTTAACTATTGCACCTGTCGCATTTACCAATTCCTTTGGTAAAGTGGTGCACTTAATCAAGCTCAACTTCTTTGATACTGGATGTAATTTCTGCCACCTCTCCAGATTTTCCACTGATCTTATGGAAGATCATTGGGAAAATCCAGCTGAAGAAGTCCATGTTCAGATCAGCTTGGCTAGGTTTCTTGCACCAGTCTTCTTCCACCCACTGTATATGTTGACAATTGGGATGTATGAGCCAACTGCTGTGGACGTACATTCTAAACATTTTGGATGTTTGAAGAAAATTTCCCACAAGTTTCCCCGAAGCATTTCATGAAGAGGATCATAAAATCCCTACAGTGCAGAAGGAGGCCATTTGGCCCATTAAGTCTGCACCCACCACAACCCCACCCTGATCCTACCCCATAACACCATGTATTTACCTTAACTAGTCCTCCTGATACCAAGGGGCAATTCAGCATGGCCAATCAACCTAACTCGCACATCTTTGGAGTGTGGGAGGAGGAAACTGAAGCACCCAGAGGAAACCCACGCCGACGTGCGGAGAACGTGCAGACCCCACACAGTCACCTGGGGCCAGAATTGAACCCAGGTCCCTGGCGTTGTGAGGCAGCAGTGCTAACCACTGTGCCACCATGTCGCCTGGATTATAACACATAGCCAAGTATGAGCAGTTGTTCGAAGGGGTAGGCTGGGTGAACTGAAGGACCTTTCCTTATTCTGCATCTTTGCTTTTTATGTTTTCACATCATTCTATTTTCCTCCAGTGCCAAGTCAGGGAGCAGAATGCCACAACTTCACAAAACTACCAGTGACTGACACAATCATTGGCACTGAGGTGGTCGTGAGACTTCTGCTCTACACGGGGAAGAACTCAGACTGTGCCACCTTGATCAATGCCACCCATACCAGCCTGCTGGATGTCAGCAAGAAAACCATCTTCCTTATTCATGGCTACAGACCATTCGGATCCCCACCCAGATGGTTGAGAAAGATGATAACGACTTTACAAATGATGGGTGACATAAATTTAGTCATTGTTGATTGGAATAGAGGAGCAACTACCATCAACTATGCAGCTGCCGTCTCCAACACCAAGAAAGTTGCTAAAATTTTGGTACCTGTTATTTCTAGGATACTGGTAAGAAGTTTTGGTTTATTGTTGTATCAAACCCCTTTGATGGCTGTGTGTCTGGTGATTATTGGATTCTCAAAGTTCTTATGTTTTTTTCAAGATCTCAGTAAGAGCAGGGCAACATCTACAGAAGAAAATCAATGTCTCCCCAGTCTCAGGTCTCCTGAGCTTTGTTGCTAAAACATTGGGACATGATTAACTCTAACCAGAATGGTAGTCTTAACCAATACAGACAAGAGCAATGCATAGGGGAGACAGGAATGTGGATTGCTGTATTAATGCCTAAATTCAAAGCAGGAATCGAGTGTGGGAGAAATGTGTAATGGCAATCGAGGGCGGAGAATGAATGGTGGCGAAAGGAGGAGACAGGAAGGCAGGGAAAGTGAGAGGGAAGGGAAATGATTAAAAAGGATGGAGAAAGACAAGGGATTAGAAGCTGGGATTGCTGGAAGTACATGGAGCAGGTAGGAGAGCAAGAAGGGTGTTAGAATCAAAGAGGCTTACCGCATGGAAACAGCCCCTTCAGCCCAACTTGTGCATGCCGTCCTTTTTTTTTCTTTTTAATGGCTAAGCTAGTCCCAATTGCCTGCATTTGGCCCAAATCCCTCTATACCCATCTTACTCAGTTAGCTTCAGTAGAAAGGGAACGGTGATGAAGAGGGAATATAGGCTCAGACTGCCATCCTAGTCGGAGTGGGGAGGATGGGGATGCTTGAATTGGGAAGTGGAACACGAGGTGTGAGCTACATTGACAAAGGCCAAGCGACAAAGTGCATCTGACCACTTAGATTCATGTAGTAGGTCTGTCTTTGAGCTGTGGCTTTCTGGGGCTTCCTCCATATTTTCTGGAGCTGCTTGCTGACCCTTGTTATTTTTGTAGCTGGTTGTGCATGTAGCTATCGAGGAGTTTGAGCAGATAGGTAGACATCAGACTCCTCGTAATTCAATCATAGAACCATAAAATCCCCACAGTGCAGAAGGAGGCCATTCGACCCATCAAGCCTGCACTGACAACAATCCCATCCTGGCCCTATCCCTGTTGCCCCGCATATTTACCCTGCTAATCCCCATGATACTTGGCACTTGCAATTTAGCACGGCCAATCAGCCTAACCTACACATCTTTGGAGTGCGGGCGGGAAAACGGAGCATCCGGAGGAAACCCATGGGGACATGGAAGAAAGTGCAGACTCCACACAGACAGTGACCCAAGTTGGAATCGAACCCGGATCCCTGGCACTGTGAGGCTGTAGTGCTAACCACTGTGCCACCGTGCTGGAATCAGGCAGGAGTTTCTTGATGCTATTAAGGAAAAGAAAGAATCTACATTTATAAAATACATTTCATCTGTCCTAAAGCACCTTAGTGCCAATTGGAAGTAGTGTTTTAATGTAAGAAATACAGCAGTCAATTTGCTATACGGCGGTTAGCACTGCTGACTCATAGCACTCGGGCCCCAAGTTCAATTTCCTCCAGGTGCTCCAGTTTCCTCCCACAGTTCAAAGATGTGCGGGTTAGGCAGATTGGCCATGCTCAATTGCCCCTTAGTGTCAGCGGGACTAGGCAGGGAAAATGCACAGGGATATGGGAAACGGGCCTGGGTGGGACTGAGGTTGATGCAGATTGGATGGGCTGAATGGCCACCTTCTACACTGTAGGGTTTCTATGAAGTTCCCATAAGCAAGAAAAAGATAAATGGCAGGCTTTAGGTAGTGATGGTTGAGGAATAAATATTGGCCAAGCAATGGGGAAAACTGCCTTGCTTTCTTTGAACATTGCACTGGGACCTTTCATATCCATTTGATTTCATTTGATTTATTATTGTCACATGTATTGGGGTACAGTGAAGGGTATTGTTTCTTATGCACTATGCAGACAAAGTATACAATTCATCGAGCACAGTAAGAAGTCTCACAAAACAGCTTAAAGTCCAACAGGGTTTATTTGATAGCATGAGCTTTCGGGGGTGGGGGGGGATGTGTCAGCTGATGAAGGAGCAACATTCCGAAAGCTCGTGATCCTAAATGAACCTGTTGACTTCAACCTGGTGTTGCGAGACTTCTTACTGTTCTCACCCAGTCCAATGCCAGCATCTCCACATCATTCATAGAGTACACAGGAGAGAAGGAAAGGAGAGGGTGCAGAATATAATTTTGCACTTATAGGTAGAGAAAGATAGCTTAATATACGGTAGGACCATTCAAAAGTCTGACAGCAGCAGGGAAGAAGCTGTTCTTGAGTCGGAATTTTGTATCTTTTTCCTGACGGAAGAAGATGGATGAGAGAATATCCAGGGTGCGGGGGGTCTTATGCTGGTGCATAATCAAAGACCCCATGCATAAGCGTAGACAGGGTCAATGGATGGGAGGCTGGTTTGTGCGAATGGATTGGGCTTAATTTACATCACTTTGTAGCTTCTTGCAATCATCTGAAGAACAGCACCTTCGACAATGCAGCACTCTCTCAGTGCCTGTATGGGCCTCAGGTATTGAAGGTTCACTAGGCTGATACCGGAGATGAGGGGGTTAGCCTATGAGGAGAGATTGAATAGACTGGGTCTGTACTCGTTGGAGTTTAGAAGGCTGAGGGGGGTTCTTATAGAGACATATAAGATAATGAAGGGGCTAGATCGGGTACAGGTAGAGAGATTCTTCCCGCTTAGAAAGGACAGCAGAACTAGAGGGCACAGCCTCAAAATAAGTGGTGGGGGGGGCAGTTTAGATCGGAGTTGAGGAGGAACTTCTTCACTCAAAGGGTGGTGAATTTCTGGAATTCTCTGCCCGTTGAAGTGGTGGAGGCTGCCTCACTGAATATATTTAAGTCACGGGTAGATATATTTCTGATAGACAGGGGAATTAAGGGTTATGGCGAGAAAGCAGGAATGTGGAACTGATTCACTTCAGATCAGCCATGATCTTATTGAATGGCGGGGCAGGCTCGAAGGGCTAGATGGCCTACTCCTGCTCCTATTTCTTATGTTCTTATGTATAAGGACAATGAATTGGATTCAGTTTGATTTGATTTTTGGAGCTAGCAAAGAGATGGATTCGGTGCTGTCTGGTTTACTCTGAGCATTGGCTTCAAAACTTTAAGAATGGAGTAAAAATTATAAAAATAAATAAAAATAGCCCAATGTTAACAATAGAAAATGTACCAGAGTTACACTGAGAGGGCTGCCCTGTATTTTTAGCTTGTAAGTAAAGGTTCATTATTGTTCATCACCAATGTACTTTATCTTTAGAAAATTGGAGGTTCCTTCAACCTGATTCATATGATCGGTGTGAGCCTCGGCGCACACGTATCTGGCTATGTTGGAAGTAGTTTCGATGGACAGATTGGACGAATAACTGGTGAGGAACATTAACTCGCTTCCTTGTCAAATTCTGAAGTGAGAGCGGATAATGCTGGAAATGGAAACCGGGTCAGGCAGTATCACTGAAAAGAGAGAGGGAGAGTTAACATTTTAGGTTGGCAACATTTCCTCAGAACTGGAAGATGTAGCAGGTTTCAACAACTAGAGAAGCAGAACCCATGCCCTTACCCCTTCTCCAGTCCAGGAACCAAGTGTAATGTCATAGAGGTTGACAGTATGGAATTGGGCCCTGTTGGACTTTAACCTGGTGTTGTGAGACTTCTTACTGTGCCCACCACCACCCCCAGTCAAACGCCGGCATCTCCACATCCTCCTGTGTTGTATGATTCAGCTTATCTATTTCTGCTTAACCACCCTGTGGTGAGTGTAATGTACACACTGGGGTGTCAGAATTAAGTCACAGCGGTGGGTGGAATTTTCTCAATTTTTGTCTCAGTCTGAACTCAGGTGGGAAAAGTAGAGTATATCCCATTGGCTCCACTCCAATATTTTTAAACAGTTTGACAAAAAAAAACCTGGCAGAGCAGATCCCATAACATCACGTAGGTGAGATGGGCTCATTCAGAGTCTGCCCTACCAGCAACCTTGATTCCTAATAGATCAGGGCACCCAATGAAAAGAAGATAGGAATAGAACAGAGGACCCACCCCATCACCACAGAATCTGTACTCCCCCCCCCTCCACCATTGGGATCTTCCTCTCTCCGCCCCACAGAAATCCACTTCCACCATGGAAGTCCACCTCCTCTCGTCCCCCGCTGCCACAGACACGGGCACCACCTCCTCATCTCCCCAGCGACACAGAACCTTCAGCACCACCTTCACGGACCATCTCCTGCACTGTTCCCTGGCACTGCCTGGGCATGATCCACTCCCTCACCTAGGGGCTCTATTTACCGGTGTGTTCTTTTGCCAATTTCCTGTTTTTAAAAGCCTCTTGTAAACAGTGATTATGTGACGTCCCAAAGCAGAGTAAAACCCACTTTGGGATTCCCCCTCGATTCTCCACTCCCTCCGCCATTCTCACCCTCCAAAAACCGTGGTGTAAAATTCCCTCCATTGACACTGCTTATGATTAATTACTCTGTTGGCGTTCACTGATCAGATTCACAGCTGAAGTATGATCACCTCCGGGTGCTCTGGTTTCCTCCCACAGTCCAAAGATGTGCGGGTTAGGTCGATTGGCCATGCTAAAATTGCCCCTTCGTGTCCTGAGATGTGTAGGTTAGAGGGATAAATGGGTAAAATGTGTAGGGATGTGGAGATAGGGCCTGGATGGGATTGTGGTTGGTGCAGACTCGATGGGCCGAAGGGCCTCTTTCTGCACTGTAGAGTTCTATGATTCTATGATTCTCTAAATTTAAAGTTTATTTATTTGTAATCTAAAATTTATTGTTATAACCTTCTTGCTTTTGCACTTTATGGACCTATTTAAAGTTTATTTATTTGTGTCACAAGTAGGCTTACATTAACTCTGCAATGAAGTGCAAAATCCCCTAGTCGCCACACTCTGGTGCCTGTACGCTGAGGGAGAATTTAGCATGACCAGTGCAACCTAACCAGCATGTCTTTTGGACTGTGGGAGGAAACCGGAGCACCCGGAGGAAATCCACGCAGACACGGGAGACCATAGAATCAGAGAAGGCCACTTGGCCCATTGCGTCTGCACCGACCACAATCCCACCCAGCCATATCCCCGTAACTCCACATATTTACCCTGCTAACCCACTGAGTGGAGATGCTAGCATTTGACTGGGGTGGGCACAATAAGAAGCCTCACAGCACCAGGTTAAAGTCCAACAGGTTTATTTGGTAGCATGAGCTTTCAGAGCACTGCCCCTTCATCAGGTGAAAGCGACTAATCTGATGAAGGAGCAGCGCTCCGAAAGCTCGTGCTCTCAAATAAACTTGTTGGACTTTAACCTGGTGTCGTGAGACTTCTCAATGTGCCACCCCCCTGACACTAAGGGGCAATTTAGCACGGCCAATCCACCTAACTGCACTTCCTTGGAGTGTGGGAGGAAGCCAGAGCATCTGGAGTAAAGCCACGCACACCCAGGGAGAATGTGCAGACTCCACACAGACAGTAACCTAATCCGGGGAATCGAATCCGGGTCCCTGGTGCTGCGAGGCAGCAATGCTAACCAGTGTGCCAGTACGATGGCCTGAATACTGCTGGCGTTAGCAAAAATGTATTCCTGTGCCTACAGAAAAAACAGAGGGATAAATTAGGCAAGCAGTCAGAGATTTGTTGGTGAGATTTGCTTTTTCTTTGCAGGCCTCGATCCGGCTGGTCCTCTGTTCCGAGGAAAAGGTAGAGAAGACAGACTGGATCCGTCTGACGCTCAGCTGGTTGACGTCCTCCACACGGACACGGATGGTATTCCTACTTATTCCATTCTCAGCACATGCCCAGATTCACATGAATGTTGTGATTTATTAACAAGGTGGAGCTTCAGTTATCTGAGACCTTGTCACACAGCGGGTTCCTGATTTTAATTCATGCCCAGCTCGCATATCAAAGCCCATTCACCTTATACACATACTGCCTCATTGGAGCCATCCCTCTGGTACCCTGGCTCTCTCTTGAGACATTTAGATAATGGTGGACTTATTAACATGCAACATTAACATTTAAAAAATAGTTTCTATCCCACTCCTGAGTCCCAGAATGATTCCACCAAAAGTCATCCCCAAAACACCTGGCTCTCCCAATGAAATCAATCCTTTATGACGTTAACACTTCTGCCAAAGTCCATCTTTCGAACAGTATCTTGTCCCCTGATTAACCTATCAAAGCCCATCCTCCTAATGCCCTCATTCTTCAATTAAAATCCATCTGTCCAATGGCCTATTTCTCTCTAAATCCACTCATCACACAGTGGCACGGTGGTTAACATTGCTGTCTCACAGTTCCAGGGACCTGGGTCCGATTCCCAGCTTGGCTGGTTGTCTGTGTGGAGTTTGCACCTTCTCCCTGTGTCTGTGTGGGTTTCCTCCGGGTGCTCCGGTTTCCTCCCACAGTCCAAAGATGTGCGGGTTAGGTTGATTGGCCATGATAAATTGCCCTTTGGTGTCCTGGGATGTGTAGGTTAGAGGGATTAGCGAGGTAAATATGTGAGGATACGGGGAATAGGGCCTGAATGAGATTGTTGTTGGTGCAGACTCGATGGGCCGAATGGCCTCCATCGGCACTGTAAGGATTGTATGAGTCAATGATCCATTTTCATGAATGTCAAAGACCTCCCTCCTACCTGAACTCTTCATCAAAATTAATCCCTCTAATATCTTCACTCTCCCATCACAGTCCATCCCTTGAGTCACCTTACTGTCTCGTGAGATATTTATTTATTGGTGGGATAATTATTACAAAAATAACATTAAAAATCTTTCTTCCTACAGCTCTTGGCTATGAAGAATTTTTGGGGAGTATAGATTATTATGCCAATGGTGGAACAGACCAACCAGGATGTCCTGCTACTATAATGAGTGGTTTGTATCGGCACTCAGCCCTGCTCCTGTTTTCCATTTCTTTTCAAATTGTCGCTGATTTGTTGCTCAGGCAGTTCTACCAATTCTTGAAAAGCTGGGCGAGGTCTCTCGCGTTATTGCATTCACCTGTATGAGACTCACTACCTCCTTCATACAAACACAAGGCAGTTGGAATCCCCAATACCTTCCTCGCAGTTTTTCAATAGAAAGTGAACGGAGGCTTAGAAACATAAAAACTAAAAGCAGGAGTAGGCCATTCAGCCCTTCGAGCCTGGTCCGCCATTCATTTTGATCATGTATGATCATCAAATACAATACCCCCCTCCCCCCAAATCCCTCGATCCCTTTAGCCCCAAAAGCTGTATCTAATTTCTTCTTAACACCAGTCGACATTTTGGCTCTAACCATATGTTAAGATATAAGAGATCGTGATGGGCATTGAACTATCTGAGCATTTATACTGTAATGCCCTTAACAAGGTCATTGACGTTGACCTCTTAGAGTATGAGCTCCCTGATTGAGGTAATGATTGCCTGCTCGATCAGGGAGCCTCACCTGTGTATATAATGAGGAGTAAAATGTCTCACAACACCAGGTTAAAGTCCAACAGGTTTATTTGGTAGCAAATGCCACTAGCTTTCAGGGCTTTTCCCCTTCGTCAGGTGAGTGGAGAGTTCTGATCACAAACAGAGCATATAAAGGCACACACACAGTCTATAGAATACTGATTAGAATGCGAGTCTTTACAGCTAATCAAGTCTTAAAGGTGCAAACAATGTGACTGGAGATAGCATTAAGCATAGGTAAAAGGGATGTATATTGTCTCCAGACAGGACAGTAAGTGAGATATTGCAAGCCCAGGCAAGTCATGGGGGTTACAAATAGTGTGACATGAACCCAAGGTCCCGGTTGAGGCCGTCCTCATGTGTGAGAAAGTTGGCTATCAGTCTCTGCTCAGCAATTCTGTGCTGTCGTATGAAGTGAAGGCTGCCTTGGAGAATGCTTACCCGAAGATCAGAGGCCAAATGCCTGTGACCGCTGAAGTGTTCGCCAACAGGAAGGGAACACTCTTGCCTGGTGATTGTCGGGTGGTGTTCATTCATTCATTGTCGTAGCGTCTGCCATGGTTTCCCCAATGTACCATGCCTCGGGACATCCTTTCCTGCAGCGTATCAGGTAAACAACGTTGGCCGAGTTGCAAGAGTATGAAAATAACAGTGTTGAACAACATGCATCCAACTCAAGATCTTTAATTACTTGTACACAAGGAGAACCCTCTCCAAGCACAGGATGGTCGGAGAGTTCTGAAGTTCCAGAGAAATAGCTCAGCAGTTATAGTCAATTATAGCAAATCAGGAACAAGAGATTTTTCACATCTTTCATTGACTTACATATCCACCAATCATAGCATAGTCTTTTGCCCTTTCTTACTCAATAGAAAACCAATCCTTTATTAGCATAATATGTCCCCATATCTCTTTATTTGGTAATTGCCACAGTAACTTGTCCTTTCCTTTCATCCTGTTGTCCTAGCCTGGAATGCAATGTTTATGGAACAAGGTTTTAGATATACTTGCTTATCTTGCATATGTCAGTATTGGCCTTACTGAAGGCCGTGTTTGGCTAATAATCATTTTCCATTACTTGACAGATTGTTTCTTTCAATCATGGAACTTCAATTTTCACAACTGTTGTCACCTAACTTCCCCACTCCTCATTTGACAAACTCCTTCATTCCTGGGATCATTCTTGTGAATGTCCTCTGGACCCCCTCCAAGGCCAGCACATCCCTCCTTAGGTCTGGGGCCCAAAACTGCTCAGAATAAGAGGTATGACCAGAGCCTTATGCAATCTCAGCAGAACATCCCTGCTCTTGTATTCTGGAAAAGAATGCTAACATCTTATATCAGTTTGAGCTGCAGAGTAAAAATGTCACCCTACCCTTGAAGGCAGCTCTGCTTAAAATTAAATTTGCAGTCAAATGATGCAAGAGGGATTTTGATTTGCCTTAATTTGATTGTGAAAATGATGATTCTTTCACTGCTTTCTTTCTCTCTAGTTCCATTAAGGCCTTGATTGGTTCCATCAGTTCAATATTCCATTAGCAACAGCAGCAATACAAAGATCGTGGCTCAGATACTCCTATTTGTGAATATAGATAATCACAACTTTGATGAAGAGGTTCCTGACCACTATAATTATGAACTTGGGTGGCATGGTAGCGCAGTGGTTAGCACTGCTGCTTCACAGCTCCAGGGTCCTGGGTTCGATTCCCGGCTTGGGTCACTGTCTGTATGGAGTTTGCACATTGTCCTCATGTCTATGTGGGTTTCCTCCAGGTGCTCCAGTTTCCTCCCACAGTCCAAAGATGTGCGGGTTAGGTTGATTGGCCATGCTAAGAAATTGCCCCTTAGTGTCCAGGGATGCTTAGGTTAGAGGGATTAGTGGGTATATGGGGGTAGGGCCTGGGTGGGATTGTGTTCAGTGCAGACTCGATGGGGTGAAGGGCCTCTTTCTGCGCTGTAGTGATTCTATGAATTTTATAGCTGGAGATCAAACATTACACTATATCAGGCAGAATGCAGGGCAAGTGTTCCCATCAATTTCCTGGCGCATTAGGTCAAAATCTCCCCCATTAACTGTGTGAGGAATGTTGCAGCAGTTGGAGAAAGGTTGAAATCATTCACCTTGGAACAAAGAGGTTCAAATTGGAATTTAGAATCACATAAAGAATAAGAGCAAGAGTCGCCCACTTGGCCCCTTGGCACTCCTCCACCATCCAATAAAACCTCGGCTGATCTGATTGTAACCTCAACTCCACATTCTCACTTGTTCCCAATAACCATTTGGCCCATCGAGTCTGCACTGACTCTCTCCAATAGATAGATGGATGGATGGATTCTATCCCCATAACCTCAGATATGCACCCCACTAATCACCCGAATCTTGAGACACTAAAGGGCAATTTAGCATAACTAATCCACCTAACCTGCGCATCTTTCGAGTGTGGGAGGAAACCAGAGCACCCAGAGGAAACTCACACAGGCACATGGAAAATGTGCAGATTCCACACAGTCACCCAAGGCTGGAATTGAACCTGGGTCCCTGGCAGTGTGAGGCAGCAGTGCTAACCACTGTGGCGCCCTGAGCCTCACGACCTTCTGAGAGAAATACTTGTCCCTTCATTTCTATGCACAGAAAGACCATTTTGTACATTATGCCTTTACTGGCTCAGTAACAAGCTAACTAGAACGTCCTGTTTTCCTTGTTCTTTATTGCAATATTTCTTTTGACAAATATGTTCAATTCTTTTTTAGGGTATTACAAACTCAGCTTCCACTATCAGTTCAAGGTGCTACATTATGCATCATAACCACTCGATCCAAGAATTCATTTCCCCTCTGGCTATTTCTTAACTTCAAGTATTGAAGGACCAAAGAAATTCAGGATGTCCAGATACATCATAGCCAAGTACAGTTACAAAATGCGAACAAAAAGGTTCATCAGATTTGGAGCACATTATTTCAGGCAGTGATGGGGATAAGGGGCCGGATTTAGTATGGCTCATCTCAGGAGCTGGTAGGTCGTTGGGGAGCCCATCCCCGCTGGCCTTGGAAGCCTTGATGCTCTTCTGCACAGCTCAGGCAATTAATGACCTGCCTGAGATCATAGCTTGACTGTAAAACTACATTCTGCTTGCATTAAGTTGATCTTTCTCTACCCCCCAGCTATGACTGTAATACTGCATTCTGCACTCTTTCCTTTTCTTCCCTATGAATCATTGAACCCCTACAGTACAGGAGGAGGCCATTCAGCCTGTTGAGTCTGTACTGACCACAATCCCACCCAGGCCCTATCTCCGTAACCCTACATATTTACCCTGCTAATTCCCCTGACACTAGGATCAATTTGACACGATCAATCAACCTGACCTGCATATCTATGAACGGCATGCTTTGTCTGTACAGCGCGCAAGAAACAATACTTTTCACTGCATACTAATATGTGACAATAATAAATCAAATCAATCGTGACAATAATTCATCAAATCAAATCAAATATCCTGAGGCAAGATTTCTGAGAGCTACTGGCCATTCAGAGGAAAATTGAAGTGTTGATGGTGCTTGTCCTGTGATCTCACCAATGTTCAATGCAAGTTGCCCATTGCTGCTTTGTTTATCTATTCTTTTACCTCCAGGAAAAAAATATATGGTGTGCGACCATCAGAGATCTGTCTATTTGTATATAAACTCCATGACCTCAACCTGTAATATCACCGTTTATCCTTGTGCATCGTATGAAGAATTCCTGGAAGCCCGCTGCACAGAACAAGACAGTACCTATCCTATATTTGGTAAGATATCATGTTTTTGTTGTTGTCAACTGTCTCCTCTCCTCATCTGATGGTGCTAATCAGAGTATTGGTTTGACATGCACGAGACTACCCCCTGCTCTCTCACCCAACCAGAATTGTGTCAACCCAGATGGAGACTAGAGTGGAGAGAATAAGAAATGCTCTCCTCTGAGCAGAGACGTTTTTTTATTCACTGGGTGCGGACATTCCTGGCTAGACCAGCATTTATTGCCAATCCTTAATTCAATTGAGTGGCTTCCTAGATCACTTCAGAGGAATATAAGAGTCAACCACATTGCTGTTTAGGAGTTGGGAGATAATGCTGCAGCTGTATTAGACCCTGGTCAGACCCCATTTGGAATACTGTGCTCAGTTCTGGTTGCCTCATTACAGGAAGGATGTGGAAGCCATAGAAAGGGTGCAGAGGAGATTTACAAAGATGTTGCCTGGATTAGGTGGCATGCCTTATGAGGATAGTTTGAGAGAGCTCGGTCTTTCCTCCTTGGAGAGATGAAGGATGAGAGGTGACCTGATAGAGATATATAAGATGTTGAGAGGTATTGATCGGGTGGATTCTCAGAGGCTTTTTCTCAGGGCTGAAATGGCTGCCACAAGAGTACACAGGTTTAGGGTGCTGGGGAGTAGGTGCAGAGGAGATGTCAGGGGTGAGTTTTTCACTCAGAGGGTGGTGAGTGCGTGGAATTGGCTGCCGGCAGTGGTGGTGGAGATGGATTCGATAGGGTCTTTTAAGAGACTTTTGGATAAGTACATGGGACTTAGTAAGATGGAGGGTTAAAGATAAGTCTAGTAGGTAGGGGCATGTTTAGCGCAACTTGTGGGCCGAACAGCCTGTTTGTGCTGTAGTTTTTCTATGTTCTATGTTCTAGTCCAGACCAGGTAAGAATGGCAGATTTCCTTCCCTAAAGGACATTAGTGAACCAGCTGGGTTTTTATGACAATCAACAATGGTTTCACGACCACCATAAGACTTGTAATTCCAGATTTTTATTGAATTCAAATTTCACCATCTACCATGGTGGGGTTCAAACCCGGGTCCCCAGAGCAGTACCTTGGGTCTCTGGATTATTCATCCAACCACAATACAATTACGCCACTGCCTCCCCAAGAGGACAATTAATAGAGGCATTCAAAATAATGAAGGTGCGGACAAGATAGGGGAGATAGAGGAAGCAATATATCAAATGGCAGGACGCTGTTCCTGAGGACAATGATTGGAGATCATTGGAAAAAGAAACAGGGGGAGATGAGAAAAGAATTGTTCACATAACGAGTAGGGATGATCTGGAACGCACTGTCTGAAAGGCCGGTGGAAACAAATTCCAAAATTGCATAACTACTTGAAAGGAAATGCAAAGAGTGAGTAAGTGGGACAAATTTGATAACTCTGTCAAAGAACTGTCTTTGATCTTTTCTGCACCCTCTCTACAGCCTCCACATCCTTCTTAAAGTGCAGTGTTCAAATTTGTACTTAATGCTTCAGTTGTGGCTGAATCAATGTTTATAAATTTTGGTCATAAGCTTCTTGCTTTTGTACTTTGTGGCTCTTTTAAAGTTTATTTATGTATTAGTGTCACAAGTAGTCTTACATTAACACTGCAATGAAGTTACTGAGAAAATCTCCTAGGTGCCACACTCCGGCTCCTGTTCGGATATACATGGCCAATACACCTAACCAGCACATCTTTTGGATTTATAAAGCCCAGGATGCTATATGCCTTTTGAATCACTTCCTTCACCTTCAGCACATAAACTCTCAGGACTCTCTTATACAACACCTCCTTTTGAATTGTATTCTTTTTTCCATTACATCTTCACCAGAATGAATCACTTCACAGTTTGTGAATTAGGTAGCACCTGCCATGTGTCTGCTCATCCCATAACCTGTATATGTCCTCTCAAAATCTATCATTATCCTCCTTCATACGGGGCAGTACGGTGGCACAGTGATTAGCACTGCTGCCTCACAGTGCCAGGGGTCTGGGTTCAATTCCCGGCTTGGGTGACTGTCTGTGCAAAGTCTGCATGTTCTTCCCGTGCCTGTGTGGGTTTCCTCCAGGTGCCCCGGTTTCCTCCCACAGTCCTGGTTAGGGTGCATTGGTCATGCTAATTTCCCCTCGGTGCACCCGAGCAGGCGCTGGAGTGTGGATTTTCAAGGTAACTTCAATACAGTGTTAACGTAAGCCGACTTGTGACTAATAAATAAACTTTACTTTTAAAAACAATACTTCCATGTTCTGTGCCATTGACAAATTTTGAAATTGTGGCCTGCACACCCAAGTCCAAATCATTAATGTATCTCAGGAAAAGATTTGTCCTCACATCAACTCCTGGGGAATATCTATTTTACAACACTAGCTCGAGGATGTCGGGGAAAATTCTCCCTGGGTTCATATTTGTTCCACAGCCTTAAAAACTACTGCATTGGCTGATAAATGCTTTGGCACATCCTGAGTCATATATCAATCCAAATCTTTAATTTAGTCTAAAGCTATTCACATATAGCTTAAGCAGGATACACTGTTGGAGCCCTGGGCTCCAATCTATATCATTGTACATCCCACCTGTTGTGATGACTGTAACACAGAATGAGGATTTGTTATTTGCCATTGGCTGCTCGTGTATTCTTCACTAATCCCCAGTGTTCAATTTCTCCACTGAAATGCAGGCTATCACATTGACAAGTGGGCAAACTCCAGCAGTTTAATGAGGTTTCCAAATAAAGTGTTCTTTCAAACCTCCACAGAGGAACCATTTTGCAGTAAGTTGTTTTTTTAATGCATATTTCATTATATAAGGAACATCACAACCCAAGGATTTTTAGAAACAGGAAAGGCCCAATAGCCTTTTTCCTTCCCCATGGACAAATCTCACTCAGCTCTCTTCATATCCCTCAGTCCCATCTATCCACCTTCTCCCCATATCCCTCAATCCCACCCATCCACTTCTCCCCATATCCCTCAATCCCACCCATCCACTTCTCCCCATATCCCTCAATCCCACCTACCCACCTCTCCCCATATTCCTCAATCCTACCTACCCACCTCTCCCCATATCCCTCAATCCTACCTACCCACCTTCTCCCCATATCCCTCAATCCCACCCACCCACCTTCTCCCCATATCCCTCAATCCCACCTACCCACCTCTCCCCATATCCCTCAATCCCACCTACCCACCTTCTCCCCATATCCCTCAATCCCACCCACCCACCTTCTCCCCATATCCCTCAATCCCACCTACCCACCTTCTCCCCATATCCCTCAATCCCACCTACCCACCTTTTCCCCATATCCCTCAATCCCACTTACCCACCTCTCCCCATATCCCTCAATCCTACCTACCCACCTTCTCCCCATATCCCTCAATCCCACCCATCCACTTCTCCCCATATCCCTCAATCCCACCTACCCACCTTCTCCCCATATCCCTCAATCCCACCGATCCACCTTCTCCCCATATCCCTCAATCCCACCCATCCACCTCTTCCCATATCCCTCAACCCCACCTCCCCACCTTCTCCCCATATCCCTCAATCCTACCTACCCACCTTCTCCCCATATCCCTCAATCCCACCGATCCACCTTCTCCCCATATCCCTCAATCCCACCCATCCACCTCTCCCCATATCCCTCAATCCCACCTCCCCACCTTCTCCCCATATCCCTCAATCCCACCTCCCCACCTTCTCCCCATATCATTCAATCCCATCTACCCACCTTCTCCCCATATCCCTCAATCCTACCTCCCCACCTTCTCCCCATATCCCTCAATCCCACCCACCCACCTCTCCCCATATCCCTCAATCCTACCTACCCACCTTCTCCCCATATCCCTCAATCCCACCCATCCACTTCTCCCCATATCCCTCAATCCCACCTACCCACCTTCTCCCCATATCCCTCAATCCTACCTACCCACCTCTCCCCATATCCCTCAATCCCACCCACCCACCTCTCCCCATATCCCTCAATCCTACCTACCCACCTTCTCCCCATATCCCTCAATCCCACCCATCCACTTCTCCCCATATCCCTCAATCCCACCCACCCACCTTCTCCCCATATCCCTCAATCCCACCCATCCACCTTCTCCCCATATCCCTCAATCCCACCTCCCCACCTTCTCCCCATATCCCTCAATCCCACCTCCCCACCTTCTCCCCATATCCCTCAATCCCACCCATCCACCTTCTCCCCATATCCCTCAATCCCACCCACCCACCTTCTCCCCATATCCCTCAATCCCACCCATCCACCTTCTCCCCATATCCCTCAATCCCACCCATCCACCTTCTCCCCATATCCCTCAATCCCACCCACCCACCTTCTCCCCATATCCCTCAATCCCACCCATCCACCTTCTCCCCATATCCCTCAATCTCACCTCCCCACCTTCCCCCCATATCCCTCAATCCCACCTACTCACCTTCTCCCCATCCCTCAATCTCACCTACCCACCTTCTAGCCATATCCCTCAATTCAGCCTTTTCCCATATCCCTCAATCCCACCTAACCATCTTCTTATCCGATATGGCCAGTTTATTTGTCTGTATTCTCATCATTTTCCCCTCACACCCATCTAACCACTTTCTTATATGTTTCAACCCTACCAAGCCACCTTGTCCCTCCACCTCAATCCCATCCAATCTATTTATCCCTCCAATCTATTGACTCCCCCAAACCTGTGATCTATTTTTCCCAACCTACCTCAAATCCATTCATTTATCTTCACATCTATCAATCTTCTCTCTTCCTAAAAGTACATTCTCACCTTAAATTAATTAATGCTATAATCATCCTTGCAGATGATTTAGCCTGTAACTATATTTTTATTAGCATCTTGAATTTCCCCTTGAGAACTTGATGGTGAACTGCCTTCTTGTCTTGCTGCAGTTTATATAGTGTAACCACGGTGCTGTTTTTAAAAACTCATTCATGAGATATGGACATCACTGGCTGGCCAACATTTATTGCCCATCCCTAGTTGCCCTTGTTCAGGGGGCAGTTGAGAGAGGCAGTTGAGCATTGCTGTGGCTCTGGAGTCATGTGTAGGGAAGTAAAGATGGCAGATTTCCTTCCCAAAAGGACATCAGTGAACCAGAAGAATATTTCCAACAATTGACAATGGTTTCATGGTCAGCAGTAGATTCTTAATTTGTGGATATTGTTTATTGATTTCAAATTCCACTATCTGGTGTGGCTGGATTTGAACCTGGGTCCCCAGGATATTGGCTGAATTTCTGGATTCATAGTTGAATGATAATACCACTGGGCCATCGCCTGCCCTTAGGGAGGGAGTTCCAGGACTTTATCCCAGCTAATTGAGAGCAAGGTTAAAATCAGTTAACTCAACATGGACAAGGAATTAAACCAGACTGTTATATTTAAGCCCCTGCAAAAACTGAACACACAAGTCTTGCTTTTAAATTCCACGCTGGCAAAGAGCCTTCACAAATAATTCCACAGTTTGTATTTAACAGACCCATTAATGCAGCAAAACATCCCAAAGCTTTTCACAGGACAGTCATCAGAAATAATAATTTAACACTGAGTACCATTTGCCAACTGATAACAAATGTATTCCTGCAGGTTTTATCACACGACTTACTGCCATTCTCCAGCAATTAGTCAGACGACTCTATAATGAACACCCTTCCAACCATCAATTGGAAAGAAAAAAGACTCATTGGCCAGCATTTTGCCATGGGAATCAGAGTGGGTGAGGGGCAGATCATGGAAAGGTTGATTGGCAGGATTTTACGATTTCGGGATGAACGAGGCTGTAAAATCCCGCCCATTGCTCATTTGCACAGTCAACCAAGCAGTTTTGACTCCCATTTTCAATATCTAGTAAAGAGAAAGAAAATGACAAAAAGCTAACCTTCCTTAGTGTCCCGATAGGATTGCACACAGCAGTGCCCTGGAGATCAGTCTTCAGTTCCTTAGTTCTCCTATCTAATCCTAACACAAAGCAACATAAGGAGATAATCAGATTGGTGGCTGAAGTTTGCTGAAAGAAGGACGTTTTAAGGACCATCTTAGGGCCAACTTTAAGGGCGTTCAAATGGTCAGTGGATAGGCATATGGATAACATTGGAATAGTTTAAGTTAGAGGGTCATTAGATTGGTTCCACTGGTCGGCGCAACATCGAGGGCCGAAGGGCCTGTACTGCGCTGTAATGTTCTATGTTTGATGTTCTAGGAAAGAAGAGAGAGTTAGAGAAGTGAAGAGAATATAGGAATAGGAGGAGGCCATTTAGCCCCTCGAACCTGCTCTGCCATTCAATATGAGCATGACTAATCATTGACTTCAATGCCATTTTCCCACACTATCCCCAAATCCCATGATACATTTAATATTTAGGGAGGGAATTCCGGAACTTAGGACCAGAATGTTTCACTAGTACTCTATTAAAATGAAAATCAGATTGACTTTACTCAAGCCCTTCCCCAGAGAAATAGAGTGAAGTCTTTGAAGAAAATTTATTCATAGTTCACCAGTTAGCAGTGTCAGTGTGGTAGGTCAAAGAATGTAGGTGAAGCTGGTAAGGTTCATTTATTAACTATTCTTAATGATCAAACAAAGGCCATCTCCTGAAGGGATTTTGGTTTTTTTCTGGGGCAATGAGGCTATACCATGCATTAGGATTGGGGTAGGTGGAGGCAGTCAGACAGGACAAAGATGGCACAATGCACTTCCAGCTTGTCATCAACTCAGAAACTGACCAGACTTGTTGAATTCAATTTCACAAGTTGCCCTGACAAGGTTTGAATTCTCAAGCGGCACGGTGGCACAGTGGTCAGCACAGCTGCCTCACAACTCCAGGGGACTCAGGTTCAGTTCTGACCTTCGGTCACAATCTGTGTGGAGTTTGTACATTCTCCTTGTGTCTGCATGGGTTTCCTCCGAGCGCTCCAGTTTCCTTCCACAGTCCAAAGGTGTGTGAGTTAAGTTGATTGGTCATGTTAAATTGCCCCTTAGTGTCAGGGGGATTAGCAGGGAATAGGGCCTGGGTGGGGTTGTGGTCGGTGTAGACTCAATGGGCCGAATGGCCTCCTTCTGCAATGTAGGATTCTATGAAAGCCTAATGATTTCTGGGAAAAAGAAAATAAAGCATATGAGAAAAGGAAATGGGATCAACAAGTGTTGTCCATCTATCTATATTGTCCAGTCAAGGATTTATGAGCCATTAAGCCATTCTTCTCCTTTCTTCCTCATGCGTTTATCAGACTTTGCTTTTAAGTGCACCTTTGTGATTCATCTCAACTCCTCCCTGTGGTGGCAAGTTTCATATTCTTACTGTTCATTGGGTGAAGAAGTTTCTCCCAAATTCCCGAACAAATTTGCTAGTGACTGCCTTATATTTAGTTTCAGATTCCCCCACAAATAGAAATATTGGGCAGAATTTTACCACCTCACCCGCCACGAGAATTGGAGAGAACAAAGAACAAAGAACAACACAGCACGGGAAACAGGCCCTTCGGCCCAACGAGCCCGCGCCGCCGTCCCACTGTCCCAGTGACCTATTCATGATTTTAGTCTAGGCCTAATGTGCGAGGATCAGGGAGGTCCAATTTAGGGACAATTTAGTACCCAATCAATCAGCCTAAAAGCACATCTTTGGGATGTGAGGGACGGACAGCGGAAAGGTCCGTTGACCTCGTGTGGGATTTTACAGTTTCAGGACAAGCCAGGCCAGAAAACCCTGTCCATCTTTTCCAACCTTGCGGACATTTTTATAATTTTGAAGGCATTATTAAGGCCCACCCCCTCAAATCTTTTCCTTTCGCGAGATAGGAGTCCCAGCCTGTTCAGATTTTCCCAACTGTTGGAAACTACTGGTTCCAGTATTGTTGCTGTAGGTCAATCTTTGTGCCATCTCCAGAGCCTCAGCATCCTTTTTGCCGTTTGGAGGCCAGAACGGTACATTGAAATGTCCTTTCTTCCTTCACATCACGCAGTGTATTATTACCTTCTGGAGATCATCACCTGGAACAAAAATACCCGGAGAGGTTACATTACAGTTGGGTTAACTGGAGAGAATGGATTACTGGCGAAATCGAAACCCAATGGGTGAGTGTAATGAACTGTCCACTTGGAAACTTCTATCACATGGGAACTTTTCCCAGGGATCTGAATCACCTTTATGATATCCCTCTGAATTCATTCGGATGACTCCACTGGATAACACCGTGAAGCTCTACGGGAATACATGCCGTGACACAGAATATTGCAATTACACAAACTATAGATGCAGAAATTGTCCCTTTGTTTCAGTACGCTCGTGACATAAAAATACATTGCATTGAAACAGACCAACTGGTCTATACTGGCATAGACAAGCCTCCTCCCACCTTATTTCGCCTCAACCTATCAATACTTCTTTCTATTCCTTTCTCCCTCATTTACCTTTTTAGCCTCCCCTTAACTGTTACCTGTTATTCACCTCAACCATTCCGCGTGGTAGCGAGTTCCAAATTCTACCCACTCTCTTGTGTCTATGTATGCCCTGTTTGTGAACCAACTCCCATTCACCTGATAAAGGAACAGTGCTCCAAAAGCTCGTGCTTCCAAATATTATTCGACTTTAACCTGGTGTTGTGAGACTTCTTACTGTGTCTTCTGATCTAGTCACATATTGAAACAACAGTACACCCAGGTCACCTGAAAATCTTGATCCCCTCCCCCCAGTCCACCTTTGCAATGTGACCAATGTTGACAGATGCAGGACTGTGAGACACTACAATAGCGCATGCAAACATTGCAGCCAGGCATCTGGCTGCTAAATTTGTTTGTTTAACTCCAGTTTTATGCCCGAAAAAACAAATGTAATGCTCAACAGTTCCTACTCTTCTTCTCTCCAGGATGAAACCACAGGATGACACAGTGCACAGTGGTTAGCACCGCTGCTGCAAAGTCAGGGTCCCAGATTCGATTCCTGGCTTGGGTCACTGTCTGTATGGAATTTGTACATTCTCCAAGTGTCTGCATGAGTCCCCTCCGGGTGCTCCAGTTGTTTCCTCCCACAGTCTGAAAGATGTGCTGGCCAGGGTGGATTGGCTATGCTAGGTTCTCCCTCAGTATACCTGGACAGGCACCGGGATGTGGCGACTAGGGGATTTTCACAGTAACTTCATTGCAGTGTGACTTGTGACTAATAACTAAACTTTACAATACTACATTAATGCTATTTAGAATCATAGAATCCCTACAGTGTAGAAGAGGCCATTCGGCCCATCAAGTCTGCACTGATTCTCTGACAGAATGTCTTAACCAGGTTCTCTCCCCTGCCCTATCCCTGTAATCCCACACATTTCCCATGGCCAATCCATTTAACCTGCACATCTTTGGACACTAAGGGGCAATTCTTGAATATTCTAAGGATTGACTTCCCACATTTATCATAGTGCCGATTCCTGTTTTTTTTTCTTTTTCAGGAAGGCAAAATCATTCGAAACGTTCAAAGAAGTCACTCTCCTTGTCAGTGTTGACAAAGACGTGGGGAATATCGCCACTGTTTCACTAATGTTCAGTTCAGCCAATCTGGTAGAACCCAAACTGAAACTTGGAATACTGCGAATGAAGCTGAGGTCATTGACCTATCCCGAGAGGTTAGTTCCACGGAATTCTTGGAAATGTAAGAACTTCAGGTTGAACCAGGGCAGGACTTACTCAGTTAATGGTAGGGCATTGGGGGGAGATGCTGAGCAAAGAGATCTAGGGGTACAGGTTCATAGCTCCTTGAAAGTGGAGACATAGGTGGACAGAGCGGTGAAGAAGGTATTCAGCATGTTTGGTTTCATTGGCCAGAACATTGAATACAGGAGTTGGAACGTCTTGTTGAAGTTATACAAGACATTAGTAAGGCCACACTTGGAATACTGTTTACAGTTCTAGTCACCCTATTATAGAAAGGATATTACTAAACTAAAAAGAGTGCAGAAAAGATTTACTAGGATGCTACTGGGACTTGATGGTTTGAGTTATAAAGAGAAATTGGATAGACTAGAACCTTTTTTCTCTGGACTGTAGAAGGCTGAGGAGTGATCTTATAGAGGTCTATAAAATAATGAGGGGCATAGATCAGCTAGATAGTCAACATCTTTTCCCAAAAGTAGGAGAGTCTAAAACTAGAGAGCATAGGTTTAAAGTGAGAGGGGAAAGATACAAAAGTATCCAGAGGGGCAATTTTTTTCACACAGAAGGTGGTGAGTGTCTGGAACAAACTGCCAGAGGTAGTAGTAGGGGCGGATACAATTTTGTCTTTTAAAAAGCATTTATTCAGTTAGATGGATAAGATGGGTATAGAGGGATATGGGTCAAATGCAGGCAATTGGGACTGGCTTAGGGGTTTAAAAAATAAAGGCGGCATGGGCAAGTTGGACCGAAGGGCCTGTTTCTATGCCGTAAACCTCTATGATTTTATGAGGCGGCAGATAGAGAGGAAAAAGTAATGGCAAGAAGGAAAGAAGAACTCGCATCTACATAGCACCTTTCAGGGAATCTCAAAGCACAACTTAATTTTTAGTGTATTCCCTGTTATAATACGGATATAGCGGGAAGGATAGAATGAATGGCTTTTGGCAATGCTGTGAAAAGTGAAAGATAAGGAGCAGGGAAAGAGAGACAGAGGGAGGGAGGAGATTGAGGGATTGTCCTCTATACCTGCAGGCCAATGGCACTCAACACTGAAGGATGGTCGCTTGGGGGACAGCTTTCGAAATTAGAACAGGGAAAAAACATTTAGTAATAAGTCAAAAATTGTCAAATAAAACAGTTGTCTGACTCAAATTCTTTTGCTCAAAGGCCCCACTTGTGCAGGTATGATATAGCCCTGCAGAAGGACTTGGAGGAGGCGTTTCACCCAATCGAATGTCAAGTGCAGGAAATGTAGACTGGATATCCTGCCCCCACTGCCTGTTGGGTGCTCAACCAACCTTGTTCTTCAACGCCGAATGGCACCTCTGGGCCGAATGGCCTCCTTTTGCGCTGTAATAACTCTATGATGTCTCCGTGTATTCTCAGAGGACCCTGTTGCATGCGTAAAATGATCAGTGAAGTCTGATGGCCGTTTGGATGCAGAACCTTCCTCTTTTGGCTGTAATTGTCAATCCCCAAACTTGTACGTACAGCATGAGTTCTCAGCCTTGGGCCTCTGAGAGGGTTGATTTGCCACCCAGCCAGACTCAGAACAGGGGTTGGTTTCCTCACTGCCCTGCCAGCCATGTATCCAGTGTCTTTTTAATACTGATCTAGAACATACACCTGCATTAAACTGAATGGTATATAAAAATGTTATTAAATGGATATTACATAGCTCTCTGATGTGATTTTTTAAAAATTCATTTGGGGATCACGGAAGTTGCTGGCTGGCCAGCATTTATTGCCCATCCCTCTTCGTACATTAACTGAGTGACTTGCTAGGCCATTTCAGACAACAACTGAGAGTCAATGGACAATGCACAGAATCATTAGAACATTGAGCAGGCCTCAAATTCTGCCCTATCATTCCATTTCATTTGTGGCTGACCTGAATCTTAATTCTTTGGCTCTGCAGTGAAGGTTTACCAGGCTGATTCCCAGCGCTGATGTATGAGGAGAGATTGACTAGGTTAGGATTGTTTTCGCTGGAGTTCAGATGAATGTGGGAGTACCTCATAGAGACTTATAACATTCTAATAGGACTAGACAGGGTAGATGCAGGGAGGGTGTTCCCGATGGTGAGGGAATCCAGAACCATAGGTCACAGTCTGAGGATTCGGGGTAGACCATTTAGGACGGAGATGAGGAGCTATTTCTTCATCCAAAGAGTGGTGAGCCTGAGGAATTCATCACCACATGAGATCGTTGATGCCAGAACATTGAATGTATTCAAGAGGCGGCTGGATATAGCACTTGGGGCAAATGGGATCAAAGGCTCTGGGGAGAAAGCAGGATTAGGCTATTGAGATGGAAGATCGGCCATGATCGTGGTGAATGGTGGAGCAGGCTCGGAGGGTCCAATGGCCTCCTCCTGTTCCTGCCTTTTATATTTTGATAAACCCAAAAGCCCTAACAAAAATCTATCATCTAGTTTTGAAATTTTAAACTGTTCTCAAGCCTCGTTTGCTGTTTTGCGGGGGTGGGGGGTGCGGGGGGTGGTGTGGGGTGATGGGGAGGTGTGGGAGTGGAGTTCCACATTTGTGTGGAAGAGTGCCCCTTGTCATCACCCCGACTTTCATTCAAAGTTTGTGTTCCCAGTTCTGGTCTTACCCAATGGCGGAAACAGTTTCTGTCCTACTAAATTTTTTAATCATCTTAACCCCAACCTTTTGCCCTCTCAATACCCTCACTGGGCAGAAGATTCGATGAACCCAATAACTGCACGAACCCCGAACCCCAATCCTGCGTCCCAGCCTCTTGCAAGGCTTTTTATAAACTGGAATAACCCAACGGGCGAGGAGGTGGGAATCTGACGCTAAACATCTCCAGGAGGAGGCGGGAGCTGCCTGCTGGCAAAGACAGGTGGCAGCCACGTTGGGGACGGACACAGCCTGGCTGGAGAGAGAGGACAACAGGCCGGAGAGTTGACAGCATTCCACGGCGATTAAGGGGACCACGCCGGCGAGATGAGGGTCGAGCTCTGGAATTGGCACATGGAGGCCTGGGAGAGTTTTACTTTAAATAAATGGGGGAAATTTGCAAAGGCTTCACAGCGAACCTGACAGCGTTTCAGTAACAGGCATCGGCAAATTAAGGATTGAAAATGGCACTCAGGGACACACGCAGGCCCCTCTCGTTAAAAAGTCGTTGAAAATTTAAATTAATCCAGAGATGTTGGGACCCTGAGATGCCTTCTAGAGTTGGGTTTTGGTTTCCCCACCCTCACCAAATTTTCAGGCCATTGATAATCCCGCAAGTTGTTTTTATTCATGGACAGGATTTGGCCTTCGCTGGCTAGGTCAGTGTTTATTGCCCATCTCTAAATGCCCTTGAGAAGGTGGTAGTGAGGTTGCCATCTTGAAACGCTGCACTCCATGCGGTGTAGGTACATCCACAGTGCTGTAAGGGAGGGAATTCCAGGATTTGGATCCAGCGACAGTGAAGGAACAGCCCATAGCCAGGATGGGTAGGTGACTTGGAGGTGAACTTGCAGGTGCTGGTGCTCCCACCTGTCTGAATCATAGAATTGAACCCCCACAGTGCAGAAGGATGCTATTCAACCCATCAAGCCTGCACCAATAACAATCCCACCCAGACCCTATTCCCCTAACACTAAGGGGCAATTTAGCATGGCCAATCTGTGCATCTTTGGAGTGTGGGAGGAAATCGGAGCACCCGGAGGAAACCCACGCAAACACAGGGAGAAAGTGCAAACTCCACACAGACAGTGACCCGAGGCCGGAATTGAACCTGGGTCCCTCGTGCTAAGCACAGCTAATCACTGTGCCACTGCGCTGTCCTAATGCTGCTCTTGTCCTTCTGGTGATGGAGGCATAGGTTTGGAAGGTGTTGCTGATCACTTTTATATCCTGGGGAAGCCATTTGGAAAAGCATGGAAGAATAAACCGAGTTTCTAATAAAGAACGGGTCTAAATTACGTTTTGTTTTAACTTTGCATTTAAAGTGAATAAAAAGCATTCTCCCAAATGAGAAGGTATACTGATAGTTACCACAGGGGGGCAGCATTCACACACACTAAATACCAAGCACCCTTTGCTATGAAGGCTCTAACTACAGGACCAGAACGTACTTTTTTCACAATCTTTGTATGATGCTACAGGCTTTGTTCATAACCCTCTCTAATTCCTTGTGGTCTTGGGCAGAGCAGGAGCCCATACCAAGCTGTGATACAACCAGAAAGGATGCTTTCTGTGGTGCGTCTGTAGAACTTGGTGGATGTCATAGCAGACGTGCCACAGTTGGTTAGTCTTCTGAGATTATACTCATAGGGATCATTTCTATAGTTCTTTCTTCGAGAAATGATAGTGTTCTCTTCTGAGCAGGAAGCAGATATTGAGTGTTGCTTTTAGCACCTGCTCTGTGTTATTGTTGAGGGTTCCTTCCCTCCCTTGTAGAGAGATGGAGGAAAAGATCACAGCCTGAGAAAGTAGAGGCATTGGTGGGAATTCTTAACTATAGTGCTGGGTGTGGAGGGACCAGGACAGGTTGTTGGTGATCTGGACTCCTAAAAACTTGAAGCTCTTGAATCTTCCTACTTTGTCCCCATTGATGTAGACAGGGATATATTCTCAACTACGCTTCCAGAGGTCAATGACAATCTCCTTCATTTTGTTGACACTGCGGGAGAGATTATTTTTGTTACACCACTTCACCAGATTCTCTATCTCTTTCCTGTATTCTGTCCCATCACTACGGTGGTGTCATCAGCAAACTTGAAAATCGAGTTAGAGGGGAATTTGTCATGAAGTGTATCAGGAGAATAGTCAGGGATCGAGGGCACAGCCTTGTGGCAGCCATTTCAGCCCTGGGAAATAGCCTCTGACAATCCACCAGATCAATACCTCTCAACATCTTATACACCTCTATCAGGTCACCCCTCATCCTTCATCTCTCTAAGGAGAGAAGACCGAGCTCTCTCAACCTATCCTCGTAAGGCATGCCACCCAATCCAGGCAACATCCTTGTAAATCTCCTCTGCACCCTTTCAATGGCCTCCACATCCCTCCTGTAATGAGCGACCAGGACTAAGCACAGTACCCAAGTGGGGTCTGACCAGGGTCTTATAAAGCTGCAACATTATCTTCCGACTCCTAAACTCAATTCCTCGATTGATGAAGGCCAGTACACCATACCCCTTCTTAACCACATCCTCCACCTGCAAAGCTGATTTGAGAGTCCGATGAACCCAGTCCCCAAGATCGTTCTGATCTTCCACACTGCTAAAAGTCTTACCCTTAATATTATATTCTGACATCCCATTTGACCTGCCAGAATGAACCACTGCACACTTATCCGGGTCGAAGTCCATCTGCCACTTCTCCTCCCAGTCTTGCATCCTATCTATGTCTTGTTGCAACTTCTGACATCCCTCCAGACTATCCACAACACCACCGACCTTTGTGTCATCGGCAAACTTGCCAACCCATCCCTCCACTTCCTCATCCAGGTCATTTATGAATATTACAAATAGCAAGGGTCCTAGAACAGATCCCTGGGGCACTCCACTGGTGACTGACCTCCATGCCGAAAAAGACCCATCCACAACCACTCTCTGCCTTCTGCAGGCAAGCCAGTTCTGGATCCACAAGGCTAAAGCCCCTTGGATCCCATGCCCTCTCACCTTCTCAAGAAGTCTTGCATGGGGGACCTTATCAAACGCCTTGCTGAAGTCCATAGTCCAAGTGACTTCAGAAATTACCTTAGAATTCTGACTTAGATTATAACATCCATGTTTACATTCACATATAAATCCAAACTGGCCAATTAGCAACCCATTAGTCTACTCAGGATCATCAGTGAAGTGATAGAAGGATCTACCAAGCAGTACTTGCTTAGCAATAATCTGTTTGGGTTCTACCAGGGCCACTCAGCCCCTGATCTCATTTCATCATTGTTTCAGACATCTGTGAGGATTAATGTTATTTCTAAAAATATTTCTGGGGGCTATTGCATCATTTTGTAAAGAAGGCTATGGCCAGAATTTTCCTGTCCCGCCTGCTATGGGAATTGTAGTGAGTGGGACATGGACCATGCAAAGGTCTGTTGACCTTGGGCAGACCTTTCTGGTTTTGGGGCAAGCGCGGCTGGAAAATTCCACCCAATGTGTCTGTGTGTTTGTAAATGATGTAATTAAGCTGGGCAAAGGTTAATGGAGACAGCTTGTCTGGGAGAATTGAGAGATTAAAGGAGTAGAAGTGTTAACATCATGCATTTGCAATGAAGCTATGGTCAAGTGGATTGATAAGTAAGTAGAGTTTAGAAATTTGCATTAGGAGATATAAATGGACTTGCTTATTTCTGTTGTCAAATTTCAAAGGGAAATAAGTCTTTTTCAACTTGCAAAGCTTTCGTAAGTAAACAAAGGAAGATTAGTAAAGACTGTAAGGGGAGGCAATAGGAAGATCATGAAATATTTTTATATTTTGGAAAAGTTAAATTCAAAGGGGTGCTGAGGACAATGAAATTAAAGATGAAGGAAGATATTAAGGAAAAACGTTGAGCAGAATTGGATTAGCTAAATGATGAAATCACTCTGGAAGTATTCTGAGCTGATAGAAGGTATGAAATCTAAAGTAGCCATCCACAAATCCAAAAACTTCTTTCAGGAAGTAGTCTTGTTTCTGAAGTTCCATAGTTTTGGGGCAACATGGTCGCACAGTGGTTCACAGCACCAGGGACCCGGGTTCGATTCCTGGCTTCAGTCACTTTCTATGTGGAATTTGCACATTCTCCCCATGTCTGCTTGAGTTTCCTTCTGGTGTTCGTGTTTCCTCACACATTCTGAAAGACGTGCTGGTTAGGTGCATTGACCCGATCAGGTGCTGGACTGTGCCGACTAGGGGAATTTCACAGTAACTTCATTGCAGTGTGACTTGTGACCAATAAATAAACCTTACTTTACTTTACTTTTTCCACACAAGGAAGAAAGCTGGTTTGAGAAGTCGGGTGGTATTCTTTTACTGCAGAGACAGCATTTTGATTTGGGTAAAATGACTAGATTTTTATAGTTAAACATCCGGAATATTGCCTGGAATATTTTTCCTGGTGGGTCGGACCAAGTAGGTTTCTTTAGGGGACATGCTTTTTTCAAAGATATTTTAATGGTGTAACTGTAATCTTGTGTGCCTAAGTCTTCTTTTCCCTTTGTTAATAAATCTTTGAACTTTTAAGATCCCAGAAATGTGACTGGAATGCTATGCTGCGGACATTTTCAGGGTACAACAAGAGGGGTTATATTCCTGAAGCCAAGCTTTCCTCTGGGATTTGGATTATTCAGCAATTAATGTTTGCTATAATCATAACACGTGGACAAAAGAGGTGAACTCCAGAGGTGATGTGATAATAACTGCCCTTGAGAATAAAGGCAGCACTTAGCCAAGTGTTAAGGAGCCCAAGTTAAACTGGAGTCGATGGGAATCAGGAGGTTAGAGTCACACTTGGCACAGAGGAAGATGATTGTGGTGGTTATTGGCCAATAATCGCAGCTCCAGGACCATCGCTGTAGGAGTTCTTCAGGACAGTGCCACTTGCGTGATTGGCACTCCTTCCACAAAATTTCACTCCCTCTGCCACTGACGCCCAATAGCAGCCGTGTGCACCATCTACAAGATGCACAGCAGAAACTCGCTAAGGTTCCTGAGGCAGCACCTTCCAAACCCACCACCATCTAGTAGGACATGGGAAACAGATACCTGGGAACACCACCACCTGGAGGTCCCCCTCCAAGACATTTATGATCCTGACTTGGAAACAGATCACTGTTCCTTCACTGTCGCTGGGTCAAAATCCTGGAACTCTCTCCTTAACAGCACCGTGAGTGTGTCTACACCACACGAACTGCAGCGATTTAATAATAGTAAGAAGTCTGGCAACATCCGGTTAAATTTCAACAGGTTTATTTGGAATCACAAGCTTTCAGAGTGCTGCTCCTTCATCAGGTGAGTGAGTTACTTCTCCACTCACCTATTGAAGGAGCAGTGCTCTGAAAGCTCGTGATACAACCTAAACCTGTTGGACTTTACCCTGGTGTTGTGTGACTTCTCACTGTGCCCAGCCCAGTCCAACACCAGCACTGGGGTTCAATAAGGCAGCTCACCAGCACCTTCTCAAGGGGCAATTAGGGGTGGGCAGTAAGTGTTGGCCTAGCCAGTGATGGCCACGTCTCAGAAACAATATGAAATATAAATCTCAATCCTCTACACGAGGGTCTAGTTCTACTTCCCTCCAGACCACGGTCTCTTAGTCATGAGAAATTGCATCATAGTTACTTAAATATCAGGTATTCCTGATGTTACGTTTCAACAGCTGACACAACTCCCTTCCCACACTAATTCATATCTGTTCCAACAATCATTTCCAATCTGATTGCTCGTGGACTGTCCCTATCAGTTTCCATTAGCTAACCTGCGCATCCTTTACAGTTTTCAAAATCCTGAGTTAAATTCACGATATCAAACCAGATTTCAGTTAATGATGTACTCACCCAGAATTCCCACTCTCACCTAATTCACAACTTGCATTCTCCATTCATGATCCAGTCCTTTTCGAACCATTGGGATAAGGAGCTGGTTCAAGTGTTCGATCATCCTGGGGGCAACTATTGCCCATAAACTGAACTGGACCAACCGTATAAATGTTGTAGCTACAAGAACCAGTCAGTGGCTGGTCATTCTGCAGCAAGTAACTCGCCTCCCTGACTCATCAAAGCCTGTCTACATCTAAAAGGCACAAGCCAGGAGTGTAATGGAATATCCCCAACTTACCTGGATGAGTGCAGCTCCAACAAGAAGCATCCAGGACAAAGCAGCCCACTTGATTGGCACCCTTTTCCACAAATATTCGTTCCCAACACTGGCAAACAGTGGTGGCTGTCCGCACCATCTACAAGATGCACTGCAGCAACTTCACCAAGGCTCCTTTGACAGCACTTTCCAAACCCATAGTCACTACTAACCATAAGGACAAGGGCAGCAAGTGCATGGGGACATCCCGACCTGGAAATATATCAAGCACTAGAGGCGTTCCCATGACAGATGAAGTGCGGTAGTTGAAGAAGGTTGTTCACCTGGACCTTCTCAGAGGGCAATTAAAGATGAATAATAAATGCTGGTCTAACCAATGATGCTCACGTCCTCGAAAAATAAACAGGAGATTGAATGGTTTATCTTTCTGATGTATCATCTACAGTTAAAGGGGTGAAATGTCTGTTAGTCCTTTAATGTTTTGAGAAGAATTGAACGAAGAGACTCTTGATAAATCCACTGCAATGGCATAGAAAAAAAAAATCAAGGATAGAAAAAGTAAGACAGAGGAGAAATGCTTAAAGTTTAGTGTCACAAGTAGGCTGACATTAACATTGCAATGAAGTTATTATGAAAATCCCCGAGTCGTCACACTCCAGCACCTGTTCAGGTGCACAGAGGGAGAATTTAGCATGACCAATCCACCTAACCTGCACATCTTTCAGACTGTGGGGGGAAACTGGAGCACCCAGAGGAAACCCATGCAGACATGGGGAGAATGTGCAGACTCCACACAGACAGTAACCCAAGCCGGGAATCGAACCCGGATCCCTGGCGCTGTGAGGCAGCAGTCTGAACCACCGTGCCGCCCCTGCGAAAGGTGTGCCAGGTGTTTGGATATTGCTGGCTACATCGCATTCTCTTTCCCATACCTAGTTTTCTAGGAAGCATTCTCCGTGAACCACAATTGTCCTTGTTAACGGTGACGCTCGCACACTGGCATCTGGTGCAGCTTTAGAAGCAAAGATTGACAAGGAACATAAAAAGAAA